>NC_080435.1:36660719-37269885 GCF_028018845.1 Melospiza georgiana | reverse complement strand
GTCCTGGGCTGCAGCCAGAGCAGCGTGGGCAGCAGGGCCAGGGAGGGGATTCTGCCCCTCTGCTCTGCTCTGCTGAGAGCCACTGCAGGGCTGCACCAGCTCTGGGTGCCAGCACAGCAGGGACAGGGAGCTGCTGCAGGGACTCCAGAGGAGGGCCACTAAGATGATTAGAAGGGTGGAACATCTCTCCTATGAGGAAAGACTGAGAGAATGGGGATTATTCAGCCTAGAAACGAGACTTAGGAGTGACTTAATTGGGGCATTCCAGTATCTGAAGAGGAGCCTTACAAGAAAGCTGGAGAGGGATGTTTTACCAGGATGTTTACCAGGGATGTTTACTAATGATAGGACAAGGGGGAAATGGCTCCGAGCTGAAAGAGAGCAGATGTAGATTAGATATTAAGAGAAAAATCTTTACTGTGAAGGTGGTGAGGGACTTACCCAGGTTTCCTAGAGAAGTTGCAGATGTCTCATCCCTGGAGGTGTTCAAGACCCAGGGTGGACGGAACTCTGAGCAACCTGGTCTAAGGGAAAGTGTCCCTTCCTATGGCAAAGGGGTTGGAACTAGATGACATTTCAAGTCTCTTGCAGCCCAAACCATTCCATGATATGCAGCAGCATTTTTCAGCTATTAAATGGGCTAGTGGGAGTAGCTCAAAAGTGTAGAGCTGTTGGTAGGAAATTGCTGAGCAGAGGCAGCAGCAGAATTCAGAATAGTCAGTATACCAAATGACTCAGATAATCAGGCAACTGCATAATCAAAGTACACTACCTGGAAACATAGGGGATTCTTTTTATGTGTAATTACTAAATAGGTCAGATCAGTCTCTAATTTGGCAAAGCTCATATACATGAACACATAGTTCAGGATTAGAACTAACTGAATACAAAAATTGTATTTCTACAATCGCTCACACACCTTAAATGTCCCTTCACACTGGAATATCATTACTGTTCTTTCATAGTATCAGTGAATTTAAGGGGGTTTTACTAACACCACAGCATTTTCTAAATTTCAGGAAGGAAACCTGGATAATATGTGTGAATGTATGTACAAACATACATACATACACACATATATATGTATGTGTGTGTGTATATATATAGTCAGCAAATGAGGCAGAGTTACAGTATGTAGCAAGCTTTAAAATATTTTCAAAAGTGAAATTAATTCTTTCCTGTTGTTTTTTGTTTTGTTTTTTACTTTTTCAGTGAAGAAGTAAGAACAAGAAAAATTACAGACTTTTTCTATGTTCTTCATAAGTGGTAATTCATAAATAAACTAAATAACTTGACAGTACTTAATTGCAAGATGGCAACTGTATTTCAGGTGTGTAACTGAAACTCCTTCTACCAGCAGATCTGCATTTAACCAACAACAAATATAAGCATAAGAACTGCTGGAGTAGAGTCATCACACAGTGCAATTGGAAGGACTGAGAAGGAAGACTGTGCTACATTCTCCTGATTTAATTTTTCCAGTATTGTGTTTTATTTACTTGCTATTTGTGTTTAATTGTTCAGGACTGTATTTTAGTATTTGTATTTGGGTGAGTTTTAAATCATATTTTAATTAATACCCTGCAAAACATAAGCATGAAAATATAGCAGTGTAAGGGTAGGAGTGGGAAAAGAAGTTAACACCTGGTTTCCTAAATATTCTCCTCCCACGTTTTTCCCTCCTTCCAAACATACAGACAGTAAAACTCACTTCTTGCTTTCATGAAGTAAGATCAAACTGCAAACATAATCTTACAAATAGTGCTGCTATTTGACCCAAGACACATTCAGTCATTACAATAATTTCAATATCTATTTTATTGTAACTCAAAGTGAAACCTTAAACTACTGAAGTCTCAAAGTTCCCCATGAATTTAACTTTTCATGTATTTAGCTCTCTCAAAGCAAGCTCTCTGTGTCTTACTTTAAATGGAACCAGGCTTATTTTAATGATGGAGGATTTAAATAGGTGAACATCACCTATGCTTTCTGAAAGGTGCCAAAATGGTGCTACTTACTCCAAGTGCAGAACTGGTGAACATCTGCATTGACTTAAGTGACAGTCAGTGTTATGAAGACAGTATGAACTGGAACATACACCAAAAAGTGATAACAAATGGATTTCTCATACTGAAAAGGATACATCTAATTCACTCTGCAAGGAAAAGAGACAGCCATTGGTTATGTTTTGATCGCTTATCTCAGATGATTTCATCTTATAATCATTAAACATAACACATCCCTTCAAAGGATAAAGAAAGTCTTCAAAACAATGACAGAAAATTTTATAGTGATTCAGATTTCTGTTCTGGACTGGACAATGACAAGCTCTTTCCTGCATCACTGCTTTGCTTTACATGTGTTATCTGTCTCTGTAATCAAAGCTAATGTTTTACTTTAAAAAACTCACTGAGGTCACCTACAAGCAACAATTTGAATATAGGCAGTGCCATCTGAGTGAGTGGGTGGAAAACCAGCAGCTCTAATCATGGCAGTTCCAGCCCTATATTCTCTCTCCCTCCTTCTGCAAAACCAGGACGTTAATGCCAAGTTTACACATTTAAAGTAGTTACTGCAGATCATTTCAACAGCAAAATCTAGACACTGTATATTCCCATGGCTGTGGTAGTGGCTGCATATATTAGGAAAGGCAAGACAACTCCAAGCTTTGGACCCTTAGCACTTCTAAGTATTCTCCAGCCCCAGCAACACAATTCTTCATATAGTCATAATTTCCCTTTTATTTTTGGATTCACCCCAAGCAGTATTACTCACTTAACCAAAATGTCTGAGTTAGAAGCCCTCATGGTCTCTGTGCATTCAACAGCAGAGATGGGGACCTTCCCCAGTTGACTCGGCACACTTGAGGCATGACTCACCTTCTCGAGATACTCATCGGTCTCCACTGCCAGTAAAGGGAGCTCAGGATGACCAGATTTCTAACTTAGGTGCCTCAGTGAAATAGCTAAACTTAGAAAGACTTAATCACAGCCTTAGCACTTAAGATCTTGCTGAGTTGGGTGGAGATTCCCCAGTCTCTAAAAGAGGGAATCTTTACCTGCTACTGAGAGAATTGAGTTTGACAATGTGGTTTTCATTCATGGTATAAACCTGGTTTTAAGGCAGAGTAAAGCTGGTAAGGTTTTACTGGTAAAATTGCTATTACTTCTGTGGTCTAAAGATGATCTAAATTGGACTAGTTCTAGTCTACAGGCCTCTGCTGAATAACTCTGCCATTCTTCAATCAGAAGTTTTTAATGCATCACAGAAATTGCATTTTAAGGGCCTGATCAGTTTAAGTTTTCTCAGCAGTAAAAAGTAGTTGGAGACATTGAAATTCTGACCAGTATGCAGAAATTTTCTTGGGTAGCCATATAAAAGTGAAGGGGACTGAGAATTACATCTCACAAGCCACTTTGAAAGCTTTCCCCCTAATTCCAATTATGTTTGTTCTCATATCTGAATTCAAGCTCTGTAAACACCATTAGATAAAAATAGAGTACATGAGAATGTCTAAAGCTCTCAAGTCTAAAAATAATAGATGACAAAATGTCCTTCTAGAGTGGGACACATGTTCTCTCCTTTCCCAGGGTTCTGTCTCCATTGCCATCATCATAATTTGGGATTCTGCTAAAATTCTGCAAATCCTAAACAGTAATTTGTAAAAGTACAGATTTATCCTTTCCTGCTCTGTGGTTACTGCCAGAAACCCCACCTAGAATTACAGCCCTTGTCTTTGTGCTCTGCCATTTATTGTGTTATATGATATGAAAACCAGAACCATCAAATGGCATGAGATTCCTTTTAGCACTCCCCTTTTAGGTTCCGCTGTGTCAAACCCAAAAGGATATGGAAAATAAAAAAAAAAAAACCCTCTGGTATGATGAACTCAGCACATTTCCAGCAGCTATCAGTGGTTGGGTTATATGTGTGTTCAAAGTATTATATATATACTACATTTATATGTATAAGAACTACATCTATTTTTGCTCTGCTTTAATTGATAACATTTGAGAGGTGGTTGGAAACTATTAACTCAATCAGACAAATAAGACTAAATTTTATTGTGCATTCCTGTGCTGCTGAGATCTAATCCCATTCCTAGTCATCACTGCTTAGTCTGGGACTACAATTTTAAGAGAAATTCTGAGCTCAGTGCAGTCAGAGAGGGATATACTTAGTGCCAGCAGTTTCCATGGCTGGGGCAACGTCGGTTGAGATAACAGCCTAAAGCATCTAAAGAGTGAAGGGAGCAGATGACTTTGTCAAGCACGTCCTTGAATTCACAGAGGGAGCTCTGCCATGCCTGCTACAGTACTAGAACTGGGAAAGCAGTTATAGAACCTGCATACTGATATTTTGTATGTACAGTTACCAGTGTAGTACCCTCAAGTACATGGACTACAGAGGAAACTATCCAGTCCTCTTGTCTGAGAGGGATATCCAACACATTTCAGCAGAGGATAACTGAAACTGTGCCAAGTATGATTCCAGTCAATTTTTTTTGGTAACAAGATTATTACAAACCCTATATTAAATAGAAAATGTTCCAACCAGAATTACAATGCTGCATTTTCAGACTTTGTAAAACAAGCAAGCAAAAAAATGTCACCACCAAAAGGAAGAGTGTCATTTTAAATGGAGCCATGTCTGATGTTGAATCCTTAACAAAATTACTATCTCTATAATAGTTGTTTTATCAGATATCCACTCTTGCCTGACAACAATATGGGGAGTACAAGTACAGACTGGTTTTTGAGGTTTCTTTTGCTCCATTCCTCTGATCTTGTTCAGTGAGAGTGATGTCAGTTCCCTGCTTCATGCTTACACCATCTTAAAATTGAATGAAGTTCATTTGGGGAATATAATGCTATAAAGTGCATAAGAACTGCAAAGTATACCCACTTTATTTCTTTAAAACTTATAAAATGCCCATGGCTAACTTAAGAGTATATGACCCAAAGAAACCCCATAAAACCCATAAACCCTTTTCTAACAGAAATATTTCTGGTATTCCTTATCTGATAATTTATAACCCATGTATACTTTCACTTCTCTGAAAAATCAGCTCATACTGCCTTTCCCTACAGTGATAATATTTATCAAAATTCTAAAATATTAAATATTTTTCTCCTTTGATTTAGTCTCTGAAATTACACTTCCACCAAGTTTTGAAAGAGAAAAAGTGTTTCGTAACAGATTCAGTGTCTCACTCACCACTCTGCTGAAGTATTTGTCCAAAACTTCCACAAAATTATGAATTAGTTCATATACTGCCATCTCATTCTGAAATTAAAACCAACAGAATATTAAATCAACATCTACAAAATGTACTAGTATTCTTTGTGTTAATTCAGTTTGTGGTGAATGAAAAGCCATTAGGCAATAGAGCAAGCTCAGGCCATGTAGTCAGCCAGCTGAGGTGCTGAGAGCTGGACACCCCTGGGCAGTGCTCAGGGCAGGAGCTCTGGGCTGGCCACACAGAGCAGCTCTGAACAGCCAATGGATTCTCCCACCGGGTGCTGCCACCCCCTGCAGCCCTTGTCCCACCCCCTCCCAGCTCAGCTCTATGGACACACACTGCTAACTAGGTTAAGCTTACCCATGCTGAAGTCACACTAGCCAGCTGCAGCACAGAGCCAGCCTCTGCTGGGCAATTTCTGTAGCAAAGCCCAAATAATTTGTCCCAAATTGCCTGCCATGATAACCCTGACTTGAAGATACTGTGGTAGGCAGCAGCTACCTTCCACACCACCCTGTTAAGGTCTCCAACAGTAAGTGCTGAATTAATTTCTGAATTAATTTTTGAGTCATCAATGCAAACACTAAGACTCCCAGGTGCAACCTGGACATATGAAATAGCAGTACTTGTCAGGTTTCAGATACCTTTTTTTTTAATTTCCCTTTTTGAAAAGTAAAATAAATTGACATTTTATATCTGACAGTACAAGAACTTTTTCTTTAGGACATTAAAAAGAGAGAATTTTTTACATTGACTCCTTGAAATTCTCTAATTGCAATTGAAAAATTCCATACTGGATGAAGACTTGAGTTCTAGGCTGCGATAATCACTATGAATGTTAAGTGCAAGAGAGTACATAATTTCTTACCTCTGTCTGGTCGATGCCAACAACTATGAAAAGGGCCGCATACTGTCGGTACACCAGCTTGAAGTCCTTATACTCAACAAAAGAGCACTAGGCAAAAGCAAAATCAGTCAAATACAGCAGCTGCCATTTAAGCATACAACAGTATAAAGCACATTGCTCAAGGGACCTGAGCTTTAGGTTCGTAAGACCCACAGTGAACATGGATTTGCCAAGATTCATCGATTTTAACTTGAAAGAAATTTAGCACAGTAACTGTTACACCACACTTTTCATCTGCTGACAGAAAACATGCCACCACTTTTTAAATGGAGAAACTGAAACATGCAGAACTTAAGTGACTTGTTTGGTGATATAAAGGCATCCAGTACTTTCCCACAATTTTCATTTGCAAGCCCTTTCAAAAAGAGACCTAAAGGTAATTTTCCTACTTAAAAAAGTATCGATATTTTAATGTAAAAATTAAAAATACTAGACTTCCAGACCCAGCGGGGAATGAACACGTTTCCCCGCGGGAGGGAGCCAGGAGATGGCGCCGTTTCCCGCCGCTGGAGGAGCTGCCGCCGCTTTTTCTCTCCGCGCCGTCGAAATGGCAGCGGCAGCGCCGGCAGCTCCTCCTGCGCCGGAGCTGCGCTCGGAAATGCCCCGGCAGCAGCAGCACGAAGATATTCCTTTCTTTAGCCACTATCAAAGCTGCCAACTAAGGGGCTTGTAAGAACTGCTATTTTGATTGAGGTTTGCTAGAATGAAGTATGTGAGGAGTGCTGTGCAAGGACACACAACATTAAGGAAAAGTAAAGAAGCTGACTTCAGAACTGAAACCAATAAACTTCATTCACTGTCCAAGTCCCATACTTCTTCTCTAATTCAAGTCAATGTGCCAAAGTTTGGTGCTTTTCTTAAAGAACCACTGATTTAATTAAAGAGAGCAATGAAAATCTCAACTTTCATCCAAAAAATTTTTCAACTTCTATGTTTTCTTTCTTGCAGAACACGTAAACACTTCTTTTGAATAAAGAAGTCTAATACAGAGGCCTAAAAATTTGTGTTTCCAAACTCTCCTGTGCTTTAGATAATGTTTTCATAATTTGGGATCCTCTCCCCTAAGTTTAAACTCGGAGCTGTCAGTACTCTGCCCTCTACCTCCAGGCAAAACTGTAATATCTCAGTAAAACCAGCAATAATACTAATAAAAATGAGTTTGTCATGACCTCTGAGCTTCTTCAAACAAAGAAGAGGAATCTTCATGACAGTGATACACACAACTCCAAAGTCTCTGAAAGCCTCAGAAAAACATATTTATTCAATACAGAAAAACAGTTCAACTGACTGAACCCACAATCTAGAAACTCAATCTTTTATATTGTGGGTACAAATGAGATAATGACCTGTGATAGACACTGATAGGTTTCAGAATTATCAATAGGAAAGGTGTGAGATGTGGATAAAATAAAACCTACAAAACCTACCTCATCCTTTGAACGAGAGAGACAGTTTTTGATTACTTCAGCTTCCAGTACTGTCCGTTTATTAATTTCTACATGCTCATAATACCTGGACAGTCTTGTTTGACCTTGTTTGTTAACCATAAGAAAAAATTTTATCATTTCTTTTTTGTTGATTTTAGTGGTAGATTTCAATTTTGGGTGCAGGAATCAGGAGAAGTATTTCTGGGAGTAGAAAAAAAAAAAAAAAGTAGTAATACACAGGAATAAAGACTTTCTAAAAGCCATCCACCCCAGGTATGCATATACTTATGACCAAGTTTCTTGCCAAAATACACAACATTGAAAAAAAAAATCTCAAATCTTTGCACACATCCCATGGAAAAACTCCCTTTTTCCCCCACACAACTATTCACAAACTATCTAAAAAATAACAGCTTTCACATTTGAAATTTGCACATTTCAATCAAATTAATTTTTTATAGGATTTGGGAAATTGGAGGAGCAAACAATTACTTCTTCATAACCATAAATCTACTGATCATTTTCTTCCTGCATGCTAACTGGTTTGCAAATATCAGAAATTTGCCCAGTACCAAACCAGACTAATGCACTTCCTAAGAGCAAAATTTGCCCATAAGCACTTTTTCCCCTTCCCAACTTGTATTTAACAGTTACATTCTTCCCATTGACACATCAAATTGAATGGAGAGATGACAAAGGGAAATGCATGGGCAACAACATATGGTCATTTCTTTAATGCAGAATGAGAAACTCCTAAATATTTGGGTATCTGCAGTATCAATATATATCTTGAGCTATTATATAGCTCCTGGATATATATAACTATATATATCCAGGAACTATTGAAAACCATCTTCTCTTGTCTGATTTCTCACCCTGATGCAAAAGGTAAATTCTGCACTTAATGAAAACTAAGTGTGGATCTTCAATAGCTGAAGAGAAATTGGTTCACATTAATTACTCAAAAGAGCTTTATCTCAATATAAATAAATATTGATCCACCCAACACCACTGAAATATAGCTTTAAAATATACCACATGCAACATACAATGAAAAAGAGCATTAAAAAGAGCGCAGCATATGTCAGAATCTGCTTGCTAAACAGCTGACATCTCTGATGTTTTGAAAAGCATGAAAATAGAGTAAGCTGCAGACGTAATTTTTTGAAATAGAAGATCTGGGTTATTTTCTTTAATGCCTGAGAACAATCACTGTAATGTTTTCCATCTGACTTTCTATTTGCATCCCAGATTTATTGGCCCAAATAATCTTGAGGTTTGTGCACTGGAAATAAAACAACTACTGCAATAATTATTCCTTTTTTTCCCATTCTGAAGAGTTGGTCCTTACCTGGCGCACCTTAGGTCTCACAGCTTCTGTGACAAAGTTTAAACAGAAAAAAACTATCAGGAATCCACAATCTATATACAGTGTAGCTCTTTCAGTAAAAACAGTGTATCTTAATGCAGATAAACAATAGGAGAAAAAATACAAGGCAAGCTCCATAGGAGCTGCATCATATTACTAGCAACTTGAATAAACTGGCTATACACCATCCATGGGTGACAAATCTTTCATGACAGTGATGCAACAAGTCCCAATGTATTGTGTTGACATTAATTAGTGCTTACTTCTGATTCACAGTGGTCACTGTTTTCTGAAAAGCCACCTCTTTTGCCATCACTTGGATCTCAGGAAAGTGACCTTTTTTTTCTCAGTGTACTGTGGTTTACTCTATTTACAAAGAAGTTTAGATTTCCACATGTAATTTCAAATGTATTTTTACTAATTCAAGTTGATACTGAGAATTCATTCTTGAGTGACACATAGCTCAGGATCAGTCCTCAAGATAGCACAGTCTATTTGGAGTCATGACAGTCTCAGAGCCTTCTCACCTCCTCCAGGCACGTGAAGCCTCTCCAGGATCACACTCCTGCTCTGTCACTCCCCCAGCAGAGTTGTGGATGCTGGTCACCGCTGCTGCTGTGGCACACGTGGCTTGTGCACTGCACCCAGGGCTTCTGAACCAGCACAGTTTGGCTCTGAGAAACAATGAACCAGGTCATTGAGATAAAAAATGGCCCAGACAGAAATATATGATGGGACCTTCACTGTTGGAGGCAAGTAGACTGACATTGATGACTAAATGGGAGACTACCATCTACTATCTTTGCTGTGTTTAGTATATGGCTCTTTTCCCCCCCACATTCTATTTTGAAGTTAGAGTTGCAATAAGATGTATTACTATTTAAAAGCATAAGTTAAAATACTAAGATGATGTAGTCAGTTTTTGATAAAAAACTTCCAAGAAGGACAAGAATGAACAACTCCTTCCAGATCAGAACAAAGCCCCCTAGCAAGAGCCAACCTCATGACAGAAGGAACCCAAAACTGTAAAGCTGCTTAAAAAGGGGCATGAAAGAGAAACAATCTCAGAAATGCTGCCCCTTGTTTTAAGCAAGCTCAGACACAGGAGACCAACTGAAAAAGACGTCTGTCCATGCTAAACAGATAACAACAGGGGCGTAGACAGCTTTTCTTTTTTCATCTGAGTTTCACACTTCATCTTTGTGTTCGGGGCTGCTGAAACAGGAATTAATGGTTCTCTGTTTTGATCCAAGCTATTTTAATAATTTAGTCATAAATGGTACCAAGGGCTTGAGAAAAGGAGGACAGGGAGAACAGTACAACTACTCCAGGAGCACTGACAGAGCTGTTGTACTTTGAGTTACTGTTAAGCAATACATAACAGCAAAACATATGACAAATTCATATGTATGATCCTATTGCAGGATTGGCCCCTAATCCTAATTATTCCTTTATTAACCTAATCTTTGTACATGGTTAATCCCTTCCTGATGTTATGACTATTTTATCTGCATGTATCCTTATGAATGGCCTGGATTGTTTTACAGATGAAAATATTAAGACCAGACTGTTGTTTTTAGAATCTGCACAAATGCTCTTATCCAGAATAGATTAAAAAAAGAAAAAAAACTAATAAGGTTGCAACAGAGGTAGAACCATAGCAGCCCTCAAAACTGTTAACTGTAATATTCATAGGATTGGAAAACATAATCAACAACTTTTGAATCTGTAGGAAAGAGGTCCACTCTTTGTGTAGCCATTTCTTTATTTTCCTACCAGTCTCAAAGATAGGCTTCAAGATTTCAACCAGAAATTTTGTTCATATAAATGGCAACACAAGCACACAATTTTGTGCAGAAAAAGAGGAATAAATTAACAAGTTCAAATAATAGCTTTATAAAAACTTACAAAAAAAGTATGCAAGCATAGTTGACTTTGAGAATAATGCTAGTGTTAAGAACATCTTAAGGGGTTTCTTTATTTCCTTTAGAACTAATTCTGAAAAAAACCCACTTGTAGTAGTAAAAGCATCTGCTTGTATAATTTAGGCAAAAGGGAAATGACTGAGTTTTGTTTCTAACAAACAAAATTCATTTCTTCTCTTTTCATCTTGGTTTCAAATACAGAAAACACATTAAAATTAATTTTGCTTATATAGGATGTACAGAAACCAGTGAAGTATAATAAACAAACAAAAAGCATATCTGTGTATGTTGATGGGTAAAGAAACCCCATTCCACCAACTTCTTTGTATTTGAGAAGCTACCTTTTATGATCAAAAATCAGTAGTCTGCTTAAAAAGCCAGCTACCTTTCCTCTGGTAGAAGTCTTACACGCATTTCTGAGCATTCTCACGCACATGTCTGCGTGTACCCACGCACACACACACAGATTACCATGCTTTTATGCATGCAGAATCATATGGTTCAAGGGAATTGGTGACAAGATGCAAGCCTTTCATATCTCTGCCATTATTTTGCTCATTTTAGTAATGAAAAGACATTACTATCTGAAGGCTGTTTGTCAGAAATGAATAGGCTCTCTCATTCCAGGTCACTGGACAACTATCTGCATCACAAATGTGCTTAGGAACCAAAGAGTGGGAGAGACTACCGAGATCCTGATGGACTGTCAAGTCCAACTCTCTCCATCCCAGTCAGCCATGCATTAGAAACTTTGTTCAGAACAGCCTATGGGATATGCTGCCTTGCATGTCCTGCATACCCAATCTACAAAACACCTATGGAACTCTAGCACAGAATGAAGATTCCCTATAAACAAAAACCTCAGAAGGTATGGCTTGGGGAAGATGTAACAAGTCTGGCAACTGCAAACTTTCCTTCAAAAGAAATTACCTTCTGGAGTGACTACGTAGCACTCTCCTTTACTTCCCCTACAAAATATCCTGTCAAGATAATTTGGCATGCATGCAGATGACATACAGTTTTTCTACTGAGATTCAAATATGAGCTGTTACAGTGTGTTAGATCTCACCCTCATTAAAGCATCTCTTGCAGATAAGTATCTATGAGAGAAAATTCATATCATGATTGGCCTGTGTGACTCACACTGCCAGGCTGACATGGTTCAGGAGCTGCTTCCAGGATGTGTCAGCTCTGCAGCTGCACAACCACATCAGACACCTCCAAGTAACTTGTCCCTGTTTGAGTGACACTCCTTTTCAGATAACAGCTGAGACCTCACAGAGAGGCAAAGCCTGCAATACCTGTTCTGCAGATAAAAAGATATTAAGTCTCCCAGAAGGCCAACCCAGCTGATTCTACATGCAGTAATATAAAGTATATTTTAAATACAATTTTAATTATTCCTCTGGTATAGATACAAGCACTGAATTTAGTTTGTCACAGATTTCGCCAATATTTATACATAATCTGACACATAAATTATAAAAAAAGAAACACAACCTAAGTTTGAATTGTACTTGCAGTACAGCTGCAATTCAAATTAAGACACGTGTCTCTCAAACAAAAACCACTCCAGTCAACGTCTACAGATTTAGAAGTATTTTAGTTATTTCAGTCTAAGAAAGGTTTGCAACATTCTAGGGCTCTTAGCTAGAATGTAAGAGATAAAATCTCACAAAGAAGAAATGGCATGACTACATATTTTCAGAACTGCTTCACCAAGAATTAAAAATAAATATTAGATAGAGCTATAGGCAAATAATGTACTTCTCTGTCCAACTCCAAGCAAGTTGATTTTCCGGATGCAGAAATCTAACGGCACTTTATGTGTGTATGAAAGTAGAATCATAGGATATTCTGAGTTAGAAGGGACTGGCAAAGATCACTGAGTCCAGCTCCTGGCCCTGCACAGAAAATCCCGAGTCACATCCTGTGCCCAAGGGTATTGTCCAAAAGCTTCCTGAACTCTGTCACTCACCCAGCTTAGCGCTCTGACCACTGCCCTGGGGAGCCTGTTCTGGTGCCCAACCACCCTCTGGGTGAAGAACCTTTTCCTGATATCCCACCTAAGCCTCCCCTGGCACAGCTTCAGGCCACCCTCTCAGGTCCCTCAGGACCTGTCACTGGGCCCCAGAGAGAAGAGCTCAGTGCCTGCTGCTCCTCTTCCCCTCACAAGGAAGCTGTAACTGCAGTGAGGTGCCCCTCAGTGCTCCTCCAGGCTGAACAGGCCAAGTGACCTCAGCTGCTCCCCATATGCCTTCCCCTCCATGCCCTTCACCAAATGTAGAATAAAATCAGTTAAACTGGTATTAAAGCATTAATGAAAATTTTAAAGTGGCTAAATGATACAGGCATGAAGCACAAGGAGGTGTAGCAAAAGTAACAAGTATTTTTTATATTTTTCGTTTTATATTTGACCTTCCTATAGATTTATTGCACAAAGCCATGTAGCAAATGAAGACCACATACAGAATCAGAACCCTTGGTCTTTCTACTTTTGTTCTGTCAGTGAACAAGGCTTTAATAAAATTACATATTATTTTAAATTTACCAGTAAGAGTAATTTTTGTAGTCTAGTTTATTACTCTGCCCATAACAATTCATCAAAAAGATGAAACAAGTATGTCTGCATGGCTTTAAAATAAAATACTGTGTTCAGTTTCAGGACAGGGATTTTTTAAAAAAGCAACCTTAATTATCTAGGGAAGTCAAGAGAGGAAGGAAAGAACAAAAATGTTTTCCTTTGCTGTTGTCAAAATGCTGGCTGAATATAGTAACAGAATTAAACTGCAATAATTCCTGTATACTCAGGAATGAGCAATGTCCTGAACAACTGCAGCTAAACAAAAGGTTAAACTAGTTATGAGCTAAGTCTCAGTTTTTAATAATGACTAGGTAACTGTCACTAGACAATAAAAAGAAATCAGCTGAGGTGGAAAGGAGCTGGACTTAGATTGCCTAATCAGTATGGAATCAGGAAGAATGGACAATGACATTTTAGTAGGAAATGATTTAATGGAGAAGAAAGGAAGGACGGGATGAACTAAGTGAACCATCAATACACACCTAAAGAGAGATTGGTAATGAAAGGAAACACCAGTACTAAGACAAACAGTGCTTTTTTCCAGTAATTAACAAAATTCCAGGTCTGTCAAGAATCAACCTTTTTTAGGAAACTACCCATGTAGCGAATGAGTACAGCATGTAAAAATTTTGAAGCGAGGCAAAACCAAAGACCTACTTTACTTAAAATGGATGACCTATGGATCATTTGAAATGGGATGTGATGATAATTTTACGTATTACATTTCAGAGTGGTATTTTGCAATCAAGGCAATTTCACTATATTCAAACTACAGCCTCCAATACTGCATTGCTATCACTGCTAAAACTGAGGCAGATAAAATAGACCAGCAATTTCTTGCAAAAGCATCCTCACGTGGAGGAGTTTTGAATAGCGACCATGGTGCACTCCTCCTCCTCAAGGGGGGAATGCATCATACACACACGAAGATAACCAGAGATTAGCCAGCTTCCAGAAACATAGCATAAATTTAATGTATCTATTCTAAACCACCTCCTTGTAGGGCAAACTCAGCGCACCATTAAACCGCGCAGAGTCTCAAACACTGAAGTGCTGGGCCCGCGCTACGCTGCCTGCGCGTCGCTTTAGGCCGCAGGCCCCGGCCTGGCCGCATTCCCGCCGGCTCTTCCAGGCGTTGGGCACTCCCGAGCGGCGGGGCGAACCGAGCCTCGCCGCCACTTCCGACTGTCACCCGGGGCACAGAGGAACCCGCGGGCCGCGCCCCGGTCCCAGCCCCGACACCGACCGGCCCGGGGCGGGCGCAGGAGGAGCCGGGGCCGCCCCGCCGCAGGCAGCTCCGGGCCCCGCCGCCTCCCCGCGCCCGTCCCGCTCCCCCCGCGCGCGGCGCTCACCTCCCTCCCGCGCAGGCGCGTGGGGCGGCGCAGGCGGCGGCGGAGGCCAGGCCGCGGTTTCCCGGCAGGCGCCGCTCGCTCCCCGCCCGGCCGGGTGGGAGGGTGGGAGGGCCGCGGGGCTGTAATGGCGGCTGGCGGCGGCTCCGCGCTGCGCTGATACCCGGACCCGCTCGGCGCAGCCCCCCCGCCCGGCCCGCCCCCTCCTCCCCGCCCCAGCCAGCGCCGCTCGCCCCCTCCCCGGCCCCTGCTCCTGGCCCCCGCCGCGGGACGAGGAGGAGGGCTCCCCGCAGACAATGGACGAGCACCCAGGAGCCGGAGGAGGCGGTGGGATGGCGGCCGCCCCGAGACCGCAGCAGCCGCCGCCGCAGGCGGGTGGGAACATGAACCTGCAGTCGGGTGGGGGCTGCGTGGGGGTCGGAGCCGGCGGAGGAGGAGGGCAGCAGCCGCAGCCCCAGGGCCCCGCGGCCCCGGCCGGTCAGGAGGCGGCGGGCCCCGCCGAGCTGTCCCGGCCCCAGCACTACACCATCCCGGGGATCCTGCACTACATCCAGCACGAGTGGGCTCGCTTCGAGATGGAGAGGGCGCACTGGGAGGTGGAGCGGGCCGAGCTCCAGGTACGGGGGGCCGGGGCGATCTGGGACTGGCCCGGCCGGCTCCGGGGGCCGGGCCGCGCGCGGCGTGCGGGGGCAGCGCTGCCTGGGCGAGCGGGGTCCGCGGGGGCCGAGCCGCTCGCCCTGGCCCGGGGCCGGTACCTGGGCGAGGTCCGGCGGGCGGAGCGGCGGTACCGGCGGAGGCCCGAGCCCGGCTCCCTCCCCGGGGCAGCCATTTTGGTTTGTAGCATGGCGCCCGCCCGGCTCCGGAGCGGCCCCGGCCCCGCAGGCCGCTCGCCCGGAGCCGCGGAGCGGGGCCCGCAGCGCGGCCCGGGAAGGGCGGGCGGGCGGCGCTGGGCCGTGACCCTCCTCCCCTCCTCCCCGCCCGCGGGCCGAGCTGCGCTGCGCCTTGACAGCTGCGGCCGGCTCCCGCAGCACAATGACTCCGGGGCTCCTCGGGCCCGTGCGGGTTACCGGCAGCCAGAGCCTCCGGGCCTGGGAGGAGGCGCTGACGCCTCCCTGCAGCCCAGCGAGCTCTGGCTTTGGAGGGAAAAGAGGGAGTTAGGAGGCGGCCCTGCCTCCCGAGCTAGGGCAGGACGAGGAAAAGGAGTTCAGGAAATTCCTAAGTGAAAGACTTAGCTGGGCATGCAATTAGACACGGGTCAAATTTGTTCTCTCTTTCTTTTGGACTCGCTTCTTTGGAGATTTCATATCGGAGAAGAGCGAGGAATCGATAAGTCTGCGGTGTGGTCATTTCAGCATACACGAAAATAACCAGCTTTGTCTTGGGAACGAAAATTGGCTAACTTTTCAGGATAGAGAGCAAGTGTTGGAGTTGCAATATGCATTTCTTGCCACTAACGTTTGCTTTTAGTAATAGGATAATTTTGCTAATTATTTTTGCAAGTAAAAAAAAATCATGCATAGACTATTACCAGTTTATGAACAGATTGCGAAATCCACTGAATGTGAGGTATCCACAGAGGAGCTATTATCTTTTTATAGGACAGAAATGTACATAATAAAAATGTAAAAATATATTAGCAGACTTCATTGCTTCCAGAAATTTTTTGTGATTTTTGTACTGAGTGAATGTTTATGGTCTTGAAGTAGCATTCCATCAAATTGCACTGCAACAGCAGCTGGTGTTTGCAAGGCATATACTTTCAGATTTAAGAACTAAGAAGTAGGCCTGAGCCTGGGCAATTCTTTAGGAACTTCTTGGCTCTATAATAAGCATGTATTTTGCATTGTTTTTGTTATAGCTATAATTAAGAAAGAATTAAAACCCAAAGAGGTTTTACTGTTTGTTTCACTTACTGTAAGTCTTACCATTTTAAACCTCGTGAAATGGCTGAATTTAAAATCCGTGGTGAACATTGGTGGGTGTTTTTAGTGAAGAGCAATTGGCTGTTTCCCGTTTTCTCTAGCATCTTAGTGATATGTTAGATAGCATGTTATAAATAAGTTACTTAGTGTTATTCATTACCAGATCAAACCACCTTGAAATATTTGTTTTAGGTATGGGCTTGTTACTTAAAAACGAGGTACTGGTGTACCCTAACATGAAGAGTACTCTGGAGACTTGAAAAGTTGTCTCTGACTGATCAAGTGCTTCTCCGAACTCAAGTGGCCTCTGGACTCCCTGATGCACTCTTAGCCAGCTCTGCTGCTTTTTGTTTGTGCTTGCTGTTTGTTGTCCATGGCCATACCATTTCTTTGGCGTGTCTGTGGAGGTACAGCAGCAGTTCTGACCCTGATTATGTATGTGCTGATTGACATACATGTGCAAATATCATGGCACTGAGGCAGCAGAGTTGCTGCACAGTGCCTGTGCACAAGGGTGTTTTGGTTGGTTCTTTTATAACTTTGGAAGCCAAGGGTAGAAGGGGAGGAGGACCTCACTCTTGCATTTAGGTCTTACACTATACAATAGTGAAGACTGATACGGGAATGTGTTGTGAATATTTTTTGAAGATAGGTGTTTACTAGGTCTGTGGGTTTTTTGTTTGCTCTGCAACTTAATTTGTGAGGTAACAGCATATTTTGTGGCCAGTAAAACTAATAGTTTGGATCCCAAACAGCAGTTTTGTCCCTTGAAGCTAATGAGAATGTTAATCTTATGTCAAGTGTGAGTTTTTTGATGATTGAGGCCTTCTGGGTTGGAAGGAAAACAGGAATTCCATAGCTTGGCAGTGGATAATTTATGTGGAAGTGAGTATTGGATGATTTACCTGCAACTCACCTGATGCAGGTAATTTAATTCTTATTTCTTCATTCTCTCAAGATGACAGTAAACTATAAACAATGCTTCTCAGTGCTGGCCATTGCGAGTTCTTTACAACTTTGCTAAACATGCTTTATAAAAAGTATGTGAAAAATCAAATGACTTAGCAATGTGTGTGATTTTATTTATGTGTTCTGAATAGAAGAATTTATTATTCCAAAGAAGAAGATGCTTTCTTATCTGTGTGTGAATTAATGAGCCTCCTGTGTGGTTTATTGACCCACCCCC
This sequence comes from Melospiza georgiana, assembly GCF_028018845.1. Classification (NCBI taxonomy): domain Eukaryota; kingdom Metazoa; phylum Chordata; class Aves; order Passeriformes; family Passerellidae; genus Melospiza; species Melospiza georgiana. Next base: position 37,251,974 of record NC_080435.1, on the reverse strand, counting down.
TTTCTTTACCTGTGTAGTTCAAGTGACTGGGGGAATTGGCACCTCTAGTAGGAGCACTCTTTGCATAGAGGGATGATGGTGAAGGGAGATAGAATGAACAGTTACTGCAGAACCTGTCTGGATTCTTGTAATGACTTTTTTTGGTTGTTGTTGTTCCACCTATGGAACACAAATTTAAAATAAAGCACTTGTTACTTTGTTGGGTTGGGGTTTATGCCATGGCTGTGATGGCTGACAGAGGGTCTCAAACCTTTTGGACCTGAAGTCTTGTACTGGTAGACTTAGATCTACATTTACATCAGACTTTGAATCTAAAATGTTAATGGTTTTATGCTGTCTTTCCAGCTGCTCATGCTGTTCTGCCTGTGTGCAAAAGTGAAGCAGCATAATCATTAGACAAATCTGTGTGTGCAAACCAGTATCAGGCACAGAGATGTCAAATATCAGGAGTGCAGTATTTGAAACATAGTACACTTCTTTCCTTTCCCTTGTAATACTGGCTGCTGCAGTGACTTCTCAGGCTTTCACTGGTTGCTGTGTTGAAAATAAGCTGCCTGGCCTTGCATAGGTGTCTTGTTCACTGCAAGTAATGGATGTGATCTGTTCACTATTTAGTGAACTAAAAGATTTTCACTGTAGCAATGTAACTTAGATCTGCCAGTCTAATGACCTTGATGTTGGTCAATAATGACCAGCTGTTAAGCTGAGATAAATGGTCTTTTCTAAGACATGTATGCACTTCAGAGGAGTTATAGCAAGTCCATATTTAATGTTACATATTTGTTAGAAATAACCAGTTGCTTAAGGTGGTGAGTGGCTCCATAGTATCCTAAAAGAAAAAGAAACTTGGATGGGAAAACACTGGAGAGATGCACAGAAACTCTTAAGGAAGGTAAAGTTGTGTCAGAAAAGGAGTAGCATAGAAAAGCTTGTAACTTTGGGAGATCCACAGTCGAGAGATCCACCTTCTTATGGGGCTTGCAGGCTGATAATGCTTGTCTGGAATAGAAGTCTCAATTGTGCAGTTTATTCAGGTTCTCTGAACTACATGAAAACCATATTGAATATTCTCTGATACTTCAGAATCACACAAGAATATATTGGGAGAGAATTGCCAGTAGATGCTGCTTCCAAGTCTTTAATTAATAGGAAGAATAATTAAGAAACATAAACACTCAGAACAAAATATATACAATTTTGGTTTACACATTATACAGCCTCTCAAGTAACTTAGGTATGTATAAAGATTACTAGGACTGTTAATACCTTTTCTGTCCTATAAAATGACATCTTTGGCACCACTGAAGTTCCTAGTTTATCCTGTTTTACAAATGCTTTTCCCCAAAAATATTTAGAGACATTATGGAGCATATTTTCTAGTATTCTTTATTTAGATGTTTAAAAATCCCAAACCACCAAAACCTATGGATTTCAGATTTTACTTGCATGCCCCCCCGCTTCCCTTTCTGCTGGGAATGACAAAGCAGACTCATTGAAGGAATTTTATACAGCATCTTCTTTAAAAGAGAAATGGATCTTCAGATAACATATGTAAAAGTGTTGATATCGTGAACAAAATGAGATAATGTTCAGAGTGTATATACAGTCATGCTGTACTTCAGTATTTCCAAAATGTAGCTGGAATCAATAGTTGAAATACTTTCCTGCATGTTGTTTTAGTTTGTTACAGGTTTGAAGGAGGGACAGGGATACTGTTGGGAATGTTTCTCTCTTAAACTTGGAAGAGCAATTAATTCTTTTCGTAACAGACTTTGGCTTGCAAATAATTTGTTTTGATGATAGATTGCAAGTAGAAGTGGTTATGAGGGTTATAGAATGGTCGTTAGTTTGTTGGCCACAATCTATTTCTCAGCAACTAGGGGGCATACAGGAAAAAAAAAGTATTAAAAAAACTCCTGGCTTTTCAGGAATTAGTGGCATTTTGTGCAGGGGACTATTGTAAATGCTAACATTTTCTTGGGTCAGAAAGTGTTTGGATAAGTTCATTGAAGCAAATTTCCTCTGGATGTCTGAAAGATACTGTCTTTTCTTTCTTTTTGATTTACAGCTGTTCTGGGATTTGAAATGTTTTGTAAGGTTTATTCTTTAGTTTTGATGCTAGTTCTGTGGAACTGCCTGTTAGCCCATGGTCACAAGTGGCATACTGAGCTTGGGGGTCTATTGGTCTCACCAGGCAAGCTATTCTTATATTCTCTTGGCCAATAAGGTACCTTTGAAATGGACTCATATAACAGTTTGAGCTTGAAGGAACATTAAAAATCATATGGTTCTAACTTCTCTGCCATGGGCAGGAAAATGCTTTGATTTGATTGTTTGACAATATATTTAGTGCTGTTTTGATTCTATTTCAGTACTGTTTTTCTTAAAAAGCAAACCCTGATTGATATCAGGGTCATTAATTGTGATATAACAAGCAAAGTTAAGGCAGGAAATTCAGATGCTGCTGTTGTGAAATGCAGTCTTTTAACCACATGATTATTTATCAATTGCTTTCTAGATAGTTGGAATAACTAATTAATAAACTATTTCATTGGATCTTACAGGTGAATCTCCATATTTATTATGAAATTAGCTTAACTAAATCTGAAGCAATCCTTAAAAAAACCCCAAGGGAGACTTGATCAACACTGACTAAAAATAAAATGAAGTAGGTAGTAAGAAGTTGGCCAGCATTCTTACTTGTGATAGTTGTAAATGCCACGAAGGGTGTGGGTAATGCATGCATCAGAACTGTCTGACTTCTGTTTGTGCAAACTGTTCAGGTGCTTGCTGTAGCGGGGTGCAGAAGTATATCGTGGTCCAAATAACTAATGTTTATTCACATGATAAAACATTTGAGTATTTAATACCTTTTTTTATAATGACAGTTTTTTCTGTATAAAATAGCGTACATATAAGATGTTAAACCCCAGAAATTTCTGATTATTAATCATTTTTCTAAGGTAATGGTGAAAACAGCTGCATATTTTATGGAGTTAAGTTCCTTTTAAGTTTAAAGCACTGAATTGAGAGTTCTGTGTATTTTGGTTAGAGGACAATTAGACATAATCAAGGGTTTCCCTACTGTGGCTTCCATAGCTGTTTAGCCAACTGCATTAACAGGCACACATTTTCTTGGTAAAACTTCAGGTGCCTGTTCCCAGGAGGTTGGAAGTCTGTTCTTCTGTGTTTCTGGGTAAATACTGTCTTTCTCCATAGGCTTCTTGGCAAGACTTCCAAATTAAAGCATGCAAAGATGCTTCCTTTTTTATATGGATAACCCTGTTCTTCCAATTTTATTTTTGATTTAGATCTTTAACATTTACATTTCTGTAAAATTTTCTTGCAGTATTCACCTCATGGAGGCAAAACAATAAAGGAGTGCAGGACATGGAATTACATTAAGCTCCATGTAAAAACAGGAACAGGAAATACCTGGATAGCTCTGAGCTTTATGTACGGGATACTGGTCAGTGTAGTAGTTGTGTAACTTTTTCTGGAATATTGTTTCTAAATAATTCCCTTCTAGCAACACTTGGTATAAAAGTGTTTTTTACTGTGTAATAATTGCCTTTTCATAAATGATTATTTGCAATAATAATACTCTTAGAATCAGTGCACAGAACTGTCATTTTATAACAGTTACTCTGGTGAGGTTTTCTTTTAGGCACAGTGTAGAAATGTGTGGCAGATAAGTTATATAACACTTCCTGGTGAAGAATTACTTCTTTTTTTAAACACTGGGCATGCATTTTACTTCTTAGTTTCATTGCAATTATACCTATGCATATTTAATAGCACTTTGGGAAATCTCATTTCAGAGAACTTTTAGTGAGGATTGAAGTATCTGTGGGTATAATTATTTGTTTCATGCTGAAAGTAGGTTTTGAGGTAGTGGTGGGTGTTCTTGATCCTTCTTGTCATTTAAGAAATTAGGAGAAAATTATAATGGATTTATTTTTTCCTAACTGTTGAAGAGAGTGGCTGGGGAAGTTGGCTTCTCCAGGGATTTGATGTATCTTCAGGACAAACGTATGACTTGCAAGAGCTTAGTTTGCTTATCGGATGGTGGTTACTTTTTGTCACTCAGACTGTTCTTGAATTATCCTAAGCCGTGCTCAGCAGGATACTTAGTTTAGTGATACCTTCTTCCTTTATCAGTGCAACTCCTACAGGTATTAAGAGCCAGTTATGAAGCTGGCTGTTTTTCAGGACCAGTCCTGAAGCTACAGCATAAATTTAAGCAGTCTGTAGGTTTTTCTACAGTATCTTCTACAGTATCCACTATAGTATCTTCATAAAAATGCCTGATTAGAGGTAGCCTGCTGTTGGCAATTAAAGGTAAAAATATATTTTTATGATTCCAGAACAAATTCCACTTGATGAGAGGTGAAGTGCATTCCTAGCTTTAAGTAACTGTATATGCAAAAATCCTGCATGTGTTGGCTGTAATGTTCTGAAAAAAAAATGTGCTTTTCTGAATGCTAATTAAAATGATCCTGAAATAGAGAATGACCTTCAGTAAGTCCAGATGCCTGAAGGTCTTTCTGATTATATATATATATTTAAATGGGTTGGTTGCTCTAAAATTTCTACCAGTTGTTCTCCTTGTTTTCTTTTCACCCAAAATACAGTCACTCCTTACCTGCTACCAAATTTGAGGTTGATGATCCTATAGTACTCCTCCTAGAAGAAGAAAAACCAAAGAAAGTCCCTTGACTTTATGCCAGTGACCACTATAAGAAGCTGGAGAATGCTTGACTCCAGTATTTAACTTGAAACTGTGCTGGTTTGCATTCCTGGAGGATGAGACCCCAGGGTGCCAGAACAGAATTCTGCTATATGCCTTGAGACCCTGGGAAAAGAAAAGATCCTGCTTTGGCAAGCAGGAGTCCCAGAAGAAAGTTTAAGCAGAGCATTTAAACAGGTTTACAAATTTTATAACACATATTCTGTTTCATACCTTCAGCAAGGTTAGTACAGTTGTATTGGTAGAAGGCAGGACTACTGTCTCTGTTAACTCCCTGGTGAAGTGGTGTAAATTAGACAGTGCTGGTGATGTTCTGTGCCAGGAAGCCAGATTAGCATTTAGGAGGTGCAAAATACCTGCTCCTTGTCAACTTTCTGTCATGCCTCACTGAAAATACTGCCTTACACACTTTTATTTTAACTGCCTTACTCTTCCATAACTTTAATTCCATTAACTTGACTATATTAAATTTTGTTATTGTTGGTGTTGCCATTGCCTTAATGCAAAGCTCTGTACATTCTGTAAGATTCTATTCTTATATATATATATATATATATGTATATGTATATATATATGTATATATATTTTTATATGTGTGACTTCTTACGTTCAAAGACTTTATTAGTTCTTGGTCCCTTAGGAGTGTGTGCTTGTGTGCTGCTGAGCTGCAGCTGATGAACACTGGCATGAGTGTTCATCACTAGAACAGCCTAGGTCAGTTAGATCACTATGTTCCCAGTCTGCTGTAGATTATGCTTTTGTCTTTACTCCTAAATAACAAATAGGTGTTCCTAATTTTGGAGAGGAAGGGTACATTCTTGAGGATGTTTGCCACACTGCAATTCCTCCCTTTCCTTTCCAACTCTGTAGTGACTGTAAGAACCTGCCACACTACAAAGTGTTCAACTTCACTCTTATTTATGTACTCTTGTACTATGAATACTCATAATAGTAAAGAGACCTAGCTTAATATTCTAATTTCTATTTAGTATTAACTGTCTAACAAAGCTCCAAATGTGGCACTTGGTCAAAAGTAGCTTCGTGTTAATGGAATACTATACCAATATAGTGGTGTTAACAGTAAAGATACTTTTAATTTAACTAAATTGAAATACTGTCTTTTGGTGTGTATATATAATTAGTCTAATTGGTTTTAGCTGTCACATTATTGGAAAGAAATTTCTTTTACTAGCAAAATGTATTGCCAAAAATGTCAAACAATTTAAAAGACTATGTGTGAATCCTTTTAGGTGGTGATGGTCCAAGGTGTGTAACTACTTTTGGGTTTTGTTTCAAAGATGTTATTTGCAAGATTCATGCATTTAGGACAAATACAGAAAACAGAGGTTATGATGACAGAATGAGCAACTGCAACTGAAGATGAACTTGTGCTGATGTAGTCATGCTGAGTTGTTGTCTTCCATGACTCTTGTGAATTTCCTGCTAAAAGAAATTAATAAGACCTCTGAATGATCCTTGGCTTTGCAAGTGCTATAAGGGAGTTACAAATACTGAAATTGGGAAGTGATTTCTGTCTTGTGATCTATGCAGATCTGGCAGAATCAACATTGTAATATAATGTCTCATTGCTTAGTAACAGTTTTAAAAAGAATGCTGAAAATTTGATATAAGACCATTTTGAGGTCTGGAAATAACATCTTGAAGACTGATCCATTTAGAATTCAGTCTTCTCACTAAATCAGAAAGCAGTCTGTGAAGTACCCTTATTAGGTGCCTCACTGGGTTTTAGACTTATTCAGAGTTTTTTTTAGTTTACAGTAGAAAATAGTTTCATATAAGGGGTATTACACAGCAGACTGGAACTTCACCTTAAAAGAAAAAATCCCAGTGAGAGTGTGATAGATATATGTGTGAAGCTGGGTAACTGCTTTTTGTTTTTGTTTCTTGTGTTCTTTGTGCGGGTGTTTTTTGGGGTGGTTTTGTTTTGTTTTGATCTTTTGTATTTTGTTTTGGTAGAACAGCCAGAGAAATAATTAAGCAACAAGTGTAAAACATACTGACATAATTTTTATACAATGAAAATTTATGAATCCTTTCTGCATGGAGACACAGGAAGGAAATTGAAATGGATTCACAAGAAGCTATCTATTGCTCTGTAGTCTAATCTACTGCTATTGAGTTTGTATGTTCTTCCCATGCTTTTTCTTAAGGCATTAGACTTAAATGAAGATCTGGACCCTTGGAACTGAGGGAACTAAGGGATTTCTTGGTTAAATGAGAAGGAAGCCAGTGCTATCTCTACTGTAACAGGTGGAATGTAGCTAACATAGCTAGTGTCTGCTAAGGCAGGCAATGACCTTTTTGTTTGATAACTAAAGCAGAGACCTCAACAGGTTATGGATAGCAAGTATCAAAGTACAAGTAGTTTGATAGCTTGTTGCTGGATTGTTGAATATGCCTGTCCGGGGCAGAAAGCTGTTCTGGAAAATTAAAGGTAGAAGAAAATGTTCAAGAACCCTTGTGGTGTGAATTCTAAGACTCGACAATTGCAAAGTAATCTTGACCTTTCTTGAAGAATTTTCCTTACTGTTGTTCTGGTTTCATTGCACTTCAGTGTGTTTTTTGCAATCAGTTTGTGCTGTAAATTGGGATAATTCCATAGCATAATGTGAAAGTTGCAGACCTATTTTCAGCACCCTTATTATTTGTATTTCAGTAATATAGAGGGAATATAAAAGCATATTCAACAGTTTCTTTTGAATCTCTGATTATTGTTGCATGGTTAAATATGAGTTTGGGTCTGGACAGACAACTACTTTGGAGACTTCAAAGTAAAGTGAAATTTCCTTAGGCATTATTTTAGCATTGCTTTATGTAGAACTTGTCATGAATAAATGACATCAATGATGATGCTAAATGTTTTCAGAATACATGCTGCACTGTGGTGACATGGCTTGTGATAGCCAAGAGTATTTCTCAAGTGTTTGAAACACTGTGCAATCTGTGGTTAAAGGGCATTTTGCCACTGGTTGTTGAACCTGGTGACTGGACTCATACTTGTCCACAAGCTTGTCTGTGTCTGTTTTCATTAGTTTTTCTGCAGAGAAGGTACTGCTCACAAGCTTTGCATCTCTTAAGCAGTTCATACTGGAATAATGTAGAGAATATTTTAAAATAGAAAATTTACATAGGAAATGCTGTATACAGTCTTGTTAATTGACTGAGGGAATACTTAGAGTTGATAGCTGATATTTTAACAAGAATCAGCTTTTGTCATTGGTATTGAAGCTGTGTTGTGGACTTTTTCCAGCAAAGATATTTGGAAAATACCATTACTTAATCGATTTTAAAAGTGCAAACCTGCAATAATTTCTTACCACATGATAGTCCAGTAAGAATTCCTTTTCATTTGTGAAAAAATGCTAATTTTTGGCTGACATCTGGAGATGTGCCAATTGACTATAAGCTGACTAACATCCCAGTTTTCAAGAAGGGTGACCCTGGTCACAACATGCCTTTCAGTCCCTCTTCAATGACTGGTGAAATCATAGAGAAGCTTATTCTGGGAGCTATTGAAGAACCCCTGAAAGACAACGCAGTCACTGGTCACAGGCAGCATGGCTTCATGAGGGGAAAGTCCTGCTTATCACACCTGATTTCCTGTGACTGGGTAACCCTTCTTGTTGATCAAGTAAAGCCAGCTGATGTAATCCTTCTGGATTTCATTTAAGTTTTTGATTCTTTCTCTCAGAGGATCGTTCTGGACAAAATGTCCAATGCACAGCTGGATAAACACATCATGCAATGGGTGATCACCTAACATCTTGTATAAACTTTGTTTCTGTAAAAGGCATATGAACACCTTAAATTTTTATTTTTTTTATTGGAAAAACTGATGTGAAACAAATTAAAATTCCATAGAAAGTCTGTTAAGAAAATAGATTGAGTTTTAATAGTTTTACTTTGTGACTCAAACTTCAGGAAGTTCTTTGGGGGAGGATACTTATATTGTCAGTCTGAATTGTAAAGAGAATTAGTTTAATTTGTGTTTGTTTGCAGAGCTTTCTTAAATTATTATTAGAAACATGACTACCTTACATCTTTGGAGCTTGCTTTGAAACATGTTTCATGGATTACTTAACCTGCTTAAGAAATGCAGTTGAAATACTGAAAGCAGTGTCTGCTGCTCAGACACTTCATGGAATAGTAAGTGCTTGTAACTAATAAGAATTACTTTTGCTGCCTATGTTTTACTTGGCTGTTTGATTATCTTGTGTGATGACATTTGATATTTGAATGGAATTATTGTAATTCCTCAGTAGAATTATATTGATACTGGTGAAAAAAACTTGGAGATAAAAATGAATGGGTTTGTTTGAAGTCAAAATGATCATTTGTGTCTGCTTAGATTATGTAGTGACTCCAAACATTTCTGTTAGCTGTCAGTTGAATAAAGAAATGATGCCTGTTTAATGGCCTTCAGATAAAATCTGCTGGATCTCAGGTCTGATGTCTGATTTTGGGGAGATCCAGTATGTAGGGACAGTGACTGTTATTCTGACATTGTGGCATAGAGCATTTTGGTAGTTCTTTTAGAGTCTGTTAATGATAATGACCAGGTTATTTTCACTTTCCTGAAGTTAATATTATAATTGAGTGTTACAGAGTAGAATGTGCTTTCAGGAAGATGAAAGTTGTTTTACACATTCCTAGGCAGGAGCTTACTTTTCTGAAGGAGTATCTCTGGGACTGAAATTGAAAATAAAGACTAATTTATAAATTAAATGTGCTCATTGTTTGGTAAGTTTTAAACTGAAACAAAATATTATAAGCCTGTTCTTGCATGAAGAACACTACTACAAGAGTAGTCAATGAATGATAAACTCCCAAGGCACTTGCATTTGTTATTAAAAAAAAGTTGTATAATTTCGAGTTTTTAGAGTTGTACATTTTAGTCAACTCTAGTCAACATTGAGGAGAATGCGACCAGAGTGCGAATCCATTGTTTTTAGGCCTTCTGCTTCTTTTGGACATGTGGTCTCTCTTTTTTTTCCCCCCTCACATCCACTGGTTTCTCTGTACTGGATAAAAGTGTAGGGACAGAGAGTTGGTTTGCTTTGTTTACAGACCAAGATGTTTAGAGGGTTGTTAGACTTTGAAAACACAATTATGAATTGTATGAGTTTTGTTACTGTACTGTTCTTAATACCACTTCGGTTAAGAGAGTGGTTGTAAAAATCCTAAGAAAGAAATTATTCAGTGAAAAAATTCTCAGGAAGAGTGACAGAATGAAGGCAGTCATATGCTGAATGTAAGCTGTAACTCAGAAGTTTGACCCTAACACAGAAGAGAATTTTCTCTGAGTTGGTTGAAGAAGCTGATTGAACTTGGCAGTACTGAAGAGGCAGACCGTTGAGTGTGACTGATGTGGTGAGAGTTGGAAAGAGGAAGGACAGGTTAAGGAAAGGAGAAAGTTTTGTGAGCCTGGTCTTTCCCATACCCACTGCAGCCTGATGGGGACTTAGGAATGCATAAATCCTCCTGTATGTCAGCTGTGTCATTAACCTCCTTAGACCTAGCTGGGATTCTTGTTTCTGCTGCTCTTGTCCAAAAGTTGCTCCACTTTTTTACGTCACTTTTCTAGTGGTTAGGATTTGCTTTTAACAAGCTGTCAGAAACTGATCACTGGAGTTTTTCAAAAAAGTATAAATTGGGGAGCAAGAGATGATCATCAGCTCAAATGGAAAAGATCTGTAAAAGTGTAACCTTCAGGAAACATTTTAGCTTTGCTGCTCTTAAGTGTAGTAGTTTGCTATGCCCATATTTAACTGACCCTTCATAAGGTTGTGCAGAAAATTACTTTATTTAGTTGCAAATGTTGTTCAGATGTACACTGCTGTTAACCAGTTGTTAAAATCTTTTTTCCCCCACATCTTTTACCTGAGCTTATTTTATGAAGCAAATATCTTCTGTTAATATATGAGGTGTTGTTTCTAGATTTTTTTTGTCTTCCAGTTATTTTTTAGTCTACAGGGTCTTTAAGAGTATTATGTCTTTAAAACACGTATGGTCCTGATGTTGCCATTGGCATGTATTGTACTGTGCAACTTACTAGAGAGAGTATCTCAAGACTTTAATTTACAAAATAAATAAATATTTATTTATTTATTTATAGTAGTCAAGGTCTCTTCTTTTAGTCCTGAATTGACAGTTTTAAGGATTAATTGGATTCACAATAAATACATAAACATAAGCAGATCTGCAAGAATGCAGTAAAACTCATGCTTTTAGTTGTTCTGAAGGAGTTGAAGTTTTAAACTGTGTTTGTTGAAAAATGAAGGTGAAGGCTTCTCTTATATTCAGTTTTCCTTTTGTGAATGGGAACTGGAACTTTGATACATGCACAGATGTGTTCACTCTTAAATGAGAGTGAACTACTACCACTACTTCACTTTCAGGATAATAAACATCTAAAAATCACGATTAGATTAGTATTATTGTGTGATAAAATGTTCCTGTTGTTTTGAGGTTTGTGAGCTGCCCTATGAGGATAAGCACACGCTTAATGTGTGCACTGAGTAGTTTCAGTGTATTGCACTTCTTTCAAAATTTACTGGCAGGCTTTTCCTACCTTCCTCCTGGAAGTCTGAATGGACTTTAGAAAAGCAAAACAACAAGCAGTGCCTAGCTGGCATTACTTCACATACAGTTGAGTTTTTTTCAAAATAAATTTACAGATATTAAGAGTTAACAATGTTTAGAACTGAAATTGAAAGAAGGTATTTTCTGAGTGTAGTCCTGTATTGGTGAACTTATTAGAATTTGATTGTTTGAATTGTATGGGAAAGTGGTAGTGCTTCAACAGCAGAAGACAAGGCTTTTAATCAGTCTTCCATGCTTTACCATCCACGTTTCTTTTATGCCTGTTTTTCCCTTTAATACGTTTCACTAGGTTTGAGATGCTCAACAAGTATTTTAAATACGGCATGTCATAATTTATTAAGAAAATAAGACTATCTAATCCTATATGGATATCCTAACTACTATATAACTTTTAGGTTACATATGTAATTTTACCTTCCCAAAATGTTGTAATAACTTCCCTCTGTTTTCCTCAATGGTTTAGAGAAATACATTTGATCAACAAGAAGTTTGTCCAGCTTTTCTGGGCTGTTAAAGGAATAAAGTGCAATTTTAATGTGAATGCTACTATGCTTGGTGCTGTATGACGTGTAGAAAATAATTCTAAAGTTTTAGGAGCTTCTTTCAAAATAAAGGGGGGGAATCCTCATTTTCTTTTCCTTTAAATTTTCATATATAAGTTTCCAAATGATATACAATATTTTTAATAATTTAAAGTTATGTATAAGTAAGTTAGTAAACTACTATAAGTCTTCTGTTTCACTTTCATCAAACAGTGTAATTGTGTACTAGGGATGTGGAGTATCAGTGAAATGTGATTTTAATTATTCCTATAATTTAAGGGAAAGTTTCTTGTTTGAGCTCTTAGAGTTTCTGTGGAAGGCTGTTGACTGTTTTGAGTATCATCAGACTTCCTATTTAAAAGATGAAACCCCTTTCAACTACAAAATGCATGTATATCTTAAATGCAGCATGCTGTTAAAACAATACTAAGTTTGCAAAGTGTACAATATTACATGTTAGATTTTTTATTTGTTCCTTTCTTTATGTGCATTTTGTAGTTTTTTAACCCCAGATAATTCTTTGTCCTGAGATCCATACTGTTCAAGCAGCTATTCAGTAATTCTTTTTATCCTTGAATTCTATCTTGCCTAGTTTCAGGCATTATTTAATGCATCCTTGCACAAATACAAAGTATGTGTCACTCTAACTACTTCTCAAAGCTCCCTGAATTCTCTTTCCTAATAAAGCTGAGCAAGTTGGTGTGGTGGTACTCTTACTTGGAGCTGAGGGCCAAGGTGTAGAGGGAGCCCAGAGTTGTTTAAATGTCAGTTTTGCAGAAACATAGTAGATCTCAGGGCTTTGTGAAAATACTGAAAATACAAAAATTTACAGGCTGGTAGAAGAGAAGGAACCTCCCCTGAAAATTAAAGCCTTGGTTAAGCTTTGAAGAATTGAAAATACAGTCCTTACCCGAATTGAAAACTGTTCTAACAGAAGCTGTGCACAGCTAAATCCAGCTGGATTTTTGTAAGCCATGAGTGGCCATGTTGTTACTTAAGAGAACTATTACATGCTTTATAAAAGAATGTGGTCTTCTCCCCCTTAAGAAATGTTCTTGCTAATACATTTTTTAAAATGCATTTTAATTGAATTTATAATTCAGAAGAGTTAAGACTCGTATTTGACTTTCATAGTCTGTCTGCTCATGTTTTTTAAACCCTAGAAAGCAGGTTATGATATCATGGTCAGTTTAGGCTGAGCGAGGACAATGTTGCCACTGAAAGGGGTTGTTACTTCAGTATTCCATTTGCATGCCTTGTGCCAGGCTGAGTTACTCCATGGCTTTACAGACAGAGTAGGATCCGGAAACTCATGTAAGTCAGAACCAAGTAAAAAATAAACAGAATGATTTTCTCAGTAGACTTGATATGTGTCCACACTAGCAGCTAAGTCAGCACAGTGAAAGGAACAGAAATAGGAGGTGGAGGAGGATTGGTCCTCTTGGTGTCAGCCTGAGGACTTGCAGATCATTTGGAGGCAGTGGAAGGAATTCTGTTGTAACTGGGGAGGGTGGAGCGTGGGGTGGAAAGGTGAATACAAATTTGTTGTGTGCCATTTTGTTTCCCGTTTTTTGTGCTTCAGTCTTAAGTCATCAGTATATTTACAAATGGTAACAAATCTATCTCTCCTGAGAACTGTCTCAAAGGAAATGAGTATGTAAGGATTGTGAAAGTTGTGTTATGTAGATACAATTTTTTGAGTATTTGTCTTGTGTGTGGAACCTAAGTTCATCGCCCCTGAGGGCAATTTGTTTGCTTTGTGCTTTTATCGACCCTGAGATTTACTGCTTTTTTTTTTTAAAAAGGAGGTGTGTTAATTCATAAGGCTCATAGTCATGCAGTGTATCAGGTTTGACACTTGTCCTTTCTCAGTTCAAGACTGAAGGAAGCAAGTTGATTAATTTCTAGAGCAGAGTTTTGGTGATCTGATTCTTGGTTTTGTATTGAAGATCTTGATGACTAAGTATACCTCAAGTCTAAATTGATTTTCTGTGTTTCTAAAGAGTGAGCTCTTAACTGCTGCATAGCTAACTTCTGCTATGTTTTAGCCATGTGATGGTTACAGTGAGAAAGAATAATAAATCCCAAAATCAGTCAAACATGTGTACAAACAATTACAGAAAGCAATTCTGATAAAAGAAGTCAGATAATATTGACAAAAATGTGGGAGCCTTAACTGCATAGTGTGTTCTTGTGTGGTAACCTTTCTGCACAACCTATTGGACTATGTAAAGATTGTTATAAACACTGTTGTATAGAAAAGTAGTTTTTGGGCTCTTTTTGTAAAGCAAATCTTTAGGGGTTTATTATACTTTTTTAGGTTTTATTTTTATATAATTATTCTGTACTAGATTAATTCTCAAGATCATGTAGCTCATTAAGTTATCTGATTGAAAAGTATGAGATCTGGGCAGTACTGTCAAGTATGGAGTCTTGATTCTGTGTGGCCAGGTACTCCAGAAACGTTTCCAAAAGGAAAAAGTTGGGCTGTGAGCATTTAGGAAGCAGATGCCTCCCTCTGTGTAGGTTACAATTACATTATTTTCCTCTCTGAGGTTGCAGTAAGGGTCAACAATTGCAGCTAAGATTTGTCAAACAGTTACAAAAGGGTGCTGGCCAATGGAAGATAAGTAAAGAGGAGAAGCCCAACGCTTAAAGAAGACCTTAATTTTGGAAAGAGTTGAGAACTGCATTCAAGTCAAAGGGCATAGGAGCTTTCATAACTCTCATTGGAGAACCACCAGAGTAGTTCTGAGTTTATTTTTGTAGATGGAGTCTGTGGGCAGCCAGTAACTCCCAAGTGTTTGTAGTATGCTGTTGTGCAAATGTGCAGGTAACATTTTTTAAAAAAAAACCACATTTGTAACTCTTTGTGTGCTGTGGAACAACTGTGCATTGACTAGTGAAAATTGGGATAGTATCTTAGACTTGTGAAATCGATCAGTTGCTGCCCTAGGTACTAGAGGAGTGGAAATTCTGGAAAATTATTGTAGTTTTCTGTAGAAGGCTGTTAACTTTCTTTTTGATTAGAATAATTTTTGGAGTATGTTTTGGAATCTAGCATAGTTGCAGTTGAGTATAGTTGGGTTTGTTTGGTTTGCTGATTCTGGATCTTGTTCTCTACCTTTTATCTTTACATATCTGTGCAAACAGTACAGTCTGTTGGGGTGTATTTGTGGTTTTTTGGTGTTGAGTTGGTGTTGTTTCCTCCCCAGTCCCTCTTCTCTTGCAATACACTTTGGTTTCTTACTTTTTCTCACCAAGTGCCCGTGGTTAGTTGAGTGCTTTCATGACAGACTTTTAATTGCAATACTCTTAACTGCCTTGTTCTCACTAGGATTTTAATTGATTAAATCAGGAGTTAACTTATGCAAAGTAAAGAAACATGTTTGAATTTGGTTCACCATTGAGCACAAGGCCAGAGTGGCTAAGATGAGGGCTGATCTGTGAAGTCTTACACGGTGATATCACTTGGGCTCAGAAAAGGAGCCATGCAGAATGCATCAATGCTATCACCCTGGTTAGCCTGTTTCAGGCTGTAACCACTGAGAAATGGAAATGTGCAACCACGCCCTTTACAAAAATCTTCTCATAGATTGGGTGCCAATTGTAGCACTTCCTCCCTCCTCCCCATGCCTCCTGTGGTAATGAAATGGTGGTGTTCTTGAGCTCAGTAGAGCAGTGTGGTCTCTACTCCTTAGTCTAAATCCCTTTTCCAAGAAATTTTATGTTGGATCTAGCACTCAATTAGCTATTCAATGACTTCAGTCAATTTAAAGTCATAGAGAGGACAAATGAGTTTGTAATGATGTTTCTGTGATGATGGCAAATCCACTAATGTCATTAACTGTTTAAATCTTGTATTTCCATCTGCTAATTCACTTGTCTTCCCTAGGATTTTGGCTTGCAAAAATCAAAACAAAAGTCCTTTCACTTTGTAGTGAAGAGACTACTTTTTTCCTCGACAAACTTACTATGTTTATTTTTCAACTATAATTTTTTGCACTAGTTGAGATGGCTTATATGTTCTGCTGAATTTATTATCTTCTACTAGGTTAGCAGGCAAGTAGGAGTTTTCCTTGCTTCTTTTTATGTTAGGTGGTTAGTATGACTGATGCTTTGAAAAAAAGAAATCATTATTTTTCTTCATATAGAGCAGCACACTAAACCCAGTTGTCCCTTGATAGTCTAAAATTCAGCTGTTCTCAGTATTAAATAAAATGTGAATCTATAAAATACTTGTTTCCTGTATAATGGATTTATAAATTCTGTATTTGAATTTAGGTAATCATTTTTTAATCTGTTCAGTATGGTGGCATTAAAAGGTGAATTGCTAATTGCAGTGTAGCTAATTTAATATGGCTTTTGTTTTGGAAGAAAATGTATAATAGAACTTATGCTGAAAATGCTCTAAGGACACAAGTGTTGTATATATCAAAATGTTTCATATGATTGCCATTTGTGCCTTCTTGTGGAGTTACTACACAGGCTGTAATACCAGTTCATCTTGAAAAGAAAATAATTCTCAGTCTAGGGTAGAAATACTTCTGTTGTTATTGACTTGCTGAAATAATTAATAAAATACAGTTTTTTCTTTTTCTTTCTTCCATCTTCTATTCTTCCTTGTGTGACAGACTTTGTTGCTTTATTTTGGGTACCAAAGGGAATAAAATATGTTTTTGCTTTTTTTGTGTGTTTTCAGGCTCGGATAGCGTTTTTACAAGGGGAAAGAAAGGGCCAAGAAAATTTGAAGAAAGATTTAGTGAGAAGAATAAAAATGTTGGAATATGCATTAAAACAAGAAAGGTAGGTATACAAACGGTTTCGTTTTTTTCTGACCTGAAAAACTTAGTAGACTAAGATGAATTCCCTTCCATTAAGTGAAATGCCTTATTAGTTTATTGTGATTTACTTTATGTAAACTTATCTTTAAGTTGAATGTCTTCACCTTGTGTTTTCTAACAACTTACTGTCTTTTAAAATAAAAAGACATAAAGAATAATTTGCGAAATGTTTGGACTTCTGTCTTAAATAGACAAACGGGACAGTTTCTCTTCTCTAGGTTCAAGTTATGGTATACTGAGTAAGAGTGAACATACCCAAAGGGTTCATACCTTATTACTATACCTTCATCTGTGCTTCAGTTGTATCAAATTGGAAAGGATGAAAAATACTGCTCTCTTGTTCCTTTTCAACTATGTTGTATGTGTTGCATGATGAAAACTATTTTGTGAAGGACCAAAATCCTTTAAAAATTGATTTTTCATTTTGTAGATTTTTTTTTAATGTGGTAGATGCTTGCATATTTAGCCTTACCAGGTGTGTTTTCTGTAGCACTAATTTCCTGCTTAAAAAAAATAAAATTCCATTCAGTCTGTACAGGCTAATGTCCTTCAAACCTACCTTCTTTTGTTGCCTGGTTATTTCATTTAACCAAAACTGGTAGTTAATTTTGTGAAATCACTTGGGAAATAATCTTGTCAAGTGCCTATACTTTCACTAGAGGACTCAGTTCTTATTTTTAATTTTAACTTGCTTCTAAAAAGTAGCTGAGTCCAATGTGAAACATCTTGACAATCAGGCAACAAAAATATGTAGTTTTTATTTGTGTACTTTGGTTTTGGGGGAACATTCCTGTCAGACTAAACTTAAAATTTTGTAGCAAAATGTAGTGAGATTTCACCTGGATATTTTTAAGTTAGTTATCCAAGCGTACTTATGTCTAAATATATTTTACATTATGGATCAGTGTTATCAGTAAGGGACTAGTACAGAAATAAGTTTCAGTTGTTTTCCTATTAAAACCTAATGTTTTGGCAAGATAGCTTTGTTCTTCTGTGTGAAGTGTCCAGTATAGAGGTGTTTCAGAAAACATTTTATATTCATACAGAAAGCCACATCAGCAAATCATATATTTTCTGGTGAAGTAATGGGCATAAAGGATCTATTACTTCATTCAGCCCTGTCCTTTTAATGAAAAGTAACTCAAGGTTTCCAGCCAGTGTATGGCTAAAAGTTGCATTGTCATATCAATATCTTCAGGTAATGTGCATGTCACTCTGGGTTCAAGGCAGATGAAAGGTATGCAGGGTCTTGGGGTGTAACTAACACCCCATATCAAAGAAATAATATGCTGTTATGGCAGATGCAGGTGTCTTGCATGTAAGTAACTTTCTGAAGTTGAAGGAAAAGGTTTTGCGTATTTTGGCAGGAATGAACTGTGTGCTCTGTAGGGACTTTCTGCAAATGTACACCATAAAGCAGTGAGAATTGCCCACATATTGAGATAAATCAGAGGCACTTAATATCACCTGCAGTGTGAAGGCATCCTGTAACAGGATGCACAATTTCAAGTTGAATGGCATTGGTGAAACCTCATTCCTTTCCTGAAATGAAGCTGCCCTTATAGTCTTCCCACAAAATTCTGAAATTCATCTGATGGCTAAGAAGCAGAGGAATACAAGCAGGAACGTACTATTTGCTTTAGTTCTTGTGGCTATTGGGTGCAATCCTCCACTGTAGCAGGTTTCAAGAGGAAGATCCTGGCATAAGTTTCAGCCGTAATTCTCATGAAGATTGCTAGAAGTGGGAATTGAAACTTGAGTTGACTGGTGAATGTGTGGGAGGCAACGAGGAAGCTACAAATGCTCAGTAGTTTGAAGGGATCTAACTGTGAAAGTATGATGGATTGAGTAATTGAAAGCAAGCAGGTACTGACTTGCCAGTAAATCATCCAAGAATTATGTTATGTTGGTTTCTGGCTTGTTGCACTCGGTATTCAGGATAATGGAAGTTATTTTTTTTTGTCATTGTTCCCCTGAAGAATCACAGCTAAAGAAAATACTCCAGCTCTGAAGCAAAATAAATTCTGAGAATTTCAGACCTGAAGATTGTTGATAGCAAATCTCAGTGCTGCACCTGATTCCCCCGACCCTTTTTCTTCTTTTCTTGTTGCTCATTCCCTGATGCCATCAAAAAGTTTCATGCAGTGAAATACCAGTTATGAGTCAGGAACAAATTCATTCAGACAACTGTTGTGATTTCTCAGAAAAAGCTTATGAGGCACAACATCAGTGTGTAAGATTAAGTAAAATGCAGTAGTTGTTACAAAGTAGTTTGATATTTCTAGTATTTATCTCTAAGTATGTGTACTACTGTTTTAGACAAGTAAAATGTTATTATTTTAGTGTCCTTAAATGCTTTGATAGTTTATAATTTTTTAGTAATATAATCAGGTCCTATGCAGTTACATGCATGGGGTTCCTTGGTTTGTATCTAGTGTGTATTCTTTTATGGTGCTTTGCAGACCCAGGCAGATGTTGTCTGTTGTGTGCTCTGAGCCACTCTGAGCTTTGTTAGCATAGTGTTGTGCTTAAATTAATGAGACTTGCAGAAATCATGAAGCTGTGGCTCTGTTTTGGCTTTGTGGGCTTTGAACTGGAGCTAACCTACACCCTTCCAACTGAGTGGTGTGATTCAACAGTTAAATAGCAAGAAGCAGTTAAATCAAGTTAGATGTTGTTTCTTCTGCTCTTTTTTACTCATAGAAACCCACCCTTAGATAAGTCAATACTCCAAAGATTGAAACATTGCCCCTTGTAGAATTCAGTTACTCTGTGGTGTGGAGGAGTATTGTCAGTGACTCGTCAATGACATTGTAGCTTGTTAGTGTTTTTTAAGATATTTAGTAATACCCCCATCAGGGAAAGGAATAGATATGCAAATACATAGTTGATTGGAATTTAATAAGGTTAAATTTTCGCTGTGAAATTGAAGTTGTGATTTGAAAGACAACTGGTCTCAATGCATGCAGCAATATTTTCTCTTATTTGTAGTGGCTAGTCATTGGTATAATTCTAGATCAGATACATCGTTATCTGTGCTAATGAACAGTTAAAGTAGAATTTTAATTAATGTTTTGAAATTGTAACTCCAAAATGGAACAACTGCTCCTAAATAGTATGTCACAGCTCTAAATTGAAGAAATTTAGGTTGGATTTTCAATTATTGTGCTTTATTGGCTTCACTTACGAATTGAGTTAAAATTATTTTGTCAACTATATTTGCCTTGAATTATTTTCATTTTAGTTACTTAGGGTTGCTTGGGTTTTTTACCCCCCAAATGGACAGTACTTTATAGGGCATATAAATTGTAGTATGTACTTGTAAAGCCCCAGACTAGCTTGACAAGTTTCTTAAAGGGGTTTAGGTTTTTCAAATATCCCGAGGCAGGTGCATGAGAAATTGTGACAAAGTTCTCAGGAGATTGAACAGCAAGGTTTAGAAAATAAAGGCAAATTTTAAACCAAACATTCGATCAAGAAAAAACATTTCACAAGGGATTGACTTAGCAAACTGTAGCCCATCCAACTTCAAGTTAACCAGACACGCTTCAGCTGTCTTGAGCCAATAATAATTTTCTCCGATCTCTCACTGTACGTCTCATATTTGGGAAGCTCGGTGGAACATTGCCCTATTACAATGGGGCACAAAGTTTTGTCTCTCAGTTTAAAGAGAGCACCTGAGGTAGACAGTCTAACTAGTGCAGGGATGAGCTATGAACATATTCATAAATAGTTGAAAAATATGCTTCTGTTTAGTTGGCAGTTGGATTCAGGTCACAAAAAGTCTTTAGGAGCTTTACAATTTTTCAGTTACAGTGTGAATCCCATGAAATGAGGGATTTTATCTTACTGAAAAGGGTCAATAGTGCCATCTACTGGCAGTTTGTTAATGAGACTGCCTAATTGCAATTTTAGCAGAAATTTGTGTAGTCTTGAAGAAAATCCTTGCCATCAAATAAATAAGGCACCATTTGAGTATCAGCTTATACTTTCAGTTTGAAAATACTTGCAGTAGTGGCTCAGGCATTGGAGAAAGGTATTTGGAAATCCTTGATTTTGTCCAGCACGTGTTCCATTATGTGTCTTTGCGTGAGAATTTTCATATTCAAGAATAGTTTTTATGAGTGATGGAAGCTAAGTGTTGTTCAGTTATTCTTAAAGCTTTGGTCAAATGTTTCATTTGGAGTGATAACTATATTGCTTAGAGGGCTTCATCAAAATATGGCTGCTAATGTTTTTATGGATATTTTTCACTTTGGCTCTAGTGCAGAACACCTAGAGCTCTGTACCATGAGATTTTGAGTATTTTTGCAAAGGATCTAGGAGGCAAAAGTCAAAATGTCAGAGATCAGTGATGAAATTTGAGAATTCCAGTATATAGGCATAGGTAGTTTGGATGAGATTCCTGGTTGTAAAGGGAGCTGAAGACATTGTGATAGGCAACTTGGGTAGAGGATTTTGAAGATTTTGAGGATTTTTAGAAGATTTTGAAGGCTTATGTATACTTTCATAGAAATACTACCACCAAGACCAGTATTTTACAAAGTGATGGTGTTTGGCCAATTGATGAGGGTGGTGGGATGGACACAGACGCCCGTGGAAAGAATGGTCTTAATTAAAGTTGAGGCAGATGTAAGGGGATACATTTGATAAAACAATAAGCATATTACTCATTTGGCTTTAGCAACAAGCAAAAATAAGCAAGGTAATACATCTAATCATTACTATATGAGAGAGAGAGACTAGTGATTGAGGAGGATACATCACCAGTTGCCCAAACACTTCACTGTTATCCAGAGTCACAGTCCTTGTGCAGTGAGGACCTGGAGAAGCCTTCCCAGGAATTGGGAAGATCCTATGTGGTATGTGTCTGCTTATAGGTGAGGTCTCAGGTTTGCCCAAAAACAGGTCCAGCTTTTATAGGCCCAAATCAACAAGTCCAAGTGACTTGTTAGCCTTTTTTGCAGAAATAATCTGGTTCTGATGGCATGCTTCCTGACTAGCCAGGGCCAGAGCCCAGGCCATGGCTGGGAGGCTTTTTGCCTAAAATATTCCACTAACAAGTCTCTAGGGATAGTCTGGGAGGATTTCTCCTGCTAACAAGCCCTTAGGGACATTAGTTAGGAGAATTTCTTAATATATCTTACACAAGGTTATACAGATGTCTCTACAGCAGCCAGTTTGGCATTAAGAACAACTTATATAAATAATTTGATCATCTATTTTTAACTAAAGAATCTTGATGGTATTAATTGCATCATGTTCAGGATTCGTCTTATAAATCAGCTCAGGCCTAGGCCTGCTGTTCAGGCCTTGGCATATCAGATGGAGAAGGAGAGATTAGGGTTAGTGAATCAGAGATCAGAAGATGGGAAGGACTGAGGTGCTTTTGCATAGGAGGACTAAGAAATCAGAAGCTAAGCCTCCTGTCAATGAGGAGGAGAAAATCCAGAAGAGAATACAGGTGGTGAGAGAAACAATCACTCTAACATGGCTCTTCTGAGGGATAGGTATCGTAACCTAAAACGGAGCAGGAGACAAATTGAAGCAGAAATCAAAAGTAGCAGATAGGCAGGAACCCCAAATCAGTTCATTCATTGTAGTGTGATTGGCTACCTATGATAGTGGTACAACTGGAAAAATTATTTCTTCTAAGTTCTTGAACCTGCTGGTTCTCTTATTAAAAAATACACAGGAAAGGTTCTTTTATTAGATGATACAAAGGAAAAACCCCACATTCTTGGAGAACACACTAAACTCTTGTCTGTAAGTTACTTGATAATTGTGAGTAATTGCCAAAATACTGTCTCAAAACTGTGTTCTTGAAAGACTAGAAATAATTGCTTGATGCAAGAATTATCACAACAGTTCTAGCTGGATTAATTGTGCTATGTTGGTATGGTTGCTTTAAATGGGAACGGTAGAATGTTTTGAGTTGTTCAAAGTCTTGTCGACTAATTTGATAAACATCTGCATACTTTTTCAGGGCAAAATATCATAAATTAAAATATGGCACAGAATTGAACCAAGGGGACTTGAAAATGCCAACTTTTGAATCAGGTAACTTTTTTACAATAAATTTTTGTCTGTTTAATTTATTGCAGCTTTCTTCTCTGCACCCCTCTCATAGGTCTGTTATAGGGAATATGTCTAGGGAAGTTACGAAGTAAATGGCGTAAATATTTTTTTAATCTGAAAATCAAAATTAATTGACCTTTTTTTTTCGTAGAAGCTGTGAATGTTTTTATCTTAAATCAAGGAAAAGACTCCAAAGAAGAAAAAAATAGGCTATCCTAACTGCTTTTCTGGAGTGCATCTGATTTTGCAGTTGTAAATATCAAGTTGATAATACCAGTTTTGCTCTTCAGAATATTGCAGATGGAAGAAAGCATTTCTCCTAATAATGCTGGGCTCTTTGATAAGTTGAATTGTGTTTGACTTCTTTTGAAATGTTGGTCTTTGGGCCTGTATTTGTATAGTGTGCCTTAAAATTGTGGTCTACAGATTTATATGCCACCCGCTCCCTTTTTCCCTCCCCATTCTGATTTCCAAGTACCACATTTTGGGTACATTTATACCCAGTTGAAACTAGAGATCATGATGCATATTTCTGACTTGATGGGAGTTTTTGTTTGTGTCTAAAAGCAGTATAAATTAGATGTTAACTATGATGCTGTGTTTTTCAGAAGATACCAAAGATACAGAGGTTCCTGCAGTACCTCAGAATAGCCAATTGACCTGGAAGCAAGGCAGACAGTTACTGCGACAGTAAGTAGCCTTGTTGGATATTGGTGTATTCATACTTTTTCTTGCAGTTTGAGGAGCTCTATGAAACATAACTGAGATGGGCAAATAGTGGTTTGTTCTTCAGGACCTGAGAGTCCTGAGCTTTAAGCAGTACAGAGTAAGGTTTTCCATGTGAGAGGGATTGCGAAGCTTATTTTTCCTTAAATGATACAACAGCGACATTCATTTTTAGCAGTGAATACTGAGTTTCCTTTTTCATTAAATCTGCTTTCTTCTTTCTTTCTTCTCTTAACATAACTAGGTATCTTCAGGAAGTAGGTTATACAGATACAATATTGGATGTACGCTCCCAGCGGGTAAGGTCTTTGCTTGGGCTCTCCAATTCAGAACCAAATGGTTCAGTAGAGACAAAGAACTTAGAACAGATCCTGAATGGGGGTGAATCTCCTTCGTCAAAACAAAAGGGACAGGAAATCAAAAGGTAAGTGAAGAGATAAGAAATGCTTAAAGCTTGATTTGGTTAGTCATTGATACGTGCTGGTCAGTTCACATTGAACTTTTGGCTAGGGAGCCTGTGAGCACCTGTGAGTGTAGCTGACCACTAACAATTATGAACTTAAATGAAATTGATTGTACATATTACATACATACATGAATGTTATACTAACATGATATACAGGAAAATTGTCTGTTGATGTTAAATTATGTAATGTAATCACTTTGGAGTCGTTATTTTAAGGAAGGAATCTGTTGAATGGTGCTTTTGTAATAAGGACTTAAGCAGATGTAGCAACTTCTTCATTCAGCGATTTCCTGTTTTGCTGGTTTTTAAGATATTAAGCTGTCAGGTAGCAATTTTTTAAAATCTGGTTAAGGTTCTAAATCTCTTCAGCAAGTAAAATGGATTCTCTCTTAATGTTTTTATTTTTATAGGAATTCTGGTGATGTTCTTGAAACATTCAATTTCTTAGAAAATGCAGATGATAGTGATGAAGAAGAGGAGAATGACATGATAGAAGATATTGCAGAAGGAAAAGAAAAGCATCGGATAAATAAGAAACACAAAGTAATTTTTTTTTTCTTTTTATAATAGATCTGAAATTCCCTTTCAAAAGGAATTTTTTCTCTAGAGAAGATAGAAATATGTAATGTCAAAGTATTTGTTGCACTATTGTGATCAGAGTGGATTATATGCAGATGCATTACTAATAGATGTGGTGGTTTACTTAATATATTACATTGCAAACTTCAAAGTAACTAACCAGGCTGTTTGCAAATATGAATGCTGCGTTGGATTTTCCTGAATAGTTGGCAGTGTGAGTTTGACTTGATGCAAGTCTTAAATCTCCCAAACTGATTTGTCAGGAAGGGGTTTTCACCATACCTTGGACTTCTGGTAAAGAGATTATTTAAGCATTAAGTTAAATCCCTTTTTTCTATTAAAAGTCTGGTAATAAGATTATCAAGTAAATCTCTAAGCATATATTAAGATCTTACACTCACTTTTTGACTTTTGACAAAGCTTTTTTTAATAGAAAACAAAAGAATCATTTATAGTTATTTTTATAAAAATGGTCTCTTTCTGCAGAAGTAAAAATGTTGTGCAAATAACCTCATGTGGAAAATTTCTTGAACTGAACAATAAAATAAAACTTTTCACTGATGCCTTAGCTTCAGCAGAGAGTTTGTTTGTTTTGTTTAAGGTGAAGATATGGTTAGAAATAGTAAAAAGACAGTTTTCTTAAAATATATTCCAAGCTTATGCTTAACACCAAAATAGAACTGGAAAACAAAAAGAAGGAAAGGCTTCTGGACCATAGTTTGTAAGCTCTCTCTGCAGAGCTATTGATAGGGCAAGAAAATCAACAAAGTTTTCTAATTCTTGTGTTAAATAAAAAAAGTGAAGGCTGGGGTGTGTGGGATTTTTGTTGCTAAAGCTAGTGTCAGTGTTCTTTTTATTTCCTAACATTCAGCAGACGGCGCTGTTCTCTTTTTTGTTCTGATAGGCCAACTGAGATCAGTTTCTTCTTCTGCATTTTAAATTGGAAAATGTTTTCACCTGCAATAAATTACTCAGTGAGAATAGCCTATATATCTTCTAACCTAAATGACTAGAAAATCTGTTTATGATTCAAATGCAGGAAAATATTTATCTTCTTGCAGATTGGTAATGAAGGTTTAGCTGCTGACCTTACAGATGACCCTGATACTGAAGAAGCTTTGAAAGAATTTGACTTTTTAGTGACAGCTGAAGATGGTGAGGGAGCTGGAGAAGCTCGAAGTTCAGGAGATGGAACAGAGTGGGGTAAGACACTAACAAAAGCATTTAAATATAAAGGAAAACTTGTCCATGATACTTCTTAAGAGTTTTGTAATACTTACTAAATGGTGTGGATGTGTGGATGAATGTGATGATAAAACATTGATGATTAGAAAATGATATATTGTAGGTGAAACTTTCATATATATGTTGTTGTAGGTACAAGTACAATTGTAGTCACATTTCTTTCAGGTTTTGTTTCTGATTTCAAAACTAAGAGGAGAATATTTTCTTTGTTAGGTAAGAAAAGCTAGGATTCTGAATGTTTTTATACCTGGATTAAATTTGCTTTCAAATACAGTTTTGTTTTCTTTTTTTGTATTTATTTCTTATCAGGACCTTCAAACTTCTGTACCTAAGTTAAATTAATTTCTTGGGTGTACTTAAAAATGGACTATTCTTTTATTTTTCTAACTGAGATTTTTAGATGTTATTGCTAATATGGCTTGTATTAGTAAAATTAAAAAAAAAAAAAAACCAAAACCTTTTCTAATAGCCCAACTTTTTATTAATAACTTGGTGGGAAACAAAATATGTTAAGTCAGTAATTTCTGCAACCTACATGCTTCAAAAGAGGAGCTTGAAAGGAGAAAATTTGTATAGGAAAAAGAACAGTGATCCAAGTAATGGATATCTGCCTTTAAATGGTAAATTGCCTATGAGTGAAAAAAGCCCCAAACTGCCATTAGATTGTGTTGTTTGAGCATTTTATGTGACAATGAACTCATACTTCAATAAACATCCCAATGAGCAAAAAAAATAATAAGGATTTACAAAAATTAAGTAATGGCCCATCTTCCAGGAAAATAATACAGTCTTGATTTTGAAGGTAACAAGGATTTGAAAGCATTCTTTCCTAAAAACTAGTATCAAAGGATTAGTCACCTTTATTTTTAAAACTCAGTCTTATTTCTAGTTGGAAGATGAAGCTGAGCAGGCTGTTACCTTTAGTTTTGGTAATAACTGTCTATTTTTAGTATCATTTTAGTTGCTTGCTGTTGTTCCCTTTTGAAGTTGATGTTATTTAAACAGTTTCTTGATGATCTTTTCATTTAGGCATACAGGCAGATCTCTTGGTAAAAGATATCTCATAGCACGTGAAGCAAGAGTTTTTCACTTTGCTTGCAACATGCTTCAGATATATAGTGATGTAGAAAGTTGTGGTTCTAGTATCAGTCTTACTATTGTATATAAAAGGCAAGATAGTTTGATACTGTAATTCATGCAGTCAAAGATTTATCCAGACTGTGAAACCTACTGTTTGAACTAGCTTGTCCATTGAAATTCCCAGTCACTGTTTCCAAGGATTACTTTCCAGTGTGTTCCATGTCTGGCATTTTCTCAGGTAGTTACCCAGTTTTAAGGTCTGTTTTAAAATTGACCCACCATGCTTTTCATACAGCTGTTTGAATGTTTATTACATTTTCAATGAAGCCATAGCACAGTAAGGCGGAGCAGTTTAGGAGTTTGTACACACTTGTGACAGCTGATTTAACTGCAGCAATCCCATTGCTACCAAAAAACTTATATCTGAGACAAGAAAGTGGGAAGGAGGAAATAAAACATAAACTTAGTTTCATCTTTCAAAGTATGTTCTCAGTTTTGTTGTATGAAGACAATTTTCATTAGTTTTTTTATATTTTGTAACTTAATATTTAAATCAGTCAAAGACATGCCTACAAATGTAATAGTAATATTTTTTTCACAGTATGTCATTGATTTTAGTACAGGTGTTCTTTCCTTAAATGGGCATTTAAGGATACAGTCTGTCAGATCTTGGGATTGTGTTACTTTTTAACGATCAGTGTAAATATGACAAGACTTCTCTGTTAACGATCACAAATAGCATTTTAAATATTGTCCCACTTAAATGCTTTCTAAAATGAAATAATACAGTACCTAAACCAATTTATTTTAGTTATTTTAAACTCTATGAAACTGTTACTTCAAATATCAGGTCCATCCAGTTAGTTAGTTATGTTGAGGGGAAACTTAATTTAAATGAATATGTACTGTTACTTCCTAAACAATTGCATCAGTCATGAACTTAAATATTTCAGTTTAAATCCATATTTTTCTTCATAATGTAGGAGTTGCTCTGTTCTGTTTTCATAGTTTTTTCTTCCTGTTTTTGTTTTCCTGTCATTAACCTCCTTCTGTCTCTTCTTACCTTTGCAAACATTTAAGCATTCTGAAAAAAAAGTTAATACTTACTTCTCTAATTAGTTTTGTTTTGTATCTGGAAAGCATCTGATGTTTAGGCTCTAAATATATTGCCTAGTTTTGCTTTAGTAATATTTACATTACTTAATTGGAGAGTATTATCTGAAGGTCCAACTTTCAATATCCTAAAATATTTCAGCACCAAATTTGATAGTTACATTTTTGCTGTTGATGACTTCTTCAAACCTGTCAGAGTGTTTGGAAGTCTGGATTGCTTTTATTTTCTGCTGTATTACAACTTTTTATGAATACATTAAATTTTATGTAAGTGCCTTAACGTACTTTGAGTGTTAAATTAATTCCAAACATTGTGATTTAAAGTGTTCTGTCATGGAGCATGGTTTACTTAGGAACAGCTTTTCTTCAAAATAGTGAAAGATGAGGAAGTTCAAGCAGTGTTAAATGAAGAGCCAAAGTGATGTGACAAACTTAAAAAATATGTACAGTTTTAAATGAAAAAAAAATCCTTGTGATTTTAGTATGAAGAAAAAAAAGCATTTATAACTGCAGTTTGCTTAAGCAGACAGCAATTTATACATATTGTTATATATTGTGCTACACATTGCAGATGTCACTTATTACGAAGTCTCTTTATTCTTCTTATGGTTTCACATGTTCATCGCTGGATTTCTCTTCCCCATGAAACACAAAAGTTCTCTTTACAGATGGACCATAAGTCAGAGAATGACTCTGCCCAGAATTCTGGCTGGCAGTGTGTCACTGAAATTCAGTCTCTTGGGCCATCTTCAAAAAACTTCTGAAAAATAGAAAATTTAAAGCCAGCCTTTCTCTACTCAATTATATAGATCAGTGGACATCCAGGGTCCTCTGTGCTGTCCTGTATCACTTTAGTGCAGGGAAGGCAACTCTTGGGGGCAATGGCAGAGGTCTTCTAGGTACATGGCTCTGTTCTGAAATAGCCTAATATATCTAGGCATGCTGGAGAGAAACACTGCTGGGTTTTCCTAAAAATCTTGTTTGAAATTCATTTCACAGCTACCCAGTTAATCCGAGTTTGTGTTTTATCTAGTTTTCTAAGTGCAGCCTACATTTTTGCAGCCAACAGTGTTGGTTTTGAATATTTATGTCTGCAGGCTTGTGCTTCTTCTGTTGACTGAATGAGCCCAGTTCCTTCAAATTCTTTGTCTTTATATTCAGTGCCCTATTTGTTTTGCACTCTACAGACATTTTCTAAACTTCCAGTGTAGAACACAGACTGAACATGTTACTTTAATTTTGTCATTACCTGCACTGTCCCAGTTTAATGCACTGCACCTTCTAAAATGTACCAAAATGGCATGTTTTTAGAATAGCACTACATTGATGTTAGATGTGATCATCTTCTGGTTCTGTTTATTTCCCTAATCCTTCTCTGCAATGCTGCAACCCAGCTGATTATTTTCATTTTACTAATGGTGCTTTGGAATTTTATTGATTAGTTTTAACTAGATTTTAATGGAATTTTCTTTTAATTGAGTTTTTAGCGGTTTCAGTTTTTTTCCTCTTTGACTGGGCATGTTCTCTGACTTACCTTTCTGTGCTTCTTGTGTTTCCTGAGTAATCACTCTTCCTCTCTGTCAGTGCTTAGGCCCAGTGATCAGAAAGACTGAGGTCTTTGTGTTTGCAGTTTGGTAGATGTAGCTGTAGTTTGGTGTAGGATGTCATTGTTCCCTTCTCATCGCCAGGGCAGCTCAGGGGACTCTGCCATTATGCTCCTGTTTCATGTTTCACTGCCCTTGCCATCTCTGTATTCCACCCCTTTGATCAAGATTGTCATTGAATGATGACAGATGCATCAGTATCCTAGGGTATCTGTCTGCTCATTCATTGTCATGTTTTGTCATGAAACATGTGCTTAGAATAACTCCTGGTTTTTTTATTTTAAATGCATGCTACTTCATTTCTGCTGTGTATGACTCCTCTTGTGTACTTTCATGATTATAATGGTTATAACTTCAAAAATTGGTACAATCATATTGTAAATATGATTGGAAGAACTGAGGAACTAAGTCGTGTGATTTCATGCCTAAAGGGTTTGTGAGTATAAAGTTAAACTGGCACACAAACCAAGTTTGTTTGCTGCCTGATTGTCTACTAGCAAAAGTGCTTCTGCAAATGTTATATTTGCCTTGTCATAGAAACAGGTTTATCTTTTTAGTAATTCTAAGTTTCCAGAAATTACTGAGATGGATAATTTAGAAAAGTAGAGAACTGACTTTTCATAAAGAATAATTAACTCTGAAATATTTGTCAAAAAGAAAAATATATGTCTTCTGAAACTACTGTGGAATGTTGTATTTCTCCTAATTATGATTTAATTTCTGGAATGCAGTGGGATGTCCACCTGTACAAATTACTCTTCTTCATCTTTGTGTGAAAAACTGTATTTATAGACTTGTTTCTCTGGTTATATGTAGGAGCAAGGTTTCTTTCTTGTGCATGTGGAATGAATGCGAAAGGATGCATGGTGGTCTTCATGAATAAACTGGCACTGACTTACTCAGCTTGCATTTTCATAAGAGATATAGCATGAATACTTTTATTTGCTTATTCAACACTGGCTGAATAATTTCTTAACACTGTCTTTCTAAAGATGCAGTAATTGTTTCTAAATACCAATGATTTTTTTGTGTATTTCGAAGTATCTAACACAAACAGTTACTTATGAAGTTTAATTTGTTTGTTCCTTAGTAACAAATTAACGTACAATTTTTAAATATGTAACTGATAATATACAGTGCCTTGGAAAACTGTATTAAATGAAACTTGGTCTTTTATAAACTTAAAATGGAGACTGCACCTTTAAAATAAAGATTTATTAATAACTCTTATTAATGCTCTTATACAGCTATGACAGTAAATCACCAAGAGCTTGCATTGTCAATTGCTGATTTTTTTTCTTTTAATAATATGCTGCATGTAGACAAAGATGACCTGTCCCCAACTGCTGAGGTTTGGGATGTAGACCAGGGACTAATAAGTAAACTGAAGGAACAGTACAAGAAGGAACGAAAGGGGAAGAAAGGGGTAAAGAGTAAGTGCAGATTCTGAATCTTGTAATGCAACACTTTTTTGCCTATTTATATAGAAGACATTTTTTCTCATGAGTTCTGTTTGTTGTTTTGTGGTTTTTTTTTTTTTGTTAAGCATCATTTTCTGTAATGGGGGCAACCAACTTTAACTTTCTACCTGCTGAATGTGAATATATCAAAACTTTTGACAGGCATTTCATAAATGAGAAATGTTGAAAAGGCAAAAATTCAAGGTTAAAGAGGTGAAGAAAACTATGCATAGAAATGTTAGTGTAAAAATAATTAACAACTTGCATTTTGAGAACATTGCTACTCTAAGAAGTTTTCTGCAAGTTTTTGACTTCATCTGCTCCTTAAAGTATAATACTGTGATACTGTGGTGGGACTGGTGATTGTTGGGCTTTTTCTGGGGTAGTGGTTTGGGGTTTTTTATTTAGTTTTTGGGTTTTTTTTTTCTTTTTTGTTATATGAACTTGAATCAAGTTCATATTAAAACCAGTTGCTATTTATGGTCTTGTAATTATTTTTACAGCCCCAGGCATGGAGAATTAGGAAATGTTTGTAATGTAAATACAAACTTTTTGGTGGCTTTATTTAGGAGATAATCTTTATTTTATAATGCCCTTCACTTTTCTGTGCACTTGCCAACATCTTATTTGATGTCTCTCTATTCTGGTCAATTTTCTGACCAGTTGACCTATTTTAGCTATGTAGTTTAAACCAAACTTCAGGGTTGAACTATCTGATAAAAATGCTTTTGGAAATTTATGTTATCAACTGTAACTATGAAGTTCTTAGTGCATAAAGTGGTATTAAATCTGTCATCATAGATTGGTTTGGTTTGGGAGGGATATTAAAGATCATCTAGTTCCAACCCCACTGCCATGGGTGAGGATAACCACCAAACCAGGTTGCTCAGAGGGCCATCCAACCTGTCCTTGAACACTTC
Source organism: Melospiza georgiana (assembly GCF_028018845.1). Lineage (NCBI taxonomy): Eukaryota > Metazoa > Chordata > Aves > Passeriformes > Passerellidae > Melospiza > Melospiza georgiana. The sequence goes on along the minus strand of NC_080435.1, from coordinate 37,219,943 downwards.
AGGGATGGAGCACCCATAACTGCTCTGGACTCCTATTCCACTGCCTCACTACTCTTAAAGTATAGAATTCCTACCTAATATCCAATCTAAACCTACACTTTTAGTTTAAATCCATTCCATACATCTGGAGTCACTGCAGCAGCTCCCTGTCCCTGCTGTGCTGGCGCCCAGAGCTGGTGCAGCCCTGCAGTGGCTCTCAGCAGAGCAGAGCAGAGGGGCAGAATCCCCTCCCTGGCCCTGCTGCCCACGCTGCTCTGGCTGCAGCCCAGGACACGTTTGGCTCTCTGGGCTGGCAGTGCCCATGGTGCCTCATGTGCAGCCTCTCAGCCAGCAGCACCCCCAAGTCCCTCTGGGCAGGGCTGCCCTGGGGCTGCTCATCCCCAGCCTGTGCTGAGACTGGGGCGTGCCCCAACCCAGGAGCAGCACCAGCACCTGGTCTTGTTAAAAACCAGGAGATTCCCATGGACCCCCTCCTGGAGCTTGTCCAGGACCCTTTGGATGGGATCCCATGTCACTTTACAGGAGCTCCCATGGTTGCTGTGCTTTTATTTTGGAAGTATTTTTTAACAATTTCTGGAGATAACTAGTAAAAAGTTTTTACTAGTTTGTATTGTATGGGTATACACTAACTAAATTACATGATAATTAAAATACAACACTGACGACTTCTGTAATTATTAAGATTTCAATTTACTTTGTAACACCTAAGGGTTACTGGTCAGTTAGTGCATGTTAGTTGTTTTTTCAGCATTTTTGCATGACTTGTACTCACACATAAACATAAAAGTTTTGACAAAGCAAAGATTTTTAGTCTTTGCTTTAATGAGAGCCTACAGTAGTCATCTGCATGCTAATCTGTATCAGCATGTAACATGTAAATCGGCAGTTGACATCAAATTTGCATAAAATATATGGTAGCATTAGAAATTTATTTTTAATACCAAAATAAACTTCTTTTATTTGACATTTTCTTACTAGATTCTTTACATTTTAGACATTTTGAACCATAGTAGCTGCAAAGTAACAAAATTTTCTTCATCTAAAGGAATTTTGAAATCTTTGGTTCACAGAAGACAGTATTTAGGAGACAACTGTGTGACAGTGCTGAGAAATGACGTAAGTCATTGTTTAGCATTTTAAGTTTGAATTCTCCTTTGGGAAACCTTGAACACATATAGTCTTCAAAGGTGGTTTGTGAGATTCTTGGCTTGTCACATTCATGATAGTTTCTGGTTGAAAATTAGCATCTACATCACTGAGCTAATTGGATGAGTGAACTCCGTACACAGAATAAAAGTATTCATTCAAGGTTGGGCAGATTGATTTAAATACGATTTTGAGACTTTTTCCCTCAGCTTCTTATCATTCTGAAACTGGAAATAATGTTGAAGGGCTTTTTAATTCCTGCTGCTCATATCTGGTCATTTGGGGACTTCATCCTGAATACATATCTCTTCCTTTGCCCTTCATTGTTTTGACTTCTATCAGTTTTGAGTCCCATCAGAGCTTATCTGCATGGTAATATATATCATCATAAATGTCAAACAAATGTGCATTAAATGTCATCTTTTGCAATACTTTGAAGACAGCATAATAAGACAGACATTCTGATGGGTTCTTTTTTTGGATATGCATCTGTAACTGCCACAATCTGTATTTACACTGTAACATAATGGGGCAGAGACAGCCCTGGTCTCAGGTATGGAAACTTTCATTCCACATGTACACATAAATAAGTGAACAGAAGTATATCTGATTCTATATTTTGATACTTCTCTGTATCAAGAAATACTAGTCTGTATCCTCATGTTTTCTTTTGGGTGGAACATCTTAATTAAGGTCATCTTCTGTTAGCACATACATTTTCATTGAGTAATCTTGTTTGCTGGGGAAAAAGAGGGTGTCTGTCCAGGTAGTCACCATGTTATGTGGAGCTACTACCTCTTTATAAAAGGATCTTTAAAAATACCTACCAAAACAAAAATCCACCACCTCACAACTTTAATTTCCTTCACAATGCAAGCTGTAAAATAACGCAAAATCTGTTTATTGAAGATTTCTTGTGTTAAAAAACCCCATAAGCAGAGAAACAAACCACACCGATCCAGGATTTACTGTGATACATAGGTAAAGAGTTAGGTTTGATGTCTACAAAAGCAGATGTCTACTTCCTTTTCAGTAATATGCTGAATTTAAGGCCTCTTTCTTGCCCAAATTTGATAAGATCAATTTTGGCAGGTAAGTCAGGGGATGGCTATTTTTCAGATATAGCCTGTTGCCTTTGGAGGGTATGATAGTGGAGGTGTTGCATATCTCATTTCATTCTGTGAGGTCAGCATAATGTGTTCTCAGTTTGAAAGTTTTCACAGCTTGTGCACATATGTATATATCACTGTAGAAATGAAGATACTTTTACTGTTTTTCTTTAGCTTTTTTGTGTTTTTTAAAAAACTTTCCTGCTCTTTTTCTTCAGTTTAATTGTTCTGTACTTAAAAAACAGTATCCGTACTGTTCACTTTCCTACCCTTGATTTCTGGAAATCATATAATAGTTGATAGGACTGCAAAGAGATCTGAATTTCACCATCTTCATTATCATCACCTCTTCTTGACATGTAAGAATCTCTGTGTTATATTCAGACTTGACTAATACATCTTCCACCTAATAAAGCTCTGCTTAAGGCTTCTCAGACTAAAACTTTTCATCACTGAATATTCACTTATCTTTTTCACTTTTGATCTCTGAAGAACAGTACACTCAGATGGTACTGTTAACTTTTGCTTCTGTTCATACCAGGTCAAGTTTTTTTTTTGTCCTTGGCTTTTTTTGAGGGTAAAAGGATCATCCCGTTTTGTTCCATGACCATAGTTTCTTATGCGGAGGTGACACATTCTTTTCTTTAAAAATCTCCTTGTAACATTTACTATACTTGAACATGAAGATACACTTGCACTTACATGTAAGCAGTCTTCTGTAGTGGCGGCACAGTCTGGAATGCTGACACATGTTTCAGCATGAAATGCACAGAAGTTATTCAGAGCAGCAGCTGCTCCTTTGTAAACTTCTCTCTGTATTGTATGATGTTTGAGGACTCTTCTGAGGTTATGCCTGAAGGTCAAGAAGTGCCCAAACATACTGAAAAACACTAAAAGGCAAGGATATCAGCCCCCCAATTAGTGACAAACTAAATGAATGGCTGCTTAAAGATAGCAGAGCAGAGGGGCTACTTTTAGTTTCTTCTGAGTATGCCTCGAGACAAACTTGTCATGCTCATATGTTTGGCATGAAAGCACCTGGAGAAGATGCTTTCAGTTCAGATAGAGGAAGCGTTGATTTGTGGCATTTTGCCTCAATGCGTAGAACCATTCATGCATAGCAACATGGAGAAGACACGCTTTTTCTTCTGGAAAGCAAAGGGTTCATGAAAGTAAACAGTTTAGTGTCCCAGTCATGACTTTTATCCTGTCATTTTATTGATTGCTCTGTAATATCTTCAAGAATATATCTACTCTGTCACTGTAGGTGCCTGGCTGATGGCTGACTGTAATAAAGATGAAGGCAAGCTTTGTAGTCTGTGTGGTGTAGAGATCTGTCCATTCTAAGAGTGACTTTTCTCATGTGAGATCTCACCTGCTGGCTGCAGTATTGAGTACTATACTTCAGAAATGAAATCCTTTCAGCATAGAGCCTGTTAAAAAAAAGAGTGTTTCATTCTCATTATTATCTTACATTCACTTCATCAGCTGGGATCACAGGTTTCTAGACATTCTTCTACAGGAGAATGAAATGAAACTTAACTGCTCAAGTCATCTGTTTTATGAGGAAAGCTTTTTGAAGCCAGTTTTATTCTCAGATTGCTTCTGGGTAGCAGTCTTTGTATATTTAACTAGAATACTAAGTGTTCTGTGAAGGAAAGAAAAAATTACCCAAAGCAGAAAAACCATAAATATAGTGAGTTTTATTACTTGGCAAAATTAGAATGTATTGCAAATATTAATGAGAATAGTCATACAGCATCCTTTTAGGGGTTTGTGAGGTATACTTCCTGTAACTCTTCAATAAATACTTTTTGTTGTCTTCCCTCTCTGCAGGGAATTCTCCCATTATCTTTAGAGAATTCTGTTATTCATGGACACTTATTTTTGAACACATTGATTTAAACCAGTAACATCTGAAATGATCAGATACTTTGTGAAAGAGTACATTTTAGTGTTTAACTGTTTAAATAACAGTTCTGAGTTTGTGAAGTCATCTGTAATCATAGTATTTGCATTTAACTTTTTTGGCAATAAAGGCTTTGGTTTAGTTTCAGTTTCCTCTTTAATAAATGTGAGACATGTCGCTTCAATATAAGAACTTGTTCACTAATGCTTCCTTTACTAAATGGCCTACAATATCTCTGCTTGCAGTCCCAGGAAGGGCTGTTTTATTGGTTTAAATTTGGTTATGTCTTTCATCATTATGGATTGTTTTCTTTAAGAAAAGAGGTTCTCTCACTGAAATACACTTTATAATTGAAGCTTGACTTTTTGATGTGGAAGCTATAAAGGTGAAAGCAGGAGTGGATTTAGTAATTTAAAGATATTCTAAATTATACTTTTTGTTTGCTAATGTCTACATATTAATTAAATGTACATATAATTCAGAATGCTTTGTTTCTAGAAGTTGCTTTTATAATAATTTTGATATAATATACATCTGCAGTTTCATACAGTGGTGGAAGCATTCTTCTGCTGTGTTCAACAAACATTTCATACAATTTAAATACCATTCAAAGCAGGGAAAGTTAATTGTTCGTTGCACCCCCATTATGAGTTGTCTGTACTTTTGCTCTCATTTTTAAGCTTATTTTTAATTAGCACTCTGTTTTTTAATGTTAAATTGTTTAGTATAGCTAAAGTTGTGTAATATTATTAGAAAATGTTTAAATCATACATTTTTTTGTTTAATAGTGAATGTTCTTTTAGTATTTGGCTTGACTTTCCAGTAGGGCTGTAAGATGATTTTTTTTCTCTCTCCTACAGGAAATTGTAGAATAGCTCTACGGAACACAAAGGAGTTATTCTTTGATTTAGTGAATTTCAATTGTTTGCATGTAGTTTTCAGATTTGGTGTATTAACTCCTGCTTTTGATTTCCAAACTCTTACTAAACAAAAGCAAAGCACTATTTATTTTAAGGAGGTCCCATCAGTAATTATTCTTATTTAATGGATTTTTAGACTTCAGTCAAGTCAAGCGGTAGCAATCAAATGAATTTTTGCTGCTGACATTAATTTACAGGAGTCAACAGGACAAAACTTCACGACATGATAGCTGATCTGGGCGATGATGAGATACCCCACATCCCTTCAGGAATCATTAATCAATCTAGGTCACCCTCTTCTAGAATGACTGATCATGAAGGTGCAAGAGCAGAGGAAGGTACAAAAAATTCAGCTACTTACTATATTTCAGGAGATTTCTTTTAGAAAGCACATGCTGTCATTTATTATCCCCTCTGTAAAGCTGAATGCAGTTGCAGATTGCCACATTATTATTTTACTTGCAGTTCTTCCCAAATGGTTTTATGAGAATATGGCTGTAGTTTTTGTGGCTTTTTATAACTCAGCATTGTTTAATAAGTTTTTTTAGATAACTTCATGTACAGCAGTGTGTTCTGACAATATTCACTATTAAATCCCTGTTTGGAGACACGCTCCCATTAGCAAAACCTTTCACAAATAGGTTATTTATTGAGGGGAAAAAAGGTGAGTATAAACATTTGATGCACAGTTTGGATTTTGAAATGAAAAGTGGTGATTTAAGTTACGGGACTAATTAGTCTCTTTTCCTCAAATTTAATGTTCTCTTTTATAAAATTCCCTTGATCTATGTACACAAGTTTACAAATACACTATTTCTTTCTTTACAGAGTATTTATTTCAGTTTCAGGATTTTCTTTGAAATGAAATTTAGTGGCAGCAATGAAAATTAGTGGCAAGCTATTATATATAAAGTTGAAAATCTTGTATTTAGCTTTTAAATTTTTTGTTTTAAAGGAATGATTTTCCTGTATTAGCTTTGAAATTAGAATACCATTATGTAAATTTTCCTCTGCTTAGAGCATATTAATTCAGAATACTCAGGTGTATTCAGATTTGGCTCTTTTAGGATGATCTTTGACCCATATGCCCTGGCATGGTGTCAGCTACGGCAGAAATAGAAATTGCATTACTGCTGATTCAAGGAATCAATTGGTTCTCCTGTTCTTTTTCATCCTTGGCCTCACAAATACCTGTCAACAGGCAAGCAGAAAACAACCCCAAACCACACTTCAAGGAGGTTTTTTTGTTGTTCTCCAAGACTCTCATTTTACAACAGTCAGCTTATTTACTGCCTTCCTTTTCATCTTTGTTTTTATTTCCATATTCAAGATGAAGCAGTGTCAAATTTACCTGTGGAGTGCAATTGAAAAAATGTACAGATGAAAATCCACTTGCTAAAACTTGTAGACGTATATTTAGGTTGTTTTCAGATTCAGTGTTTACATACTTTAGGTTGCCTTTCAGCCATGTTTAGGTATTTAGGCCATACATGTGCAAAGAAACACAGACACAAACCTTGTTATGGACAGGGTTGCTGTCTTAGGTAGAGGCCTTACATCTAAAATTATACTGGACAAAACCAGTATGTATTTTTGAAGAAATAGATGCTAGATTTGAATTTGATAGGGGCTGACTTTTATTTCCTGGTTCTTGTAGCACAAACATTGTGTTAGCCTTCAAGTAAAGATTGTTCACACTGTTCAAATAAACTGCTTTCATGTTTATATTTTCATGCTGTTTAATGTGTCACTGTCTTTTTAACTTGTCAGTGTAGTTTGCTCTTTATTTATTAAGTGTAATAATATTAATATCTCTGTCATCTTATTTGCTCATTTTGGTTACTGCGTAGTTTTTAAACTTGAATATTCGAGTGTAAGTTCTGCTATTTCTATCCTGAATGCTATGTGGCTTCTGTACCATATGGTGCAAAACTGCAAATAAACAGGCAGTGTTTATTTGAATTCCTTCTAGATGTATTACAAGGCCAAATACTTCATTATCATAAAATACAGATTTTACTCAATTATTTATTCAGCTGTGTTCTAAAAGCTAAGATTTTGCAGATAACTTCAGGCTTTCTTCCTAGGATACACTAGCCTATGCTGAGGAATTTTGTCAAGCTATAGTTGTCTTTTGACAGTATGGAAGTTTTATGCCATACTTTGAATATTACAGTTCTGACATAGTGGTTGATAATTTTTTCTTGAAGGGGGTTCAGAGAGGAACTAGCTCTAAATGGCTTGGAATATCTCTTTCATACCTCTAAAGGTGTGAGAGTTTGGGTTTGGGTTTTTCATTGTTGTTTGTTTTTCATTTGTTTGTTTATTTTTCACTCTGAACTGCCTGGTTAATTATAATGTTATGCCATAATCACACTTGATAATTTTGGCCATGAGAAATTGGAGTTTCCATTTCAACATATTCTGTTATTTCAGAAATGGTATCAACATGATTTTCCATCCAGTGTAGAGAAAATTGCTTTCTTCACTGATTGTTTTTCAGTTTTAATATCTATAGATTGCAGAGGTGTCAATCTACAGATTGACAGAAAAAAAGCAGTAACAGCTAATTACTTGGGTATGAACAGCTGCTTTTGATGTACCACATATTAGCTTTGTGGCAAACAAGATGTCCCTGTTGTACAGTAGACAACATCAGCTATATGAGTTTACATATGTGATCAGAGATTAAAGCAGTTCGTACAATCACTGCTTGATTTTGACTTAATTGTGTATGATGTGAAGAACTTGAAGAAGTGCTCGTTAAGATTGGCTAAGCAAATATTTAATTATACAATTTTATATTTCAATATTTATTTCACCTAGTTTCACCTACAAACGAACTTGTACTATCACATTTTAACTTTAGATTTATTGATTGCAAACTCAGTTAAGCATTTATATTATACTATGAGAATAATATTGTACTGTGTGTTAGAAAAATATTTTTATTTTTTTTCTAGATTAAAAGCATTAAAACATCATTTATTGAACTATCATTTGCATGTACCTATTGATGCATTGTTTTGGTATCTGACGATGTGGGTCTTTATTTTTAGTAGCTGTAACATCATGCATTTTTCATTGTGTTACTATTCTGCCATTTCTTTTTTTGCAAAAGCAGTTTGCAGCCGTTTTTTAAACTTCTCAAATATGCCTCACTTTAAGATATAAAATTCACAAATAAATTATAGGACACATGTACATACATACTGGCAGCTTTACTATTCTGAATTAGTCTTCTGAATTTTGAGTAGCATGAATTTTGAAGCTTTAAGTAAAGAAATAGTCACTCATGCAAACAAAACTTGACAAATTTGTGGTATAGGTTCTTGATGTGGTAGTCCTTTTTTTTTTATTATAAAGCATAGGGAGGTTGATCTGTTAAGGTTAGGAGATGTTAGTTTCACAGAAAATTAGTATGACAGGTTACAGGGCTTACCTAAACTTCATGGGCCTGTCCTAAAGATCAAATAGGAGTAACGGGAAAGTAAATAGGTCTTTTGTAGGAATATATCTTTTTTGTAATACAAGTGGTTTGTAGTAGATCTTCAGATGTAGAGTTTTAGTAAATTACTGATGGAAATAAAAAGCTTATTCATATAAGGCCCAGGGAAGCCATTTTGGGCTGTTAATGTAATGTAGCATTCTTATGAGTCAAACTTGTATGGACTGTGAATGTTTTTACAAGAGGTGATTGTGCGTAGTTAAAATATTGTTTGCTCTTTTTATGCAATTGTAGGAACAGCAGTCTGTATTCTTAGGTTATGTTCTTGGATTCTCAGAAATAGTTGTATTGACTATGCTAATGAAGCTACATTTCTTAATAGTACAATAGTTCTGAAGCATTAACACCTGTTTTATTCTTGGGAAGTGATGTCTTTTGATCTAGCTGGACTGGCTCCTGTTTGCCTAGCCCTAGCAGTGGTGCCAGACATCTGTAACTCTACACCTGGGGTCAGTCATTTTCGTTCCATGGGAGTGGATCAGACCTAGGTTACCATTCAGAGAGTGGCCATATGGAATAATGGACATGTGTGTTCTAAACAGGAATGTGTTAATTATTAGTCCTCTTGTTTGGAACTGCTTCTAGAAGACAAAATCCCAGGAAACTGGAAACTGTTTTCACTAAGATTAAACGGTTTTCTAGGAGGATAAGAAATAAGGAGTTGCATTAAAGTGAGGCCATAATTCCCTCTGCCAGATCAGTGACATTCAAAAGTCAAGCAAGTTTAAGTTTTCAAGATGTCACATATAATTTAACATATTTTGCAGATGCTTATACTTAGCTGAAGTTCACACAGACCTTAATTTCACATACTCTACTTAAGAAGTGTTGCTATTTCTAAGTGGAAAAGAAAACTGAAAAGTAAAAGTAGCTTCTAAAATGTGCTGAAGCATTACAAAGTTTAAGACTTCATTCCTGTTCCTTATTTTAAAATTGGTATTTGTGGGTCAGCGGAGATTTACAAAATCATTGAAGAGGGTAAAAAATATGGGTGAATATTTTAAACTTTATTATTCAGATGCAAATTCATGGTGAATGGTTATATATAACTTTTATTCATTCTAAATGATAATTAACAGAAATGTTAAATTTTAATTGAAGTAGGCACAGCTAGACAACATGAGTATCAGTTGAGTGTTCTTTAAAATTAGAATCCAAAATCATGCTGAGAAACTAAGAGAGGAAATGAATAAATAATGGATGCTTTCATTTTTTCAGTTGCCTGAGAAAACTCAAAGTGGAAGAGATGTTTTGCAGGAGTCTTTTGCTTGAGTGATTAAAAATATTTAGTGTACAAGTAGAAATATTTAACTACTATAAAACACAAAGACATATTTGCAAGTGGATAGAAGGCAGGAAGCATAGTGTATTGAATGAAAAACTCAGCTGAGAATTTGGAAACCTGGGATGTACATTTGGTATTGCAGTGTAAAGTAATGTCAGTCAAGTCACTTGTCAGTATCAACAACTCTGTAAAGTAAGTTGTAATCAAATGATGAAGCATGGTACAAGAGTTGTGTATATAATGTGTGTGTGTTTGCACATGTGTGTGTGTCCTCATGCTCTTGGTTTTTGTTTTTTTTAGTTGGGGCTGTATGTAGTACATACAAGTTCAGTTTAAACTCTGCTTTGCTGTTAAGTGATGAATAATGCAGCTTTTCATCGGTTTGAATTACTCTGTTGAGACTTAAAGAAACTGTTTTGTTCTTTGTAGCTGAGCCAATAACGTTTCCACCTGGAGGAGGCAAGTCATTTATTATGGGTTCTGATGATGTGTTGTTAAGTGTACTGGGCCTTGGAGACCTTGCAGACTTGACAGTAACAAATGATGCAGACTATAGTTATGATGTAAGTGCAATTTTATTTTAAAATTCTTTATACAGTTTAACCAATAGTAGTTGGGTCCCTTCTCCTCAATCCTGAACATTACTGATGCACTTCTTTAGTAAAAGCTGTTACTTGGAACGGAAGAGCACTTTGCAAATGAGCTAAGTAATTTGGGTTACCAGAATTAAGTGAGATGACTTGGGTTTTTTTCTACATTAATAATTTAATTCAGATTTTGTCACTGGAGGGGGAATGTGTTATGACCTAAAATACATATTAATGTCTTAACATGACCAAAATTACAGTTGTACATTGAAATGGAGTGTTGAGTAGGCATGGCATAAAACACAAATGTTGATATTAACTCATTTATTTGCTGTTCTTCTGATGGGTAAGTAGTGTTAACAGCATAGACTATATATATATAGTAGTATATTTCAGATGTAAGCTATTAGGGGGTATTTCTGTTGTAATCCAGAGTGTTCTGACATTCCTTTGACCATATCCATTAAGCATCTACCAATAGTGTTAAACAAATTTTTCCTTGGCCTGTAACATAGGATGGCTGGTTAGGGAAGTGTTCAGGTAAGTTTTGCATGAAGTATTGTATTTAAAAAATCTTGTATTGGCTTGACTGCAGATTGCAGCTTTGTATTGCTGTCTTTTGTGAACTACAAATTCTTTATAAAACAGTGTGTAGCCATTTTGCTTATTCTGAGATGGAGGGATATTCAGTGGCAAGCCAGGACTAAGGTCAGAAAGCATTGCAATTAATATACCAACTAACAGAACTGTTACATGAGACTCTGCTAATTCTGACAAACCTGACAAACAAACCTGTCTTTGTGGTGTGGAGAGTGAGACAGAATAGAGGTTGCCTTTGCTCTTGGGGAACTTAAAGGAGAGAATAGCTGATAAATACACAAATATGAAGTGCTGCCTGAGCTAATAAGAAATTTGCAGCAAAAGCACACATTTGTTGAAGGTTGGAAGGTGTTAATCATCCTGTAGATGAAGTTGATCTTACTTTTCAATGTAGTTAAATTTTCAAAATTTTTTTCACTGAAACACTTAAACCCCCAAGGCTCTTTATTTTCACCTATTTTGTGCTCTAATATCTGGTGTATACAGGAGACAAAAGATAGAAGTAGAGTTTTTCTTACTAGGCCATTCACTGAAAATGAGTTGTGATTGACCATGATTGTCTCTTGGTTTCCCTGCTTCTTGTCCAGTCCTCTCTTCCCATACTCACAGGATATTTTCTTCCTTTTAAACCATAGCTGAAAAATGCACAGTGGCTTCTGACTTCACGTGTCAGAAAAAACAAAGTATAAAATAACACAGATGGCAACAATTTTTTTAATATTTAAGATGACACTGACCTGTCACGACTTTGAATAGACTGAAATTCAAATGCTGTTAGTTTTTCATCACAATGTTTCTTTAGGTTAAAAATTCCATGATAGTTTTTAATTGCTGAAGTTGTTCCTTCATAGCTATGGATTTGCAGCACAGTAAGACCATCTCTTACCTTGTACCTGTAATGCAGTACTTGTAGGGCATTGTAGTCCAATGTAATCTTAGGTAAAGTCACTTCCTTTTCCAGTATATCTCCAGACAAGGAGGTGTGACACTAAGTTACTGTGTAAGTAAAACAGGAACAATGTAAAAACCTCAAACCAGAACACTTAAAGCATTTGCTCCCAATAGGTGCATGCTCTTCAGATAGCTTTTGTGAGCTATTAGAGTGCATTATTAAATAAAGCCACAACAGGCTTCCATTAGCTTTCATGTGTCACTCCTTGAGGAGTGTTGTATTTTGAAAAGGAGAGGATATGAATACAGGATAGGGGTTAAGTATAAATCTTAAGAATTTCAACTACAACTCAAAAGATTTCTGTATGTTTGATTAAATTCACAGGTCGTCTCCAAGACTAGTCATCTGGTAAACAGTAGTCAGCTCAATTCATGTCTTTTTTATCATTTAGTTACTTAAATTGACCTCAGTGCATGTAGTTGTTTGCATGCTGAGGGAATAATGTTGCCAAATCAGATGCCTCCATTTGTATATTTTTTGATTCCATAGCACCAGAGAATGGGGTTTTTCTGCAGTACAACTGACTGAAAAATGGACAAGTTTCTTTATCAGATCATGTAAACTTGGAAATCTCCAATAAGTTACAAAATTATCAAGAAAAAGTAACATTAAAACACAAAAAGACACTGCAGCTACTAATTATTGTTCTATGAAATTTTTGTTTGCTGTTGAGGAGTACTTGTTCGACATAGGGAAATGCATGTCTCTTTACAATTTGTTAGGATTCTCTTGACTGCAGGGGCAAGGAAGATCTTCATTCCCTGATGCCTTTTTTTGGTGGGAGGGAGTTGTTTATTTGTGTTGGTTTAGTTCAGGTGTAGTTTCAGTCCAGTTTGCCTGTGCTTTACAAGGCAGAATGAATGGGTTGTTTGATCCTTCTTGGTCTTTAGTAAAACCCGCTACAGTCCACAGAAAAAGGGAGGAGCAGCTAGTGAAGTAGTCTGTGCTGTATGACTTTGATTATCTAGACTCTGTGTGTATGTATAAATACACACTTAGAGCATCCAGACTCAGTGGGCAGTGTTTCCATCCGCACCTTATGTTTTGAGAAGCTTTGAGGATGTCACACTTTTGCACATTACTATATACTGTCCCATTTCACCACTTTTCCATTATTCCTCTGGCCTGTTTTGTGAAATAAATCTCACATTTATCCTTTGTAATCATCAAATCCCTTTTCCAAATCCTTGACGGTGTTTTTCTGAGGTGGGATTGGGTTTTTTGCTTGTTTCTTTGGAAATACATTACTGGTTAACTTTTTTTCTTAGAGATTGCAAGGACCTCTTTGAAGATTTATCAGTTGTTCTCTTACTCTTGCAGTAAGGATATCAAGATCCATTAGAAACATGAATAGGGAAAAGAATTTTAAAAAATTGGTTTATGTATAGCTAAATTTCTAATAAAGTGTATGTGGTGTCTTCTAAAACAACCATGATGTTCCAGTCCATTTTAAAAAAATTAAAACTTCAAAGCTATGCTTAAAATAGGAAGTGTACCTTACTTTTCATAACTTGTGTAAATTATATACCTTGCATTTTAGCAGATTTCTCTGTACTGCTGAAAACAAAATTACCCTTGCAACAATCCTTTTAAGAAAAAATTTTTAAAAAATAGAATCAACTCTTTTCATATTTTGAAAAATAAGGATCACTGTATCCAGTTCTGATTTTCTCGAATGACTTTTCATCACAACTGTGGTGGATATTGTTGTGTGGCTGCACATTGCACCCAAAAAAATTGCTAGTCACCTGCATAATCTGGGATATTTCATGTGCTAAAATGAAGGATTGCTATTTCAAGTTTTTGGCTCTCATTTCTGTAAGCCCCAGATCACTGCTAATACATGAGGGAGCATAAGTTAGCTAAGTGGGTGAATATGTTATGTAATGACGATTTAAAATATCAAGGGACTCTATTTTTTAGGGAGATACCTTTTTTTTTTCTTTTCTCCCCTTGTCTTGTCCATTTGGGGAGGGAAATAAATCAGTGGTTTGGTCCAAATTATGTTTATTGCAGAACTCCAGAATTCCACTCTGTTCTGTTTCCTAAAATGAAAGGTTATTCTTTTTATGAAGCTTGCATATAATATGCAGTGTAGGGCTAAATAACTTAAATCTCAGTAAAAATATTGCAGTCAGTATTCAGTGTACTCTGAAGTAGGAAGATTGCAAGCAAAATGCTTTGTTATTATATGTATTTCTTGGTTGGCATTTAAAAAACCCTAAAAATTCACGTTACATGTCTGGTATAACAAGTTTCTGTGACTTGATTGGAATTAGGTAAAGTTTGCACTTAAGACAGAAATTTACAGTAATATAATGGAAAAGCAAATGTCTGCACTTCTGTAGCTCAGAACACTAAATTTTATTGTCTAGACCTCTTTGTTTTGTTGATTGGATTTGAATTTGGTTTGAGTGAGTAGTGATAATTCAATCCAGATTATAGACTTGGTCCAAAAATAGTTACTACAGTATATGCTACACTATTATCTGAATATTTTCAGTCCTGACAGATAAAAGGTAGTAAGATTTGATTAGCTATGGGAGATTTTAATTTCTTATTAGTGTTGCTGAAATTAGTTTGAGATGTCAAGCTATTCTGGCCTACAGTCAAGAAACATACTTTACAATTACACGCTGAAATAGATAGTGTGTAAGATGAAGGATACAATTAGCTTCCTTTTGTGTAAGACAGAGGATACAATTGGGTTCCATTTATTCTTAGTTTGCTTATTTTTGTTCATCTAATTCAAGTCAGTTTTCTAAACTACCTTTAGGGGAAAAGAGAAATACCTGGATAAGTTGTTTCTTTATGATGGAGGCTTAGGATGGGATGTAGTCTGCTTGCTGCATAAATATAAATTGTATTCAAAGCTGTAAATTAGTCTCTTGGAATCGCTAGAAGGGCTTGTATTTTTCTTGTAACTCTTCTTGGTTACCTATAATGAGTATGAAGCAGCTGTAATTATTGTATTTTAGCCTAACAGTCTGCAAGTTAAAGTATGAATTGGATGTTCGCAGTGTATAAATACGGAGTTTGCATATATTGTTTCACAAAGCAGCTAAGTTATTGTCTCACAGATACATTTGAAACTCATTAAAGACTTAAAAAATATTTGTGTAATGTTATGTTTAAAATCATGACAAATGTCTATTGAAATTTTGATTACTGTGTACTTGACTTCACCTGTAGAAGTATTCAAGAACTATGTATGTTTCTTGTCAACCTTAGTCAAGTTACTCATCAAAGGGAGATCGCTCACCAAGCACCTCAAGTTCATTTTTATTGTGTTTAAGTGATAAATGAGCTTTTGACAGCTGTAATCTCTTCCTTGGGTGCAGACAATATAATACACAATGAAACATTTCTCTTTCTGCAAGGAAGAGGAGTTAGTGTCATTGCACAAAAGGATTAAAACCTGTTCTGAAAATCAAGTCTTCTTTTCTGTGTGTTTAATATTATATATCATTCCAGCCTGTGTCAAAGGAAACTGTTGCAACAGAAAAATTTGCAGACTGTCTAGCTGGCCAGATAAGGTTGTAGATGGATATAGATAAATCAATAGATAAATACAAACTTAAGGTTGAATATATATTAACTGAATCAAGCATAGGAGGTTTTCCAGAAATACGAGGGGATATATATAAAATCCATATTTTAAAATCCAAGATAAAATGACTTCTTTCCTTTCTCTTTCAAGTTGCCAGCTAATAAAGATGCCTTCCGAAAGACATGGAACCCTAAGTATACGCTACGCAGTCATTTTGATGGAGTGCGGGCATTAGCTTTTCATCCTGTAGAGCCTGTGCTGGTTACAGCCTCTGAGGACCATACTCTAAAACTCTGGAATTTGCAGAAAACGGTTCCTGCCAAAAAGCAAGTATATGGGTTTTATAAAACATCAGTTGTGTTTTAAATGCCTTTGAAATGGATTAAGCTCTTATAGTTTCAAGTTTTTCAGTAGAGATTTCACGTGGCATAATAACTCTTCTTTTTCTTTCAGGAGTGCCTCTTTAGATGTAGAACCCATCTACACATTTAGGGCCCACATGTGAGTGTTTGATATTATTCATGGCTAATAAATAAATTGTCATTCATAACGATGTATTGTATCCTGTAGGCAGTTACCAATCAGCTTTTTTCTGTCTCTCAATAGTGGACCAGTATTGTCATTGGCAATTAGTTCCAATGGAGAACAGTGTTTCAGTGGTGGTATTGATGCAACCATCCAGTGGTGGAACATGCCTAGCCCTAGTGTGGATCCATATGATACCTATGGTAAGTTCCTTTTAAAAGATAAACAACTTCTGACCATTGTCTTCAACATTATTTTTCTACTTGATGTTAATCTGCATTCTGGAGCTTTTGTGAAATATTACTGCCATTTCTCAACTATGCTGTATGTTTTCAAGTACTTATGTGTGGCAAACATTAGTTATTTATTCCTGCTTGCACTGATGATGTACTTTGTGTAGAACAGTAATAGGGAGACTTAACAATTCTTAAGATTTATGCAGTAAAGAGAAAAATAATCATAATTTATATTTTGAGAAGCCTAATATTTTGAACCAGAATTACAACGTCTCAATAATTATGCATTTCTTCTGATGGAAATTTGCCAGAAAACCAAGATAAGTATGCTCAGATTCCATGTCCCATGTTTCTGACTTGCATCTCAGGTCCCTAACTTTAGATATCTTTAATTTTAGATCTCTCTAAAATTAAATAGCTTGTAACTGCTTGGAAAACTCTGCATAGATTTAAAAACCCTCTAGAAAAGGCAACTGTAAAGTGTCAGGGAGACAAAAATAAGATTGCTAGCTCCACAAGAAAAAATTAGTCCCGTTTTTATCATTAGTGCGATTGAGAGTTTTAGACCATACCTGTGTGTCAGCAGAGTAAAAACTGCATCAAGTAAGCATCCAGTGTTAAAGTGGAAAGCTGGTTTTGTGCACCTTGTACAAAAGAAGGGCTGTGATCAAGCATTCTTAAGATGTTGAATTTGAAAGGAAGAAATAAGAGAGGAGGTGGTAACAAGAGTGAATAATTTGGGGAAAAGGGACATAGTTGAGTTGTTTGTGGGTTTTTTTTTTGTTGACTGGTTTGGTTTGGTAGGGTTTTTTGGTTTGAGTTTGTTTTCCTGGTTGGTTGGTTAGTTGGCTGGTTTTTTTTTGGAGAAAGATGGCAATGGTTGTGCAAAATGACTTGTGCAATATTCTAGCTGTTGCTTAAAGAGAAAGGGCAGGGGGAATATTCAGCTGGTTTATGTGGAATTTAATATATGTTGAGGTACAAGAAATAATGAATGCTTCTTCACTAAAATGGTTTCCTTTCTCAACTTTTTTTTTCCAGAGCCAAACGTTCTAGCTGGCACATTAATTGCTCACACAGATGCAGTCTGGGGTCTTGCTTACAGTGGTGTAAAGAATCACTTACTCTCTTGTTCAGCAGATGGCACTATTAGGTTATGGAACCCACCAGAAAAAAATCCCTGTATTTGCACTTACAATGGAGAGAAAGGTAACTTTCTGCAGTGGTTTTGAAAATCTGTTATGAGGCAGCTGATGATGCATCCAGACTCATTGTCTCCATTTATCCAAACTAGGTAACATAGCTAAAAGAATAACTTGTAAAATAATCATGGTGCTGTAGCATTATTTTAAAGAAAAGAGCAAATATCTTCTTTAAGTATGACCTTAAATGCTTAAATTGTCAGGAATTTTTAAAGCGTTTTGTTCTTTCTAAAGATTTTTTTTGCTCTTTCTAGAGCATGGAATACCCACATCAGTCGACTTTATAGGTTGTGACCCTGCTCATATGGTGGCATCTTTTAACACTGGCAGCACAGTCATCTATGATTTAGAAACATCCCAGTCAGTGGTAATGTTTTCATCACAAGTAGAATCTGGTAAGTAGAGCTCTTCTGTAATAAATACACATCTTGAATGAGGTACCTGTTGCATCATTGTGGTACCTCATTGTATGGTGTAGTAAATGAAAAAATTTTACTCCTCCACTGCATCATTCAGTTTGAAAGATGGTTAAGATGCTTGGAACAAACACTGTGGAAAGGTGTTCTAACTCCTCTACTCTGCTTTTGTGAAACCCTGCCTGGAGTGCTGCCTCCATCTCTGGCGCCCCAGCATAAGGACACAGCCCTGTTAGACTGTGAGTCCAGAGCAAGGCCATGAAGATGATCCCAGAGCTGGAGCACCTCTCCTGTGAAGACAGGCTGAAAGGGTTGGGGTTGTTCAGTCTGGAGAGGGTTCTTGGGAGATATTACTGTGATCTTCCTATACCTAAAGGAGCCAGAAACTTGGAGAGGATCTTGTTTGTACAAGGCCATGTGGTGACAAGACAAGGGGGAATGGTGTCAAACTGAAAGAGGGTAGGTTTAGATTAGATATTAGGAAGAAGTTCTTTACTGTGAGAGTGGTGAGACACTGGCACAGGTAGCTCAGAGAAATTTGGGATCCTTCATTCCTGGGAAATGTTCTAGGCGAGGCTGAATGTGGCTTAAAACAACCAGATTTGGTGGATGGTGGACCTGCTTGTGGCAGGAGGGATTGGAACTAGGTTATGTTAAAGGTCCCTTCCACTCAAGCCATTTTATGATTCTGTTAGCAGGATTTGAAAGTAGTTAGAGGTAGTGAAAGCAACAGTTACTGTTCTCTAAGATTTCTTAAGATTCAGTTTTCTGATTTGTATATGAAACCACAGTTTTCATTATATAGGCTTGACATGGAGGATATTAAGTGGGTGAATAATAGGTGAATTAAACAGAATATTTAATTCAGTGTAGAATTCTGCACAGGTTGGGATTAAACACACTTTCTGGTAGAACTTTGTAGAAATCCTGTTGCTGCAAATAAAGTGTTACAGAGAGGTAGGTCATCAAGAATTAATTGCATGTATTTGATGAAACTCCTTATGGAGGACTCTTTTTGCGACGCTCCTCATGTGATTCATAAGGAAAACCTCCAGTTTCTGCTCATTCCTTTCTAGAAAATGTGATTTAAAAGAATAGTGCAAGGGGAGAATCTGCTTCTCCCCTCTAAGTAGTGTAGTTTACTTTAATAATTAAACTTACACACTTAACACAGGTTATAAAACTGTGTGAAAGCTCTCTTAAAAATACCTTTTGCAAAGCCTGACGTTGAAGTGAGAAGGAACATCATGATTTGGAGAACTACCTTTTCTAGTTTGAAGAGAGACTTTTAAATGGTTTTAAGAAAAATTAAGCACAGAAATTAAGATACCAAGATAATTTTGTAAAAAGAGTATCCTGTAGACTTCTAAAGAGATTTTAGCCATTCATTGTTTAAGTTGAAGTCACAAATGTATCTGACAGAATCTAAGAGTGTTAGGTTGACTTCAGTTTCTTGGATTCTCTGGTCTAGTAGGTGTCCCTCCCAACCCAAACCACTCTGTGCTTCTGTCTTCACCCCCAGACTAAATATTTTTTGATGCAGAGGTGTAAGAGCTGTGTGCTAAACATACATTACTCATGCTACAGTTTGTTTCCACTTGGCTAGTGCTGCCCTGCAGTACTTGCTGGGTTTTATCTCTCAATAATCTTCCATGGGTGAAAACTACTTGTAAGCTTTAACCTTACAGTACCATGGCTAGAGTCTACCTCACTTTGCCCCATCCTGTGAAGCAAGAAGCTTTATTTCTTAGGAGATCCATTGGTCCTAAGATAATACTTACATAATGTTAAATAATATGCTAATCTTAAGTGTAATGCTAAAATACTGTCGTTTTAACTTTAACATTTTCTTTAAGGCAGATGAATATTCTTTTATTTTCAGGTGTACAATCAAATAATCATATTAACAAGGTAGTAAGTCATCCCACACTTCCTGTAACTATTACAGCACATGAAGATAGACACATCAAATTTTTTGACAACAAAACGGGTAAGGATAAAGAAAACCTAATTTGTCTGTATGAATATGTTTTAAAAAATCTCGATGATGTAGGGAGAATCTGTTTGTAGAAAACTTACTACTGATTTAGTCTTACGTAAAACAGAACTTTTGGTATTTCTAAGATTAAACCTTTTCAGCACATTCTCTGGGAAATAGTGATACCTGTTGCAATTGTGACTTCAGAAGTCAGAAAACACTCTCAAAACAAGCAGAGATAGTTATGAGGGACAAGAAAGTGGTCTTTAATTTAAAGCTTTCCTGATTTATAGAATATGTCTGCTTTCATTTCTACGCTTTTAACTCTAAGCATGTGTCAGTTATGTTTTTCAATTCTTAGTAGTAAAAAAGATCACTTAGTACCTATTAGGGCAAGAAATATCCCTAAATTCATTGTGGTAATGAAATCCTGTGTTATACTTAAGTTGTTGATAAGGTTTATAAAATAGAAAAGGATCTGGAAGAAAGAGGGTAAGGAAGGCTATAGGAGAAAGCTGCACTGTCTGTTGTGACAAAAACATTAAAATAATTGTAAAGACAAACTTCTTATTTGTGAAATTACCTGTCACTTCCTACATGTTACCTATCAAAGTTGGAAGGAAAAAAAAATCAAACTCACTTTAAGTAAGCATATGCAAAACACCTGTTTGAAGTGTGTTTGGTTTGGTTTGGTCCCAGTACGAGATGGCAAACCCCAGTAGATTCCTGGGGTTTTTGTTTTCTAAAGCAAAAAGCTGGACATTTTTTCTACTTTGCACCTGCCATGAATGTATGTATTTGAATTGTGGTCATTAAATGCATTACACTGGTGTTGCTGAAATTAAGATTTATTACTTCAAAGAAACAAAGAATAAGGAAAAAAAAATCTGCATGAAGAAATAATTGGGTCAGTAACAGGAATCAGAGGGTAGAAGTAAATGGTCTGTTTGTGGAATAAAGTATCTGTGGATCTGGAGTGATGAGCAATATTTCAGCATAGTGAGTCATCTGAACAGGGAGCAAAATATTGGCAGTTAACTGACATTCGGTAATTCCGCTTATTAAACATGAAGACTGACAAAGAACTGGAGATCTTAAAAGACATAAAAGCAGGCAAATTAAATTCCATGTGGATAAATGTGAAATTATACATGTAAGGAAAAATAAACATTGTAGTATAAAATAATAATCACTAGGCCAACTGTTCTTATTTAAAGTAAAACCTCAGATTATAATAAGAGGTTAGATAAAAATACTACTTTGTTTCTTAGCAGTCAGAATAGCAAAATGCCTATTAGGAGCGAAATGAATAAAAGGCAAAAGTGAACATTTTTAATACCTTTGCATGAATACTTTGAATGAAGTCTCCCTTACCTGAAAGGGGATATAGCCAAGTTAATATGTTTCAGAGATGATCAAAGATCTTCAGTGGCTTTTAGCTTCTTCAGGAAGAATCTTAGAAACTGAATAGTCTGAGATTCTTCAGGAAGAAGAGCAACTGAACAAAGCTGATTTATGTTCTTCGTGTTGGTCATGGTCTTACAGGGATTTATTTGCCCTCTTTTTCAACACATGAACTGAGGTTCAGTTGCTAATCCCCAACAGGTGACAGACTCAAAACAGGAAAGAGGCAGTGATTCTTCTGTGCAGTTAAACATTCTGGAACTCTTTCCAAAAAGCATCATGAGGTGCTAAAAGATGTTATTAGGAGTCCAGGAACAGAAGTCAACTTAAATTAGGAGTACTTGCATTAAGAGTACTTGAATGCAGAGTTACCTGTTCTGGACATAACCAAACAGTTAATTGTTAGAAGCTGGAGAGTATTTTGGGCAAGTATCACCTATAGTTGCCTTATTTTTCTCTCCTAGCAATGACAGAGATAGATGGACCGTTGATATGGCTCAGTAATTCTCATTTTATAAAGCTTCATCAAGACTCTCCTACTGGGGCAGTTATTAGGACATTTAAGAGATAAAGGTTCTCATTTAGTCATTTTAGGTCTTCACTGTTGTTGCTGCCAATAAAGATGCCAAGTGGATAAAGATTGTTTACAATGGGAATACCTTTTTGAGAGTTGTGTGTCATTTGCCCTTATGTTTATATAAGAGTCCGCAGTTGAAACTTTGTAATTTCTAATGGAATAGAATTATTCAAATATTACTGGACTCTAAATAAGCATGTTGTCTTATATTGTGTTTAAGGGGGATGGATTGATGATTTTTAAATAAATAATACTTCACAGGAAATTCACTGTTTATTTTCTTTTAGGTAAAATGATCCATTCTATGGTTGCTCACTTGGATGCTGTCACAAGCCTAGCTGTAGATCCTAATGGAATCTATTTAATGTCTGGAAGTAAGGTTTTTTTTTTTCACATTCTATATGTTTTAATATAAATTATGCATTTATGATGCACTACATTTCTGACAAATATAATCTTTTATTTTTCCTTTCTTTCCTAAACAGGCCATGATTGTTCCATTAGGTTGTGGAATTTGGACAGCAAGACATGTGTGCAAGAAATAACAGCTCATAGGAAAAAGCTGGATGAATCAATTTATGATGTAGCATTTCATCCATCAAAAGCATATATTGCCAGTGCAGGAGCTGATGCCCTTGCCAAAGTATTTGTGTGACATAGCAGAACAAACCTGCATCATAACAGCAGGTCTGTTTGGACAAAAAAGAGGGAATGCGTCACTGCCATCAATTATAAGGTTACCAATAAGACACTACATCTGATCTGCCTGGGTGAAGGCTCTTAAGTGGGGCAGGTAGAAGTTGGTGAAAAGTCACCACATCCTGAACAATGTCAGGCTCATTCATTTAACTGTAATTACTGTATTTGGGGGGGTGGGGACAAATACAAAAAAGAAAACCAGTATTTGTAGCCTTGACTGGATATGAACTGAGCGTATGTCTGTTCTTTAGGTGTCTTTAAGCAAACGTGGAGTCTGATCTTACAAAAGACTTTTATTTTGGACTCTGTGTGCTGCCTTAGGGTTAGGAATGTGGTGCTCTTGTGGGGGGAAGTGAGCTCCAAGAGTAGCTTTCTTTTCATCTCTTAGTAATCTTCTGTTTATCAGTTGAATGCCACAGATTCCCCTTTTAAACTTTTATTTTGCTTTAAAGAAAAGGAAATTTAACTTAAAATATTTTAGCATTAGTTGCACAAAATGTTTGGATAAAATTCTAGTTTTTATAAGTCTTTTTATATATTTAGCCTGTCACAACAGTGCTCAAGATTGTATTGATAATGTTTTTCTGCATTATAGAACCCTAAAACACAGAGATCTCACTGACCCTCTGCCGTGTAACCACAATCTTCCCTTCTTTTGCCTAATACAGCTCAGCTAAGTCCTTGCTTAAGGATGCTAATTCATCATCATCGCATAACTGTCTTCATAAATAAAGGACTGTAAAATGTGTTCAAATGAAACACAGAGGGGTTAACACCCCTAAATGAACTCTTAAAAAATTAATCTTGGCATCCTATCACTATGTGATATTTTGTACATCTTACTGTATTTACGAATTTATTTATCAAGGATTACCCATCTTGCTAATGGCCTATTGTTATTTATTTCACTTTTTGTTGGTCTTTATATCCTTTTATGTAGTGTGTTAAAGGGCCCTGTATATCTGTTATGGCACTCTTTGAACAGTCTAAAATAGATGAGAAAATGGGACATTTGATAATTCTAAAGTTGCAAACCAAGAAATTCTTTTTCCTCTGGTTACAAGTACCTGGAGTGGAGTTGATTCCAAAAAAACAATCTTGTTTCAGAACCTTTGGAGTGAAAATTATTTTTATTTGCATTTCAAATAGAATACAAAAGTAGTTAATTCAAGATTCATAAATCTGCTGTGTTTTGACTAGTTACTCCCTGCTTTTATTTTATTTTTCAGAAGTGCTTCAGTTTATGGTGTAACTAAAAATTTTGTTTGTGTAATGCATGATTAATACAAAAAAGTATTTTTTCTAGTCTTCCACAAAACTTTTCTGATCAGTTTGCGAGTTTTGATGAGTTTTGTAAGGTTTCTGTTTTACAAACTATGAATCAGCAAATTTTTAAGATTGTACCGCATAGCAAAAGTACAGCTGTTGAAAAATAATGTATATAAAATGCATATAATAAATATTAAATGGTGTACCTGTATGTTACTGTTGGCTACATTATTTTGTGTTGCACAGTTTGAAAGAGTCATTCTACAAATTACTAAATTAGGTCTCAATTTTAGCAAAATGACCATTTGTTTATTATGCTTATAAGCTGCTTTGCTTTTGCAAGATTGTAATAGTTGTCTGGATGTTGAGCAACTCTTCAGTTTCAAGCAGCAGTACCCACATATAAGAACATGTTTCCACAGTGTTTAAAAAAATTTTACAAGAACAAATCGAAAATTGCTGGTGTGTTCTTACAGCCCTTCTAAGATGATAATCTCAGTGTTTTTTCATTATCTTTGCATATGAAGTGAATCTGAAGTGATTAGGAGCCAGAAAGGTACTCTGTTTTTATTTCAAACTGCCACTGAATAGTTGTGTTGAATTATTAAAAAAAAACCAACTAATTTCAAAATGCCTAACATTTGCCCATATATTTTACCTCTGTTCATTTCTTTCCAAGTCCTCCTGTAAAGTTGATGAACAAAAAACTAAACTGAAGGTCAACATTTACCTATTCTGTGATGAGTCACTTTGCTCAAAGCTATCAGCAGAAACAGAATACCACAATATGAATATTTTTGTGTAAAGTAGTATGTTTAGGTATGAGTTAACTAAAGCTAGAACATGTTCCTATAAGTGGTTTAACTGCATTGTTCCATGTAAGTTTCCAGTTTTCCAGTAAGAATGTATTTCATGCCATCTCATGTCAAGCAAATTAGAACCAAAAAAAAAAAAAAAAAAAGGAAAGAGGTGCTCATGATAGGCAGTTATATTTTGGAATTAATTTTGTTTTAGTAATAATGTTGCATTGCTTGAAATGTTACAGTAAATTATAATTGTGTAGGAATTGGAGAATTTTGTCCTTTATCATGAAGATTGAGGTGAGGCCTTCCAGTAATTGCTTGTAGGACACTAAGACTTTACTTTTGAAAGTAACATTCAGCTGATTTGCACTTTTTGTTCTTTCCAGTCTAAAGCATTCAACTAATCAACAGACAAGAGAGTATTTGAATTTTATTGGAAGTAATTTAATAATCGCCTTTTCTGAAGCCAAACATTGTTTCTGGCAGCTTTTCCAGACTGCTGCATTTTAATGCTTAAATAAAATGTGATTGTTTAATAAACATTACCATGCATAACATTTACCTTTTTTTTAATTGTATTAAAATTGAAATGATAAAAACCAAAATATTTGCTTATTTTCCTTAATTGAAATCTTAACAATCATCTTAGTTCACTAATGCACAGTGGATCAAGTGCTGTAGTGAGGCATCAGTTACTGAATATTACCAATAATTTCTAATACCTCTTAGTTTATTTATTGTGGGGTGTACCATGCTGAAACCTTTATTTGTTGGGTTTGAGTTTTTGAAAATGGAAGAGCTATAGTACTGGTGATGGGGAAGATGAAAGATGATAGTGCTCAAAGAAATGGTTTTATTTAGCAAAACCACCTCAGCTTATGAAAGGATTTACTTCTCTTTTGTGAGACCCAAAGGACTGGTGCTCAGAACCCGAATGGAAAGATATCTGAATGTGGTTATTAATACCTGTAGCATTTAGGGTGTGATTGATAAGTCTGTGTTAACAGACTTAGTCTCCATCTTGCTTTTTATTGTGGGAACTGTTTTAAGCAGATCAGTGGTGACTGTAGCTCACTCCAGCATAAACAGTAGTATGCTGTCCACATAAATAGTGAATACACATGAAAAAGAACGTAACAAGCCCTGGTTAAGAATCTTCCATAATTTAGAAATACTAAGGACAAATTTATTTGCCAGGAGAAAATTGGTAGGTTTTCCAAGTGGAAAAACTGGACTTGAAGTTGCACTATCAGTGGCCATGTGTTTCACATATTGTATGCTAATTTATTTTGAAACTGATAGCATGCTCTGTCCAGGCATGCTCTTCTTATTATGTGCTTTAATTTACTTTGGAACTGATTACACTCTGCTCCAGCACTTCCCATCTCGCATCAGTGGAAAGCCCCTTGCTCACACAGTGCTGATTCCTTGCATTTTTGTTCAGTTTGGTGTCATAGACTTGTAGAAAGGCCTGGGATGGAAGGGACATTGAAAATCATCTAGTTCAAGCCTGTGCACCCAACATGGACATGGGCAGCTTCCATGAAAAAGGTTTTTAATGGCCCCATCCAGCCTGGCTCTCAACGCTTCCAGGGATGGGGCATCCACACCTCTGGACAGCCTATGTGCCAGTCAGTCACCACCCTCACAGTAAAGAATTATTTTCTAGTATCCAATTTAACCTGTTCTCTTTGAAGTTTGAAGCAGTTTTCCCATGTTCTGTCACCACATGCTCTTATAGAAAGTCCCTCTCTGGCTTTCCTACAAGCTCCCTTCAGCTACTGGAAGGCCACCATTAGGTTAGCCCAAAGCCTGCTCTTTTCCAGGTTGTCCAGTCCCAACACTCTTGAGACCCTTGAGACTCTCCATCCCTTTCATCGTCTTCAAGGCCCTCCTCTGGAGTCACTGCAGCAGCTCCCTGTCCCTGCTGTGCTGGCGCCCAGAGCTGGTGCAGCCCTGCAGTGGCTCTCAGCAGAGCAGAGCAGAGGGGCAGAATCCCCTCCCTGGCCCTGCTGCCCACGCTGCTCTGGCTGCAGCCCAGGACACGTTTGGCTCTCTGGGCTGGCAGTGCCCATGGTGCCTCATGTGCAGCCTCTCAGCCAGCAGCACCCCCAAGTCCCTCTGGGCAGGGCTGCCCTGGGGCTGCTCATCCCCAGCCTGTGCTGAGACTGGGGCGTGCCCCAACCCAGGAGCAGCACAGCACCTGGTCTTGTTAAAACTCCTGAGAATCCCATGGGCCCACTTCTCCAGCTTGTCCAGGTCCCTCTGGCTGCTATCCCATCCCTCAGGTGTGTTGAGCGCATCACTCAGTTTGTCACTGCAGTGCATGAGTGAGTGTGTGTATACATACATATACACACACACACACACACACATATACACGTACTTATGTTCTGCCTCTAAGAAGTTTTAAACAAAGAAATAACAAAAGCAGATAGCTTCAGAATTGTTTTGAAATGCTACTTCTGAGATGAGCAAGAGTGTTTAAGAGTGTTCCATTTTCAAACATGCTCTGTTGGTACTTTGAGAATGTACACCCTTGAGTCTTGTGCAGATTAAATTAGTAACAGATTTTTAAAAATAAGTAGTTCAAGCTACAACAACTTTAAAATGTCATAAAAATGCATTGGTTTGTTTTTAATTTTTAATATAGCAATGAACTTAGAGCTGATAATATAAAACAGCAGCCTTTTTTTTTAGTCCTCCCTGTTTTCTCCTTCTCCTGGGGATCATGTCGTGTTCCAGGTGACTGGAGTTGAGACGATGACTTCATAAGCTCGGTGCAGTCTTGTGGCCCACCTGCAATGGGTGGAGGGAGCTGCTGGGGCCAGCCAGGCTGTGATGGCCACTTCTGGCTGGGCACAGAGCAGGGCTGCAGGAGCCCCTCAGCAAGCTGTGGAGAGGCAGGGCGGGAGAGGTTTTGCCCTCTGTGCCTTCAGACACCATGGTGTTGGCAGAGGGAGAGCTGCTCATTTGTCCACGGTTGGTCACATATCCTTGAGGTGTTCCCTGAGGCTTGTCTCCATCTCATCTTGGCTTGCCATGTGGCTGTTGGAAAGCTGTCACTGATCCTGGTGTGCCTGGAGTGACCATCTGGGCACTTCCCAGACCATGCTGATGGCTGCTGGGGTTTTGCTCATGCACAGCAGCTGGCCAAGGAGATGTGGTTTTCCTTTATGAAAGGAGGGCTGCCCAAGGTGATGATATTCTTCAGTGACTTTGTGGTGACTGGCCTCATTGCCTTTGTTAAGCACCTTTTTTTCTATTGTTTCAGGTGTCTTTCTAGTTACTCTTTTGTACCTTGAAATGGGTGGGTATCTGTTTTTTTCATTTGTGGGCAGCTGGGGGCAGGGGCTTAAAAGCAGAAGCTCTTGGAAGGGCCTGCAGCTGCTCTGCATGCACTGGTGCTGTGTTGGAGTCTGAATCACAGCTCTGTCTTACATGCCCTGTACTTTTGGTGGACTGGCTGGTAGCCTGAGGTTTTTCCCTCTGCTGGAGTTTTCTGGTGTTAGAAATACTATTGCACCTTAACAATAGCAAGTCTTTTTAAAATACTGATATGTCCTCATTACTAGGGTAGATGTTGGCAAAACCAGGAGCTGTGTGTTGGCTTCCTGAATTACTGGTGTGTCTCTCTTGCCTGAGGTAACCCAGGTGACTGACTCTGCTAGTCTTAATAAACAGTTTTCTGTAAAGATTTATCTGACAACTATACAGAAGAATTTCTTAGCAGCGAGAAATATTTTCTCCAGTTTGACTGACCTAACACCTGGCAGTTTCCATGGTACAAATGCATTATATTCTGACAGAAATCTTTTTTTGGCAGATATTTGGGTTTAACAGAAGCGACTGATCTTGGTCACTTTCTCCTAATTGTTTGTGTTAGTCTGGTCTCTGTTCTCTTTTGAGCAAATCTGACCATCGGGGAGTAAATTCCTTGTTGATATATTTGCTACCAACGTGCTGTGCCAGACAGGTCTGGGTTTTTTCCTAAACTGGCTCCTAGTCCTCACCAGAATTAGTTCAACAAGTTTGTGTATCTCAGCTAATTTAGAGTGTTTAGATGAGAGAAAGCTGTTTTTGCATCTGCCTTTTCTGAACAAGTATTCTTAAAATACCCAAGGGTGTCAACGGAATTTCAGAAACTACATAATAGTGAATTTGCTTTTCATTTGAAAAAACCACTATTTTGATTATATAGTTTGTTTGATTTGGAACTTATCAAAGCTTTCCAAGTGGTGCTAAGTTAGTAATTTTTGTAATTTTCCCATCTAATTTAAAGTATTTTCCTAAATCTTGCCAGTTTTTTTCTCAATCTTTTGACTTTTTGTTGTCTCTAACTTGTATTATTTGGCAGATAATTGTTTATCATACTTGTAATCTGATCACATCCACCAGGGCAGAAAAACAGTTTTATATCCCTTTGCTTACATTCTGCCATACTCCAATTGCTGTTAAGTAGTAAAGGCCATATCTGACCTCAGCAAAGGTTGGAAAAGTTTAGTTAACATTTGCTAGCAAAAACAGCAGTGCAGGATTCCCATGCTGGTGCCCTAGGAACTGGTCCAGTGTGAAGTTCAGCTGTAGGTTCAGTTCTAGCCTGGGGCTGAGGGTCTGTTTGGGCTCCCAGGAGCTGCTTGGCAGTGGGGAGTGATGCTACCTGCTCCTTGTGCCTGTGGCAAACCCTAACCCTGCCCTTCACCATCCTGACCCTGCTGCTGTTCACAGGCAACTGCTCTGGGCGTGGAATGCAGAGACAAATAGGACACGCTATTTGCTTGTGTATAGATGCAGGTGAATGTAAACAAATCAGTGAGTAACAAAACAATAAATACCCTTAATTTCATGAAAGCAGCTTATGATCAAGGACACTTCACTAACTAGACTTGATTGTTTGGAAGGAAAGGAAATTTTGATCCTAATGAGATTAAATTTAAAATGGTCATTTGTTTCAAAGCAGAGATTAAATCCTGGGATTTAATCATAGGCAGCAAATTTTCAGAACCTATTCTTCATTCAGCTGAAGCTAGAGGCAAAATTTTTGAGGCCAATGAGGGCAGAAGAATGCCCGCTGCAGTTAGTAGACTTATATGACAGAGAAGTGGCTCACACTTCAGTTCTAAACTCTTTGCTGGAAGTTTCCATGTGTTTTGTGTCTCTGCTTGGGTGACAGGTGATCACAAGATAGTCAGCCACGTTCTGCTTCCACTTCCCAAAAATACCACTTTTGTTTACTGTCCTAGGGCCAAACCAGAACCATTGATTTTATTAGGCTGTGGATTTAAGTCCCAGTTTCCAGGCAGTTTACTTAAGAATGAAGTTGATTGCCTTTGACAGTGCTCAGGCCTTCTGTGACACTTGCATGGAACAGAGAAATTTTCTGTCATTTTTGTGGCTTTGATACTTTCTGGACCTGACTTACCCTTCAAGCTAATGAAAGGAAGGAAACTCTTGACAAAATTGGTGGAGCTATGTAGTGATATTGAGAATTGCCCCATAAGGAAAAAGCAAGGCATAAGCAGTTGTTCCTGCTTTTCTTCAGAACAGGGAAGGTAGAAATTCTGTATTTTATGGGGCCATGCCTGATAGAAGGGAAAGCTCACGTGACAACACTAATATGAAAGGCAAATGGAAGTAATTAAAATATTTATTGGAGAATCTACTGTTCTGATGAGACTATACTAATGTGCCAAAAAATCCAACCCTGTTCTTTCTCTCTTCCCACTTCAAAATTGCTTTGTAAGTTGTAGAGAATTGTAATTGTTGACTTTTGATGCAAATGATTTTGGCTTGTTTCTGCATAGCTCTTTATTGGCATTGATTTTAAAAGGCATAGTACTTTTAAAGTGACTATTTTCTCCTAAGAATGTTAGGATGGTCTTTCTTTTGGGTTTTTCTTGTTCCTGGCCAATGCAATATTAATAGTTTTGCAGTGATAATAAAAGTTGGTTGACTTCTGAGACCCATTTTGCATTCTGCTTAAGGATATAAAGTAGAAGGCTTTTACTACAGGTTTGCAGGTCTGGCTGCAGTTTACTGGCCTTCAGTCCTAGACTGTATACCTGCTTTTCATGTACTGCACTTGCCAGAGCTAGAAATAGCCATGCTGTCAAGGGATGAATACACATAGTAATTCATGGTAAAGAGAGGACCTAAATGCCTAAGATTTGTGCATGGTGCAAAATTTGAGGTGCAGAAAATTTGTAAACAGAATCAGAGACACTGGCCTGAGTTTCCTTGTAAGACTGAGACATATTGCCACTGACAAAGGAAGTCATGCCTCCTTTCTGTTATAAAATAGCCTGTGAGTGGAGAGTTTACCCAGGAAAGATCTTGTGGCAGGGAATGCTCAGGCATGTGTCCTAACCAAAGCACGGCTGTAGGTTGTAGCTCTTCCTGGAAGTTATCATGTACAAAAAGGGATTTCACTTTATTTAGGACAGCAGTTTAATAAAACTAAATAAAACTAAGTGGGAAGGATGAGTTTTGAATGGTGTTAACTACTATTTCATGTAAAATTCCAAACACCTGCATGGGAATTACAGTTAAGCACCTAAATTCCTAACCTTTTCTAAATGAAGGAATCCTGATTTTTTTTTTAATTTTTTTTTTTAATATGTTGATGTGATATGTCATCAGGACTGGGATTGCACATCTGAGGCCCCCTGAATCTGAGTACTGCTTCGGGAGATACAGCATAGAAAATCACAAAGTGTTTAAGTTGGAAGGGACCTTTTAAAGAACATATAGTCCAGCCCCTTCACAATGGTTTTCATTAGTCTCACAAGAGAACAGAATTGATCTCCTGCAGGCCAAAATCTTGACTGACAGCCCTAGATCTGCAGCAGTTTTTCCCACTGGAGTTTGGATAGCTGATGGTAGCTGCAGCTCTCTTCACATTCTTTGTACTGCTTGGTCCAGCAGCATAAAACTGAATCCTTGTGCGTGGCTTCACTTACCTTGTTTAACAAACCAGAGCTTCAGCCCTGCCCTGCCCTCTGCCATGCTGTTCCTCCTCCAAATTTGCCTTCTACTTACAGCACAGTCCACATCCTTTCCACCCTGCCTTTGGAGTTCACCAGGTCTCAATCCTTTTCTGTATCCCACCAATGTTTTTCCCAGATCGAAACTGCTCACAAATTCTTGCTGGCACATAAACATTGTATCTTTAAAAAGTATTTTCTATAGTCCCTATCAGAGTGTAATAAGAGTGTATGAAGGGTGCAAGTAACATGGCATCACCACTCCTGAGAAATGGAAATATGTGAAGACTTAGCTCTGCAGTTTTCAGTGTCCCAGAGATGCAAACCTGCTTTTTGTCTAATGAATGATGTGAGTTAAAGCTGCCTATTTCTTTGCAACAGCAAAAGCAAAGTAGGAGAGAAAATGTGATTCTATCAGCCAGCGCACTATTTATATTCAGATGATTTAACTAGCATCACACCTAATGTGAACAAAACTAAAACTTCAATATTGACTCATTCAAATGAAAATATTTGTAGAAATAATACCCTTATTATTTGAAAATTATTTGAAATTGAAGATCATACAGTTAGGAAGTACCACATAGAACTTACTCAAGCTAAACTATATGAGGTTCATCATAAAAAGACTTCTGTGTTATGAGATATCAAAACAGACAGCAGCACTCCCAGTTTTCTTGCAATATATATTTCTATAAAAAGTTTATAAACTAAATTAATTGAATTTTTGCATAAAGTTGATATAGCATATGAATTTATACAGCAAAGGCTTAATACTCTTACCTATAAACACATAACAAAATTAGGGATAACAATTGCTAGAAAAATACAAGGAATCTTTGCCATTTATGTTTAGAGTAATATATAGTCAGTTATAAGTTATTAAAAAGCACAGCAAAAGCCCAATGAATACAATCCTTTCTGTGCCACTCCATAACTACTAGAAATTTTACAATCAATAGTGGGGGAGAGGAAAAAAGGGAAACCCCAGATTGATAGGAAAAGTGCTGTTTTGTTTTCTACTATACATTTTATTTGCAAACCCCCTTTATTTATTCAGAATATTTGGAGTATGTTATTCACACCAGGACACTGGAATAACTTAGAGAATATCACATCATTTTAGCCATATATGTGTCCATATAAATATATCAACATTACTAGGTATGTAATCAAATGAAAGCCTTTTCCAAGAAAACTGTTCTTTTATTTTCAGAAAACCTCACGCATCTATAAAGGTGTTTTTACTACCATTATGAAGTTGTTATTCTCTGAACTACTAAATCCAACTTAATGTGTCTGCCTACTCTCTTCTTTTCTGACCATGTAATCTGATATAAATCCATTAGGTTTAAAGGTTTGAGATACCTCTGGACTTGAATTTGAATGTTCTCAGTTCCCACTGTGTGGTCTTATTTAATCTCTTGGCCCAAGATTCCTGTCTCTAACTGTCTGGCCAATAACAACTTTGTCAAATCAAGACAATACAAGGCAACAGACAGGAAATATCCGGTTGTCAGTTTTATTTGGAATATCACTGTTGACTTCAGTGGTGCAGAAAGCAGCAGTAGTAGCTAATATATTAGGATCCAGATTCTCTACTGTACCTTGAATGCCTTTAAAATTCTGTGCTAAAAGAACCAACCAAATAGATCCACAGAAATCTGTGGGTAGAAGTTAAACGACTTTTGATATAAAATTTGCCAACCAGATCCAACAAAACCCCAACTAGTAAAAATAGACTCTTTCAGCTACAATCTGTCATATCTTTTCTCAAGCTGCCTGGCAATAATGGATGTTGCACATCAGGAGCACTGAAAGTACTGTGTTATCAGCAGAACTCTTTCCAAAGATACAGAATTGTAAGCTACGGAAAGCTTATAGAAGGTAGTACCTTATATTTAAAGATTTTTTTAACTCCTAAGAAGGTGTTTAGCAAGTGTCAGGAAAAAATGTCAGAGCTGTATTATTTCCTCTCAGTATCTGCTATTCTTAAGTGCACAATATGCAAAGCTTTGAACTTCAGGATGCTATATGCATGTCAAAAATATTAACTGTTGGCCAAATCCTGCACTTTGGGATCAAGTACAAGCTCACAGAAATCTTTGACTGATTACAGAAATAAAAAGTAGCCCTTCATCTTCCTCTGTATTGTGATAGCGTATATAAGAATAAAACATCTGTACTTTAGAGGGACCATTTCAATTTCATGACTTTTAGTTTCAAATAGTAATAGTGAACTGCAGATTTTTTTATTGTTTAGAGTCCAAAAAGTCTTTACAGATGCCTCTAATAATATCAGGAACCATCTGCTCCAATCCTGTGAACTCCCTGGTGAAGAAGGTATGAGATTCTCTTGGTTCAGAAGCCATGTCTTTCAGATCATCCAAAGGTGCCCAGGCAACACCAACAGAGAAGACTGTTATTCCTACAAAAAGAAATGAAAAAAAGAGACCATTTTGCCTGCAGATACAAAAAAAACCCAGCCATTTCTACATTAATGAATCAATGTGGATTTGAAAAGCATGTTTCAACACCTGCAATCTGTCAAAGATAATTAGATTTTGCCACTAAATACCAGGAATTAGATTTGACTCAGGAAAAATCCTGAAGGAAATATGAGGTGTCATAAGAGCTAATGTCTGAGTTGTTCTTGTAGTAACACATAGGATTGTAGCAGTTACAATGGCAGTCTTGAAACATAAGTAACGCTGTGTAAAATAGTTTTGAAAGTAAGTTTGGTTCCTTTGTGTATGCTTAGTGCCTTTATATACTCATACTTCAAGCATCACCAGCCCAATGAGCTTTTTGGCCACAACTGCTTATTCCCTTCCTAGATGATGGTGGAGCAACTTGGCTCATTATTCTTACTCTGCTGTTTGGGGAAATGAGACTGGCTATATGTTGATCCCTAAGCTGCCATGAGTGAGTCTAGTCATACCTGGCTCTGTATTACTGTTTGCTGGGGTTTTTTTCACCCTAATGGAAAATAGTTCCTAGGGGGTGCATTACATTTTGCTGAATTCCAAGTATGATACTTTGCAAACTTTAAAATCTTAACATTTGCAGCACAGCAGAAATAGGATGGACCAACTTCCACCGCTTTTCAAAACGCATACTTTACCTGCTTTTTGTGCAGCTGCAGCAGGTCCTCTAACATCATCATAAGACTGACCATCGGTGAGAACGACGAGGAAATTCTTGTTAGGCCCATCTTTCACTGGCCCAAACACGTTCCTGGTGGTGAAGGAGATGGCATCGCCGGTGGCCGTGCCCCCGCTCATGTAGTGGATGCCGCGGATGGCCGACAGGACCTTGTCCTTGGTGACAAAGTCGGTGAAGCCGAACTCGGTCCTCTGGTCGTAGGTGAACTGCACAGCCGCCACCTTGGAGCCGATGTCAGAGATCTCAAAAGCTTTGGCCACGTTGCTCACGAACTCCAGCACGAGGCGGAAGTTGCTCTCTCCGATGCTGCTGGAGCCGTCTATCAGGAAACCGATGTTGACGGAGTTGTAGCAGGTCTTGCTACACAACATCTGCTCGTGTGAGCACAGCTTCTGGACAAGAGGTTTGACATATTTGGTAGTACCAAACCAGGTGGGCATTTGGTAAGAGAAGAAGCCATTGTTTCGACAGACAGCCTGTTTGAAAACATAAAGGGAATGGGTGAATGCCAACTGAGCAGTTCGGTGGATAATACTCAGACACCTATGATTTTTCTTTCAAAAGCAGGTTAGAAATGAAGCCTCGTGGCTGGAACTTAGGATGGATTTTTGTGTGCTTGTCTTTAAAGAAATTGAAACAGCTGTACTTGAAGTCAATGTAAGCCATAGAGCAGCTTATTTTATCCAGTAATAAAGCCAACCCTGCCACCCAAGCTCTGAAAGTTTTCAAATAATTTACCTTTTTTCACAAGAAGTGCAACAACTGAAAATTGTAATTTTGTTTTGTGTATGTGAAAAGGTCATGATACTAAATAGCCAAAGGATTGAAATTTCTGTATTTTTGCTTATACACTGAAAATTATCCTCTGTGTTTTCCCTTTGAACTTGGTGATACCTTTGGATTTTTAATCTATAATATGTCACAAACACAGACAGAGTTGAGGAGAAATACAGCTCCTGATCATTCAGAGGAAAATTTCTTTTCCCCTAGCTTCCATCAGATGCATGTGAAGTACAAGGTAACTGAAAAAATGGGTTAA
This sequence comes from Melospiza georgiana, assembly GCF_028018845.1. Lineage (NCBI taxonomy): Eukaryota > Metazoa > Chordata > Aves > Passeriformes > Passerellidae > Melospiza > Melospiza georgiana. The sequence continues at coordinate 37,184,081 of NC_080435.1, read as the reverse complement.
ATTCAAAATCAGCTCTCCAACTAATCCAGCTAAGATCAAAATGCAGAAGGAGAGCAGAGGCCTCAGCCATTTAAGGTCATGTCTTTCTGTGTCTGTACAGGGACAGACAGCGATAGTACAAGGCAAAAAGATCTCCTGAAGTAGGAGAGATCTAGAGTAGATATTGGGAGAGAATTCTTTACTGTGAGGATGGTGAGGCACTGGGACAGTTTACTCAGAGTAGTGGATGCCTCTTCCCCAGAATGGTTCAAGACCAAGCCTGAGCTACCTGGTCTATTGTGTGATGTCCCTGTCCATGGCAAGGGGGTGGGGAATACATAACCTTTAAGGCCCTTTCCAAATCAAACCACTCTATGGTGCTTCTGTAAGTGCCTAAGGGTTGGACCAGCCTTCAATACCTCTGGGGTCAGCAGCTAGGTATCTTATCCCTAGAGCTTCATTCTGTTCATGCCATTTCTGCTGAAATTAGACATCTGCAACCTCCCTGTGGAAAATGACTGATTTTCTCACTGCAGAGTAAGTAAAGACGGACTGAGCAGAAAGCTCATGTAAGAGTAGGTGTTTGAATTCCTGCTCTAACTCAAAAGGAACAAGATCCAAAACTCTGCTTACAAGATCAAAGTCTTGTACACAGGCTTGCTGGTATGTGTTTTTCCATAATTTCTGTTCTCTTGGTAGTGAAAGTAAGTAAATAATTATCCACAGAGCTGGTAAGAAATAAGCACCTCCCTGTCTGCCCTTTTGTGAGAGAGAATTAATCACATCAGTATGTCATTGCTTTGGCGCATTCAGCCATACCTGAGATAGGGGAATTTCCTACCCTGAGAGTCTTCATGCAATTACAAATTCCAGGAGCTACAACTTGGCCAAGCTTCTGAACTGGGAGTACAATGATACCTTTGTGTGGCCCCTTTAGCAAGGAAAAGTCTCCAGTGTTTCTTTAACCTTGCCTCTGCTCATCTTTTACATCACTTATGAGCAGGGATAATTTAATGAGCTGGTTTGAGAGAATATTTTTATGTCTATACATCTATGTGAGTTATTGTATATATATGTATTAGTTCATTAGAATTTACTGTAAATTCTCCAGAATTATATTCATGACTGAAAACCAAATAATGACATTCTTCCTTACTTTGTCCACAAAGCCAATGTCTTGTACCATTCCCAGCTCCTCTGTTGTGGGTTTTGCTACAGACACAATGAACACATTGACTCCAAATTCTCTGGCCACTATGCCAGCTTCTTCTAGATCATCTGAGGGCCAGCCATCCAGGAACACTACAATGATCTTGGGAATTCCCTTCCGTGCTCCATTTTCCAAAGAGAAGAATTTCTGAGCTGTGTACTTCAAAGCTTTGCCTTGGTTTGAACAGGAAAAGAACAAGAAGAAATAATGCATACATTGATGGTACATTCTGGGATCAGCTTTCCATCTGAAATTGTGCAGGATTTATGTTATAACTACAGGACTAAGCCAGTGTAGCATTGAATGGATGCCCCAGGAAATTTGATAATAATAAAGCTTGGGCGACCTCCAAGTTAAAAAATAATGACATCAAATCAACACCCCTCCCCTCACCAAAAACCCCCACAGATAAAGCTGAGGTGGAATTCCCTGAGATTATTTTTGCTCATGGGTCTAGTTTCCTACTAGGAAGTAGGTATATTAGTACCTGCCAAATGGATTGGAAGGAAGAAAGTACCTAAATTTAGCTTGTGAAATGCAACATAATTAGATGCTTAGTTTCAATATCTGGCTGGTTTTGTCTGTGATAATTATTTTTTTTTCAGATTAGCTGGTAGGGACTGAGTTTTGGATTTGTGTGGAAAACTGTGTTGACAGTAGGGGGATGTTTTGTTATTGGTGACCGCTCCTGCACAGTGCCAAGGCCTTTCCTGCCTCCTGTGCCACACTGCCATTGAGAAGGCTGGGGGTGCAGAGCCAGGAGAGCTGGCCCCAAGCTGGCCACAGGGATATTCCACACCATGTACGCCATGGGCAGCATGTGAAGGTGTGGGAAGGAGAACAAAGGAGAGGGGACATTTGGAGTGTTGGCATGAGCTGCTAGGTGAGCTGGAGCCCTGCTTTCCTGGGGATGGCTGAACACCTACTTTCCCATGGGACATGGTGAACGGTTTCCTTGTTTTGCTGTGCTTATGTGAGTGGCTTTTGGTTTCCCTAATAAATTGTCTATCAATCTCCAAATTTTCTCATTTTCTTCTTCCCAATTTTCCCCCCATCCCACTGGGGGAAAGTGAGCCAGCAGCTGCATGGGGCTTGGTTGCTGGCTGGGGCTAAACCATGATGTCTTCTCACCACCACTCACTCCTTACTCCTAGTATAACTCTTTCGTTAGCCACCCAACAAGAAAGAAACACTAACCCTTTTATGAATTTGTCTCAAGATATCATTCTGTTACTAGTGAAAAGTCAATTACTGTTTAAATGCAGGAAGATTTATACAAGTATAAACAGTTGTACTCTAATTAAATGTGTAATAAACATGCCTAACTTCTAGAAATTAAATGTGAGATGTGAAAATGTTCTAGTGGAACATCACTGAACCTGATTAAGGTAAGTGTGGCATCTAAAACACTTCCTGGCCTACGTGAATTCTAGGAACTTCAATATTTACACACATACATATACATACATATATAAAAAATACATAAAGAAGTAATTTCTGTTTTAGGGGGAATATGAACTCACCTGTATTGGAATTGCCTCCTCTGAAGCCTAATTCTTTTATGGCAAACAAAACTTCTTTTGTAGCAGTAAAGTTTTTCAGATAGAATTCAATTTTTGGATGTTCACTGTGGAAAAATAAAACAGAGTAATAAGGTTCACTTTTCATACTGATATTAGCAAGCTAAAACACACTTGGAATAGTTTTGCTCATGATAATATATATATTCTTCTCTGGATTTCAATTCTAAAATGTAAGTGTGCTTCTTGCTTAGTAAGTCTTGCAATCCTTAGGAAGACGAATTATCTGCCTGAATGGATAAATTAAGGACAGCCTGATCCTCATGCTTATCAAACAGATGATAGCATTAGGTTGAAAATACATAAAGAAAAAAATTGAACATGCCAGACATTAAACTAAAGGAATCTGTGTAACTAAAGATTGGCAGGTTTTCTACTATTTGTATGATAAATACCTTCCTTATAAAAAGTCCTGCAAAGTGCAGTTTGAGTGTTTCGATTTGAGAAGTTCAAGGTACACTAGCTACTGACAAAGAAATTAAAGACTTTAAGTATTCTGTCTCTGGATTTCATTTTTAATTTACAGTAGAAAGCAAAAACAAGTGACCAGTTACAATTTGAAAAATATCAGCTGTAATATTTTATCAGTTAAAGAGAAAATATGTATTAAATATTAAAATATAGATCAGGTAAGAGAAGGTTTTTGTTTTGTACATGCACATAGCCATTAGGGACTATTCTCTCTACAATTTTTAGAAACTTGCATCTCTCCTTTACAGGGTGTTTCCTGCTGTTCTACTAAGATGAGATGCAAAGCTACAGCAGAGGAGCTGTGAAACATCCAGCTTCTCTCTTGTCAAATATCAAATATCAGAGACAGAAGATGTTCAAATTTGTCATGTCCTGTCACATGCACATCTCAGTATAGCACAGAGCAAACAGTGCTATGGCTTAAGAGATTTTTTCCCTTGCCATTCATCAGCCATTATTGAGTGGTATTGCTCTGCAAAAGGAGAAGTGACACATTAATTTTCTCTTATCAATTACTCCATTATATTTTGTGCAGGTCTGTTCTTACCTGGCCTGTACGACCCCAACATGAGGCCCTTCTGTTCCAATTCCCAACATTACAGCTACTTTTCCAACAAAGTTTTTCTGCAAGTTAAACCTGCGTTGGCCAATGTTGTAGCTTCCATCAATGAGAAAGGCAATATCAGCTTTACAGTCTGTGAACATCCAAAATAATTATACTTGTTAACATCAAATAAATGTTAGGATTCTGCTTTGCAAAAGTTAAATCTGTGTGTTCTTACCTTTGTTTCCAGCCTTTTTATCAAGAGTCTTCTTAGGTCTTTTACCTTCAGTGAAAAAAAACAGCATGGATCATTTAAGAACAAGAAGATGAATGGACTGAGGTAAACCAGAAAGAGCTCTGAGTAAAGAAATTACAGTGCAATCTATCTGCAGTAGGAATTGTCAACCATTTTAATAATTAAAATTGGGCTACTACTGCTTTGCTCCTTGGAGAATATTCTTTTTCAAAGGAAACAGCTTAACCTTCCTTTCTACACCTGACTGACTGATTACTGAGTTGTACAAAGCCAGGTAGATTTCTCTACCTCACCTTCCCAAGTGCTACTGTTTCTCAGTTAGCAACCCTGCTGTACAATGGATTTTTAATGGTTTGGAAGCAAATCGTGGTTTAAACTGTAAACCAGGTGGTCTATTCACAAACAGCATCAAAGTCCAGTATTTATCCAGCACTAACTTTCATAAAAAGGGTTTAATGCAGCATTTTCTGTGGTGAAAAACAACTAAATTTCTGCTATGCATGTCCTGACAGCACTCAGCTGTTCAGCAGTTCTGTAAGAAGGAATGCATTAATTCTGTCTTCTCCATGGCTTAGAAAGAATGAACATCACATGAGCTCGTGAACTCTTACCTTCCTCTGTGTTATCTCTATTACTTTTCAAAAACCATTCAATTTTTTCTTAATTTGCATGAAATCATTTGCATGATTTCTTAATTCCAATCTCATTCGTGAGATCAGAATCAGTCTCCAAGATTACATACAATTCCTATTTTTTCTTTCCGGTGAAAGAGACACTGCAAAACCAGACACTGCAGCTGTTTCCTTCTTCAAAAGCAAGTGGGTCTCATGAGCCCGTTCCCCTGGCCAGGTCCTGCCCAGCGCAGTGCCTCCCTCTGGGGGATGCTCTCCCCTCGCTGCGGGATCACGCACCTGTGGAAGGACGCGCTGTGGACACCGATCGTCCCACGGCTTCCAGGGCTGTGCTCTGGGTACCTGCTGAAATGAGAGCCCTTTTACTGCATTTCAGTGTACTCAGATGAAGTTACAAGTGCTTGAAGAATTACTGTACTTGCAATAACCTTTTTTTGCCATCTGCCATTAGCTACTCTGGGAGTTGGACACGTGCCTAGACAAACCTTTGGTGTAATCCAGTCCTTGTTTTACGGGTAATTAATTTCTGCATTTTAAACAACAGCAGTTGATGAGTAACTACAGCATATATATCTGATGAGAGGTTTTGAGCTGTAGTAGCCATTATTTCCAGCAGATAAAGAGAGGACTTCATCTGGAGACCTGGATTTCACCTTCACCCTCACCAAAAGCACCTCTAATTTTAAGTGCTTAGCTAGCAACTTGCAGTGAGCACAAGGAATACAAGTATCTTAGGGATAGTAGGCTGAATTTTAGCTGTGTAAACATAAGAACACATTACAGAGATCTGCTTCACATATTTTCTATACTAGCAAACACCCACTTCAATATTTTTGAAACCACAACAACGCACACAACCAATATGTTTCTGCATATGATTTTATGAGGGTGGTTTATCTTCACTGAGTGGCAAGGCATGGCAACAGGCTTGCAATTAGTCAATTAATAATTAACAACTACCTCAACAACGGGGACAGAAACTTCTGGACTAAACCACATTGCACTGTAGCTTAATGACCACATCACATGTTAAGTTGATGTTATTACTATTTTTGGAGGGTCAGTTTTCTCTTTGCATGGAATGTTGCACAAGGTAATTGAAGGGCCCGACAAAGTGCTGTTCCCTGCACAAATGCAGGCAGAGGGAGAGAAAGGATAAAACTGAATGGCTGGAAGTGGCAGGAGGACTGGACTGCAGTGGCAGGATCAAAGCACTGACTTTGATCAGCTTAAACTGTCATGGAGCTGTCCACTGCCTGCTATCATGTCATTATATTCCAAATAACTGACCCATCTTTGCATCAGCTTCTGTTACAGACTAGCTACTCTAGCTGGAATAGTTTTTCTTTAGGTAATTGAGGAAAAAGTTAAAATAATGAATTAGAAGTGAAACCTTCTGTTGCTAAACAATCGCTCTCTTAATGCATACAGAAGCACTGAGGAAGTGTCCCATGGTTCTGCCAGAGCTTCAAATATAGTTTGCAAAACAGTAAAACAGTAAGTGTGATCCACCTACCAGTCACTGAGAAAGATGAAGCCCATCTAGAGAGCACCTGAGACTGGATGCCATTAGCATTTACAGCAGGGTAGTTTTCCTGTCCTGGGAGAGTCTGCACCCTTACAGCTCCTCCTGTGTTGGTAATCACCCCGCTAAGGTTGAAAAAGAGTTGGTATAAATCAGACATTTTAGTCACAAGAAAATGCAATACAGGTAATGCCATCATTAGAATATTTGTCACCAGCCTTCTCAATAAGACCTAATAGAGGCAGGCAGTTGTGTTCAGGCCAGAACAATCTTGCCTGAACACTCTATAGAATAGTTTCCCCTAAAAGTCTTTAGGAGAAACTATTCTATAGAGTACCACACAGATTTATTTTAAAAAGTCAGGAAAGCCTAAAATTATGGCACTTAAACTAATGCAGAACAGTGATGCTTCAGGCCATATCAATTCCTAAGTGACAATAAGAAGATCAGAACTGTCAGATCTCTTATTATTTTTAGAGGTCAAAAGTCAAAGTTGTACTTCTCTAAGAGGGAGCAAAACTTGGTGCCTTGTAGTGTGTGGGCAGGTATAGCTCTGTGGGAGACAAGCAATCATTTCATGAGTATTTAAACACAGCAATGTGTGCCTTGGTGTTTGCTTTTTCATTCTGTTTGGCTTCCTGCTTGAAAACACAACCTGATTTAACACATTGTGAAAGTAGAATAATCAAGACCAGAGTTTAGAAAGCTTTACATATATTTCTGATAATATGAGATCTGGATATCTATGGTAAAGGCAACTTCCACATGAAATTCTATTTGGAGCAGTGTTAAAAGACATTCATTCTTCATGGATGTGACTTGCATTTCTAAATTGAACTATGATTATATACATTTATACATGTGTCTGACTTGCATGCCATGGCTGCTTTGGTTAAACTGAGCTCAGCAGATTTTCCAGGAGCAGCTTTCACTTCCCTACTTATTATGTTATATGCTACTGCCAGTGCTGCTTAACAGGGGCTTTATGTAAAAGCTGCTAGTCCATTCTCTTGCCTAGCTTGTTAATAACAACCTGTAATTTATACCTAAATGGTATTTTTCACTCAAAAATGGACACAAATAGAAAAGCAGATACACACAAGGCAGTAATACTGTACCTCACTGCACAACAGCTTGTGAAGGAAAGTGTACCAGTCAAGAGTAGCAGAAAGATCTTATAAAATACAGGACTAAAACACACTTAAAAATCAGCTAAAACATACTTAAAAATCTGAACTGAATTGAGATAAATCACACATTAAATGCAAAGTTTTTAAGATCCCCATGCAAGAAGCATTTCTTTGCACTATTGGAGAAAGAGATACGGGGTGTTGCTGAGTTTTGAATGAATTTTTCAAGGAGTTTACACATCAAAACTGATGCCTAGACCACAAAGAGTCTTCTGGCCATGGGAGGTGATCCTTATAGATGTAACTGCAGTCAGTTTATCCTCAGGGACTTTAGGCAAATGGCTGAATTGCCTGAATTCCCATCTTTCCTTCCTACTATCACCATCCGCAACCTCCTTCCAAATAATCAGCCTTTCTCCATCACCCCAAGAATTATCCTCCTCATCTCCAAACTAGTGTCCTGCTGCTGCCTGATTGCCATCAATCACGGATATGGAGCCACTCAGGATTTCACGCCAGCATCCTCTGGACCCCTAAGCTGTGTTCCTTCTTTCTTTCTTCCTTTCTTTCTCTGCACTCCTATTGCTTTTGGCAGGAAAGAAGTTCAGCAGCAGAGGCAGGCATGATACCAAAATTTCCCGGGGACCTACAGCAGCTCAGAAATCCCTTTGACCAGATAACATTTTTGTCAACATTCTTGTAGCAAACACTGGGGCAGCTCAGTGCCACTTGTGTTTATGGGCACATTGTGGACAGCTGGGTAATACCATGATATGCTTTTGTTAGACTGGAGTTCTGCGAGCCCAGTGCTTAATGAGGACTGGTTTCACCCTTTGACAAGTTAGGAAGGTTATGAAAAAATTTACATGCCTATTGAACATCTAAATGCTACCACATTGGGCTAGGTCTCCATTTAGTGGAATTGGCGCTGGAACAGAACTGCACAAGCTGAGAACTGAGTCCTTCATTTGACCTTTTGATTATTAATCCAATTAATCACTCAGTGGTAGATTTAACTCAGTTCTTCATGCCTACATAGTGTCAGCCTGGTAGGAGGTTCTCTATTCTTCCCTCAACAAATATATCTTTTATCCTTCTGCCCAGAAAAAGAATAATATTAAATAAATATTTTGTTTCCTGAGAGTAATTACACACAAAATGAGAGAAAAAGCCAAATATAACAAGCTAAAACAGGCAGAAAGATTATTCATCTGTAGAACACAGAATTATTTGTAGCTGAATTCTGCTAAATTATTTTCATGTATTACATAGCATTTTCTTGCATTAATAACTGCTTCAAAGTAATGGAACTACTCACAGGACTAAGCACTATTTGATTTATATAAAATTAAGGAATCCAGTCTCAATGTAGACCAAGGATGCAAACTGAAGTGTATGTACAAAATTTTCAAAGCACAGATCTACTTACATCACAATAATGGCAAACTCCAATCACCTCTTGGGAATGGCTTCTTGAAGTTTCCTTCATGCCAATATGGATTTTAGACATTGCAACACAGGGCAAGAAGGAGCAAGTATCTTCTATGTTTTTGTTGGATTTTGCAGCCTGCACTGAATTTAGCTGAGAACTAAGCAGCTATTGTCTCTTCTCCATGCATCAATCCTTTTTTGCCAGGACTAGTTATGGCTGTTAACAGTTGCAGTAAAGCCACCAAAACATTCTCATGTAGCAAATTCTGTTCTGACATTGAAAGGCCAGCAGAACTAATAGCCCCCGACTTAAAGGCAGTCTTCAGAAACAGCAGTTCTCCTAAACAGATAATTTTTCACCTTTAGCCTGCTTTTTCAAAACCCCTTCCTACAGTCTACCACACTCAAAGACTTGAACAAGATTAATTTAAATCCAATCTGGAAGACAGATTACAAAGGTGAGTATATTTTAACCTCTTTGTCACTATTAGAGCCCTCATTATTCTCACAATGTCTGTGGAGAGAGACTGTTGGATGCAGGATGTACAAAAGGGGTTGCATATTTCACCAGAAGTACAATTTATATTGACTCTTACTATGGAAAAGCATGGATTTTTCTACAGCCTCATGTTCCTGGGCTGGAGAACAATAGTACACATGGTTTATAAGGTACAAACTTCAGTGAAGAGCTAAGTGATTTATCATTAAAAGACTATGCAAATCATGAAAGAAATACGCCTCTGCCGTTTCTTGTACCTCCTCCTTCTGTAGAAGTATTTCCCAGCTGTGACAGAACTGAGCCCCAGCAGCTTTTGTGGTGGGACTGTGCTAGCAGTCAGTCACTGACAGCCTGGCATGGGGGGTTCCAGAACACTGCCTGGTTGGACTGGTCAGGAACTGCTCAGGAACCTCTGTGTCTTTCCAAAATGTTCAAGTCTTTAATCTCTTTAGAACAAGGTCTTGACAGCAAGAGCTTTTTTCTCTTTAAAGACATCTTTGGCAAGAAATAGAATGTTAAAATAAATGGCTGCATCACTAAATATGAACATTGTCTCAGGAAAAATAAAAAAGACAATGGAAAGAAATCTCTGTTTTCCTCAGTTCAAAAGAAAAACAATAAAAAAAGCAAATCCAAAGTCACTACCTGCATTCAATCTAGACATTCTTCACAAAATTTTTTTATATTCCTCAGCTAGGAAGAGTGAAGAATAGAAGAGTAATTTTTTTAAACCTCCATGAAGACTCTTAAAAGACACTAAATGGAGATCTTAATTCTTTTTACAGAAGCATCAGAAGGAAGCCTGTCTAATAATAAAATGCACATGGAAACATGTGAATTTGAGACAAACTCTTCAGCTTTAAAAACAAACAGAAACATATCCCCATGACACCTCCCAAGCTCCTTCTAAGTCCTTCTATAGTACCTTAGCCCCTAGATTCTTTTACAGCATTTGAGAAGTTCCAGAGTTTCCACTCAAAAATCCCTCCTTAAGTCAATTTTTCTTTTTAAAAAACAGTTCATTTTAGTTTACCTAGGAGTTTAATTACTGTGCAATAAGCCCAAGTTTTGGAAATCTTGTTAAAAGTTATAAAATTTTAATTGACGCTTGAAATAAGATTCCAGATAGTAACGACAGCTTCCTAAATATTACTTAAAATGCTTGGCGTGGGTTTTTTAATGGCATTTAAAGTGTCCAGTAAGGAATGTTAACTCAAGAAGGTTTTATTTTCCTCATTTATCTTCTAGCAATTTAAATTTCCGTAAAATGTTAAGTTTATAGTTGTGGGTGTTTTAACATAAAAAATACTCTGATAGCTTGATGCTAAAAAAATTGCAACCACTTTTCCTCCACTTCTTTTAAACAGTTTGTTTGACACAAGATTTTAAGAAAGTCAGAAAGTGACTCTGCTTTTATTCCTCAATTAGTTACTGTTTATATTGTATCCTTCCATATCTACTAGTGATACAAGTGATTTCACAGTGAAAGGCCACCTGTGGACAATGCTGGGCCCTGTCAGAGAAAGTTGACAAAGCAGTTTGGAGGAACACTCAAGCACAACTCAGATAACTTGCAAGCTGCACAGACATCATTTTTTTTTTCCTTGCTTTCTCTTCTCCCAGTGACATTCCAATTGAGTTAATAGGACCCAAAGTCTAGAGAGATTTCTGCTATGATGGCACCACAAGGCCAGGATTTGTAAGTGTGGCAGAGACTTTATAAACTCACTTAGCACATGGATTAGCAATGATCTGACTTACCTGTGTATGGCAGCTCCGCAGACGCTCGAAAGAGAGGCGTAAACTCCATCCCCAAAGACATAGAATTGCCACAGAGGACAGTTTGCTGGGCAAAGGACATCTTCTGTCCCCTTTCTAAGGTCAAGTCCTCTTGTAAAGCACGTGATAGCAGTAGAAGCTAAAGAGAAAAGAAGAACTTTTGACCTGAAAATCTTAAGAGTTTGTTGTTGGTTTTTTTTTTTTTTTTTTTTTTTTTTTAATGTCTCTACAGTTTCCAAGTTTAAAGCAATATCTGAGTTTGAAACTAAATACAATGTCTGTAAAGATGTCTTTGGAGCTTGCAAATGTACAGTTATGACAAGGAAACACACACTTCAAAATTACTTATGGGAAAAAAGTGGCAGGAAAAAAACTCCCATGAACAAACAACATTAAAATAACATCAAGGAACATTACACAAGGAAAAGCAACACATTTCTGTAAATTTGCTGCAGAGACAGAAAGGCAAGGGAAAAACTTTTGAGGGCTGACAGACCACAGATCCAGGTGGCAATTTCCAAGGAAGAAACTAAATCACTCTGACAACCCCACAGAAAACTCCAGTCATAAGATATCTATGAGTCACTTGGGGAATTCTGAGTCTTCTCTCCAGTGGCATTCATGGAGCAAGTTGACAGCAGCATTTCCCTTAGCCTCTTGCAATAAATCCTACTGAGGCCAGTGTTAAAAAAAAAAAAAAAAAAAAAAAAAAAAAAAAAAAAAAAAAAAAAAAAGGAACACACATCTCGTTTCTCCAGTAATACAGTAACATCTAGAACATTGGTATCAAGTCATTACAGCGAAGTTTACATCATTATCATTGTGCAGAGGACTGTCAGATTCATACAGTGATACAAACGTTATCTATTCAGCTGAGGCACACGCATTTTTTGTGTAGAACTCTGCCTTTTTTCAGAAGTTGCTCTCCAGGTTCCCATCATTAAGCTTTCACTGTGCTTGCCTGTGTGCAGTGAAGGTATGCAGACACAGATCAACATCAGTACCCAATTTCACTTGGCAATCTGGTGCTTTTTCTTTTGAAAACATTGAGGTCTTTATCTTGCCTGGTCACTACCATCCTTCTACTACACAAGATAGCACAGTCCCCTGCTCCGTTGCACAGCAAATTAGAGATTTGGCTTAGATCATTATCAACTCAGCAGCACAAGGGCAACCCATGCCTGCCTGTTTACTCTGAAGTTCCCAAGGCATCTAGAAGGTGCAAGAACCTTTTCTAAATGCACCTGGAATACTACCTGTGCACAGATGAAAGCTGGCAGAGGCTGGCCAAGGCACCAGGGCATGCACCACAGCATCATATGCCAAGGACTGTATGTTTCAGGGATCTGTCTCTCGCCTACTTTCCTGCCCACTATTTTCATTCTCGTTGACTGAATGTGTTTTTTGACCCCAACATATGCTGCTTATAAATGAAAGCCCTTGGAGCATATGCTGTTCTTCATCAGGGGATGGAAAAGGTGATACCTCCAGCTGATCTCACTGACTTTAGAGCTGAAAAGCAGAACAGTTGCAGCCAGAAATGCAAAGTGAAACACGTCTGTTCATTCTGACTGTGTGAATTGAACACACATCAGCTATGCATGCAATTTTACTCTTAATTATATACAATAGTCATTAATGCTATGCTGAAACAATGTTAAACTACGTTATCACATCTTCCTGAAAAATCATTGCTGCCATTTGTTAGCACAAACATGGGACTTGTACATGCTGAATCTGCCTATATAGTTCAGACTAAGAAGAAAAGAAAGCAGTAAGCACTTTTTTACTTTTCCCTTCTCAAGATAATAAAAATTGTTACCTAGCAAGAACTAAAGTGATTCAATCTGATTCTCAAGTATTCTAATAAATAAAAAAAAGTTTCTTTTAGGACTTAGTCTTACCTACCCACATCCTAGCCATGCTTAGTCTTATTTAACTGCCTTAGAGACAAAAGATGGAAAAATCAAGCAGAATTGGTGCTTATACCTAGATGCTCCATGATTTCAAGGTCAAAAATGCAATATTATTGGTATAGATTGGTAAAAAACTCTGATTTGCTTCCCACTTTGAGCCCCCTAATCCTTTCGTGGAAGTTCTACAAGTGTGTTTGCCAATTAAAGGGCACTGAACAAGTGGTATCCACCAAATGACACCCAGCAAGACCATCAAAATCAAACAGCAGCTGCAAGGCTGGAAATCCTTGGAGGAGCAATTGCAACAAGCACCACTGGCAATCTCTGCTCTCCCAGCACTGCTTGTGCCTCTCACCCTGCAACATTTTTCCAGCCTCTACATGTGCAAGACAACACAGGAAGTTTTAACTCCTGTAGTTTCTAATGTAATGTACTCGACTGAGTTCCCTGGCTGGCTGTGCACACAAGGACAGCAATTAGATGTGTCTAGCTAACAAACCCTGCATTGCCTGGAGATCTCCATTTCCCTCATCACCAGGTACTTACTAATTACTGTCATGTGGCAGGCTTTTTCATAGCACAGAAGATGGGGGGAAAAGTAATCTTTCTGTGTTTTCCCTGGCAATCAAAACACAGAAATCCTTTGTAGCGCAGCCACAGGATTTTTCTGTACTGGCAGCCTGAAGACTGTCATGATCCTTGTCTCAGGCTTCCCAGGGAAGGCTGCACGTAGCTGCTGTGTGAACTGAAGAGCTGACATGCTGGAGCTAGGAGATTCAGCAGTTCATACCTCAGCTGGATCAGCATTGAGGTAGAAAGACACACTTTGAGGAAAATAATGCTCTTAATTAAAAGGAAAAATTTCATTTTAGTATTTTCTGTAGGTAGATTCGGTTTTCTCTAAGCCATAACTCTAAAATAGAGACTACAGATTAGAACACATTAGAAGTGTTTGGTGAAATATCAAAATGGTAGCAAATCTTTTTGTGGACTACCAAAATTAAGACTTAAGATACCAGCTCTGCAGTGGTTTTTGTTCTTCCCTGTTTGTTAATGCATCATCAGCTATCCAACCCACAAAACTTCAATGATTTTGTTGCAAACATTAAAATGTATTAATGAGGTCAGAATACTAGAATATATAAAATTGTTTTTTGGCTACTTACATACTCATAATTCTCACAAATTTCATATATGATATTACTATCAAAATTGAAGAAGTGCTTGTTTTTGTTAGTCTATCCAAGATACTTCAACATGGCAAAAAATGCCAAAGAGCTGTATCTATATATAAAGTAACTGAGATAAAACCTCTGTGTTTTAATCACTGCAATTGAAGAATGCAAGAGCAGTAGCAGTGGAAGCATTTCTTTCAATACTTATGTGGTGCAATACTCTAAATCCAAGTATTTTTGCAAGAAATAAATAAGTTTACAATATACAGGAAAGGATTCAGTTCTAGACTCCAACCATTCTGGACTCTGGTGAAGATGTGAGACCTATGCCCTGTTACATTCAGTTAGGCTTTTAGAAGCACAATAAAACAACTATCACCCCATCCTGTCAAGACACACATCCTTCAAGCTTCACAGAAACACACTACATCAGAATACCATACAAAAGCAAGGTAAAAAGAAAATAAACTGTAATTCTTCCTGATTTAGGCCATATTTAAGGGTAGGGATGAATGTCTTCCATCATTGTTGATCTTTGACCTAAAAAAAGCAAAAAAAAGCAAAGACTCACTTATCTCTTAAAACAACCATGTTTTCAATCATTCCATCAATTTCTATCTTTTTGGTGCCTCTTGCCATGTAGTCTGATTTTGCCATGAGTAGCTGCCTCTTATGTCAATCTATAAAAGTTGTGACTTAATTTTCAGCAGGAGCCACTGCTTTAAGTTCTTCTAGAGGAGTAAAACCCATAGGCAAAATCTGATCTTTTCTGATCTTGAAGCTTTCATGCATTGCTTTGTGAAAACAGTTTGTTTATGCAAAGGAAAAAAGGAATCCTATGTACATTATTACAAAATTAAAAATTGGGGTTCCTACATGAAAACCAGCCTTATGAGTTGTAATATAGAGAAGTACATCCCTATTATGCTTTCTATTATTTTAGTATTTAGTATTTTTTTTTCAAAATAGAAAGATTTTAAGTCCTTTTTTACTTTGAGGCTTCAAACAAGCCTGTTTTTTTCTATCTTATGCAAGGAGTATCAACAGTTGGAAAAAAAAAGACATACTAGTAAACCTACGTTTCATATTTTGGAAAACATGTGCACAGATTGCATACTAATTGATGTAAATTTCTAGTACACATCCTGATCTGGACAGGGGCAATGGGATTTAGAGTAACCTGGTCAGGGCAATAGAATTCATTTAAATCTGAGCCCTCTGCCCTTTTCTCACCCATGTAAGGCCCCTTGCCATCACATGGCAGCATCCACCCACCCACACAGCCCCGTGTGTGGCAGCCAGAACTGCTGCACTTGGCAGCATTTGTATCTATTCCAGTGGGAGCATAAAGAAAGTTTTGGGATGCTACAAGATCTTCACACACACTATGAGCCTAAATACAGTAGATTCTTGAGGGAATTAATGCTCTTTCATTACTTTGTGCAACAGAATTGAGGCACTTCTATGTATGCAAATTTCTAGTTCAACAACCAAATGCTGCTGAATTTAGGCTCAGAACAGCGGTAAGAGGGAATATCTTACAAAAATTGTTCACATTAATTATATTTTAGCTGGTTCCAGATACCTTCAGGTTACAGTGTCTTCTCTGGCCCTGAATGAAGCATCCCAGAAAATATTCATTTGCTTTCTGCCAGACTGTCAGCACTTCATGTATAATGCACCTGCAAAGTAAAAAAGGGAAAGGAGCAGAGGGGTTAGAGTAGGTTTTCCATTGCTGTGCATTTTTTCCCTTTTTTAGCCATAGCAATTCTGTAACAGATAGCTTTTATCAGATTAGCACAAAAGAATTTTCCAAATCTTTGATTCACCACAAAATGAGCAGCAAATCCTGATTCCTAATAACTGTGAAATCGTTAACAGCCATTCAGAAAAGCTTGGGGTCACTCACCTCCTGCAGGCCAGGCCTGCATCTGGAAACATGTTCTTCTGGAGGCTCCTGTCCTCCTTTGGTGGAAGGTTCCACTGAAAGGGGCAGACAAACTGCTCGCGTCCTTCGGTCACACATTTCTCCAACTGCTTCCCGCGGCTCCTGGTTCCCATGGAATTATTCTGGTTCTGGGAGAGCCTGCTCTCCAGCAGCAAGGATGCAGTCCAACACAGGATGCCACAACAGGCAGTCCCTGCCATAGCCTGCTAGGCATCCTAAGCGTGTTCCTTCGCTTTCCAGGTTGAAATAATGGCAGGGCAACTTTAAAATGTTTTAATCAATTCCAATGGTCTAAAATATGCCAGAGATCCTCAAATTGCCAAGCACCGTACGAGTGCCTTTATAACACACGCAAACACACTCCCCCTCACTCTTGCCACCGGCACTCCCCTCGATGGGGCACTTGTCACCACGGCGCTCTTCAGCCCGTGCCAGGGAGGAGTTTTCCCCCGTCTGGAAGCGTTCCCAGACACGCTCCGTGCCCCTCTGCAGGTTCCCACCGGCCGGCTCCGCAAACCCTTCCCGGCCCGGGCTGGGCTCCCGCGCATCGCGGCCAGGGCGCCGGGACAGGGCCGGGCCGGGCACGGACGCTCCGAGGGGGAAATTCCCGCGGGATGCGGAGGGGGAACAGCGGCCAACTCACCCGAGCCGTCGCTGCCGCGCACCGGGCCGGAGAGCAGGAAGGCGCCTGCGAACAGACAGGGAGAGGGTCGGGGGCTGCTCCGCGCCCGCCCCGCCGGCCCCGCCGCCGCCCGCGGTACCCACCGAGGAGCAGGGCCGAGAGCCACATGGCGGAGCCGGGCCGAGCCCGCACCGGGGGCAGCGCAGAGCTGAGCCCAGGAGAGCGGCGTGTCGGCCGGGTCACTGCGCCGCGCCGCGCCGTGCCGTGCCGTGCCCGCGCCTCCGCCGAGCCGAACAGCCCTGACAGCCGCCGCTCCCGCTTTAAACCTCGGGCGGGCAGGAGCGCGGGGCGGGCGGAGGGAAGGAGGGCCGGGGCTGGGCAGCTCCGCCGCCGCGGGGCCCGCAGGTGCTGCCGGCCCTCCCCCGCCGCGCCCCCCGCGGCTCTTCCGCTGGGAGCGGCGGCCCGGAGCCGCGGGCTGTGGCTGTGCGCCTCCCCGCTCGCCGACTCGCCCCTCCGGACCGTGTGCGGACGCTCCCTGCCCGGGGAAGCGCCTTTGCGGTTTGCATTCCCGCCCCTGCCCGCGCACCCCTGGATATCCCCTGCACCCGCGGGGCTCCAGCGCCTGATGGCAGGTGTCTGTGCTCCAGATGCCTCGGGAAATGCGGGCGGGGTGTTAGCGACTTCGCCGCAGCCTGTGCCCCTCGCTCGGAGCTGAGGCAGGGCCGGAGCTGTCCTGGGCGCTGCGAGGTGCGGCGAGAGGTGCCGGGCCCGTCCCGCCCGCCCCGGGCCCGATGCCGCAGCCGCTTGGTGCGAGGGCCGCACCCGGTGCCGCCGGGCGCTGCCCGGGGAGAAGCGGCGCGTTTAAACCTGACTGAATCATTCGGAGAGATGGAAACGCCCGAACAGGCGTTCCGGGTATCCCGTTTGGTACAAAGGGCTAGCGCAAATACTGCAGGTATTAAATTATTAAACTTATTAAACTTAAATTATTAAATTAAATTAAAGGAGGGGGAAAAAAAGCAGCAAAACCAAAACAACCACCCCGCTATAAACCAACCAACCAACCGAAAACCAAACCGATCAAACCAAGCCCCCAGTTTACAGCCCGACCCGTTACGCCCGTGTGCTGTGAAGCCCCGGCTGGCGCTGACGTGCATTGGGGACAGGTCACTTGGGAATCTTGGGCAGAGGGCAGAAGTGCGTGAATTTTAACGAATGCCTAAAAATCGCATTTTGTGGTGGCTGTCAGCATACACTGCTTGATTTTTGCTTGGGATAGCTGCTCCCGAAATGAACTTTTAAATATAACTAAGCCTTCAGACTTCATAGGAATTAGGATTTGCCGGGGCAGAAAATTAAGCGCGGGCGGGCGTTGCAGCCAACCCTGAGAGCGACCGGCTTTGGGAGGCAGCTGCTCAGGGCAACTCGCTTTAGGGCTTTTTAAAAAAATATTATTTTTTCTTCTTAAGGTCGCATAAAAATGCTCTTTGTGAAATATCTCTTCGTATGATTGAAAAGAAATATGTTTGAGGTCTCTGCGATCCGTTCAGAGATATGTGGCCTTTAAAAGCAAAATAGGAAGCATGACCGGGTAAGTTATTAGTAATTTATTGCTTTTCCGGAGTTTAATTCAAGCAAAGCGTAGAACTGGTGAGAACACGATACTCCTTTCCCCCACAGCTTTGATCATCCCAGTAACACATTTTCGCGCTTCCCACACAGGATAAAGGTGGTGATGCTTTCCTCATGACAGGGTCCTCTCCTACGGGTGCATCTCAAATGCAAAATTATGCAAGGCGGATGGTGCAGATGTCAGGAACTTCTACTGGCGTTTCTCTCAGCTTCTCAGGACCCTGAGATCTTGTCGAGAAGTTCCTGCTCGTCAGCAGGCTCTCTCCACAGCAAGAGGCGCCCTCGAGTGGGTCGGTCACATTTCGCCTCCGCGACAGAGGCCGCCGAAAGGTGTGTGTGTGTGTGTCCCTGAGCTCTCCTGCCGTGCGGGGTCTCCCGCAGGTGCGGTCTGCTCGGCACAATTTCTGTGGCAACCCTCGTTGCCATTTCCTTAGAGCTGAGGTATTTAAGAGAGAAGGGACATTCGCTCAGTGTTTTGTTTTTGAAGAAAGGCTCTGTGCAGCCGAGGGGCGCTCCCCGCTCCCGCCGGTGCCGCTCCCGCCGCTCCCCCGCCAGCCCCGCTCCGGCCCGGCCGCGACAGCGGAGCTCAAGCCCGGCCCGGGCGGGGGAGATGGTGTTGGCTGCTCCTGGGCTAATGTTTCAACTTCTCGGGGGGCGAGGGCAAATTGCTCCGCTGAAACTTTTGTCACACGGGCCGGCGCGTTTGCCGCAGAGAAATGTCCCGGGAATACCTTCCTCCGGAGGTCGAGGGACAGGCAGGAAGGACAGGGAGAGGCATCCCATTTATGCCGGGAAATACGGGAAATGCCTGAACCGAGGGAGACTGGCTGCCCTGCCACACAGCCCCACAGAAACCTCTCTGTCCTTTGTGTGAAGAAAGGCTTTGTGCAAAGATCAAAAAGGACAGAAGAAAGCGCTAATTAAATTTTAAGCCCTACATTCCACTTGGGTAGGAAGGACCCTTCCTGTGCCTTTCAGTTTACTTGCTGGGGAAATACATTCACCCATCCTTATTGTAGTCCTCCGTTACCTCCTTTCTACATTTTTATTTCCTGGAGTTTTATTTTATTTAATATATTTATTTATTTATTTATTTAGAGAAATTTTATTTCATTTTCTGGAGTTTTGTGTTTCTGGCTTCTCCCTGCATTCCTTTCAGACCTACAATGCTTTCCTTTACACCTTCTTCACAAAGGCTACTTAAATCAAAACTCTTTGGCATTGACTTGTGCACGTCACCTTCAATTTTATGTTCAAGAGGTTCTGGGCTGTGCTTGAATTTTTTTGTTTGAAGCCATGCTGTCTTGGGAAAGGCACTCGGGAGTTGCCAGGAATGCTGGTATGAGCCAGGCAAGCTGATGCCAGGCTGATGGAACACACACATGAGCATGGTGCTGGGCAGCCATCTGTAGCAAGGCTGTTTGGTGCCTTAGAGACAGATGATTTGAAGGGACTGTAGAGGGGTACCTGCAAGTGTTACATTGATTGTGGACACAGCCCTTTTCCTGAGATGGGGCTCAATTTGTCCATTCACACCATTGCCTTAGTTAGGCTTCTTTATGAAACATTAATTTTTGTTTTGTTCCCAACTTACTGCCTTGCAAGTAAGGAAAACAGAATCATATCCCCTTAGGAAAAACATGTCGAATAAATAAAAACATTCAAGCCAGAAGAAGGAAGCAAATGATTGTGCAAGCAGCACCTAAAGTAAGGACTGTCACTGGATTTTTTGATACCCTCTGTGCTGGGTGGCAGGGGAAGCACTTGTTTATGTAAATATAATGCATGCAGTCAGATATATAGCATTAAGCAGCACCAGGGCGCAGGCTGGAGCTCTGGAGCTCTGCCACTGTTCCTGTCCCACTGCTGAAATGCTCCCTGGCAGCCCTGTGTCCCCCAGCACCTGCTGGGCTCCCAGCACAGGGGCTGCTCCAACCTGGAACCAGCGCTGCCTTCTTCCTGCAGAGGCAGAGAGCGCTCCCACGCACGGACAGGCACCAGAGCATGGCAGATGGCCACGGCCTGTGGGACACCTCAGCAGGGGCTACAGGGACAGCAGCCACCTTGTCTGGCACTGCACAGCCTGGAGTGCTGTCCAGGATGGCTTTTCTGCAGTGGGCTCTCTACTACAGCCAGGCGCAGTGCGGAACCACCCTCCAAGGCACCAGCCTGGCAGCCCGAGCTCTGAGGAAGGCAGGTGGTTGCAAGGTGCCCCTTTCAAGAGTTCAAGCATGACTGCTAGCAACAAATTCCTGGTGGGCAGCACACCCTCATCTACCCGCAGTTTACACCTTTGAGGTCAGCAATTTGTTTCATACAGTGACTGCAGGGATCTGTGAGGAGGGACTGGATGTGAGTCTGTCTCCCCTCCTCCCAGAGTTCCCCCGTGAGAAGGGAGAATACCGTGCATCTCTCACCTATGATCCGTACTGATCTCACCTCTATCCTGCCCTGTTGTGTGCTCTCCAGGCTAACCTGAATGCTGGTCCCTACTATGATGTCTGAGGAGATTTTATTTTTCAAGAAAAAAATTTAACTATGTTTTTCTATTACTGTATTAATTCAAATAATTGTCTTAAATATTTCACTGATATGAGGATAAAAAAGAGGCCTGGGGACAAAATAACAGGTAAGGGCAAACAGATTAAATTTACTTCACATATGAATTTTAAAAGCACATGTGAAATTGTAATGATTATTCCAGAAGTAGTTATCTGGAATTAGTAGTTAACCTGGGTTAATCCTTGGATTCTTAACTTGGGATATTTTGAAGATGTTTGTTAGCTTGGAGGTGTATTTCTATTACATTTTGAAAACTTCTTTGTGTTAAAACATCGAGGACTCTTAAATAATTAATAAAGACAAGGATGGAGCCCTGCTTCCATTTGCTGCTCATTGACTCTCCTGTTTCACTGTGTGCAGGAGTAAACTCCCAGTCAGAAAATCTCTTTTGTACACTGAGAACTGGGGATGCTGGTATCTGTGGTGAAACACAGAGAAAGGTGTGTTCTTTCTGGAAACAGAATTTCAAATCCTGTTCCTGTAGCCAGCACCTGTAGTCTGAGGGTTCATCTAACTGTTCAGCCAAGAGGCTGCAGGTACTGCTTCCTGTTCCTTGGGCAGACATTTCTTGGAGAAATACGCATCTTTCTGTAAGCAAGGCCCATTTTTCTGTTCCATATAAACATTATGTTAACCCTGAATGGAAGAGCCTGATCAGAGCCTGCCTGTAGTCATATGGCTGTTGTTGAATGTGTGGCTTCTGTTATTCCTGGCTCTGTAGTTGGTGAACATGCTGTTCCTTCCACTTCCTTTGGTATCGGTCATCTGCACATTCTGAGGGTAATCCAGGGCACCACACACACACACTGCAGCCATTCTTAAAAACACAAATTCTTTGTCTTTCCTTCATGCGCACTTACATTTGCACACAGTACTTGCAAGCCTTCATCGTGAAAAATACATTTTTTTACTAACTGTAAATTCAGCTTACCCACCTTAATCCCATATAATTGACATCTAAAGACCGTCTATAATGTGCCTTTATTGCTAGTCCAGAAAAGTACATTTTGCCAAAACTAGCCATTACTTTGCCATTTTGACAAGCAGAAGTATGTCCCTGGTGAATTGTCCAAAATCAGAAACATGCAAACCCATTTGTAACTCTTTTATTTCACTGGACTTTTGAATATAATGAACTAACGGAGATGAAACCTAGCTGTGTTTCACTAATTGAATGAGAAAACCCATGGTTTTGCTGAGCATGAATTAATCATCTACACAGATAGTTGAAAAGAGCCACTTTTCAGTTTCTAGAAAGAACAGACATTATAATACCTTTATCATAATGTATTATTATATTAATTAATTATATTATTATCATAATGTCTGATCTCTGTATTATTCTAATTTTTTGTTTAAAATATTTTTTGCAAAATTCTAATGACAGCAAAGTAAACAGATTTATGATATCTATTTAGGTACCATTATACCTTTATTTAATACTGAGATTCTGATAACACTCCGAGATTTCAGAAATAATTGTGTTTCTGTCATGTTCAATGCAAGATAGGCTTGGAGGAGAATAACTGTTGATCCAGGGCAGTTTTGTAGTCTCTAGAGATGAAATGTCTCTTTTTTAATAGCAGTGGCACTGTCATCCATTACTTACAGGGATGATTTACTTACAGTTCAGATTTCACTTTGGCATGTATTGTAAGCATTTATGTGAGTTTTAAATATTTTTATAGTTCCTATTTGGCTCATTTTAAAAAAAATCTGACACTTGTAAAACCACTATTTTTTACACTTGGAGCTTGATTTATTCTTCAGAATTCAGCTCCTTTAGCTAGAACTCATATCAGTCTACCAAGTGGTAGATTTGGCTTCTGAATTTTTTGCAGTTAAATTACTACCCATCTCCAGCAACAGATGGAGCTGTAAGTATTTTTCTCTCTATTAGTCCTTCATTTTTCTTTTTTTCCCCCTTCAGGGGTTATTTGAATATATTTTCTTAAAAGGGAAATTATTTACTACAACACTAATTTACCTGTAAGTCTGAGTTATGTATTGCCAGAAACACAACTTCTCCAGAAACTTCATCCAAGGTATGGAAAGGCCAAGTTACAGAGCTGAAAGCAAATTGCTTGCACTCTTCTTTCTCTGAAGGCAATGGCAAGTGTCAGCCTTTTTCTGCTTGCAAAAGTAAAGAGAATGTGGCATCACAGAATGGTGGCTAAGGATGGCTGGGTTTGTCTGGTGGCTGACTTTGTGTGAGGGTGAAGATCAGTAAGATTGTTTAACTCTTCTTGAGTCAGGCAAAAAGAAGACTCCACCCTGTGCACTTCCTTTGCAGCAAAAATGATGGTTTGAAACTAGAAGTATTCTGAAACCCATCTGAACTTAGCCAGGTCCATCGCTCATCGCTGCTTGGGCATATACCTGGAGGGCAGCAATGGATGAGAGAGCAAAGATGCCATCCACACAGGGATGGCTTCCTTGCAGCGTGGCGCTCTCAGTCTGGCTGGCTGAGAAGCACAGCCCCAGGCTGCCTCTGGGGGTGAAACACCTCAGGGGTGAAACCCTTCCTTGCAGGGGGATGCCCAGCACAGCCCCAGGCTGCCTCTGGGGGTGAAACACCTCTGGGGTGAAACCCTTCCTTGCAGGGGGATGCCCAGCACTGAGGGTAGATGGTTTTAAGGTCCCCTAAGGATGTACTGAAGGCTTTTCATGCTTTAGGCTCTGTAAGCATGTATGTTTGGCCTTTTGTGAGGCTGCTCTTTGAGCCATTTCAGTGTCTGCACTGGTATGGGAAGAGACAAGCCTGGTTCCTCTCGAAAGAACACAAGTTTGAGGGGAGAAAGCAAACAGTATATTGGCCTTTAGCTCTGCCAGTTCCAGTCAATTCAGAGAGATGATTCATTGTACAAAGAGTATTCAGCACAGTGTCGGAGTGAATAATTAATTTCTTTAAAACTTTTTCAAGTGAATGGTACTTTTGAGCTACCAGAGATTTCTGGATTAATTCTTTTGGGTTTTATTGATTTTTATTTCTTTCTTTTAACACTGTATTCTGTCTTGTTAAATGTGTCTTAAAAACTTATTCAAATCATGAAATCAAAGAGAGGAAATATTTTCCCCTGCAAAACAGCAGAGACTAAAAGACAGAAAAAACAATACTTCTTTTGTTTTAAAAAGTCATGCTGAATGATGAATATAGATTTTCATTTTGGTGCAAAACTTTTTTTTTTCCCTGTCAGCTATTG
The DNA here is from genome assembly GCF_028018845.1 of Melospiza georgiana. Classification (NCBI taxonomy): domain Eukaryota; kingdom Metazoa; phylum Chordata; class Aves; order Passeriformes; family Passerellidae; genus Melospiza; species Melospiza georgiana. Next base: position 37,159,987 of record NC_080435.1, on the reverse strand, counting down.
CCAGTTTGAAAGAGATATAAAATATTTTGAAATAAAGAAGAAATTCAGAAATTATTGGCCGTTCAAATTTTTTTCCCATGGAGAGAATTTTTAAAAACAAGTGCTGCTGTAACCCTTTGTGATAGAAATTCAAGGTATTTTATTCCCATATAGCTAGTGTAGTTTTGTAGGTCTCTCTGAGCCCCTAAGTTCAACACTTACATTGAGAATATTACACAAACATTGAGAATAACATGGGTTATGGTGGAATTGCTGGAAGTGTCTGGGATGACAATGTTTACTTTGATGTCTCTGAGACTCACACCCTGTAAGGGATTGAAAGGCCATAAACTCGTACGCTTTGTTCTCAGATTTTTGTTTTAATTCTTTCTGGTTTTACTGGTATTTATTTCCTTTCTTTTGACACTGCTGTCTGTATTGGCTCTTAAAATCTTACTCAGATCATGATATCAAAAGAGAGGAAGTATGTTCTTCTATCGTCCAGCTTGGCAGGGGGATTGGTTAATTCTGAAAATGGGAGTGTGGCAAAGGATTTGAAGCTCCTAATTTCTTACCTCAAGGATCATCACCATTCACTATCTCTGAATTGCACATTTATTTCTATATACCATCACTTTTGCTACTGTGATGCAAGTAATTTCTTTTTGTAGTAACAATTGTGATACACTTTGATTGTTAGAAGAGAAATTGTTCGAAGAGAAAATAATAGATTTTAAAATTTATACCTGAACCTTAAATTAAAGCATTTTATTTCAATTTGATAATGAACTAATTATTGGTGTTTTATTTTACATTAGGGTTACAATTAATGGAATTTTGATTGAAAATATGAGCAATTTTATTTTTAAAACATTGAAAAGCCCCTGCTTTTCTGAAATGAAACATCTGATTTTAAAATATTAGAATATTCTAATATTACTAGTAGTTAAAGATAAAAATATCAGATTTTTTCACCAGATTTAATCTCACTTTCTAGAATATCTGTCTGCAGTTCTGTTTCCTGAATAATTAACTCTTCATAAAAAATATAGCTCTTTAGGGTTTTTCCCAGTTTTATGCATTTGCTTGTGTGTGTGAAACAAGTACTGTAAGAAATATTTACATCTATCATATAATATTTACATCTATCTATTATATAATTAATGGTCAGTACAAATAGCTTAATCCATAGTTAACCCTTGTGGGACTCAAGTGTCCACAAAGCCAAGTACTTTTTGTTACTTTCTTGCCAGCAGCAAATGTGGCAGTCTCACTTTCCCCCCCCCATGGAGATGTCTCTCCAAGATATCTGCTTTTATTAGCAGCATTTGATCTCTCTCTAATGAGGTGACCACATTACAGCTTTGTCAAATTCCTTCCCAAGAATGGTACTTCATGTTCAGATGTTTTGTTTATGTCACACAGTGTCACAAAAAGGGCTGCTGCAACCCTCAGATGTTGATTTATTGCAAGTACTCCTTGCTGGGAAAGATTGTTTTTATTTTTTGGTAGTGTACGTATTTTTAACATTTACAGGGAAATATTAAGCTCTCAATTTGTTTGCTTTTACTGCAGCCATTTAATTAACATTAATTGGTTACATTACAATTAAGAATGTTTTTCACGAAGATATGCTAAAGGAATGCCTGAATACACTTTTTTAATGTTTCTGATCCAAATGCGGGCAATTTCTTAAAAGAACACTAGTAGGAGGTCCATTCTTCAGTTTTATAAACAATTCTGTGCCTCACTAAGGCCCACAAGAGCTGGGACAAGGCCAATGTAGACCAAATACAAGTTGGCTGATACATGTGCAGGACTTAAGGCCAATATAAATGCATCCATGAAACGCGTGTGTATGAAAAATCTGGGGAAAAGAGTTTGAAGAAGACCACCAACAAACAGATCACACATGAATATTTCTTTCATGTGCCTGAAAGAGAATCGTTACAAGTATGTTTTGACAGTTTTATTTGTAGATTGCAATTTACCATAGAGCAGGAGAGAAAATGGTGCTTTACAACTATGTCCAATCCAAGAGATGGAAAAAGTAACCTATTGTGTCCCATTGTGGAGGAACATATCAATTTTTTAAAGAAGTTTTTGGAAGTGAGGCAGCTGATAGTATGGAAGAAATAAATGTCTAAATTTATGATGCTACTTTGTAATATTTGTCTGAAGGAATGTTTAGTCATTTAGGAAATGCTACACACAAATGCTAAGCTGAACTGATAAAATATGTGCAAGTCACCACTACGAATGCTGCAGATTTGCACTGTTTATTAGGATTAATTCTGTATTCTAACTTTCAAAGGGAAATGTCACACTAATGCCAGCATTTATTGGTATCCAGAAAAATTTAGAGACAATGAACCCTTGATCTTTCAAAATCAAACACTCCATGAAGCAATTCTTTCCCCAGAAAGGGATTTGAACTCATTGTCACATCTGGCATATGCAAAGCCACATCTAACTGTTTTGGGTTTTTTCTTTGCTTCCAGGAAAAAAAATGCAAAAAAACCCAAACAAACCACCTCGCTTCATAACTCTAGCTACAAAAAATATATTGTGCTGCAGCTGTCCCTCCCTTCCTGAGTTTCCCCATTCTGTCCTTTGTTTTTGGAGATAATGCTTTCTTTTCATTGTGAACAATTATTAGATTCATACTTTATGCATTTTTATAGTGCAAATCTCTTATTTGAAAATCTCTACACGTTTAATGACATTTAAGTTTTTAATTTTTAACTTTGTGATTCAACTGTCAGTAAAATTTCAAAATACAAATGGTGTAATTTCATGGGGGCAATATGTAGTACTGAATTAAGTAAGTTAATTTCCTCATTGGGAAACACACTGGTAAGATATACTTGTTCAGATATTTGAATAAAATTTTGAAGAAAATAGAATATATAGAATGTATTTTATAAATTTTGTCACATACTTCAAATACAAGATGAAGCTCTAATGATGTCAAGCTATGTTAAATGGGATGCACATGCACGCTGTTGGTAAGTAGAAACTGTAATGGCAATATTGGATATTACTGTCTGGGAAATATTCATTACTCCCTTATTTTGGACTACAACCTCATCTGATAATTTAGAAGTTAATTTCCTTTGCCTTTTTCTGCAGATACTCCAAAAGGTAAAGGAATAATTTCATTCAGATGTGCTTCATTGAAAAGGGAAGGGAACAAATGGAGCCTATGTTCCTTTTAATGTGGGGCCCCCTCTCTAGCGTGACTGCTATCTGGCAGAGAGGTACAGTGTGAATAGTATCAGGCTGAACAGGCCAAGTGCTGAATCCTGTCCCTGGTCACAGCACGCCCAGGCAGCACTGCAGGCTGGGGGCAGCGTGGCTGCAAAGCTGCCAGGTGGAAAAGGGACTGGGAATGCTGGTCAAGGGCAGCAGGACATGAGCCAGGCTGTGCCCAGGTGGCAAGGAAGGCCAATGGCATCCAGGCCTGTATCAGCAATGGTGTGGCCAGCAGGAGCAGGGCAGGGATTGTCCCCTGTACTCAGCACTGCTGAGGCCACAGCTCCGATCCTGTTCAGTGCTGGGCTCCTCACTGTGAGACACTGCAATGCTGGAGTGTGTCCAGAGAAGGACACAGAGCTGGGGAAGGGTCTGGAGCACAAGTCTTATAAGGAGCAGCTGAGGGAGCTGGGGGTGTTTAGCCTGGAGAAAAGGAGGCTCAGGGATGACCTTATCCCTCTCTACAAGTGCCTGAAGGGAGACTGTAGCCAGATGGGGATCAGCCTCTTCTCCTGGGACCAGGACCAGAGGAAATGTCCTCAAGCTCTGCCATGGGATGTTCAGGCTGGACAGCCTGAAGAATTTCTTCATTGAAAGGGTGGTCAGGCATTGGAACAGGCTGTCCAGGGAAGTGGTGGAGTCACCATCCCTGGCCATAACACTTGTTGCTGTGGTTTGGTTGACATGGTGGTATTGGGTCAAAGGTTGGACTCGGTGATCTTGGAGGTCTTTTCCAACCTTAATGGTTCTATTCTATGATTCTCCTCTGTGATTCAGGAGATGACAGTCCTCTCTCCCATAAGTAACTGCCTTTAGTGGTCTTGTGCCTGGGACCCCAGTTGCTGTTTTCTGCCATGCCATGGAGACCCAGGGACTCTGGCTACTCCTGGATATCCTATCTCGCAACTGATAGTAAGTAAAGCATGGATTTGCTTTGCACTCTGTGTAAAACTGAGTCCCACATATCAGTGCTGATGAAAGTTGTGGAAAAGGCTGTTAAATGTGTGAGATGATTTTGCATTGAAGGTTGAAGTCGGGATGGTGCAGCAGCAGCAGCCAGACGACAATTTTCATACACTGGGGGTAGGTTGGGTGTTGATGGGTAGAGGAGCAGTCAGGAAAACCAGAGATGGGTCTACAGGTGTCACACAGTAACAGAGGGCTGGAGGAAGTAGTCTGTACATGTCAGTATATATACTTGGGTTGGCTCTTTTGGGGGGGGGCTTAAAACACTGGTATTTGTACTCATATAAATATGTGTATCTACACATATTATACGGACATTCATTTATAAAGTAACATTTATTTATAAAGTGTGGTAACTGCAAGGGTAAATATGATGGGTTAGCAGAAGGCTTTAGCATGTTGACAATAACAGAGAGAAAATAGCATGCAGTGTACATGTTAGCACTGAAAATTTTAGGGGCAAATTCACAAGTATGAGCATTGTAAATGAGCTGTATTGCTACAATCTTCTGCTGGAACAGCAGTTGGTTGAAGAAGTGATTTTTTGTCTGATATTGCTGTGGCAACAAGATGTCAGCTGGAGTTCAGTAAAAGAAGCAACAAACTCTTGAAAATGAGGGTGAGACCCAGTGAAAAAAGCCCAGAAAAAGGAAGAGGCAGGGAATGAGGTGTTGAAAAAAGATGACAGGTGGGATACAGAATGAGAAAAAAGACAGGAAATAGAGATCTGACTGCTCTATTTCATGTTCTTTTTCCCTGCTTACCACTTGAAACACTGATTTTATTGAACTTTCCTCACGTGCTTTGACACTTTTGTCCAACCAGGAGTTACAAGAAGTAGGCAGACACGGTGAATATTTATTTAGTTAACTGAAGTATAATATTGATAACAAAGCAAAAGCCTTTTAGCTACATGGCAAAGAAACAGGGTTAAATAAAACCCCAAATCCTCTTTGGCTGCAATATCAATCCCTGATCAGTCTCAGAGTGCAAGAGTTGTGAAAGTATCAAAAATAACCTTAAATTAAAGACTAAAATAACTAATATTGATGTCCTGTTTGGGTACAGAAGGGCCAATTGAATCAACTGAAAAATAGTTTGTTTATACAGCCAGTCCTTCAAATAGGCATCTAGGAGCAAAATTACTGTAAAAGAACACATGGAAGTGCTGAGAGAAAAGACAGTCCAGGGAGTGGGTTTTTCCTTTGCTGCTGCTTTGTGAGCTAGGAAATGTCCTCCTATTAAAAAAATTCTTCCTAGTTCCCAAAAGCCTGGAGAAGAGAGCTGCTACTGAGAATGAAGGGCAGGACTCATCCAGCAACAAATAAAGGAGAGAGAACTTAGGAAGAAGATTTCCTCCTTCTAGTGTTTATTCAGTGCTTATAAGTGTAAATATATGAACACCTTCTTGGCCTCTGTGGATGGGAAAGCACTGACAAATCTCAAGTACAGCTCTACTCTCCCATTTTTTCAGAGCTGTGCCCCTCTTCATTACTGATTGAAAATGCCATATTTTTATCAGTGTGCACAGATTTTTACTTTTATCAGAAAGGTAGTGCTCTTTCCTCTCTGTGACACCATCAGAAAAGTGGTCTGGAAGGTGCTGGAATTAAATGCTTCTGCTGAGAATCATGGCCATCGAGTTTATTAACAGAGATTTCTCTTATGAATGTCTCTGACTTCTCAGGACTCAGATTTCACAGTCCTTTAGAACAGGCAGTTAATTAATTGCACTGAGAGGATAAAAAAGTGAGGAAATAGTTATTTAATCCTGTAAGATTCCTCTCTCTGTATTTTTAGCTATGGGGACAGAAAAAGAAAGGAAAAAAATTCTGATGACTTGAGCATCTTGGAAAGTCATGGTTCTCTCATGGCTATGACAGAGAGAGTATTTTTCCTGCTCTGTGTATTGAACATGCAATTGTTAACCCTGGCTGTGGTTTCACAGTTCCCCCCTTCAGGTGGAAAGGCAGACTGAAAGCTCCTCTCCATCCTCCACCCCAGCCGCGCTCTCTGACTCATTATCCTGCCCCTCTTCAGCCACCCGTGTGCGCAATGCCCGTGAGCCACCCTGCAGAATGGAAGGGATCCGGGTTAAAGTTGGCTCTGCTGGAGCCAGGAGCTGGTGGTTATTTTTATTTTCACAATCCGGCTGCCCCGTGCCCTGTGAGCAGGTGCAGCGCCGGCTGCAGGAGCGGCGGAAGAGCAGGACCACGCAGCCGGGGAGGGCGGGAGGAGCGGGAGCCAAGCTCTGGGGCAGGATGGGCTCTGTGCCATGGACACCTCCGGAGATACCGCGCCATCCTGCTCCTGCTGAGAGCAGTGGGACATGGAGGAGGTGGTCTTCTCATCTCATCTCATCTCATCTCATCTCATCTCATCTCATCTCATCTCATCTCATCTCATCTCATCTCTCATCTCTCATCTCATCTCATCTCATCTCATCTCATCTCATCTCATCTCATCTCATCTCATCTCATCTCATCTCATCTCATCTCATCTCTCATCTCATCTCCCTACAGCTGCAAAGGCTCCAGGTTTGTTAGTGGCCTTTTCTCTCTGAGAACCCTTCGCTGTATTAATAGTTCTACAACTAGGTAATTAACACTTATTAATAGTTCTAGCACTGCCTTACATGAACCTTTCTTTCCTGTGTCTGTGTATTGGATTGCTTGTGTCCATTGCATGTAAAATTAGAAATCTGCAGCCAAAAATTAGCAACTGAGAATATTCCAACACCAATATTTAATATTCCATAAACCAACACAAATTTAACTTCTGATCTGGGTACATATCAAAAGGATATGTGGTTAAAATTTAGTAGGTGATTTTGGATGTCTCAAAGATATTTTAAACAGTTGAATGGGTTTTCTATATCAACAAGTTTTTCCTGTTTCTGAATCTTAAAATCAAATAGATAAAAATAATTTATAAAATTATTTTAAAAATAGTTTTTAATATACAATTTTTAATTTTCAAATTTTAAAAATAGAGCTTTGAGTCATATGCACTGGGCCACTTATTAAATTAACTGGAGATTCTTTATTCTCTTAAAGCTTTTTCTCTTAAACTGTGGCTTGGATGTTGCTTAGGTACCACAGGACAGTTTATTTTTATAATATTAAATTTGGGAATATTTATAGACAGTCCACTTGGCTGGGAATAGGAGGCTTGTGAAGATGTGCAAGAACAAGAAACATAAATTCACCCAGTTTGAGTGGGCTTTTAGTGAGCAGTGCCTGCTCTTCAACCTGCCCTGGAGAGCACACTTAGAAGCTCCTGCACAAATCAGAAGATTTGGGCCCAAAGGAAAACCAGCAGAGGTAGATGCATTTCGTTTCAATATGAGCATAAAAACTATGTAGTCTTTTAATTCTCCTTTCTCAGTTATTTAGAATTAGAATAAGTTATTAGAATAAAAATACTGCTTTAATTAGTCTTGTTATAAATTAAGAGCTGCTATAATTTCCAAGTCTTCCCCGTCTCACAGTCTTGTGGTTACAAGGTCTGGTTGCACTTTCTCTTCTAAACCTCAACTGTATTAAATAATGAGCTTCAACTCATAAAACTCTTCTGAATAATTTTGATATCCTCAAACCCCTTCCTCTGCCCTCTGCCCTTTATCTGCTGTGGTGGAGGCTGGTTGTTCATGGGCTCATCCAGAACTTGAATCCATGGGGATAAAATTTCCTCCTAGTGGCTGCATCAGCTGTCTCCTCCATATTGACCTGGTTCACATCTTTTGCACAGCAGCCTCTTCTCTACAGAAAGACAAATTCCCTTGTGTCCCCGTCTTGGCACCAGGTTGAACATGTCTGCTCTTTCAGATCTGCAGCAGCTGTATCCTGATGATATGGATAGGGCAATCAGAAACTGATCCTGGGGATTAAAAACAGTGGGTCTTGTGTTTAATAGGTGATGAATTTCCAGCCCTCTGACCACCTGACTCTCCCACCAAGTGCCATGGGAGTTAACAAACTCTATGGGATTTGGCCCAGGAATAAGGAGAGCAATTTGCAAAATGAGTTGTCAGGTGTGAATTCCCCAGGCACAAGGAATGTTGTGTGCAGAGAGGTTGAGATGCTGATAGAGAACTGATCCTTAGGCTACAAAACTGACTGGATATTGCTTTGGGTATTAAAATAATTTCTGTGGTTCTCCCCTTTCTCTTCAGCAATACTTAATGAGAAAATTAAAATGTAATTTTAAAATGTAAGCTATACTAAAGGCAAATTCAAACAAAAAATTGCTGATAAATTTTTGAAGTTGTGGTTGACGTATTTCTTATACCTAGAAAAATGACTGACATTCCAGTGAAAATAGAGTTCATTTTGCTGTTTTGTCATTATTGGTACAAGGATAGATACAGCTTCAGCAGTGGGACAGCTTGCAATCTCTCTTAGTGCATGTGCTTATTCATGGGGGGAGCAGAGATACAGGAATCTGCATTTCCATAGGTTTTAAGTACATATTACTAGAAGCATTGAGTGTTTTTTAAGGGAGGATAGCTGGCCAACAGAGGAAAGTTAAGTGTCTTAAAAGTACTGTTGAAACAAGAGATCTATGATGTTGCCATTTTAATGAGTGCCAGTAATCACTGCAAAAATAATCTGTTGACAGACACTCACAAAAATGAACAGAAAGAAGCCAATAATCATTTATAAAATACTGTTTTTAAAACTACATTTCTAACATGGAGTTTTTAATCCAAAACAGCAGAAGATGCTAGCCTGTCTGACATTTTTTCTGATGTTGAGAATTACTTGGAAGAAACTTTGAATTTAACTTTTCAAAGTAAGAAAACTTCACCAATGGGATGCTAGCAATTGGGAATGATCAATTCTGAGAATTGTCTGCAATGGTAGGAGATGATACTGAAGTTTAAGTTGAAGTTAAGATAAGTTTAAAATACTTTGGGGTTTTTATAAAAAAATATGCTCCTGATGTCTGAGAGCATCTCATAAGGAAGCACTGCTGTAATGTAGGGATGATTCAGCAGAGTTTTGGACTTTCTCTTCACATAAGGCAAACTGACTTTAATGCAGCACAGCTGTAGTATCATCAAGAGTAATTATACTCCAAATTTTAATGTTACATTTCACCTTACTTTGCTAAAACCTGTCACCCATCTTCATTAGTTGCATATGCCTCTCTTGCTCCAGTTTCCTGCCTGGAAAGTGATGATTAAGTGTAAAAATAGATGACTATAAGTGTATCTAGATTCTTGTAGCCAAATACCACCACCCACTACATGCAAGCTGATTTGCAGCCTGTAGCAAGCCAGCTGGATCAATAAGCAGTGAAAATTCATCAGGGGCAAAGGAAGAAGGGGAACAGAACGGGTCGAGTTCAAACTGCACAGTGTACATGTACACGGCTGTGTTCCTGTCCACAGAAACAATCTGAACAACCATGTGAACAAAAGTCATTAAAAATATGGATGTAGTCTATACACCTAGAAACCTAACTCAAACCATTCAGAGACTTGAAATGTAAGAGAAAGAAGTTCAATTTTCTCAACTTACATGAAGATTTTCATCCTCTGTTTTCAAAAGTAAAATCCAATGACATTTCTCTTCTTAGTCTTCATAAATAGAGACAGATTTATATGCAAATTTCCTCTTGTAACTAATCCTAACTAGAGCATCATGTCTGCCAAACTGCCAGAATTCTGTCCAACAGTTACAAGTCTTGGCAAAAAAGACATATGTACACACATACATATAGGTTTACAGAACATTCTGCCATCATGTTACTCTGTGGCCTGGGAAAAAGTGGTACTTGGGAGTTTATGAAATTTTACTAAGAAAGTCTTGACTTATGGTGTAGACAGATTATACCACAGAAACTAGAGCTCTTTCATGAAATTTTAGGGCATGAATAGGTCAACAGTTTACTTTGCATGCATTGTGAGAGGTACAAAGTGAGAGATGAAATTCATTTGCGAGAATACAGAAAATTACTAGTTTCTGTGGTTTTTATGATCCTTAGGATATAGTAGGATTTCTGAGGGAGCCAGATGAAGCTGGAGTCTGGACTGGCAGCATAGATCCTTGTTAGCACTGTAGAAACCTTTACTCTTCTGGCCTTGATCTCTTGCTCCTTGATCTCAAAGCTTGCATTAGTTCTCCCTGCTGAACCACTCAGTCTGCTCTGAGGAGACCAAAGCTTTGGTAGGCTACTAGCTTTGGTAGTTTTGGGAAAAAAGACAGCTACTATCTCCCCATACCCCATTCTCTCACATCTAAAACAGGGATAATAGGTCCTTGCTTGGTGAGGTTGATGTAAGACAGCAGCACATGCACATGTGGCTGCTGCTGTTATTTGTGAGTTGGGACCAGCATGATGGGAATACTCAGCTTGACCTACAAACCAGGCAAAACCTTAAATCTTCAAACACTCACTTATCCTCAGATAATAGGCAATTTTTTCTATTATCTACTAAACCCTAGACATGAATCCATTTACTAGTCAGTCATTATACAATGATGTAAGCCTGATGCCACATCAGTGGTTCTGAGGGTTTTGGTGATTCTTCCCTCTGAGACTGAGAGAAGTTTTAGCCTCAAAAACTTTTCTCCAGGGAAAGCTTTAAGCTCTCCCAAGCTCCTCAGTTTATCACTGACCTGTGGGTCAAGATCTGCCTGGTCCAAAGGATTGTTTTCTCCTGTCAAGGATCAGCCTCTGTTCTGGCTTTGCCAAGGGATGTGTTACCAGCTGGATGCCACCACTTGTGTGTCAGCCTATTCTAGCTTGCTCAGAGCAGAGCACCTGCTGGCAGGTGGTGTGCCAGCTCTCTGATTCCTTTCATTGCTGTAGACTGGCTACTGTTAACTTCATTTGCACAATTTTTATGCACTAATGCCGAACAAAAGATACAGTTTGCCTCCTACTCTAAATCATAGTTGCAAGTCATGGTAAGTCTGGGTGTGAGAAATTGTATCCCCCCTCACCTCTGCCTCTGTGCAGCTTGGAGGGTCCCTTGTTCCTTTCTTCAGTGCAAGCCCACCGCTGTACCAACACCACAGCTGCTCCTCGCCCAGGCCAGTGGTGCTGAGGGCAGGATTCAGGGCACACAGCTCCTCAAAGATGACATAAATACAGCAATTTACTCCAGCCGAGGAGCCCCTTTGTCTGCTAGCTTGTTCCATCACCCCTTCTGTATTTTGGCTAATTAGTTACATTTTCTTTTCAGATGAATGAAAATCTCTAGCCTTAAAGGAAAGCTTTGTGTCTCAAATGACTTCTTGTTTTTTCTTTTTTTTTTTTTCCCCACTAAATCTCTGTTGAAACAATTTCTGTGTCTAAGGACATTCTGAAGATTTGGATATAAACACCCAGAGCAAGTAGATGTCTGTTTTACTTGTGCTGTATCAAATTGCACTATGTCTGTTGACATTTAGTCATTCCAAATACACTTTTTTATGCAAGCAGATGTAAAACACGTAGTTAAATAAGAGAACATGTTGTATATTTTGTTGTATTTCAATGAAACTCTATACCTAGAATAAATAAATGTAAGTGATACTTGTTGATTTTTTTTCCTGTTGGGCCACAGACTGAAAAGCTGTAGTATTCCTTAATGCCATTTCTATTTTAATTATGTAACATTCCTAGGGAAATGGGCATCTAATTTTGGCAGATAAAGATAGATATTGTAGATAAAAATAGGTAGGTATTGTAGAAAAAAAGACTATTTTTTTGTGGTGGTTTTACAGCATTCATAAGCTTGGGTAAAAAACCAAATATTACAACTGGGAAAACTGATATTCATGACTGACAGAATCGTTTATCTGAGCGTTCAGGTCTTCTGGTACTTAAAAATTTCCATAGCTAATCTGATTCATCCAAAAGGCTTCAGTCCACTGAAGGCAGAAATCGTGGGCTTAGGAAAAACACACTAAAGCCTTTTAGAAAAAGGGTTGAGAAGAAATAATGTGGCAGGATAATAAGGATGACTGGAAGAAAAGAGTAGTGGGAAAAGTTATGAGATCAAAGCTTAACTTTGTTTTAGTCACTTGTTTTGCTGCTTTCATTTGGCAAATTGCTAGTGTAGTTTCCTGGGAAATATTCTCTTACATAAAGCTTTATTTCTAGTGACAATTTAGCATGTCAGCTAAATAGTGGCTGGAATTATTTGCTACAGTCTTCTCTATGTGAAGAAAACATCTGGGCTGTGATACCTGGGAAGACAGGAATAAATAAATAAGACTGTCTGCTTGTAAATAAGGACAGAGTGTAACTGTTGTGTTGTTTGGGTTTTGTTTTAGATATTTGGGAAGGATACAAGAAATATTTTGGACTATTTCGAAGATTAAAGGATTAAAAGAATTTTATTAGAACTGCACCAGTTTTGGAACATAGCAGTTAATCTTCAACTATTTTTTATTATGTTCCTAGGCTGGTAAAATAAATAAGAATTTCACCAACACATTTACAAGTGTGAGAGAAGAGTTAGTGAAGAATAAGAAGTAGTGAGTGGGTGAGCTGTCTTTAAACCAGCTACAGGCAGGAGTGAGTGTTAGTAAAGCGAATTTATTGTAAAGGCATTAAAGGTGTGTCATCATAAACCAGGAAAAATGATCAATCTGTGCTGTATATCCTGGTGTGAGAACACATCCATTGCTCTTCAGATCCTTGCAGAAGTGTTGCTATAAACCCATGAGAAGCACATTCCTGACTTCTCAGGATGACTGCTGCACTGACTGTAATGCATCTCTGGTGATCCCCACCTGCAGAGAGCTCAGGTGGGAGCTGGCCAGGCATTGGCACAGATGGCACAGCAGAGTTTGCTTGGATGGACTGGAGAGCGATGCAGGAGTAAGTCTTTGCTAAGTAGAAACATGACATCTGCATCACAAATACACAACCCAGCTGTGATCAATCAGCTTTACCTTTGACCTACTAGCTCCTTTTCAACAAGTGTCATCCTCCATCCTCACCAGATTTCATGGTGTCAGCCAAAACACTGCTGAGCCACTCTTCCAAAGAGCTTCCTATTTGAAAGTTATTATATTGAAATAAAAATAAAAAGGTTACAAAGACCATACTTTAACAGGTTTCGTTGTTTGTGCAAGCCAATCCAAGGCACGTTTGTTTGAGTTTTCATGAGATTAGTCTGAGACATGCTATGATATTGTCAGTTATTTATTGCATTTTACTGCAATTACGTCCTTCATCAAACTATTTACATAATATATTTAATAGAGTTAATAGTTCTCTTTGAGTATGAAAGATAAGGATGTAATATCAATCCAAGACCAGTGGGACCGAGGGAGAGGAAAAATTAAAATTACAGTTTTCAGAGTTCCAAGCCAAAGGCCTTTCTGATCTTCAGCTCTGAGATTTTCCTCTGGCGGGCTCTCCACAGTACTCTGTCACCAGATTACTCTCGTTACTGAGGAGGTAGCCCTGAAGTCTGCTGGGTCTGGGTATGTGCTCTGAAGAGTGTGCCAGGTTTTGAGGAAAGTGATTTGGATTAGGTTATACCCTTCTTGGAAAGCCTTTTAGTGCTGATGGAAGTGCTCTGCACTGCACAAGCGGTCCCACAACTCCTCATTTTAGCAACAAAGCCTTGTTTGACACTGCCTTTCCTGCCTCCTTTGTGGCCTCTGACCACAGCACTGAGGCATAAGGGACCGACTCCCAGTTTTCCAGACACCCCTTTGTATCTGCTGCATTCTGATATTGCTGCAGCTGGTTACCATGGTGTGAATAGCATCCCTCGGGGCTGCTGACACCCTGGAGAGCAAAGGGCTCCAAGTGATCCATGGACTGGAGTGCAGGATCATCAGCCTCTCCTTAACCCTTGACATTGAATGCAGATATTCCCCTTTTTCCTGCCTTTTTTTCCAGAAAGATTGATTTGCAGGGTCTAAGTCCTGGTTGCCACCAGCCATTTTCAGAGTGGCTGTCAGCTGTAGCAGAGGAATCGATGTAGAATGTAGCAAAGGACAAATCCTTGGCAATGCCTGGATGTGCATATGACCAATGGTTTTGGTGTTAAATCAGACAGAAGGAAAACTGCAGACTTGAAGAAAAAAGACAGTGCTTTGCGGGGTGTGTTGAGTAACATCAGCAATAGGGTTTATCTGGAAACTGAGGCAGAGTGGAAACATTGGATTTTCCTGTGTGTTAATGTGTATATGCACACCAGCACTACCCCCTGACAGCACTGGAAGGGTTGTAATGAAAATCCCCTTTTCTTCTCATATCTTCCCAGTGGGTTTATCAACCACATAACCAGCTCACAGAAGCAATTTAGGATCAAAGACAATAAATTTGTGTAAGTTAAGTGGCTTTTTTTTATAGCCTGGCTTTAATATCTCTCATGATGCCAAGTAGCTTCACTGACAGTGGCTGCAATGTTCATGTGTTATTAAAATTCACTGTTATGCTAATTAGGCCTTAACAGAAAATACAGCATTTTTAGGATGTTGCTGGGATGAAAGTGTTAAAACCATAAGAGGAGGAGAAGGGAGTAGTTTCCCTCAAAGTGACCTTGATGCTGGGAATGCTAAAAATGCAGGTGTGGGAAAACTCTATTTCTCACTCTGACAGACAGGCTGGGGGGTGAGCTGAGCCCCTGTCCTGGGCAGCCTGGCTTCCTTAGGGAGGCAAGGAAACAAACCTACTCATCACATTTCACCTGTGCCTTAATGGTTGCTCTTGCTTACTGATATGTGTTGATTCACACAGATGTGGGTAATTCAAAATTCATGAGCGGCCAGAAAAAAAAAAAGAAAAAAAAGAAAAAAAAAAGGACATTTTAAAACCATCATCTTTCAGGAAAACTTTATGTAGGTAGCCCTCTATCCTTATTTCACTGAGCTGTTTTACTTATTGATTTCTGTCTTATCTCTCAGTGAGTGATTTTATTTTTTAATTACACCGATCCAAGATGATTATTATTAGATTATTAATAAACTTGATAATTTTCAGGCAAGTTTTGAAGAATACTTCTCGCTTGACAGTCTCAATAATAACTGTTCCCCCAGCAAATGGTGAGCAAGATTCCTTTCTTTATTGCAATAAATACTACTTGCTATTTTCAAATGAAATTTAGGAATGCTACCTGGTTTGTCCAACATCTAGTAACTAATTTTTTTCCCCTTAGTCCCCAGAAAACTTGTGCTTTATTTTAAGCATGATTTAGTCAGATGTTATGGAGAGGATCTTTCCTGATACCCATTAGTTAAACAATTCCTTTTTTCTTTAGTGCCCAGATTTTTTTTTTCTCTGTATGAATTTCTTCCCAAGTTTGTTCTGCCTACCTTTTACCTTTCCTATTTTGTCATCTCTGTGATTATTTGTTCTGTACTTTGGGCTTAATCTTCCTTGGCAATGGGAGAAGGGGTGGAGGGGCAAAAATGTCAGAAGCCTCTGGAAGAGAAGAGATCAATTTCCTCATCTGAAACTTAAGGTCCTGTTATTTCTCCCTTTTCCTCAGTCTGAATTTTCAGTAAACTCAAGGTCTTGGCTAATTAGAGGAAAAGACTACCCGATTCTTGTAATTCTACTTGCTTACCTGCTAAGATTTTAGTCTTATTTTCTCTCTCCTGTGGTTTGGGGTAGTAGGTATGGAAAATTTCTGTGAATAAATAAATGTTCTTTTGTTTTTATTCCACATTCACTTTTCAGAGACTGATTTTACTTCCATGTTTAAAAATATCTTTTCACTTGTCAAGTTCACTGACTTCACTGTCACCAAAACAATTAATCTGGTACATCTGTAAACTTTCACTACAGGTCATTTTATTTTAGGAATATTGAGATAAATTAGAAAAGGCATTTGGGAAATTTTCCTACTTCAGAAAAATAAGATTAACTCACTGCTTGAACACTTTCTGTTTTGGCTCATTATATCTCCAAAATAGCTCAATATAGGACTTCCAGATGAGTACATTGGCCTAATCTGTTAGCTTTGGCACCTGCTAGCAGTGTTGAGTGGACTCTCCTTTCACTGATAATGGTTAAGCAGTTGTGGTTAAAATGACTTTGTTGATAGACCAGTTTCCACATACGTAAAAGGCTCTGAAATGCTCGTGAGCAAAGCCATGGGTAGTGCAGTGTTTAGAAATTCTGGAAATTTGTAGAAATGTCAAATAATTTGCTTCCATGTGTTGCTTTTGATTATTAGTTTTCAGCCTAGACTGTGAACATTTATCTTCTGATTTAGAATTTGTGAGTGTTATCCTAACTTTAAATTAAGGGCAGGATTGCTGGAGGGTCAGGAAGAAACAAAACAGTTTTTACTACTAGAATTTTACCTTCTTATACTGAATGTTTTAAAGTGTAACTTCAAAGTGAATCACTTATCCTTTTTAGTATTTAAGTGGTTTTGAGAAGGAAAAAAATTCAAAGTGCTCCTTTGACCTTTCCTTCTCTATGGCCTCATTATGTTACTGATTCTCAGGCTTTGGAAATAAAAAAAATTCTTTCCCTCCTGGCATGTAACACTCTTCAAACTTTAGAGTCTCCAACCATTTGTGCTTTAACTGCAGTGAAATTTTAATTGAAACAATTGTGGCACGGACTAGTCCCCTTGCCTGGCATAGGTGGGCATCTCTATGGGTGACTGTGCATGGAAAAGGGGCAGAAAAATGCATCCCTCCCTTGCCTGACAGAGCAGTTTGGAGGCAGAGGATGTATTTTAACATTGTTATATCTGATGGCTCTTATTCAAGTTGGTTGGATTAAGATACTATTAGAGATCTAAATAAAAATAAATATTCCCATACAAGGATGCTGATTTTTTAAAATTATTATAGTGAATGCCAAGTGGCATTCATTGTCACAAGTGAGTGAGAAAGAAAACAAATATGTGAAAAGTGTCAGGTGAGTAAGCAGAGAAAAGAGAGAAGAGAACTTGGTAGAGTGAATTGTCTGGAGAAAATTAACAAGTCAGCAATGGGTGATACCATTAGCATTAATAGGGAAATAATTTTAGTACTTCTTCTTAGGACATGGGCCTAAGCACATACAATTCAAACTTTCAAGGAAATAAAGACACTAAGAGTTTCCTTAAAATATGCATTTAAATTGCATATTTTTTCTGACTGTTATGGTTGTGAACATTACCTAAGTGACCCATTAATGGAGGCAGCATCCTTTTAAATTTTGGGTTTGTTTCCCACCGCTGCCAATGTATTTGATTTTTAGAAGACTTATATTAAACTGTGAGGAAGTAAGAGAGGGGATTGGGATATTGTAGTTGATCTTGCTCTACCTTGTCTCATGGGCAGAGATTTTTGCTGAGCTGCCCTCAGTGTTTGCAAATGCATAGCTCTGAACTTAAAATTGGTGGTGTAGTTTTCCTTGGCAAAAATGACTGTGTGTTTTATGCATGTATATTACAAATTTTCAAGAAGGACTTGAGCTGGGCTGTAGTTCAACTGCTACCATTAAACCTGTGGTTAAAAAAAAAAATAAATTCAAGCAAGTTAGGACACAGCTGCCCTTTCTGCAAAATATCAGTGAGATCAAATGTTCAGACAGGGTAATCATAATGACAAGATTTTTTGGCTATGAAGCATAGAATCACTAAGGCTGAAAAAGGCCCTCAAGATCATTGAGTATGAAGAGAATATGATGCCTTATGTCTTATGAAATACAGGTAGCTTGGACTAATTTATTGGCACCACCCAACAGTGGGTGTGAACCTGCCTTAGAACCAAGTTCTGGGCTGCAGAAATGTTTTATCTCTGAAACTGCTGGTTCTGACCCGGCTGGAGGTGCAGGACGGGATGGATCTCTGTAATATGGCCGTTGCTGTTTCCTGTGGTTTTCTGACTTCACTTGCAGTAGAATTAAGATTAAAATGAGCTATTTTGAAAAATCTGATTCTATATAAAGCATATGCAAGTTTTAGTAAAGTCAAAGTAACTTGCAAATGCCTCTCAACTCACAAGCCTTTAGAAAACATGATACCTGGGGACAATGAACACAAATGTGCCACAGACTTGGCTGAAAACAGTTTTAAGTGCGCTTTGTTATTGCCAAGCTTTTAAAGTTGTTAAAATTTTCTTAGTGAACTCTTTGCATAGATACCAACAGTTTGGAGTTTTGTTTGGTAGTGGTGGTGTCTGTAATTTCTTTGTTATTGATGGCAATAATTAGGCTGACCATCAGAGGTTTTAATAGGTGCAGTAATTTAAGTATTTGTGTAGTTTCTAACTTACTTCGTGACAGAATATGGTGGCTGCATGTGTGTGAGCTTGTTGCAGTGTGTGCTGGTGGTTGCCAAAGAGGCTGCTGGAAATGGAGCTGCCTCAGGAGCACGGACACTGCATGGACAGCTGGACAATGTCCTGTTTGTGTCAGGACTGCTTCACCCCTCAGAGAGCAACTATGGAAAACTGTCTGTCTCCCGTGATTTGCATTGTGGTTGCAGTTTCTGGGATTTTAAATATATTTTAAATATATTCAGCTCAGCTGATTATTCTCAAATGTCTGGACTTCTTACTAGAAACATGATGCATTCAAAAGCTCATGGCATTAAGTCAGGACTTTGGATAAACTGAATGTCTTCAGAGGCAGCTCTACAGCTCCTGGATAGGCGTCTTTTCATAAAGGCTTGAACATTAAACAGCTTTGAATGTTTAACCTCAAAAAGAAAGTGCTCATGTCTAAGTGGTTGCTGTAGACAGAAGTAAGAGTACAACAGTAAATACTGCTGGCCATAATAATTTTTTTCCATAAACACATATATAATTTATATATCTTCACTATATATTATAGCATATGTATTTGAATATTTTACTGCTGCTGGTGCTGTAGAGAAATTTGAAGTTATGTTATTTTAACCTTTTCCTATAAAAATATTGATGGTGGAACAGCATTAAGATATGGTTTTTGGGCAAGGATTTTTCAGGCAGTGATGGGCAAGAGCAGCTCTGAAAATAGTTCAATCAAATTGATGTGAAAGTTGCCAGTCAAGAACAGAGGCTTGTCAGCAATGCATTTATGGTGGGCTCTGAAGAGTCAAATAAAGTGCTTTTTTGCCCACAGACCTGCAGAAGCTCTGGGTAGGACTTGGACACCAACTGCCCACAGTCTGAGCAGTGTGCAGACACCTGCAGATTGGCCCTGCAATCACTCCCAGAACTCTGTCACAGAGGAAGAACTAATGAGGTGGGGGAATTTCTCAGATTTCTTTCTACTTAGATAGCAGTTCATTTATTCAAACTTCTGGAAGGTAAGTTTGTGCTGAGCAGCCTTACTTAATTTTTTTCATTGTGAATAGTGCCATTGCTTCAGTGAAGGCCTGTTTCAAAATGAGAGCTGTTTAAAGGTCAGGCATAGTTTATAGCATCATTATTCTCTTCATGTGCTCATTCTTTGGGAAGTACATTCAGACACCTGATTGTTGAAAAAATATTTTTGCAAGGCAAAGGCTCTTTTTCTATGTGCTAGAAGTGTTAGTTTTGAATTGGAGCAAAATGTGCTATTTTACTAAGCCTGCAGAGTGATGTGTCAAAAACCAGATAAGATTAGTATTTTTTGTGCACTCTGGTTTGATAAAGCCCATTTTCCTTTTGGAGGTACCTTTCTTGGCCTCCTGCCCCTAATCCTCAAACAAAAGTCTTTAGCTACCCATAGCTTACTAGCTTAAGTGCACTTTCAAAATGGTAATTTAAGAGCCCTGTATAGCCAAAATAGCTCTGTTCCGGAACGACTCACAGCATGGTCTTTAAAACAGAACACCCAGCCACTAAACTGTTCTGTGTCACCTCAAAACATCTGCTGGAAAACAAGGCTATAATAGATACATTGTTCTCAGATCCTTTTTTCTTTTTTTGTTAAGTCCTATTAAGTAGCCAGTATTTCATTTCAGTAAAATAGGGCCCTTTTCTCTTGAAGGAGGAAAAACTTTCCTTCTACAAGGATAATTCTGCATGCGTGCGTGCCAGCTCTTTCTTTTACATCTTTTCCTTTAGAGTTTCCAGTTAAGAGCTGTTCTCTCTCAAACAGGAGCTTTTTACTCCTCTTGGGTGTTTCTTTCCCACCGTGCCCATGGCTCCCTCCTTCGCTCCCACTCCCTGCCGTCCCAGTGCTGCCTCGCTGCCTGAGAAAGGGCAGCGTTCACACGGGGGCTGTGGCGCACTTTCCCTTTGCTCTTTGCACCCTCACGCACAATGTTTGCTGCTCCTCGGGTTCTGCTCTGCACCCACAGCTCTCAAAACAAGGGACGTGCATTCTTCCTACAAACATAACCTCCTTTGTGGTCCGTGGGACAACACTGTCCTATGGGGAGATGTCCAGATGAACTGGGTACTTACGCTGCAGCATTGGCTTTCCTGCATGGTGCCCCTTCCCTCTTCCTCAAAGGCAGCGTGTGAAACAAGATGAAGTATGCTTAATCTACAAGAAAGATTGGTAGTTGCTTTTAGGTTTACAGGTCTAGAAATGTAGAAGATAAAAATAGAAACTATAGGTAGCTTTGAGATTCAGAGAGCTCATGACCTGAGAGGAGCCTTTGGAGGTAGTTGGCTGAGGAGGAGTCTCCTGAGGCCTTTCTTTTTATTCATCCTTTGATCAAGAGTGCTTGCCTCTGAAATGGCAAAGTTTAAAGACTGCCTGCAAATGCATCTGCTATGAGCCTAGTATGGCTGTATCTGTGGGCAAACTGGAAACAACATTTCCTCTGCCAGATGAACTTTCAGACAGTTATATTTTGATCATAGTGGGGAAAGGAAAAAGGAACACTGAGTTATGAAAAACACCTTTATTAAAATAATTTTAAAAAAATTCAAGTTAACTACATTCCATTTAAAGTATAGCCCATAATACCAAACTGCCAGTCAGGTTTAAAATAAATAGCAAGCAAAATAACTTGATGTAATTTGATGAGTAATAATTTTACTTTAATTCACATAATCATGTAAACTCTTCCTGTTTCAAAACAAGTGACTACTGACTTCTTAAATTTAGACGTGGGGATCTTTCAAACATGTAATGAAATAAAAGCATTTCATAAGGAAGGCAACACATTCATCTAATTATAACTTATATGGAAAATGTTAAGATTCTTAAAATCATATTTTTTATTTAATAATGAAATTTGTGTGTGGAAATATATATTGCAGATCTGCCAATAGCACATAAAGTATTGATGTTTTTTATGAGTTCTGATGAATTCGGGGAGGAACAACAAACACACAAAGCTGCATAAGATGCTGCAGTTAAATATTCCTTGCCTTTTGGTCTTTCATTATTTTACAAGAATTAAAACCTCACAGAGTTGTGTATCCTTGTAGGAGAACCAGTCTCTTCAAAAGACTTGAACCTGATTGTGTGCATTGCAAGGCAGTCCAATGGCATAAATTGATGTTTTCATGTGCTTTCTTTCAAAACAGCTGTAGTGGTATTTGTAGCAAAAGACGACTTTAGTTTAGTTTATATCCAACTTTTGTCTGATATGTGGACATGTGGCTGAGATATTCTTGCCTTTTCAATCTGGGATTTCCAATAAAATGACTGTAGGATCAACCTCATGATTTTTGTCTCCACCTTTATTTTGTATACCAACCAAGTTTTATAGGGTGGAAGTGGAGCTGTGGCACCAAACAATGTGCAAGATTTCAGAGGCACCTGTAGTCACTTGAACTGCATTTTCTTTGAGCATTTATCTTGACAACAAATTCTCCTTGCATAGGTGGCATTCTTTTCCTGGTATCTGCTCCTGTGCCTAAATGTGTGAATTTATTCACTTGTTCCTTGGGAAATGTTTCCTCTGGTGAAGAATGCCAGCATGGATCCACTCTCACACCTGGCTCAGCAGGGTGTCATTTTAGATGCTGGAGTTTCCCTCCTGGCTCTGTTTAGTGACTGATGTTACCAACCATATGTGGTCATTGAGGTTCATGACTTAGTGCTTTGCTCTTCCCCTGGCCATCCTGAGAAGGAAGGGAGAGAGCAGGTCTCTGTCCTGGGATAGAGACCCGCTGGGTTGGAGCCCACGGTTATTTCATGGTTCCCTGCTCATGGCTGTTGTGGGAAGGCTCTGGGAGCCTGTGTAGTGTCTCTGTATGCTTGCTGACCAGTAGGATTACTCTTTCTCCTTTACTTTCATTTTAGGGGAGAATCTCCCCCTTGGACTTGTGCTGGAGTCTTTTTATGATCCCTCCCCCTTCACATGCTGCTGCCTGTGTGATCTCTACACCTTGATGCCTTGGGAATGGCCTCTTTCTCCACTTTCCTTCTATAAGACAGACTGAAACTCCTCAGTTACCAATCCTTATCTATCACTGGACAATGAAAATTGCCTTTAAGTGAATACACTTAAAGGTCTCTTAGATTTTTCTATTGCCACTGTAGGAAAAGTAAATATATATATAGATGAACAGCTTCAAAATGTGGCATATTAACTAAATTATAGAGACATTTGTCCATAATATCTTGCTGTGAAAATTTCCAAAGAATGCAGTCCAGATCTCATCCTTTCTGTAGCCAGAGTTGCACTTATTTTCTTAGCACTGTTTTTGTTCCCAAAATGTGTGTTTATTAGAAATAGGTAACAGAAAGCAAGGTCATGTTGTGCCAAAGGATTCTTCTAAATGTGATGTGTTTTTGCTTCAGGAACTTTAGCTGTACAAATATTTCTGTGGGTTTGGGAAGGGAACTAGTTGTTTCCTCTGAGGTATCACTACAAGTATTTTGAGGCTAAATCCTTGTCTCTGCTGGGACACTGGAGCCTGGCTGGGGTACAGGTGAGCTTGGCACTTGAAGCCCAGATCCTGACCAGGCAGAGAGACTGCACATAGCGAGGCCAGGCCAGGACAAGAGCAGAACAAATTACTAATGACACCTAAAGGAAGAAAAGCAATCTGGAAAGCATCGCTGTTTGTTCATGATTTGACTGCCATGATTACAAAACATCAGATTTCATGAAGTTTTCACTGACTGTTTGACAAAGCAGGATCCAACCCGACAGTATAGGGACTGTTCTTTTGATCATTGATATTGCAGTGAACTGAGAGGGAGAGATAAGAAAAAGACAGAAAATTAATTCTAACTAATAAGTGAGAGGTATTATCATTAAAAAAACCCTTAAACTGGCTCTGCAGAAGACTGACATCTTTTAGGTTCCCCTGTTTTCACACTGGGCCCTGAGCATGCACAAATTGAACTTTTCCAGTGAGGAGAGAGCAGGGCACCATCCTCCTCCCTGAGAGCCCTGGGCTGTTCTTTGTCCTGGGCAAGGCTAGGCTGACAGACAGATGCCCCCCTGGGGAGAAGTGTGATCTGCAGAAACATCAGAAAGGTGGTGATCTGGTCAGTGAAGACCTGCACAATTTCCCTGTAAGAAATTCAGAACAGTCCCACAGCATAATGTGGGGGGTTTTCCTCCCTGCTCTCCTTCAAGCTATCACTTATTTCTCATATGATAAAGGTGATTTCTAGCCTGACAGAGGTATAAAGCCCACAGAAGGTAGATTTATATAGTTACCTTCCCTGTGTTGCAGTGTTTATATTCACATTGTTTGCTTTCAAAGAGCTCATCAAAGCATGATCCCAGTGAGGGAAAGCCAAAGCTTTTCTCCCTGGGAAGACAAAAAATATCCTCAGTACTGCAGCAGACTATGACATTTAGGAGTAGGTATCTTTCCTTGTGAGTTAAAAATGTGGGATATTATCTAAATTACAAAGACATTTGTCCATAATATCTTGCTGTGAAAATTTCCAAAGAATGCAGTCCAGATCTCATCCTTTCTGTAGCCAGTTGCACTTATTTTCTTAGCACAAACAATACCTGAATGAATGGGGCCCATGGCTGATCTATGGGAATGGATCAGATTCACATCCCAGCTGGAGATCAGCAGTTTAGCTGCCGACAATCCCAGGAAAATGAAGCAAAAGACATCCTCTGAGATGACCGGAAGATACTGGTAAGGGAATCTAAAGAAAAAATGGCACCACCTGTGTTTCACTTCTTTGACATATAAAAAGAGGGGATTTATTTCAGTGCTAGCAAATACAATTAGATTTGCTATTACACTAGCTCTACATGAAGAAAGTGTGCTTGCCTGTGAAACATTTTGTGTCACAATCCATCATCTCTCCCTCATTAGTTTTTGGTTTTGTGACCTGATCTGAGAGTCTTTGTTATGGATACAGAGAACTTGCTGCACAAAAGAATGGACAAACCAAGTAGGAAGACACCGATCCCAAGGGATTTGTACATGGAAGAAAATGTTGACCTTATTCAATCTATTTCATATGATGAATATTGTAGTATAGAAAAAGTGAACAAACACAGATATTTGCACTTGGAACAGATAAAATATATATGTGTTGATTTATGGTTTAAAAAGTCTTTTGAGAACATGTATCAGATTGAATGTAATAAACACTTCAGAACAGAATTTCCATTGTCATTTGGCAACTTAAACAACATATTGCAATTATTCCCCTGGTTTAGAGATGCAGAAAGAGCCCAGGAAGCTTTGCCATTGTAGCTGAATGTACAAATGGTCCTAGATCATTTCAGGGAGTAAACTAAACAGCTCAATTAAGTCTAACTCACAATAAATTATTGACCTGTGTAAGTTTACTCTGCAAAATGAAATAGGAACAATCCTATTATTTGTTAAAACTGTATCTTCAGTATGATTTGAAAGCCTTGGAAAGTCTATATGTAGAGAGAAGATAAATTTTTATTTGGGGAAGGAGAAAAGGTGGGGGAATGGTTTTAACTGTAGGAAACACTATGGAGAACTCTATTCCTGTCAGAAAATACTGATTCCACACCAATTATTGTTAAGGAAAGCTACATACCCCTTCTAGGACTTAATTTTCATCCATTAATTTTCACCCATTGATTTTCATGCTACCTACATAATACAAGTAAGAATTCAGAGCAGTAAATGAGTTGTATTACCTGTCTATGCTGAGGTGCTAAAACCAATTTTCTGTAAAAGCAGTATGCCTTTGATCTATGCCTTTTGTACTGCCAGAAACAGGAATGCACATACGAGATGGGGAGACTGAAATAGGACCTGGAATGGATGGTTCTGAGGCTTTTGAGTATAGGAGTCTGGTTTCACAGGATAAAGACCACTCTTCCATTACTAAATCAAACAAATCAACCTACGCAACTATGAGAAGGAGCTGGAATAACATTTTAGGAAAATAAAATCTAGTGCTGCTTGATTTACATAAGGGGAAAGACACGAGTAGATAAAGATACAAATTTATCATTAGAATTTAAAATTCCAGTGGCAACTGAGCTACCTAATGGTTTATAATTGTAGAAAAAAATATGATGCATTGATGGATTCAACCTGCAGGTTTTTGTGTGCTGGTGAAGGATGGTGTGTGTTGCAGTGACATGTGACCATATTAAAGAGCAGAATGTATCCGAATGTTGCTGAAAACAACTGCAACTGCTGCACAGAATAGGGTTACTAAGCCACTTCCAAATAAAACAGAAGTGGGTCAATTAATCTACTGATTCACAGTAAGAAATATTAACATCTTCTCTGGTCTCTGAAGCTACACAGAATTCACTGACACCGTGGCTCACTTTTCTGTACCACTAGAACACTGGGCAGGCTTGGCTTTCTCTGAGCCAGAGCCATCTGTCAGCCACAAGTCACAACTAAGGAATGATCCAAACAAAGAGAGGGAGTGGGTGCCTCCACTGTCAGTAAATAAGGGATACAATGCTCCAGCCCAACACCTTTTATTTCAGATCTCAAGAATGCAGTTGTGGTAGTTTTGAAGTAAGTTCCCATGTACCCTCTTATAAACCTTCTACCTCCTAAATCTCATAGGACTGCTCTAGCCAGCACATTGAACTAGCCATTAAGCAATTCCATTTTGGAATACATAATTTAAGTGAAAAGAGAAATGCTGCCCTTTGTTCAGCTTTAGTCCTGAAGCCATGCATGCACAGCTGGGTTGGCTCTGTTACTGTGACTGATAGCAGTGTTCCTGTTCTCTGCAGAACCTCTGGGTTTTGTGAAAAACCTCCTATTTTACATTCTGTTCAGATTGATGGGAGCACCATCAATCAATAGCAAAATTTACTTCAAGCCTAGGAAAGATTTCCATCTGATTTGCATCAGAGAGTATCATACAAATAAGGCCATTTAAATTAAGTGCTGGTCTCCAGAAGCTTCTTTCCTTCATTCTGATTAATTTTTTTATTGTTACTTCTTTAGAGTGTCTAATTCTGAAAAAACAGAATTTTCACTGAATTCACCATTAAGTCACAAAATATCCATCTAAATATTCTAAAATCTTCAAATTAAATCAGGAAAGGAAGCAAAGGGCTTTAATTTCAAAAGGTGCATGTATTCTGAAGTATGTGCAACTGTTTATAAGAATGGTCCATAGTTCCTGAAAGATCAACTGAATTTTCCACAAGTGAAGACCAGACTGCTACTTTGCTAATTTTCTTCCTGAGAAGAGGTACAGCACTTGACACTCATCATTGTGCTGTCTTTACTTACTTAAATGAAAAGTAGATACCAATGAAAAATTGCCTGTCTTGAGGAAGCTGGAGCTGCTGTGCCAGAAGCTGGCCCTGTTGTTGATGCTGTCTCAAAGCTTTAGCTACAGAGAAGGGGCTAAAAATGTTCCACACCTCACTGGTCTTCCATGCAGCACCTAAAATATTTATTAACAACATGAATGCTGCAATTTTACTTAAAAGACTCACTGAGCCAGGCATAACCTCTCCTTTAAGCACAGGCCTTTTGAGGGACCTTTGAAGAGATGAAGGGCACTGTGACAGCTGTACATTGAAGCAGCTTACAAAGGGAGAGCTTATTTTTAACATGGTTTGCCTCTAAATAACCAGAGACTTTTTGTACCACCTTCCACATTCCCAGATCCAGAGGTGCTTGGGCAAAAGTGCCATGTAACAAAAACTGGCACGCCATAACTCAGGTTATGTTAGCAAGGAAGAAGCATGAGGCATACATGCTGTTACAGGGACAGAGCAGTAGTGCACAGCTTAAAGTAACAGAGAGCTTCAGGACTACTACTACAACTCAACCAGAAAACTGTTTTGGAGATGAAGGAGAAGAAGGTTTGAAGTACAAAAACTGTATTTATTTTTTAAAACCTGAACCCCAAACTGACCAGAGCCTGCTGACACAGCAGACCCAAAGATCCAGTTATAAAGCTGGGCACGAATGAAACCTGTCTCCAGAGTCACTAAAGATGGAAAACAGATTTTTGAATGTAGCCAACAAAGTAAGTTCTTCTATCTTTACACAGTTTACTGCAAAAGCAAATTCTGTAAGCTGGGATTTAGGAGTGCTTCTCGTTCAAGTGAGCAGCGCCAAGATCTGGACAAAAACCAAGTGGCAGATTTCTCCTAAGCTGGTTGTCAGCTGCAAGGTTAAAACTCTCTGCACAGGAAGCACAGTTGAGGAGGGATCATTTCAAGCGCCTGGAACAAACTCCCACAAGAAGTGATAAACACTTTAAATGTAATTTTCTTTTCCTGACATGCTTTGGCCTTGTTTTTGCTAACAAAAATAGCACATATATGTGTATATATATATATGGAATTAGAATAACAAACTGCATTTGATAGTGAGTCCTTGCTTATTGAAATCTGGGACAGTGTTCACATGCAACAACTACAATGAACACCATAGTAAATATATTTATTGACTCAGAAAAATTAGAAATTTATAGCAGTATTGTGGAGTAGATTACAAACAACACTTAGATAATTAAATAACATTATTACTTTTTGATAACATGGTCTAGATTAAGCATATTATTCTTGTGATACTTTTAAGGAATAGATCAACTGCATTTCTTGTACAGATGTTCTGAAAAGCAATCAAGTTGGGGAAAGGGCATCGTGTTTAGTGCAAAACTAACATTCAACATTGAAAAACAGTGCAAAAAGCACTACTGAAAAATTTACAGTAAGCCAGTAATTCTCACAGTTGGCTAATAAACCCACAAGAAATGTTTTCACATTTTGAGTGTGTTAGGCCTTGTTTTGAAGTCATATTATTGCTTCACAGTAACTGTTTCCAGAGAGGAGGTTTCTAAAGACAGAGACCTCCACCCATAAAAAGAATTTGTTATGTTCTTTGATAAGTAATGATAATTCTCCAAAATTATCATTACCAGTTTCTTTAAACTACTAAACTGCCCCTACTTAATGGAATTGTTCAAAATGGTATTTTAAATATGTGCTGATACAAGTTAAGAGCTGTTTTGTGAGTATGACTTGGGTTCCTCCCAAACATAACAGTCAAAGCAGTTACAATAGAAAGTGCAGAAGAAAATTAAAGATTTCAGTTTTAGTTTGAAACTGACTGTGTTGGCAAGCAATTTTCTCTTAACTTTAAAAGAAAAGTTAAATTTCTGTACTAGAAACTTGTACTGAAGGTATCTTCCAGTACATCTTTCGACCACAATGCAAAGACTGCACAAATCAAATGACCTTGCTAAAATAAAAGGGTAAGAACTAGAAGTAGTTCTCTTACACTAAAGCTCTTTGTCTGTGGTCCTGAAAGGCAGTTCTGCTCTTTTGAATTTTGTTAAATACAGATATTCTGGCTTTCAAGAAGAACATAACTCCTAAAGCCAGACTTGACCTTTTCTTAGAGCTATTGCCCTGCTTACTGTATCAGAAACTTACATATAAGAACTTGAAAATGCCATACTTTTCAGCCAGTTCTGTCATATACCATAGCTAGTACTGCAATAAAAATGCAATAATAGTGAAACTGACCTCCACCAAAAACACAGTAGGTTTTATTTCTGAAATGCTGATATACACCGTATTAATTACAGATTTTTTTTAAAGTTATCATATTAATGAAATGGGTTAAAGTTTTAATATAATGACAAAAATAAAGATATGAAGATATCTGAATGTTGTAACAATTCTCTGTCGTCACATTTCCATCCAGGTAATGGTGTTTCAGTTTTATTTCTGGCCAAGTTGGGACAGCTAAACATGAAGAGAAAAAAGTCATTAGATTGCTAATCTTATTCTTTCAGTCAAACAAACATGCAGTTCATGCAGCAAATATTTCTGTCACATATGCTTTGTTTGTCTCTGAGAACCTAATGTCTTCTGGTGATAGACTATTTAATTCATAACCTCAGAGGAGAAGACCTGAGCTTCAAATTTTTATGAATGTATCTCATGAAGCAAAGGTACAGTGTACACAGTCAAGACAAAAAAAATGTTAATTAAGCTGAATGAGGAGGTAAAAGTCATCAAGTACTATTTGTCTCCTTCAAGTGCAACAAGAATAAATGTAGTTCTTTAAATTGCAGCTTTGAATAACAACTTATTCTCATTTTAGTAGGACATCAAACCATGGGAGGTGACAGCTACTGAAGGGCTGCTATTTGCTGACCACCATGAATAATTTTTATTTTGTATTCATATTGGAGTTCTATAGGGAAGTAATGATGTTTTTAACAGCAGAGTTTAGTACAGGTATGGACATCAAGCTCCCAGCAGGCCACTACTTTTTTATCTATATATCTGTAGATGTTTATAAACCAGGACAAAAGTGTAAACATCTTGTAACTTGAAAAAGCTGCAAGAAAACCCTAGAAAGAGATACTGTTTGTGAAAGTTCCAAGAACTGGCTCAATTTTTTTCCATAGGATTAAGACAATTATTATGAACTTGTTTACCTCCATTACCTGTGTGAACTCACATTGATAACAGGCCTTCAACAGCTAATTTAAAAAAATGACATCAAAGCCCCACTTCAAGCAAATAAAAATAAAATAGGTAACATGCATTAATCTTTCACAGATTAATTTGAGGGTTTTTTTGGTAAAAATCCATGGAGATGCAGAGTTATATAAATCAACTTACAGATAAAGAGTAATAAATATTATAGAGGTTATCAAAGTTATCTACCTGTTTTATAAACTGTGTGGCATTAAAAAGTTCACTGCAGCCGTACAGGACATGTTTGCCTTGTTTACCCTAAAAGAGAAAAGTCCATAGGAAATCAATTGTTTAACAGTGTAGTAGAGGATTAACAAGCAGTAGTTTTTAAAGCACCTACAAAGGGAAATTACAGGATCTACTAAATTCTTTTGCACACAACAGTATGCCAGCCTCCTCTTGGAGGCTCCCTATGCCTTGCAATTTTGATGACACATTTTCAGCATGTTGAATTGAACTTGGACAATACATTTATTTTAAGGCACAATCTACCTCAATGACAGCATAAATATTTGCTTTTTGACATAGTGAGATAGTCTATTCATAGCACAGAACTACAAATAATTAGATTTGAAGGTTTCTCTTAATTCTTCTACAAAAAAAATCCCGGAATGTCAAAGCTGAATGAACATTGCTTCCTGTTTCAGAAAGTTTTCAAATACTTTCTCTGTGCTTTCAGGAGCAAACTGGCAAAACAGATAGTGCTTAGAAAAATAAAGCCATGAATAAAATCTCTGTGGTATCTGCTTGCAAGAACGGAGCTGTTGATTTTTCTCTTTTTTATTCTGGAGGAAGACTCATTGAATTTGAGAATAATTAATAAGCTACATCTGTGGAAACAACAGATGCTGAAAGTCTACCACATGGAAAAGCAAATTTTGTTGGATAAGACTGTAAGTGTCACCTGGGAGAGGCACACAGGTTTCCAGGTGGTGGGAGGGAGAATAAAGGTTTTCATTAACCTTCCTTGTTTTTTCAAGAGCAAAGGGCTAAGTGGAATAAAGGTGAGGGAGTTCCCCCTTGGGAGGTCATCTCCCACTGCTCAAGTACACAGTCTGAGTGGAGGAACATACAGCAAACTTCAGCTGTGACATTGCAGTCACAACTGCGACAACCGTGATGAAAAACCTCTGTTCACAGGCTCCATAAGAAGAAAGTATTTTCAACTTCCAACTCTCCATAAGATCTTACATTATAATTTCCATAGTTTTCAGTTTCTTCTGTTTGACAAATGACCTCCTATTTGCCCTCTTATTCCTGTCAAACTTCAGCTTCCTGACACTTTGTATGAAGTGCTGAGTGTTTAATCTGTCATCACACCAGTGCCCTGTATAGACACACACAGAGCAAACCTCAGCTCTGTCAGCATGCAGTTACAATCAGGCAAGTGAACTACCTCTAGGGGATTCAGAAGATTTTTTTTTAATAGGAAGTAACACATAGTCATCCTCTTGGGCATCTTTTGGATTGATATAGTAGCTAAAGAGGCTTTGGGTAGACTAAGGAGCAAGCTAAACGTTTGCCAATACACTCTGCCACAGGCAGATGCTTCACTGAATTTGCTATTGAGGACAGTGATGAGTGCTAAGCCAAATCTAAATGATTTCTTTAATTTAGATTTCTCTTCCTATCCTTTCCTCTATCCAGACCAGCTCTGTTTTAAAATGGCTGCCTGTCAGAGGGAGAAACTCAGCACACACATTCTGACTTTGCATTCTTCAAAATTTACCTGGACATCAAACTCTCATGTGCTTTGTAGAATAACTGGTTTTCAATGACTAATGCTCCATATCTACTCTTATATGTGAAAAGCCTCAATCCAGGCTACCAGAGGGCAGGACAACTGTACCACAACAAGGTTAAAATCAGGAAGAAAGAATGGTGTGCTGCTGCTATGAAATAATTTATTACCTTCTTCAGAATTTTACTAAGGTTACTTTGGCATTTTTTTTAATTCCTGGAAAGTGCTTGAAAACGACTCCTGCCTCCCAGGAACTGCAATGATTTAGTTATTTTTCTCCATCCACTGATTTTTGGTATACATGTGTTCTGCTAGTCTGGCCAGTTGGAACCAGAGAAATTAAATTTGTTAAACCAGCATTACATAGTTGATTATGTATTTTCTTACTTGAGCATACGACACCTTTTATGATTTCTACACAGAATTAAATGATGCAGTTTAACAAGAATGAGATTCTACTAACTCAGTAGGGAAAACTTCTAACTGTGGGTAAGTAATAAATGCTTAGATATTGGTGCCAATCTGATATTTGCTTTAACAGATAGCATAGTATTTGCATTATGTTGGTTTCTGAAACAACATACTTTATGCACAACTAAGATTGTCATACAATAAAACAATGTTATCTGCAGGTCTGAGCTTAAACTGACTCCATATTGCAAAACTGCATACAAAAAAGCACTAGGGTATCTCTTTTGCAAGATTTATGAAAACTAGAGAATTCTCAGCAGTTCCTTACTTTCAAGGTTATGATATGCTACAGCTGCTTTATTTATCACCAGCACATGAAAACTACTAACACAACTCTGAAACAGGTTAATTCAGTTTGCTACATTTGCTGACAGTTTTCAACCACGTTGGTGTGTATGAACACAAAATAAAAGAGAATGCAGTTTATTTACTCAACTCCAAAGGGCAACATGAGCAAAATCTCAGAAACAGTAAGTCTTTGTTGGTCTAAATTAGTAACCCACAATTTCTACTGATTTCTTACATTCCTTTTTTCCCAGACTCTGTATAGAATAAGGATGTTAAGGCTAAATTCATAGACTTTGTCTTCTAAATACTAAATATTACAGAAAACATGCTCTATCTGGTTTCTATCAGTAAGTTAAGGACTACAACTGACAGAAGTACACATACCTTTATGTAGTCAATAAGATTTTGATATTCAATATAGTTGCCTCCTCCAACTACAAACACTATGGCCTAAAAGGCAACAGAAATATTATTAGAGTATGCATTCAAATTCTTGAAATTTCAGTAGTGATATACCAGATACTTAAACCTACAACAAAAATCATCACAATCACACTGTGGTCTTATAGGAAACTGGATACAGAACCACTGCTTCCTATCTTAAAGGAGATATCTGAAGTTTTGGTAGGATGCAGAATAGCAAGCTGAGAGCTTTTAACATGTCACTCTCTTCTATTAAGACATACTCATACAGTTTCAACATGTTCCTTTTTTTGTCCAGAGATGTCTCCAATGACCAGAGGAAGTGTTAAAGTCTTCATGGATGTTTATCTGGGCCATAAATAAAGTACTTCTATCATAAAGAAATACACTTTTTTATCATTTTTTCCCTTCCCACCTACTACCGGTAATAATTTCTAGTATTACAGGTAAAAGCCATCAGTATTTTCTGGGCAGTGTTTAAAGGAGAATTCATGTCTAGAAAAAGGAGACTTAATGGTTGTATTATTATTTTTAGCATTCATTATCCAAAATTGTTTGATCATACTATATGAATTTTATACACTTCATCTTATTACTGACATTTTTGGTATGACCATCTGTAGCCATCTATCTATCTGTCTATCTATCTATCTATCTATCTATCTATCTATCTATCTATCTATCTATCTAGGATACTACATGGTATTTCTTTTGTTCCTGAGGATAATTAGGATATTTCATGAGAAATAGGAAACATTCGTATATTGCCAAGGTAAATACTTTGCTTATGAAACTTTGTAGTAATCAGGTAAGACTTTTTCTATTTGTAAATATTTACACAGAAAAATACAGAAAGTTACAGGCATTTGTATGAAATGGTAACATTCATTATTTTGTATTTTTTCCTTTAACTGCAGAGACTCCTTAATATATTCATTTACATCAATGCTGTTGTTTAAGGCTGGACAAAGGATGAAATCTAGAGAGCATTCTGAAAATCTGGTCTAAAAATGGGGGATTTAAATTGCTCACTCAATTATGATATTAGTACCTTCTGGAAAATTTTCTACTTTT
The DNA here is from genome assembly GCF_028018845.1 of Melospiza georgiana. Lineage (NCBI taxonomy): Eukaryota > Metazoa > Chordata > Aves > Passeriformes > Passerellidae > Melospiza > Melospiza georgiana. The sequence continues at coordinate 37,126,112 of NC_080435.1, read as the reverse complement.
TTTTCTCCAGTATTAGTTAATACTTACATAGTCCTATGAAGATGAAAAGCTTCAGAATAACAGCTAATTATAATTAATACTAGATATAATTAGTCTAAGTGCTTTTTTGCAAATAACACCTCTCATTTTCTTAATCAAAAATGACTGCACTTCAGGATTTATTTATTTTTAACATATGAACATTGAAAAATAATTTTTACGTGACTTACCTCCTGGAATGGATTTTTATTTCTTGGAACTGAACTGTAAAAAATACAGCACAGATTTCATTACACATTAATAGAAATATCCACAATAAGCATCATGTACCCATCATATAAATGGACTACTATATACTATTAGACAAAAATGTAAGATAGAACAATAACTGCCTTTCCATTTGTTATGGAAAATCATTCATTCTACAGAACTGAATACATGAGAAAATAGGAATTTTACTTCATCACTTCTAATGTTGCTGTTTGAATAATAAACTTTATGACAACAATTCTTCCACGGTTTAAAAGCTCTAACTACAGTGCTGTTAGCTAGGAGCAAATAAAATGAGTTAAAAGGTGATCAGCATTAGTACAACTCAAGGCACCTAGAATTCCTACCTCCTGGAATCTTAGCTAGGTAATGCAGTCAGTTTGCAGTGCCTGCATACACTTACTGATGCTTCCAAATCTCAAAACCAGCTATGCAGGATCAGAATGATAAAGGGAGGAAGAGGGAAATTACAAGTTTGGGTGGTACAGACTCCTCCACTTGAATACAAGGACAGGTAGCGGGTGGAGGGGGAAAAACCTCTTTTCCTGCATCACCTTGGAGCTTCAGGGGAAGGGGAAAGTGAAGAAAAAGCTGTGAAGGGTCAGTCTGCTCTCCTGCCCTTGGCTCACACACCACCACTGCCCTCCTGCCCTGTACTGGCCTGCAGCCCCAGGAAGTCAAATACATCTTATGTTCTAACATAGCTTAAAACCACTGCACATTCCCCTTCAAGTTACCTTTTCCTTTATTTCAAGACCTTTTCTCTGAGTGATCAAGAACAACTGAGTCAACACAGATTCTAGTGTATCAGAAAAATAGGTTTTAAAATGGAATGGCTGTCTCGAATGTGTTGCCTTGTCTGTCAGGAATACTACAGACTTCCCATAAGTAGAACTGTTACCCCAATTCTCTCATTTTTTGAGTATGATACAACAAATCCACATACATCTTGTGTCATCCTTTCAGAGGACAAAGCCTGTTTATACTTGAGGTAGGCTTTACACAGGACTGAAAGACACTGTTTTCCTAGGACTGAATAACATCAATGCAGTTATTACTCTATTTAGAACAGAAAGTAAGTAGAAATGTCAATATTTCTTAAAATGAGAGATTAGATAAATAAAATCAGTAACTTTTAAATTAAATCCATTAATTATATTATTTTATATCACAATTCTGTCAAGAAAACTAACATATGTTTTTATTGTCTACAAAATATTTGAAGGGAGAATTAGGCAAACTACTGCCTGAGTTCTGCTATCATGCCCAAGTATGATTTAAGGAACATAACTTGAGTTTACGTACAAATCCCAAACCAGAAATTAAAAGCTATTCCCTATGACGACTATTGTAGATACACAGAATGCCACATTTATGAACTGCTGTAAATGAATATTTCTACATTGTTTAAAGCAATGTAAGAACTATACAGAGGGCAGAAAATGGAAAAAACCCTTTGGCTTGAGTAAAACAAATCTTTGCACTTTTGCACAAAATCCACCAAAAACGCTATAAAAGCATCACTAATAAGTGACAGCTGAAATCAAAATGAAACATAATACAACAGTGCTTTTCATCTTTGATAATTTCAAAATTTGCTTATCTTTGAAATTTTATAATCTGTAATACTTTTCAATAAAACATAAAAATAATTTGACATTTATGTCCTTTTACTTTTCATGTTTCAAGAACAAAGTAGAGATAGAATTTTCATGCAAATAACTAAAACCAAGCCTGAATCTACTTTATCCACACTGATCCTGTAATAAAGTGGTGCAACCAAATGACATTATTGTTTTCCCACAGGTTCAATGACAGCTATTCTTAGAAAGAATATCAAAATTAGGTATCTTCTCTGTTGCCGGGATATTAGATTAGGTGAGACTATCAGACAATTATTAGTTAAAGATACAAAGCAAAAGTTAAGATTTATAAACTTCTGATGTAACTCCTCTTCCTCTCTTTTACTGGCAAAATAAACTATATCCAAGCCTCCCTTCATATACACATGAACATAAAATGTGCACCTACCTAAACAAAAATAAAGTCAAATTTAATTTTTTTTTCGAACTTAGTAACAAATTACTAAAGAAGGGTTGAATTAAAATCAGAATTGTAACTGTTTAAAAAGTGACAAGGAAATTTTGGTGCACTATCCAATGACTATTTAACAGTGAAAACTCACAAAGTTTCTAAGAAACCAAGCGGTACAACTGTGAAGAACCCCAACACTTATTATTGCTAAATATTAATGCACATTCCTGTGACTAATGTACACATTAGCACTTATTTTTTAGATTTTTTTTTGCAGTGTTATAAAAATTCAACTGATTGATCCAAGTTCCCACTTGTAAATTCCTTCAAGACCAACTGTCTTGACTTAGAATTAATGATCAAAATAATTACTTGTAGTCAGCAAGCAAAATAAAACAGATTTCTTAAGTTAGTCTTTTCATGGAGTAAAAGGAAAGGAGCAAAACTCACCTGTCACTGCCTCGCAGCATCTTGGGGTCAAAGTACCGGTAGTCATCTGTCTCCTATTAAAAAGTATGTTTTTATCTCAAAAGATTGGAATTTTGGCTAATGAATTTTTGCTTGTATCTATGACATTAAACATTGTTCAAACCAGTATCATTTCCCATCACATCATTCAACATTAATTGTGGTGTCTACTAGTATTTAAAAAGTTTGTATATAACTGAACCAGTACAGAATAAACAATAGTGAGAAGCTATGAAGGGTGCTATTGAGCTTTTTATTTCTGGTTCATCTAAAATTGACTATCACACACTTTCCAAAAAATACACTGGTTGCATAATGAATCCCAACAGAAAGACAGCATGCAGAAAGAAAAATTGTTACCAGCTTTAGAGGAACACTGATGGTTAGTAACAAACACGAACATTTTCCAGGTTACGGAGATCTGCTATTGATTTAACATTATAAAACAAAACACTTCTGTGGCAATGAGTGCTAAGGACAAGACAGATCAAAATCTGCTACTGGTATGTAACTTATCCTTCTCATGTCATGATTTATGACTACTATTAAACCAAAATTAAGCTCTTGAAGAAGAAATGAGTTCCACAAAATTTGAAAAGTTTGACTCTCTAAACTACAGAAAAAAATTTTCTTCACACAGAACACTGAGGCACTTCCAATATTTTTATTGGCAACAAGTAGGATTTTTGCCAATTATTATGGATGAAAAACAGGACTTCTTAGTAACTCCTTCTGACAACTTCTTGGCTTTCTCCTGTTTCTATACTACATTTTCATCCAGGTACTGTTAAGTTTAGTTTGTTGATAAACTGCATGCAGAACTACAGTTTATCTGTGGGCTTACATGCAAAAACCTCTGAATTCTGCTGATTCTGTAGAGCAGAAAAAAATACTTCTTGAGTACTAGACAAATTATCTGGGGAATTTACTAGAACTCACATAGCATAACTACCTCTAATATTAAAAAGTATTTAATATACATGTGGTGGTTACACACACACACAAAATAAATCTATTTGATATTACAAACTTTTATATAATTATATAAAATAATCCTGCAGCTTGGCTTTTAAAAAGAAAATAATTTAGATCTAATTTCCCACTAAATCTCTGTAAAATGCTTTTATATGCTCCACTGGGAATTTCAACTGCTGGAGTCTGCCAGCATTCATGATTTTGCAGCTTCATACCTAAAGGTGGTATAGTGACTCAGGGGTAAAGAGAGCTGGGAATGGACAGATATTGACAGACTAAAACTGAGAGGTATTTGAGAAACTTTTACCTGGGATAAAGAGTTTAACTTTCTCTGCTTATTAGAGGGAATTACAGATTAATGACAAAACTAAAAATCAGAGTTAATAAACATATTACAAACATTTACTCCTGAATGTTTTACTGCTGTGTTTTTTCACTGTGGGCTTGTGTAAGTAGACACACAGAGAGTGGTAAAGCAATAGAAATGTGATAACCTAGGGATTTTCCATTGTTGCTGTTTAAATACACTGTTCCTGCTGAAATCAGTGCTGAGGGTTCAGGGAAAAGAAAGCGCAGTCGATTTTATTTTCTTTAACATATAGCAAGTCTGCCAAGAAAAACAAGTGTATAGCACTTTCCTTACATACAACTGAATTTGTGACTTCCCTAAGCAATTCCAGAAGAAAATAAATACTTCTCAATGTATAAACTTAGTTTTCAATATTTCAAATAAAATGGAAAAAGATCCATGGAAATGTCTTTGACTTGCAGTCTGTATTTTTTTTCTGCAGAATCTAACAGGACCAATTTGGATTTGAATTTTTCTTTGTAATGCATGAAAGGTATATCCTAAGTCTGAAAGGTAGCATATCTGCTGTAAGGGACAGTATTAACCAAAATACAGTTTCATTAATATATATCATAAATAAGATCTATCTACTCAAGTCAATACAAATGTACACACTGTATTGACAGAGACTTAACCACTTTGTAAATGTTCACTTTTCAAATATTTTCCCCACTCAATAATCAAATAATTTTCCAGAAGATCCTTAGAAGAATCTCCATAACTCTACAGTAAATCATGGTAAATTTCACAGATATGAATTAAAAGTTGTGTATACTTTTGTTTGTTAATGAAGATTCAATGTTTTAATCAACCTCTATTTAAAGCAACTATGTTTTAGTTTTACGAACACAATATTCCTTTATTAAAATAGGACCTTAAAAGACATGGCCTAAAAGTGTGCTTTTAACAATAAATATTATTATTTAAAATACTCACAAGTAACTGATTACTTTTAAGGTCATCAAGGAATGTTTCTGAATATGTTTTTCAAGAAAAGGTGCAGCTATAGTTAAACAATCTAGAAAAATTTAAAAAGTTACAAGATAGTAACTTAGATCTTATGGCCCATAAAATCTGTTCTAGCTGTTCTTGCTTCTGAAAAACTTGAAAAGTGTGGGTGGCACGGGCTTATTTGTCCTTGCCAGAGAGACAAAAGAAACAGCAGAGACAAGCAACACACAAAGTGATTTACAGACAACCCCACAGAGTTTTGCACAGGATATCATTCTAAATAGGATGAAGATTTCAACTGACAATAATATATACTGAATGTTTGTGGTACAACTTGTATGCACATTCCATATATTTCCTTTATTGTTGCTGTTAATATCTAGAAAATAAATTATTTACATTCATTGTATATAATTACTTCTCAATAATTTGCTCTAATTTTGCATTACACCTTTTATCGGTATGTACATTTCATACACGGATTACTGTGGTTAATACGATTTCTTCAATTATAAAGGAGACTTTTTTCTGTGTTGTAAAAAAATAAAATCTTGAACTTTTTTCCTTTCCCTTTGTGTTTTGCCTGCAGTGTAATACTTTTCTATTCTGGGAAATAGAAAATGATCCCACACATCAGAAGATGAACAGAAGCCACAATGGTGTATTTCCACACATTGACCTTTTCCAGATACAATTTCACTTCTGTTGATAGTACAGCAAGTCTAAACACATTCCACAATGACTCTCTGGCTTGCTTCCTTGAGCTGAAACTTACTCCAAACTCGCTGTCAGTTTTCCTGCAGGTTAGGAGAATCAGCCTTTAGGGATTGCCTGGTCTCCTATGACTGGAAAAGTGGGACTCCCTGTTTTGTGCCATGAGTATCAGTCTCTGCCATGGCAGTGGAGCAGGAAGCTGCTGACTGACAGATTGGCCTAAATGCTGATTTTTTAAATGAGAAGATCTAAATTATCAAAGTGCTGGTAGCTGTTTTCTACTAAGTAAATGTGAAAAAATCAAGTCAGAAAAGAAACCTCATATGACTTGTAAACTTTTCTCAATCAACTCCTAAACTTGTAGCCTAAAGAAGCTAGTGTTTATTTAAAAAAAAAAATTGGTTTAATTTTTCACCTTCTTGTAAGTTCTCTATAGTTTTAATTTCAGCTTTCTATGGTAAGTGTTCTGGGTGACCTCTGCTGGTTGACTAAATGAAGTTGGCCCTGTACATCCTTTCCAAGTCCTTCAAACAGGAACAACAATCCAGTAACTCTGGAAACAGTGTCAGCTCCTTTCTTTGTTAAGAGAAAGCAAATTATCTTAGATTAGCTAAGAATCACAACATATATCATCTATGAAGTACAGTTTAAGAAAAGAAAGGATTACTTGCACGTTGATAATTTTCATATTTTACCATTATTTTTCTCTCTGTACATACGATTAATACATGCAGGTGAAAGTGGACTAAGAAGAATGTTTTGAATCTACTAACCAGGCCTACTTTTAGTTGTAAGTTCTAGCAAATGCCTTGACTGCGTAGCTAACACACAAGCAATTAAAAGATTTTTAACAATTAAATTTAAAATATCTGAGTAAATTTTCACAGAAACAAGGCAAGAAGAGGAATTTTCTGACAAAAATGACCTCTGCTTGTAAGAAGAATGACTGAATCAGTAGTAAAATATTTTCCTCTACATAGCAAAGTTTAAAGATGTGGGAGATGTAATTTTTCCTAATACAACTCTCTCTAAATATTTCACTTCTGAAATTGTGCTCTTTTAACAAACAAACACTTTGATGCAAAGAAAATTTTAGTCTACGCTTAATGTAGAAATTTAGGAGCAACAGAAGCTTAGTACAACACAAGTGTAATAGAAGCTCAGAATAGGAAAAATCTAAAAAATATTAGTTCCAATAAGACACGGTAAATTGCCATTGTTTAGACTACTAAAATGAAAGAGGTCTTACTAAATAGTTATGAAAATGGTGCTATTCTTGAAATACAGCATGATTAGATTTTTCTACCATGAAAAAAATTAGCCTTAGCATATGACATATCACAGCCTCAAGATTTCATTTGCTCCACCTCTCTCTGTAAGAAGGCAATTGTACTCACAGGGTTTGACTTCATCTCCATAAGGTTGTCCAAAATACGTGTGACTGGCAGATTCTGTAAAACATAATGTGAAACTGATGGAATGTTGAAAAGCTTACTAAGAACTACTCCCAGGCACATCATTACTTATGGAAGAGTTTACAGAGCATCTGAAATACTATTTTAAACAGTTTCCTCTTATGCTTTGTTAAGGTTAAGCTTATTTATTATCACCTAAATTACTTTTCTGTAAAAACATGCAAACATCTGAGGAGCATATGGCTGGGGGATAAAGATAAGACATAAAGTGCAAAAAAGGTGTGAAGATAGGAACACAGCTGTATTTAGGTATTACCAACACATGCAGATGTGATCAAATATGAATTCTTATTAAAAAAAACGTTGCAGTTAAGGAAAGAATTTTAAAGCTGATGCTGATAATTGTGTGATTCTAAAAAAGAACTAATGTTGTCAAAGAAATGGGTAAAAAAAGCAACCCTGGCAACAAATTTTTGGATGACCTGCAAAGGAATAAACTGAGGTGAAATTCAAGATTACTGTTCCTTGTTTAACACAGGAAATGTCAGCTGGAAAAAAGATCAGAATATTAAAGAGTTAAACTACTTCAGTTATAATAAACTGAGGGTGAGTTTACATAGCAACAAGATTGGAAATGAGTCTTGTTGACAGAATGTATCAAAAGAGGACATTCCAAAGGATGAGCTACATATTACACTGGAAAATTGATGTGAATCCCTGAATTACTGAAGGAAAAATAAAAAGTTAACTTTAACAGAAATACCACAAACCTACATTAGCCTTACAAATATGAGGAAGAAAGGCTTCTCATCTTGCTAGCCTAAAATACCTGGAGAAGAAATTAAAAGCCAGAAAGGCACATCCTGAAAACAAAGCAAATTGGCTTTTTGCTCCCTCAGAAGGCAAAACAAGGCAAGCCATTTTGTACAGAATAATATTAACTCTTTAAAGCCACACATTTAAAGAAATTACAAAATGTTTACTGCAAGGAGAGGAGGAAGTCTCCTGGAGACTATACTTGTTTTCTATTATTATAAGTAACGGTTTATCTGAAGAATTCTCTATAAAATATAACACACAGGCAAGCTGCATATTTAAATTTTCCTCAATAATATATCATGATATACCACTCAGTTGTAACTCTGCAATGCAGCTTATCATTCTAGTCATAGTGAAATTCCTGCAGAATTAGCTTCATTAACTGCCCTACAAACCTGAGACCCCAATTTTAAACTTTTCTGTGATAGCTGATACCTTTCATGTATAAATTATGTGTATAACAGGCTGAATAAACAAACAATGACAATGATATGATTAAGTAGGTCAAAAGGATAAACCTTTAGTTAAGATTTCATTTTATTTAGTTCTAATACGTTGTATTTCTAATTTGAATTCTGACTGTTCAACTGAATTATAATATGATGAATGATCTTTTTTTTCAGAAATCTTGATGTGAAAATACTACAGAATTAAGATTTTAAACCGTAAACAAATATTTATTTATTGCCATCTGATGAAATTACATATTGGGAAAATAATGTATCCTCTGTAGAGAAGGAGGTTTCTGGGAACCACAATTCAACATTCCAGCTACAAGTTATACAACCAGTTTATTTTTTTTGTGCTGTTGTTGTTGTTTGTTTTCTTCGGGAGGATGTATATTTCATGCAAGTTATGCTCAGAAATATTTTACAAAGTTAAGTGAATATTTGAAGGTGGTCACGTCATTATAAACATATTTGTATTTTCATGCACATTACAAGATTATAGTTGCTGTACATGACACTCACATGGGAAAAAAGAAATGCTTTGAATTGTAAGTAAACAGAGAACTAACACTTTCAGCCTTTTAATCACTCTGAAATAGATTAACTTAATGCATGTAATTCTAGGTAAAGATACAGATAATTATATTTTTTTATTTATGAAGGGCTAGTCTACTTTGAGTATTCCACAGCTGTTTTTTTTATAATGCTGAAATCAGTCTTAATTGCTACAAAGAGGTCTTCAAAGAAAATTCCTTACTTATTTGAAATCTGGAAGTTACAAAGTTACAAAGGAAGTTACAAGATCTATCCATAAGCAGAGATTTATGTTTACTTTTTTCACTGCACAATGAATTTTTATTAATATGACAAAGGTACTGAAATTTGTTTTTGCAAATGTTCACAGTACTCATGATAGACTTTCTAATTATTTTTTAAACTTACTTGTTGCTTCAGTACCAAGTTCTTCACTCCTTCCATTACAAACTGTGATCCTGTATTCATAACACGTGAAAACAGACTGAAAAAACAAAATGAAGATGATGTATGAGTTCTTTTTAATTTGTATGCTTAAGCTTTATACTGACATCCAATTCCCAATGAAATCAATAGGACCTAATTACCAAGTAATTCAGTTTGTCATAAAATATATTCTTCAAATCACATGGCAATCACATGTATGGGAATACACTTGTAATCTACCAGACAGATCCTCACCTATCAATGGGAGCTTTGGATTTAATCCACTGAACAGTTTATTCTACACCCAATGACCAGGCTTAACAGAGAGGCTGAGCATGTTCAACAACCCAAAGAGCATTTTCCCAAGAGAAACAGCACCAGAATCCTCTCTAACCATACTATGCCAAGATTCCTTACAACACTGACAGGCCATTCCTGAAAGTAAAGCTGGAAATGAGGACTGAAATCCTCTGAAGAATGGGAAGATCCTACTCCTATATCCTTACTGCATATATGTAACTTCAGCACAGTAATTTTTTTCCTTGTGTCTTGAAATAAATAACTACACCTTTCAACAAGTCAGATACCCAGTCCAGGACATTCCAAAGTGTCCTTGCACCCCTGACAGTCTCCAAACCCAAGAGAGAAATGATTTTGAATATACAGGGCTGTTTTTATCTTCTGCCACTGACTACTTAGGGCTCAAAGTGATAGCTGTCACAGATCCAGTTCCTGCTGCTGAATTCCTCTCCTGTGAGAGTTCATTTAATGTGCAGGTGCAGAGAGCACTGTATTAAGACAGTTTGTGAATTTAGTCCCAGATCCTTTTATTTTCCTCTCTTCGTGTACTATGCTGTTAAGGGTAGATGAGTGCTTGTAATTGTCTGTAACTTAAAAATTTTACAAATAGGGAGATGTTTTGTTCTGGGCCTTGTAGAATGCTAACCACACTTTCAACACTACTAAAATAGGATAAAAGAACCCAAAGGCTTACAAAAAATTAATCAAAAGCATACCCCAAAGGTTTAGGTGTAGCGTTTCCATAGCTGGTTGGAGCTGAAGCCATCTTAGTGAAAGCTCTGTGAAAGCAGGGATAGAAATCAAATATTTATCTAAGGCACATACTTCTGTAGAATGTTCCACTCTAGTCATCTGAAAGTGAAAAAACTTCTGCATTTTGAACTCTTTCAGGAAGTAACTATTTATTATATGCATCCCTCTTGCCTACAAATACAATAGGAATTAGATTCTATAGTTAAAGACAAGTATTTCATTTAAATACCATGTAAAACTACAATAACTGATATCCAACATGACTCCCTGGTACGAACTAAAAAAACCTTTGAGGTCTGAACTAGCACAACTTTTCAATTAATTCAGGAAGTTGTTTCTATCCTGGATCATTAAGGGCATGTCATGTTCTATAGTGTTCTGCCACTACTGGAGCTTAGTTTTAAATTAAGATTTGCATGTATTACCAGAATAGTAACAGTAAAAACTTACACCAAATGAACATTTAAGGATAATTTACAATTTAAGAGAAATAACACATAATTCCTGAATACAATGCTAGGTTCTATATTAACCAGTTAGCCTCATACAGAAGAAAAAAGAATTTACTTACTTCCATTGTTTTATGTAGCTCAAAGGAGCGAGATTACAACCTGCATCCATCAATGCTTTTTTATACTGCTCCAAGTCAATCTGAAATCATAAAGTGGAGAATTACAAAAGGTTGAAGCTACTCTTAACTCCACGTACAAAGACAAGATATCCTTATCTAAATATTAAGTAAGTAGTGCAAAGTTATAGCATTGGCCCAACTTAAAAAGTTATTATTAATCTTAACCCCATTTCCTACCAAGTACGGAAATGCAACTTGAAATTAAATTTGCCATGAGCAGATCCCATTAAAATGAACAGTATTTGTGGAATTAAATCCTGTGCACTTTCAGATATGGAACAATATTTGTACTAGCACCAACAGAATGCTGGTTTCTATACAATGTCAAAACAGTAAAAAATAAACAAAGAGGAGCTAATATACATTAATACAAATATACATTAATACTTTTTATTTGCCTAACCAAAACATTTTTTGCATCAGATAATGTTTCTATAGTATAAGAATTTTCCTTGAAATCAATCATCCTAAGTTCAAAAGAAATATTAAGAAATTGTTTCCTGAATTACTCAGATATTGGCAGATGCATTTCTCCTTCATTCTCCTGCTAGTCAACTGACTCAATCATTCTTGAATGTATGAAGTGAAATGAGTCATATTTTTGTTTTGCTTTACCTACTTCTTTGAGTAGTGAAGCAGAGTAATAGAAAGCATGCTAAGTTGTGTCTTGCAGTAACTCTGATCTAAATATATCACAATGTAATATTCCTTCTTACCAGTCATTCATATTCTTTGTAATGGTGGCTAAAGCTTTGTGAGCAGATTTCCTGGCAATAAGACAAAATTTATTTTGTCTTATAATTTTTGTCTTAATAAAGTTTTAGAATTTCCTGAGCATTTCATACTTCCCTTTGCAAAGACACAGAAATATCTGCTTAGTGCTGAAATGAAAATCCTTTGTGGTAGAATCTGGTGTTGGAAGCTGTAAAGAACATAGGTACCTCTGAAGGTGCCTGAGCTGAGCTTATGTAATAGATGAGAAATAATCGCATTTTGTCTTCAGGAGTTCCTGCTGCAGAAAGAAAGAAAAAAAAAGAATTATAAACTACAATTGTAACTATGCTACTACATTAACTGCTCTTCAGCAGCCATACATATGTATATGACAATAAATGTTATTGATAAGCATGTGTATAATGGCAGACAATTTTATTAAGAGTTGGGTTAGATGTGCTTATTCTTTCTGCAAGTTTTACACTTCCCCCTTTTGTCTGTAGTAAATATTATTCTTCAAATAACATACTAAATAAATTGTGTAGAGAAATTATGACTTATTTTATGTGGAGATTGCAAATGTTATCTGGAAGTAGGTCCATGAAAAAGCAGACTAAAGAAAAATCATAGAAGTAAAAGCCACAGCATATTATGTTTTAGCTTTACCACTTGCTTACACAGCTCTATGGTTCACTGTACTGAAATACGTATTCTGAGGACTGCAAAAGCACTTTTATGAACCTCTGGTCAGGAAAAAAACCCTGAACTTCCAACTTGCCTTCAGAAAGGATTTGACCTCCTAAATCCTCTTTTGTTGGAGAAAAACACTTCCCATTCTTGGGAAGCATTATTCATATAAAATCAAAATTAATCTCTAGAGATCAAAAGGTTGATGTAGCCATTACTAAGACCATAAATTGTTACATCAGATTTTGAAGACTATATTTTTTATTTTTCTAGATGAGAATCACTGTGAGTGAAAACAATAGTTTCAAATGAAGTTTTCAGAAGAACAACTTCTCAAAACAAACATTTCAAATTAAAATTCATTATAAAAGCCTGATACTTTCAGTACAGTATTTTAGAAGACTGCACTTTCTTGTACTTGTGGGTAAGAAAATGACTTTTTTTCCTGTTTTTCTTTTTCTGTATTGTTTGTTTTGGGCTGTTTTCCCCTACTATGGAATGTGGATTATGTCAGCAGGAGACCATCTGACCTAATCTGCAACTTTTATTTATAAGTGAGCATATATTTAGTCTGGCAGAAGTTAAGAGTAAGCACTGTCATAATGAGCATTTATGACTTGGTACAATCTTCTCAAAGTAGGTTTTACTAACCTTTACCAAATACCATAAGTTAGAAGACCAAGAACTGAAGAAACTTTGTATTATCAATACCAGAAGCCAGCTTTCAAGGTACAGATCCACCTGGAATTCACTTGGGCAAAAAAAGCTGCGATAAACAGCTGTAAGACTCAGGTCAATTGCCTGTCAAATATTCACTACTTTTTTCTAGACTACGATCTGTGACAACACAGAGAGGCAAACTGCTCAACATTCTGAAGAAAACCTAACTTGGCACAACTAGAATGGACCACTTTTATACTCAGTTGAAAAATCAGCAGGCAGCCCCTAGCTTCCATTTTATCCCTACTCCAGGGTATGGTAACACCCACTAAAGTGGGAGGCAGCTGGTAAGAGCCAACAGAGTGGTAGATGAACACAACACAGTAACAAATGGAGGCTGAAGCCTGCAGCTGTTAAGTGCTCACATCTAAGTGCTTTCATCAAGAGCTCTGCAGATCCCATTGTCCACAAGACAAATATCCCCACACATTATGCCAATAAAAAATCCACCAGAAGCACAGAAAGACTTGATGTATTATTCCTTAAAAATGTTTTTCGATGGTATTTCTCAGTCAATCACACAATATGAGGCTGGACAGTTTAACAAGACTGCATGCCTGGAAATAATCACCATGGTTTAACTCAAATCTTTTTCTTACATAAACTTAAACCTAGACAATGAATATAAAATGCCAACATAATACTGTGAAAACCTAGTTTATGAATACTTAGCCTATGAATAAAAACTCTAGCTTATGAATCTAATCTTTCTCTTGTATAAAACCCAGGAACCTTGCCAGTAGGAATGTTGGTAAGAAACATCAGGCTTGGAAAACAATTTGATCTACACTGAACTTTAAAAAGGCATAAAAATGTGGATTCAAGTAAGAAGTAATTGTATTGATGCTTAATAAAAGTACAGATTATACATATTCTTATTAGCTTCAAATAAAAAATGAATGTATGTACTGAATTACAGACTGATGTCTGACATTAGATTTTCTGAAAGCTTATTAGTTTCTAGACTTGACCTATTATGAGATCTTTAAAATTTTAGCTCAGATTTCTACCAACTGTGCACTATTTCTCCTACTGCCCTTTGACTATACAGCATGGACACTATTAAAAGATTTTTGCAGATTGTCAGCAGGATGTATATATACTCTTTCTACAAATATGAATCATTATACAAACTCCAAGCAGGCATTAAGCTCAGTATGTAGCTGTAAGACTACACACATAATCATGCAGTAACAAAACGTTTTCTTGAAAAGCACACTGGAAAAAAAGCAGGAACCCTGGGTCTCTAAATGCTTGAGGTTTGCCAACATAATTGCCAGTTTGCAGACAAGTCAGAGATCCTAATTTAAGTTTTGCTCTGCACGTTATTTTCTTCCAGCCAGCTGGTATCAGATCATACTGAAATCTGTCAGAGTGTTTTGACACACATCAGGCTGTGACAGATTGGAAGAAGAATTGATGCTGAAATAGTACAAAAAGCTGAGAAGTCATTTGGGTCAGCCTTTCAGAGGAAGACCCCCAGTGACTCCTGCTAACAGAGAACCCGAGCACCCCTGGGGTGCAATGCTCTGATATGTCTGATCCCTCTCTGACACAGAAGCTGGGATGCATTGCTCGTGCTCTTACATGGTCAAAACAGACATGGCACAGCTGAATCAACACATGCAAAGCTTCAGGTGAGTCCAGTGAACTGGCCAATTTACACCTTGTGTCTCCTCTCTCCACCTGTCCCATTCATCTCTTTCCTCACACAAGCAGGAGCTACCTACATTACAGTCCCTTGATCTGGTCAAATTCTATGATGTTTTCATTGTGCTCGTGAGGTATGTATATGTTATAAAACATGCAGGAGGATTTCAAAGAATTACTGTTGTTCACAGAATGCCATGCTGGACTACTAAATACTGCAAAAGCACAAAAAATAAAATATATTGACCTTCAAAAATAAGTGGTTAGGATAGGATTTTAGTAGAGCTGCAGAAGTAGCTAATATTTTGGATATTACTCAACTGAAGCATTAAACTCTCTAGACTGCTACTGAAAATCAATCAAAAGCTGCTTTCGTTACAAATCTTGCACAGGTTGCTCTTTACCAACCCTGAAATCCAAGCAGGTATAGATTTATTGGATAGCTTGACAAATTTTATACCAAGTTCAGATTTAAAGTACTCACCATCTGGGTCAGAAATCATGTCCAGAAGAGATTTATCCAGAGTGGATTTGCTCATTATTTTTTCCTCATACTCAAAATACACATCCAGCTTTCGACTCTGTTTAAGAGTAAGTGTTAGGGTTAACATCTTAAAATTGTGAAAGAATATTTATTGTCTCTTTTAAGAAGGATGCAGTTTAAGTTAAAAATACAGTTTTGAAAATTTTATTTTTAAATACATTATCAGTAAAAGTAACTAATGCTTGTATTATAATATGTTTTTATTAACTCTCAGAAAGTTGATGTGTATTTAATTATCATATTAAAAAGTGAAAAAGCAAGTTAAGCAAGGGGTGTCTGCTGTGAATATTGAACTGGAAGAGAAGCTTTGTTTTCAACTATGGCTTTGCCACAGCTGAAAACTACATGCCATCATACACATTGCTATGTTGTAAAAGGAAAAAATAATGATCAAGTGAATATTATGTCCAGTTTATTCTGAACCTCCAGGCTCCCAGGCCACAAGACAATTATTCAATGCAGATAAATATGGGAAATTCCTTTATACATTAAGGCATCATCCTGAAGAAACGTTGGCAGCTGCCACCTTGGGCTGGTACAGAAATTCTACCTCAGATCAAAGGCTTGCCATAATTCACTCACACCAAAGATGGAGAAGTTTATAATTAGATTATCTTGTTGACACTGGAAAAGAAGTCTCTCATTATACAATGACACATCTAGACGTTGTGAAAATCCTTTTTGGGGAGGATGGCACAGGGACTACACAAAATTATTGAGGCAAAAGCTTTATGGAAGACATCACATGGCCATGCAAGTAATGACTGCATTGCAGCAAATCTGCACAAACAGACAAGCTTTGCACTTATTGATCACGATCTTACAAGCTAAAAATAGAAAAATGCACTCCAGAACTTATTTTAAAACATTCCTTCACAATGCAGATCATTATGTGTGTTTGAACATTAAAATGTAGCATCACAACCAATGTTAGAGCTACTCAGCTTACAAAACCTTAGTATCTGGTAACTAACTAAAACCTGATGTTTGAACACATTCAGCCATGTATTGGCTCCAACAGGAGATTGGCAGAGTGGATCTCCCTCTTGCTGCTTTGGAAGTGTATCAGGTCCACACCATTGCTGCTGTGAGACTGAAATGATATTGCCAGAGAGAGCAAGAGTCACCTTGCTTTTCTTGGATTAAATGATTTGAGAAATTTTGCCTGATAATGCCAAAGCATTTAAAATTGCTATGGCATATTTTATTCAGTGCAGTAGTAGTTCTAATGACAGGACATAAAAACTTTAGAAGTCTGGTTTTCACATATTTCTGAATTCTACTAAAATTATTCCTGAGATCACAAATAAGAATTTAATTTCAAAAAAGTTATTTTACCACCTCTCTAAAAAAAAAAAGTATTTCTCTAGTGTAAGGCTATCAGGATATTTCACCTTCTGAGTACTGTAAGTTCCTCAAAAAAAGAGCTAGAGAAGAGAAAGCAAAGTAAAAAAGATATGAATTACAAGAATATTTTTATATTGAAAGCATATGGTGATTAGCTTATGATGCAGGTAGCTATACAAAGCTTCAATTTCTCAGTTGCCACTTACTGAACTCCTTGAGAAGAGCATTTACTTGCAAAGCAACAACTTAATTTAAAGTTTTTGTGGATGCTTGCAATTATAGCTTATAAAGTAAATTACCATGAAGAGCACTCAGAGATGACCCCTGCTACTTTTAGGGGCAGAAGAATGTCTTCTATGACTATGACAACATAGAAGATGCATGAAATGAGGGGAAAAAAAAGAACTAGAGCTTCTTTCAAGCTATATTTCCCTTGAGTTTATGTTAAAAGAGCAGTAGGAAGTCTGACTAGAACCCAGCTACCAGCCTTTTTCCAAGACCTTACATCACATGCAATTTGTATCTGGTAAACCATGTGAGACCTCAACTCTAGAGCACCCTGGAGATTTTCTGCGTTACAGTTTCCTTAAACCTCTCTATAGGCATAAAGCAATTGCAAAGAAACTTATACAAATTTTTAAGTATTTCCATTACATTCACTTGCTCTTTGTATTTCATCTACATTAGTATCTTGTTATGTGAGGCTAAATTCAATGTTTTTAAGTTTAAAATATTTTTCCCTGACAAAAGGCATCCAATAAAAAAGGGATTGTCTTGAAATGTGGAAACTTGATCTTATAAAGTTAAATATATTACTGTTGAATTTGGCAAAGCCCATATTATCTTAGCTGGTGATCTGTTTACGAGAAATTTATTCAGATGGCATGTAAAAATGTACAACATAAAAAGATTCTCTGTATTTGTTTACAGATCAACTTCTAAATAAAATTTCGTAATTCAAACATCAATTTCAATTTTAAGAACAGATTGACAATTGTTAACTTACTTGGAGCACAGGATAGGTAAAATTCTTCTCAGCCACGTGCAACTTTATGGCTGTTTGACTATGGCTGCTGAACAAAACAGATTAGCAGCAGCAAAGAAAATTCACTGCTTGCATATAAGGGCTATACTTTGAGCCTAAACTGAAACATTAATGATACATGTGCCCTCTCTCTCTTCAAAAATTTTGCAGAATTACTTCTGAAGTGTGAACTCAGCACTCTTTGGGGGAAAATCCCCCAACTGAAAATCCCAAAACTTCAGGTCCACGTTTTTTTTCCTATCCACTATTTTTTTCTATCCACAATAGGGACATCAGAGATAAGCAGCAACGTAAAACTTTTGAGACTCTATCTGATGTGATAAACTAAAGGGATGGATCAATGTGGTAAGCCTATTCAGCTGCTTCTTCATTAGATAACTAATGAAAGTTACTATCAAAGATCTAATTAGGGCAATATTTTTCTTATACTGGTTTGCTAGGAATTGGATGGACACCTAATCAAATTTCATATGGTTACTGAATAGCCTTAAACACTACTAGTTACCTTTTGATAGATATCCCAGATATGCCACATCAATGAGACAGTTCTCGAAGAGCCAACTTGTCTAAGAGGTGCTGATAAGAAGCAGATGTCCCATTTAATTTAAAAAAGTGCAATTTTGCTCACTCAATGGCAAACTCACAGGCATGCCAAGAGGAAAAGCTGGGGAATAGGAGCTAAACAATCCTGTAGATTCAATAAAAAACACAGCAAAGAATATGTTCTTATGGTGCCAAACTGGCAAGCAATGTGAAAAAAATCAATAATAATAGAAAATAATAAAATAAAGATGCATTTGCTTTTACAGTTATTCCTTTTCTGCCTCCTGCTCTTGACTTTCTGTTATGACATCTTGTTCCACACCAATCTCATTCAAGAGACCTTTCTGGCTGCCCTTTCAGAAACAGGATCCTACACTGCAGTTAAAGTGCCACACTTCAGCTTGCTTTTTAAAAAAAATATATTTGTGGAAGTTTTCAACTTATCGTCTTTAGAAATAGGCTGTTTGTAAGCCAAAACTTATTTTAGGGAAAATTACTGAAGTGCATGGGAAAGTCTACTTGAGCACTGTACTCCAAAATGAACACAATTCTTTTTAAAGCAAGTAAGTGGAGGCAGGACCCATTAAAATCTCTTAGAGGGTAATTTTTGTAGAGACTTGCTGGAAGCTCTTCTATCCTCTTTACACTACAAAAGTTCTTAATTTTAGAGAGAGAGAATATGCAGAAGAAGAAGACATTTTCTAAGAAACTATCTGAGGTCCTTTTTAAAGATGCTGACAGAGAAAGACCAGAAATAACTGCCTCCAGAATGAGGGAGGCTGGTCAGGTAATCACAGTGGGCTGCTATGGAGAGGAAGAGAAACTCTGCAAGAAGGCTGGGAGCGGCTGACACAGCCAATTCCTTTTCACTGAACTGCACAGAATGATCACTGTAACTGAGCTCAGAAAAAGCTGTTGTTACTAGAAGGTTAATGAATTATCAGTTCTGAACTACAGAAAACAGCCTGGTCCACTATGACGTACATATTTCACAAACACATACCATTTCATGGTATGTGTAAGACCAAAATGTAACCTTATTTAAAACAGAGTACTTCAAATAGTGGAATTCCTTTAAAAATATGAATTTGAAAAGTTGAAAGGCTACTGTCAATCCCAATTAAGGGGATCCCAATTAAGAGATCATTCAAAGTATCAAACCTTGAGATCAAGCAGAAATAGAGATACATAATAAAACCATGTAGGAATTTTAAAAATAACCTAAGCCAAATACAAGTAATTTAATAATACATATAAATTTATACATATAATTTAACAATACATATAAAAATCTGCCACTTAAATTCACATCTGTAGAATTCTAGCAAGAGATTATCTAATCTACCCCCCAACCATCATTTTACAAAAGTATATGTGTGCATCTTTTTATATTTATGATTTAACATACATCAGTAATTCTACTAATATTATAATGACATGCAAAGATATGCATTACTTGAAACTTTAAAGCAGCTACATAGGCAACTCTAGCTCTAAATCTGTTATCTGTTGGGTCCAGACCTTCAGTCACCAGCTTCAGCAGAGAAAAAAACCAATAAATGCGAAACAAGGATGCATTTGTTCTAAGCACTGACAATAAATACTTGATGGTTAGCTTCATGAAAAAGTGATGCATACTTTCCATTATTTCACTAAATCTTAAGCCAAAAAACTGCCAGGACCCGTAAGTATGTGATTAATTTCTGGTTTCCTCTTGCTGTGTCTTAGAAAATGATCCAAGAGAATGTGGAAAGCAGCTGTAAACTGAACATTAAAGTATAACCACAAGAAAAATTTTGTTCATTTAGTATATCCAAAGCAGGTCTTTTTGCATTCTTTGCATAGAACCTTATATATATAGGGAAGAAAAATGCTCAAATAACTAATATAGTAAAATCCCATAATGGATAATGCAAATAGTCTATTTTAAATTATGAATGCATTTCTTGATTATTTTAGAAGTGAAAATACAGTAACCTGAAGAAGAGCATGGCGCCCCACTAGCTCCTCATGACCTTAGCACTTACTTACTTGCAAAAAAGAATCAGCCTTATCCTAATCTGGTTTCATTATGTAACTGTGTATAAATCCTCTTATTCACAGAGTCAATGTCTCATCAGAATTTCTTTTAAAAGTACTGGATGAGACACTGTCCTTTTTGAGAGTATTTTTGAGGAATCCATTAGGTAGCATAATGTCCTGTCTAAAATTCCACAAGTCAAGATTGAAAGATACTTTTTATACCACTGGAGGGTGAAAAGAGAGGAGAAAATGGTCAGGAGAAAGCAGCTGGAATAAACTTTACGTTGATTCAGTTAAAAAGCTTTACTATAAGCAAATTCCAATAGAAAAAATGCGTCCATCTGCATTATTTTAAGACAGTTTCCTAAATATCTGGAGATGAACTGATGCTTTTTAAACCAAGAGAAAAGATGATGGAGATGTACATAGCAATATATTGAAGAAACTGCATGGCCATTTGTCTCACAATTTTCTTTGACATTTATACAACAGGAAGGTAAAGAGCCTGAGCACTTTGCAGTACCAGAATTAAGAATGGTGGAGGAATGGACCACCCCTCCTAGGGCGCTCCCTAATAGCATCTTCCCTATCAGAGCAGCAAGCCAAGGGCTGGTTGAATGCCCAGACAAGGCAGTTCCTTCCACCTCTAGGTAATCAAGTGTGTTGCTATCATTTAATGCATCTGACTCCAGCTCACTGCCAATAGGATACTGGAAAGCCAAACTGATGTTACTGCCATTCTACATCTTGCTCTGAAACTTGTTTTCCAACCAACAAATCATATATAGAATACTACTGCTCTAGGCCTGCCATTATCATGCCAGTATCTTTCCTGGAAAAGTGAATTTAGAGTCAAGGGATCAAAATATTAATATTGTTGACTTCAATTTTTTTCAGTGGTATTAAAGTACTGCTTTTAAATTGTCAGATATGAAAATTGACATATCTAATAGTGTAAAAGCCCATATAGTAGCCCCTACAGTAATGACCTAAGTGCAGGCACTTACCTCTTCTCCAACTTTATAAATTTGTAAATGAATTTATCAATTTAATTGCAGAATTAATCCTTTATTCATATGGAGTACTTAAAAAAACCAGTAGCAATAATAACTGAGGACAGATCTTACATTCTTTACAAATGTTATAGCTAGCTTCAAAACACATTGCCTTCCAAGAATTTTAAGTAGCTTGGGGTAAAACTATCTAACTACTGATTTTCAGTGAGACTTGGTGTTTGAAACACCTTCCAAAACTGAAAAGAATTTCAGTGTTTCTGAAAGCCTCATCTACAATTTCTGTTTTCTTGCTGTGAAAACAAATCCATTTTCCAAGTTATCCTGGCAGTAACCAGGGCCTTCACTTGACATGAATCCCTCTGCAAGGTCTCTGACAAAGGCAGCAGACTTAAAACAGGAAAGACAAACTCCCTTGTGAAGTTCTTAAATTATGCACAAGACATCTAACACAGACCCTGCTGGAAAGACCACTTCAGTAAGTTGCATCATTATTGCCACATCTCTGGGTATCAGTTTTGCTGGTGAGCAGTCAACAGTGCCCTTCTGACAAACACATACAGAACAGAAGATTGCTTAGACCGAAGTCATGAATTGCCATGATACATCTCTAAAATAAACAAAACGCTACCCTCATAAACTTATTTTTTTAAACACTTCAACCCAACACTTGTGGCCACCATTAAAAAAAAAAGACTATACTAGTAAATTCTGATAAGAAAATAAGTGGTGTTCTTTGCTTTCCATGCAGAGGCATTCAGAATTCATTCTCTCTCCCCCTTCAACACTAAGTAATGCTACACAGTGAATTCTGAAAGAGTAGTACCATTGAGAAGGCTCATTTTTTTATCTTCACTGCCTCAAATATATCCCTGAAGTTAAGGAGTACTACTGACAGAAAACTTAAGTTAGAGAGCAATTGTACCTTTATGTGCTCCAAAACGGCTGTTGCAACATTTGTATGAAGATCAATGAGCCTCTTCTTTTCCAGAAGTTCTGGAAGAGAGCTGAAGAGAATAAATACAAACTAACCTGCTGATTTGCACTGTTAATGGAATTGTGCACTATATACAGTAGGCACTAAAACATTTATGAAATAATAGAACAATCTGGGTTGGAAAGGACCTTTAAAAGCTATTAAAATCTAAAATTACAGAATAGGGTTAGAACTAAAAAATGACAACATATTGATGTAATGATCTCATAATGACACCTGAAGAAGGGGATTTCACTAATTTTTTTAAATGAAAGAATGCAGAGGTTGGGGATTTTGGTGAAAGAGTGCAAGCAAATCTATGATGCACTTAGATTACTTGTCTTTGCTGAGAAAAGACTCCAAAGTCAAACATATTGTGGAAGTTACGTACACAAGAACTGGTTTAGGACACTTGCATTTAACTTTATCAGAATTATAAAGCATTTTAAAATATTGTAGAGCTGAACAGCCTCCATTTAAAGATATTTATTTCAAAGAACACTAAAAGTACAATAACAAAAAAAAATTAAAAATGGTTCACAGATAACTAAACAACAATAATGTATTATTGACTACTTACCTGACAGCTGAAGTTAGCTTAGCTGTATTATCTGAAAGCATACTTATTGCTCCTTCATCCTCCCCTTCAATACCCTGGGTTTTGAGGAAGGGTTTGAAAAGAGGAATAAAAATAGTCATAATAAATACAAATATCACGCATGCAGATAAAGTCAGTATATTTAGAATCTATTTTATCATAATGGTATTAATGTCTGGATTGGGTTTTTCAGTTAGTATGGAAGTTATATAATTGCAACACCAATGAACAAGAAATGGAAACTTCTCATGAAATATGGTACTTACAGTCCTACTTTTAAGATCATATCATGCCTAAAATTCAGCATGCAATGTAAATTTTTGTCCATGGGATGACACGGGTGGGGTGTTATCTCTACAAGCCCTATTATGTGTTTTATTACATAAAACACATACAGGTGATAAAACTTACCATGATACTTTTAAGTCTTTTGACTTCATCTTCTTGGGCTCTGTAAGATTCCAGTTCTTGCTGAACAGACTCAGCCACCTCTGGAAAAGGACTAATGCAATAGTCTGCATTAAGCTCAGTTAAATCAACAAACTGAAATACTAGAACCAGACAATAAAAACCTTTTTGGAAATAACAATACATAAATCACGCAGCAGAATCAAATCAGTCAAAATAATGACATCTTGATATAATGGAGGTTTACTTTAACTTTTTTACTGTAGGTTTACTTTAACTTTCTAAGATATATTCACTGCTTTCAATAATTTTATGTAGTTTTGGTAAGAACAATTTGAGAAATAACAGAAAATTATCATGGACAATGAATACTGGCAAAAATCATTCCTTATGTGGTGGTTTGACCCTGGTTGCATGCCAGTTGCTCACCAAGTGACTCTATCACTTCTCTCCTCAGCAAGACAGGGGAGAAAGCAAGGTGGAAAAACCCCAAAGTCATGGGTCAAGATACAGGTGGTTGAAAAAAGGAAAGCTTATGTGTCAAAGCAAAGGAAAATGAAAGGTTTTATTCTCTATTTCCCATCAACAGATGATGTCTCGCCATTTCCCAGGAAGCAGAGCTTTGGTAGGCAGAGCAGTTGCTCCAGAAGAAAAACATTTTAAAAAAATCCCATTGAACACTGCACACTTCTCCTTTCTCTTGGCTTTTACTGCTGAACAGTGGAATGGAATGGATGGTACAGTATGGTATGGAAAGGTATGGAGTATCTCTTTGGTCACTTTGGGTGAGCTGTCCTGGCTATGCCCCCTCTGAAGACCTTGCCCACCCTCAGCCTGCTGGTGGGGAGGAATGTTGGGGAGACAGTGCTGATGCTGTGGGAGCACTGCCCAGCAGTAGCCAAAACACTGGTGTGTTATTGACATCTTTCCAGCCACCAATGCAAAGCACAGCACTGTGAGGGCTGCTGTGGGGAATGAAGTTCATCTCAGCCAGACCCAACACAGCTTAGAAAGAAAGGCCCCCAAGCTAGAAAAGATTTTCAAAGAAGCTTAAAACAGAACTGTCATATATGAAGAATACTTAGATTTTATATTGACTAAATTAATATAAACTGTATACCTTTACAGCTTACCTGCCCTTATGCTTTTGCCAGAATTTATCAGATGTAGTTAAATCATAGGACTTCTTATTTTTTTTCTTAGGTCTTGCACCTGCTGGAGTGCTTTCTGTTCCTGCTGATTCTTCCAAGTTAACTCTATTCAAATGGAAATCCTACAATAAAGAAGAATCTTATGTAAATATTTGACAATTTAATTGTTTATTCAGTCTTTTATACTCAACAAAATATTTTCTAGAATATTTCCTAAAAAATATTAACACAGCTATTTATCAGAACTTCATAAGAAGGCAGGAAATAGTTTACTAGTTAACTAGATAATAACAACAGCAATACAAGGACTCTAAAATTATTCACAGTTACTGAACTGTGATCAGTTCAATAGTAAACAAGGCAATGAATGTTATGCAAAGACTATCTCATATGCAAGCACTCTTCTGACACTGAACTTTGAACAGTTTTCTGCATAGAAAATGAATTATTTAGCAAGGACTGTGCTCTAGCAACTCCCCAAAACTTAGAAGTAATAAGTATCTATGTTGCAGACAAAAAGTGTTTCTAAATCTGTTCACTTACATAGCTACAAGGTATGTATCAAAGCTGCCAAGAAGCTGATGACAACAGCAACAGGATTACTCACTAAGAGGACTACTTAGCCACACCTTCACAGCTCTTTCCCTAATTTTTTGAGCACTAGTAAAATAGTGAATCCATGATAAAGCAAAACTTTGCAACAAAGCTGCTGTTTTTCCATATAGTTTTTCTTCTTCCACAGATGCATGAACATAGTAACTACATTGCTTTGCTAGAGGACACAATTCTGCTCACATCACCAACTGCTCCCTGTGGGTCTTCTGGTTCTTTCCCCCACTGCCAAAGACTGCCCTGCATTTTCTGAAGCTTACCTATTCTCTCTGGTTTTCAACAAAGAGTATTAACAAGTATTCCACTTGCTGACTTTGTCCTAGCTCTTTTCAAGGACACTTAAAACTTCAAAGGTGCTCTTTGCTTGAGAAATAATGATAGAGTGAAATCTTCAACTACACAGAAACTGTTATGAACCTTTTAGAATAGGTATTTTTTCCAGAAATAAAACATCACTTTATTAGTTTCATTAAAGTATACAGAAATGGATCCCTGTGAGTGAAACTGTCAAATAAAGCTTTAAAATGTTTCTAGTTAAACCCTGGCAGGGACTTAAATACTTCAAATGATCCATACCAGAATAGAAACAGAACCAAGTAGCTACTCAAAGGAAACACATAGAGTTGATGAGCACAAACCTCATCTTACAAGAGGTGTTTTATGTTTCAGCAAAAAATAGTACATTTCAAGGACACATATTTGATAAAAACTTGAAGAGAAAAACATTAATTTTATAATTTATAATTTTATAATTATAGCCAAATTATATTTAGCTACAATTTTTAATGGAGATACATGTTTTGGATCATTTTAACTCACCAGTGACCTGCGTTTTCAAGTTAGTTTTGGCATTTACAAGTTTTCCTAAAATAATTCTTCTTGATTAGTGTTCTTCTTTTCAACCCCCCATTTTGCCCTTATAAGGCTTTCTAACCATGCCTCTACCTATTTTTCTGTATCCACTGATGAAAGGATTTTTATTCATAAATACAAATCCCTTCATGTAAGCATGTTTCTGTGTAGAAACAGCATGGTTATGATCTCAATGGACGCAGTACTCAACTTCGTGCCTGGGTAGTTCAACACTGCACAGCATTCCTGGACTATTGTAACTGAGACCTTAAACAAAACTCAGTTTGTTTGAAAGCATAGTTTACATAATCAACATCTTGGTAACAATTTCATGGTTACAATTTATGGTGTCTTAAAAGACTACTGCAGTTATTTCATGGAATATTATGCTCAGTATGTGAAGAGTTTGGCAAGCTTGCCTTCAAGGTAACTTGACTAGTTTTGAAATAAAACTTTTGCCCTTGTCATGGAACGACAGACCCCTTGGTTACAATTTCATGAAAAAAATCCCTAATCTGTGCACTTTTAAGATACAACATTTAACAGGTTAGTCCAGAGAAACTACAGAACTCTACTGATGCAGTAGAGATCCAATATCACTGAGTAAGTCTTCCAGGGTTACTCCAATATCCCACCAGATTTGTAGCACTAGCTGTCCTCAGCTTCCAGTACATCTTTGATCACTGCATCTTGATGAACTGAAGTCCTATCCCAACTCATGCTTGAGGGCACCCAACACTAATTTAAAAAGAAACTTGTAGAAATTCACTACTTCTATCTGCAAGTCTCTAGCCGGTTCAACACTTACTGGAGAAAACCTGGTGCAAACTGTGGTTTTTCCAGACACCCCTTTCCCAAAGAAACTAGGCCAAAAATTGTTATTTGCAGAAAGCACTCTTAAGTTTAATAGGACAGGATTTGTGATAATGAATTAATTACATAAAATAAAATTTACAAGTACCCTAAAACATTGTATTAGTGCTGAAATATTTTCATCATAGCAACACAAGTTTCTGGACACTATGGATTACTATACAGTTCACCATCAACTCTGTATATCAACACATATGTGCATATTTCATGTATGCCTATAGCAGTCTCAATAATAAATCTAAATAATTCCCAAAGACAGATATTGAAATTATTTTCACAGTAACTCTCAGCACATAAAAAAGCTTCAGATACTAATTCTTATTCTTGTTTTTTAATTATTTACTCCACATCTATATACAAAATGCACAAATCGGAGGTAAACAGAATGAGCTATCATTCAAGTACATTTCTACTATTGGTTTTATAAAATAAATCTGAGGAAATAAAGGCAGCTTAAGGTTATCTAAATTTAAAAAAAAAACTTAAAAAATCTGTTTTAGATTCCTTTCAGTAGGACTGTACACCACTCTGCACTGAACACCTACACCACCTTGTGGAGAAAAACAGGAAACAGTATTTTCAGAAGTTCAAACTAAAATCAAAACTGGTTTAAAAACACATAAAAAGCATTTCTTTTTCAAAATTGAATTGCACTAAATGGAGTTTGGATATCACATAACCTACAGATCATGAGCAACTGAAAAAAAAGCCGGGATTGCTGAATTTGCTATCTTCTGATGATACCAAGATTTCAACTTTTAAAGTATTTGAGAAATTATTGCTAAATAAACCTTCTAGAGAAAAATCTTTCAAGTTATTCTTTATTAAAACAATAAAACAGACAAAACAGATTTTGGATTAAGAGAGAATCTGATAATAAGTTTTAACAATAAACTGAGTGAAAAAATAGTTTTGGTAACAAAATCAGATTTATCCTTACCAGAACATCATGCACTAAAGCTTGGTATGTCCAAGTATGATGTAGAGGAGTTGCTAAATCTATGTTTCTGTCAACAAGGACTAATAAGGGCCTTTGGAAGCTGAAAAGATGACACTGTGTTAGTACTTCTTTAAACATGGTTAAAGCACCCCACTAACATCCTGAGTGATATCAGCCACTTACATATCTACTTCAAGATAAAAGCAAAACTGCCTACTGCTGAGCTCCTCCAGCCTTCCCAAAAATAACTGGGGCTGATCACTATGATAAATTCCATTAATCAAATCTCAGTAATGATAAAGAGATTATTTTATACTTAGTGAAATTACCAATATAAAAATATTGAGCAGAAGTTGAAACACTGACTTTTTAGGTATTAACTAACCTATCCACATCTTTGTGTGGATATATGTTTGAGTTCCAAAAAACTGTTTCAGTGGGTACTATTTGACCTTAATCCCCATTATGATCCTCAAATATAGAATCTCACTTCCAAGGGTTTCTAATTTCATTTTGCTCTTTGCTTGTATATAAAGTCCATACAAAAGTAAATTATGAACTTCTGAGATGCACTGTGGTAATTCCATCAATACCCAATTTTGTAAAAATTGTAAAAAATGCAGTCATGCCTAAAGGTCTTGGGCTATGGCTACATGAAAAGCTTATAGTGAAGACAGGAAGACTGTGAGCTGACAGAACATTATAATAACCATTTCTCTTAAGCACATAATCCCTACAACATGCAGTTGAAGTGCCTTTGAACAGAGAAAAAGCATTTAAATTCCATGCTCTGGATTTCCTTGCAGTAAGTATATTCACTTAAATGTATAATCTCAAAAGCCTTAGCTGATTCTGAAAAACTAAAGTAAAGATCTGAAGCCATTCAACTGGTTAAAATTTCCTGTGTTTGCTTTATCTTGCATTTTAATTTTGAGGGCAATGATGCTACACTATCAGGAACACAAGCCATGCCTCTGAAGGAAAAGCAGTGCTTACAATGCAGTTCCCATGAAAATGAAGAAACTGGTATTTCACAACTATTCTCTCTCCTTTCAATCTCATTCCTTTTGCCAATGTTGATGTTTTTGTGCCTTTTATCCAAGCCTTGATTTTAATTTGAGATAAAAGTATGATGACTGTTTTATACTCAGTTAGCAGACTGTAAGTTTCCTTCAGCTATGGTCTTGCCAATACCTCTCCTCCTTTTCATGAACAGAGGCTCTCATAACACACCTTCCTAAGGAAACCTGTGGAGTATTCACCTGTCTGGAGGCAACAGTGTACAGGGATGCTACTGAGAACACATTATCAGATGCTTACAAGCATCCACAAAGGACTCAAATGGTCATGGCTTAACAGACCTTAATTATCCAGGTGGTAGTCCTCAAGCAGTGTCCTCTGATCAAGACAGGGATCAGCTGGGAAACACTTGCTTTTGATATAACTAAACTGGTAGTAGTGTTCACAAGCAAGAAGATGGGTCTGTCTCTCTTTTTGAGGACTTCAGAGCTATGTTCAGACATCCAACTGCATTTCATAGCCCTGTAAACAGAGTGTATTTACAGAAGTTTGGCTCCTGCTGGGTTTAGAGGCTAAACAAAATTAACTGGTTCATAACATAACTTCTGACTTACTGTGCTAGGGCCATACTCTTAATAGTTATAGAAGTTTTTAAATGGGTTATGCTGTGGGATTGGAGAACTCCCTTGAAAGTATGTAAATTCTATTAATATAGAATTTGAACCAAATTCTTGTAATTACAGTTTTCTGTACAGTGGTGATTTACCCAGACAACTGAAATGTGAAAAATAAAATGACTAACACAATACCTGAATTGGCCAGCTCCAAGTGTATCACCTGTAAAAAGACTGTTTCTGGCATCTCTTAGATTCTCTCTGAGCTTCTTATCCAGTTTCTGAGGATGGAAAAAACAAAGCCACTTTTAACAAACCAATGGTTTCCTAACCTCTTTACATGATCAACATTAAAAGATGTATTGTGCTGTTTTTGTAGCTTATAAATGTCTTAAATGCAGAAGACTAGTGTACACGGGAAATAAAGAAATCTTACATCAATTTTGTCCCTCCAGCATTTCTATCTATGTCCAGGACTACACTGAAGATGTTTCCTTTATGTCTACTAATCCCATTCCAATTAGCACCCATTCCCTAAACATGCAAGTGAAAAACACCAGTAGGAAGCATCAAGAGGGAACGACAAAAGAAGCAGCAAATTGGGCTGGCAGACACTACCATACAATTGTTTCATAAAAGTGAGATTATCCTCAATATGAGTGCATGCACACTGCATGCTTTAATCAGTATTACCATTTCACTGACAAAGAAAATGCAAAGAAGATGGAAGAAATGAACCCCAGTGACTCTTAATGAAGACAGTTCTGTAGAGGTTGTTAATTGTGATTTAGTTTGGTCATTCCATTCCTATTTGATGATCAAGTTCAATGTCAGTTTAATTTGCTATACTAAAAATGTCTTGTACTTGCAGGGTTTCCCAGTAAGATAGATAAACATTTCTTACTGATACACACAGAGGAACACAGGTCCAACAGCCACTTTTAAAGTTGTAGATGCAGCTTAATTATAACACATATTAGAAAATCTTGATAAACTCTAGATTAGGAATAATTATTTATATTTAAGTTTCCCATTATCTGATTCCCTAACATTACAGTTTCTACAGAAGTTCTGTGGAACTGGAATCAGAAAGGAAAGTGAATGTACCTCTTTTCCAGTTTTATTTCCTTCACAAGGAGAAGGATACAATGACACTAGATCTCTGTCTAGTACTGAGGAAAGTGAAAGTGATGTTTGGAAGGTTGTAAAGCAATGATAGGTGCTTAGAAAAACAGTTCTTACCACTGCCACCATTTCAGCTGCAGTTCCTCTTGAGCATCTGATTATAGGTATAGCGCCTAATGAAAGATACATTGACTTCTACATGCATTGCCATTTCAGATTCTGTATTACATTACTTTTTATAAACAACTTTAACTAACATTCTGAGATTAAATACAAACTTACATTAAACTTTTCTCTTGCAGTCTTTTTCTATGAAATGAAAAATACTATATAGAAATATTAAATAAAGTTTTACAGAAGTGAATACCCCATATAACAATTTATGAGAAATAGAGTAGATATTAGAAAGAAAGCTCATCCACTGTTGGAGGGGACAAACTATCTCATGCAGATGCATTAGAAGTTCTTTTCAAAAGATTAGAAGTCCCTTGTACACAATAATAAGTATTATACCACCACAATGTATCCATTACTACTCACTGCTATGTCCAGAACTATCTATCTATGGTAATGCTATTTTCAAAAGCACATTTTCCAGTGGCTTTCAGGTTTCAAAACATTTAGCTACAGTTTCTCACTTATCTATACAAATATGAAAATTCCAAAACCACAGATTTTAAGTGACTGAGGAAAAGACATTAATTTGTATCACACTAACATTTGAAAGAACTGAATGGGTCCAAGGGAATCTCTCTTGAAGAGACTGCCCCATGGCAATCCCCAGCTCCCCTTGTAGGAAAGCTATCTCAGATGGACCAATTTCAGTTACAATTTAAGTTAAATGTCATCACTATGAAAAATGTATCAGCTAACCATCAAGGAAACTCACAATAAAATAAGTAAACTTAATTTATCTTCCTATTCCGTTAGGAAGTTATTTCAGTTAGATCTTTGCAGGGTTTGTGTGAGGAATTTTTTTCTTCTAACTCTGTGGTGTTTAGGGGATTGGTTTTTTCTTGGAGAATGACAAATCCAAACTCAAAGCACTACTATCTTCATTGCAAACTAGAATTTTGTTAGAACCTAGCATCCAAACCCTTGCATTTCAGTATTCTCCTCCCATTGGTACTGAAGACTAAGACTCAACTCCCATGAAGGCCAACCTTTATTGTACTTTGCAGTGATATAAAGCAAGATATTTGAGTGATAGAAAGCAGTGATATTTGAGCAAGATCATTATCCCACCCTGTGAATGATTGAGATTTTGGTCACAGATCTAATTCTGCTTTTAATTTTCTATATGAAATCACTAGACTTCTAGTTATCTCATTGAATATGGAAAATATGCTAGAATTTGGAAACTTACCAAGTGTAACAAAAAAACAGAAGAGACTATCAACAATAGTGTCCATTATAGTTTCCATTTCTGTGTCTGTTATATCTGGTCGGTTAATGGCTAAAACAGTGTGGAAAAGAGAACAGAGTTAAATAAGTTTATGCCATTTTAATAGTGAGAGAGCAATCATCTTCTTATCTGATGGCTGTTAGTAGTCAACAGCTTTTGTTGCAGAAGAGATTACATCCTGAAATGCTCCTCTCACCACACCTGTTATTTTCATCTCCCTTTTTTTTCTGAGAAAAAAAATGGCAAAATTATTGGCTACTGTAGAAGGTCAAACACTATACAATAATTTCTGAGTCTCTCTCACTGCACACATATCTTTTGGATTGTTATTACTGCATAAACAAAAACCTACTAAGAAATGGTACACAAGAGAAATGGCCATCCACTTGGCTAACGCTTTCAGGAAGAAAATCCTCAAGAACTACCTGTATAAAATAATTATAGAATGCAGTTATCTATATTTAAAATTTCTAAATCCCACCTCTTGTATGGAGATTCCTTTTTTTCTCCTAAATTCATCATCAGTCTCTAAATCAGGGGTAATTGCCAAGTTATAAAACTGTACTTGACGGATAAGAGAGATTTCCTTCCCACATTTAGGTCACAACATGAAGCAATGTTTCTCTTAAGTAACTAACCCTGACAAGAATAAAATAGCCAACAGGAAACATCAAACCAAATCTTATCACAGATCTCAAGTCAAGCACTAGCTAGGATTCATGCCATAAATCCTACCCTTGTTTGTTTTACATTACCTTTAAAAATTTCTCACATAATTACCTGTCTTATCCTCTTTCTTCAAAAATGAATTTCAAAGCTCTAAATATTAATAAGCCTCCCATCCTAAATTTATGCATGGACAGCCATAACCATTCTATAACTTTCTATAACTTTAAAGGTGCTTTTTACCCCCCAGCTTTTCTCCTGTAAGAACTTTAGAGACATGGATTATATTTTAGCAACTACCCTTAGTAAGCTAAGGTTCTGACTAGGCTGACAACAACAATAGAAGTTTCAAATTTCTGATATATCAGCACCAAGAAAAGCAGACCATTCCCAATATCTGTATTTTACTATAATGACAAAGCTTTGAAGAAATTCACTGGGGCTATCATTCTGCAGTTATCTCCAACTAATGGTCTCCCACTGTACAGGGAGGAAAAAAACCTAATTTTTACTTTCTTAACTTTTCCAATTTTAAAATGTATTTCCCATCCTGCTAATATGTTTAAAGTACTCATTTCTGGTGTTCAGTAATCTGCACACTGTCAGTGCCTTCTAATTTTGTCTACCATGAACATTTTATCAGCACATTCCTTTTCTTGTACCATAGCAACCAACACAGATACTTAATTAAATTAGATCAACCTTTGAGAAACTTCATTAAGAATCTTCTGGTAAAATGTTCTGCCATGTTTTCTGTAAGTTTTTCTTTCTCCACTCTAACAAGCTTATGGGGAATGCATCTATTACAGAAAAGTAAGCATAGGTGTCCTACATTTTCCTGTTGTACTACAAAATTCAACCAAATTGTAAAGCATGGTAAAGAAGCACTCAAATAGCATGAAACAGGATGTCTCAAATACCAACTTTATACCAATATTACTCATTTACTCTTCCTTATACACTGTCGTAGGAAAACAGAATCAGAGGGAGCCTGAGGGATTAACTAGCTGGTCCTCCTTTTCAAAGATGAGTTAAACCCATGTAATTTCTGCATCTAAACCAATTCAAAGAACTTCCCAGTCACAAAAATACCATAATATTTACAGGTAATCTAATATTTCATTATTTTTAAAGTTAAAAAATGCTCCTAACATCTGATCAGAAACATTCTTGTTGCATTTAAATTCATCACTTCTTGTTCATTACTAAACAGAAAGAATGTATTGTGTCCCTTCTGTGTAGTAAAGTCTTTCACATAATTGAAGGATTTTATATTGCTTATTTGTCCGGACATTACCTCTTTGTAAAAGCAGCCACACAGCCAAGGAATCAGGAAACTGAAAATTAACCTGTTTTGTGATATTTGATTTTAGCTCATCCATTCAGATACCTTTATGGTCACACAGAGCAGCGCTGCTGCAAGAACAGCAGCCATCTTTAAGTACCCTCAGATTACACTGATTTTTGCAGATTATAAACTGGCAGTCTCCTGCTAGGGATACTCTCCCCAGGCAAAAAAGCCCACCTCTTCCTCACCTCTGCACTCCCACTGCCTGTCTGTGCCAGATCTAGAACTCACACAATGAGGCAGATCAGCTACCAAGCTCTAATGGAAAACTCATCACTCTCTGTGGGGGATCAGATTTCTGCTCCCTGAGCTTTTGGAAACAGCCCACTTCTACATTGGTTTAAACATGCTGGCAAATTTCAGCAGCACAAGACAGGAAAACAAGCCAGATAGAAACTGATGGGTGTAAAACCTTTTCAGTCATCTTAATTAAAATTCCTTGTTAGCATAAGGAATCTTATGACAGTCAATTAATTATATACACAGGAACACATCACAAAATAATTAGTATTAAAACTCTTCAACATCAGGTTTTAGTGAAAAAAAATATATCTGCTTTTCAAACAAAAATGCCCTTCATTCTGCCAGTGGAATCAATCCCCAGTGTGAGACACCCAGTGTGTGACACACATCTCAGTTATTATGGATCCAGTTTTAAAGAAAAGGTACTGACTTCAGATATTGGGCAAGAAAGCAGAAAAATCTCACTGCTAAATATCAGACGTACAGAGACTTCTCATCTCTATCTGGTCACTAAGGAGTATTTCATGCACCAGGAATCAGCTGTGTGACTTTGTAACTCCACTAAAGCAATGAGGAGCTGCTGCAAAAACAGGACTATCTTGACTTCTCCTTCTTCCCTTTAATTGCATTTGTACATCACACAAATGAGTTGGTATTTTTGAAGGAATGAGTCAATTAAACACACCCTGCAGCTCTGAAATTACTGGTTCTGATGTAAAAAGAAAGGAAGAGTAAAACTACAGCAGAAGCAGCCACACAACATACCCTGTAATATCTATGAGTAGATCATCTGTGAGTTACATCTGCCCCCAGAGTAAGGGGCAGGAGTGGTGGTTCTCTGTACATTCAGCACACTGAATGGGTCAGTGGTCTACATAAAATCAGCACAATGGAGGAAGGAAAATCATGTGGACAGTTATGACAGCTAGTTTGTATGTTGACTTGAGCTGCCATAGCACCAAGGTAACTGATCTAAAGCCACTTGCTTTTCCTGCTAGGTCCCAAACCAAGTTGAACAGAAGTTTTTAGAAAAAATAAAAAGAGTTCCAGGAGGCTGACTTCATTTGCAACTCTGAAACTTTATGAAGAAGCTGACATGCCTGGCTCACATGCTTGCAGAAGCAAATTAGTACTGCTTGCTGTCTAGAATGCTCTTTCCCACCCACAGTGACTATCCCCATGTGGAAACAATATGTAATTTTTCCAATGTTATTTTTTGCATAAAAACTGTTATTATCCATAAATGTCTATACAACAGTTTCACTTTGTATTTATTTTTCAGTATTACAATCACCATATAAAAAAAGATGCTGAAATGAATATCTAAGAACTGCTTCTTTCATGATTTTACATATCTAACAGATTATCCTGAACTCTGAGCAGATCAAAGTAAAATAAGGTAATTGCTGGTTATTAGCTACAACTTCTAAAGTAAATTTCAACTTCAGATATTCCTGTATAATTTTTATATAAATTCTACTTACCACGGTATGAAACAAGTTCTTTGTTTTGGTTACACAATACAAACATATCATCTTCTAAAGTAATAAAATTAAGATATTGATCAAACACCTAGAAAGCAAGGAATAATGGTCAGAATAACCCAGAGTGAAGCATAAAAATACCTGTATGTGATTTACTGCTACATTTTACAGACGTATCTATTAAAAAAAAAGTAAGATATAATTTATGAATTAAAAAGCCTGCGTAAGGTTTGAGTGATTAACCCAAAATATTAGAGAACTGGAAAGGTGCCAGAACTGTCCAACTTCAACTGTTTCTGTGCACAAAGTTTTAGCAGCCAAGTATCACTGAAAAAAAAAAATGTGGAGGACATTTTAATATTATAGGTTCACTTTTTATGAATATAAAGGACTACAACATAATCAGCACTGAGCTCTCAGGCAGGAGAAAAGAAAGAGGACAATATCTGAACAATAAGACATTAGAGCTCATGGATTTTAACTTTTCTGTAACACCATGTGCATTTAGGAAAAAATTTAACTCCTCTATAGCATAAACTATTAATGAGACATCACAGCTGAAAAACAGATTTAAGAAAGTTAGTTTACAGTGCTATACTAATTTCCTGCTGCTGAGGACCTAAGGCTTAAACACTACTAGTACTGTTCATTTTATTTCACAATGTTTTCTTTCTCTCACGCCAGTAGCACCAGCTGGAGTGAAAAATGGTGAATGTATTTAAGTGTATTACTTCGTAATTTAAAGGTTTTAGTGCAGCCATTCACAAAAATAAAAGTAAATCTCTAACACATGCCTTTAAATCATAAAGGTACAGGAGAGTATTCAGTAAAAGTGTACATATAAAGTATTATTTCAAATGAGAACTGCACTCCTACTGCTCTTTTTGTTTATTTTGGAAATAATACAGAAACATATATGCACTGAAAGCACTCATTCAGCTGATGTGATCAAGAATCCTCTGAAACCACTGTATTTCCCCTCCTATCATTTAGCTCAAAAGTCTTACAACACTTTGACTTTTGACAGCTGAAGTATGGTACTAAGCTGCATTATTGGGATGGCTGTAGTTCTGCTTTTTTCCCCAGTATGCCTGAAAATGAGAATGCAGTCTTATACCTTTAATGGTGCTAATATTAGGGTCTGGGGGACTTTCTTACCTTAGCCACTTGAGTTACTGCATTAGCACCTATAGCAGCATTTGCAATATCTTCCAGTTTACTTCTTGAAATGGCAGAAATGAAGTTTAAATAGTAAGACTCATAAAGCTGGTTTCGAAGATCCTAAAAGAAAGGAAAATTTTCCTGAATAAGTACTAATACATTCCTGACTAATTAAAAGAAGAAATCATACCGTTACTATGTAATGTTACAGTTTTCCACAATCAAACTAAACCTTCAGAAGTGCTTAGCTGTCTGCTCACACAGCTCTTTTTATGAATATGAATCAAAACATGGTGTTTTGATTACATATCCAGATATAAACAACCTACCACAGAACTGCAAAAAACCAGGAAATGACACTTAAGCTAAAGGGCAGCAATTACTATTCCACACCTTACTGCTGACCAAAAATACCCTTTGCTCTTCTCCTTACTTTGGCTAAGATGTCAACTTTCCGTCTCCTTACAAGAAATGTGAAAAATTGAGGTTAGCCTAATCCAATCTTCCCACTCAAAGCAGTCTCAAATTGTGCAGGTGGCTCATGATAGTGCCCAGTCAGGTTTTGAACTTTTCCAAGGATGGAGACTCCACAAACTCTCCAGGCAATCTGTTCCAGTGTTTGGCCACCCTCGTTAAAATAGCTTTTTCTATTGTTAAATGGAATATTTGTACCCACTGCCTTTTATCTTTTCACTCCCCAAAGTCCCTCTGAAACACGAGACATGTTTATCTTTCAGCTTGCTGGGAAATTGAAGTTTTGCATTATAATATTTTGGGTAATTCTTTTCTGACAAATCTGTGCTAGTAGTTACAGTCACATTCTGGTGAGTGCAGGATTACTTCACACACTTGGTTGTGTGGGCCCTTTTGAAACATTACAGATGCAAGTTACCTGGCACATTCTGTCAATATTTTCTTCTGTTGGCATTACAAAGTAAACAGCTGGGACATCAGGAATAGCATCTCGATCTGAATGCAAAAGCCTGACAGGAAGAAAAAAGACATGTCCAATATGTTTTTTCTCTGATATGTATAAAATTAAAAGAAGTTAAAGAAATTATTTATTTGTACAGACAAATGAAATTTCCTACAATTTCCTTCTATATTTAACTGGAGTTTTAGCAAGAAAAGAAATCACATTTGTGTATTTTTGGCTGAATATATTAATAGATGTGTTCAAAATTTATTCAAAGCTTGAGAAAAGGCTTTACAAATGTTCAAAAACAGATTATCCATTTAGAGGAAGCTAAATTACTGCACTCACGAAGTTCATATGTGAACTGCTGCTGTGGTAAAAAACCACTATATTTAATTCTATTAAACTTGCCTTTCCTGCTTGAAGACAAGGTGCTTACATGTTTTTCTCATGTTTCTGCTGATCTGTAAGCAGGTTAAACTGTTTCCATTTCTAGCCTTCACTTAGCAAAAGTTAATAAATTTGGAAAAAAATACAAGTTATGTTCAAAGTTTCTTCATGAATGCTAGGAATGACAATGGACTAGGTAAATGTAATCTGGCAAAAAGACATGAGAAATCTCTTAAAATAATACCTAAAGATTTCATATGTTTGACAGCCGACAAGTAAAATCTATGTGTAAAAAGACAAGCAAAGAACATACACAGTCTCATGAAACAGTTTGTGCCAATACAATTGTAACATATATGATTGCAACAGGATTTGTAGAGACAAATACCAAAAGAATACCTACTGGATAATTTTTATTTTTGAACAAGGGCCTCCTGTTTTGAGCAAGAAATCCTAGTGAACATTGTTTGGAACAATCTCTTCATTTCTTGATTTTGCATAATGGCATCTGATTTTAGGAACAAATCTAGTAAGTTTATAATTTTTATTCTAGCAGTTATTTATTCAATGATTTTTCACCGATTTGTTAATTATTTTGGGGAATATTAAATAATGTTCTTTTTACAAAAGAATTCCCAGTTTTAAAAAGAACTTACAGATGCAAAGTGATCCCCATATCCCTCAGCTCTTTCACTGACAGCAAAGGTGAGATGATATCTTGGCCAAATCTGTCATAAATGAGAACCTGAAACAGATACACATCATCTTATAAAGTGCTGTAAAATGTGGATACTGTAGAATACAGTGGATACAGGAATCCAGGTTTAGGGAACAACTACCCTAACTTCAAAAGTGCTTCAACATCTAAACATCTACCACTTTACAATAAATCATTAATTTGTCATGGACTTCCATTTGTGCTTACCAATAAATAAAATATGAAAGAAAAAACAAGGGAAACTCAGTGATAAAGGGGGAAAAAGAACTATCACTTCCATCTCCTTAAAAGTGCCTTGTCAAACAAGAGTTTGCTGTTTGAAGTTTGTTATTGTATGTGCAGAGTTTTCCTGACTGCACTTGGGAGAAAACAAGAGGAAAATCAGAAGAGAAAATAGGAATTAGTGAAAAAAGACAAGGGATAAAGAGACAGAATATATGCTTTGCAGTAACAAAAACTCCTCATGACCTAAAAAATTATATTTTAAAGGTAATAAAGCTATCCTGAGCTCAGATTCTTTAAGCTATCAATAATTCTTCCATTTGTTTGGGCTTCTTTCTGACTCTGGTATTTTTTCAGCAGTTCTGATACTCAAGTGTGTGTATTTACAATATAGGAAAAATATTTTGTACAAGTTAATAACACAAGAAAGATGAACTTGATTTAGTTAAAATCTGCAAATTTGAACTTTTCTGAACACCATAAAATTCTCATAATCCTGTTCCAAAAGTTCTTACCTTCCATACTGGTTCTCCTGTGCTGTTTTTAACTGGAGGAACATTGAAGTTCAGCATACGTTTCAAAGCCACTGGAAAATAAAGCCAAAGAATGCTTCACTCTCTTTACACTTTAAAAACAGTGACTTAAAGACTTTAGCAGGATTTTATTATACATTTGAAAGGAAAACCATTTGAAAGGAAAACCATCACAAAATATAAATACAACAAGTCACATTTTCATTATTTTTATGCAGCTTTGACTGACAAGTGGCTCACATCTGCTAGAATTTATGGACTCCAGAGGACACAGCAAAAGGCAAAGAAACAAGTTCTAAAACATTTATTCTCCTTAGTTATACAGGCTATATTCTAACAAGGTTTGCCTTAAAACTAATTCCAGTATCTTCCTGAAGGTGCTTTCTGTCCAGTGGGAACTAGTTTGCTTCATTCCCCGATGTGCTTTTCCTACCCCACAGGAACACCACTGTACACACCAAACAAAAAATACCTTTATAACTGACTAAAATCAATACACAAATTGAAAGATTTTGAGAACTCATATGAAGAAACTGCTGGTTTAAGATACAAAAATACCCTTAGTTTGTAGCAAGAAAACTCTGAAAGATGAATGAACTTTAATTTAACTTTCCATTCCACATACAAACCAAAGGAGATTGTTCTACCTACCTCTAATTTATAAATCTATTATGTAATGTATCTTTCCTCATTTATTTGATTAAACAACACAGTATGTGCTGCTCTCCCATCTTTGACTAGCAGCAAAAGACTATTTGTGCTATAGCGCCGATTCTCTTAAAACTCCTAACAAAATCATCGCAGAGTTTTGCAAAGAGGAAAAACTTGCAGAAATCAGAGTGATGGATACCACTCAGCTCATAAATAGAGAGCAGTAGAAATAATTGACTTCTGACTCTGGCTGAATGAACATAGTGCAGTTCCTGGGATCTACAGCATCACAAGGAAGATCTCCAGTCCAACCTCCTGCCTAAGGAGGCTACGCCAGGCTGCTCAGAGCTTTATGCAGTCAGCTCTCCACGGATGAAGATGCCACAACCACATTGTGCAACCTGTGGCACTGACTGTCCTTGTGGAGAAAAAGCTTTTCCTTACATCCAGTTTGAACATCCTGTTTATGTTACACAATTTATGCCTGTTGTGCTTCACTGTACGGCCAGACACCACTACAAACGGGCCTGATTCCTTCTCAGTGCTGCCCAGAGGTATTGGGGAGCTGCTGTAAGGTCCACCCTGAAGCCACCTAGAGAACAATCCAGGCAGAACAAGCCTTAGTGCTAGAGCCTCACCAGAGCCTCTGACCACCTTGGTAGTAGTCCCTGCTGACTCCCTCCAGCTGATGGTCCACTGGGAACCCCCTGCAGGTCTTTTCTGCAGAACTGCTCTCCAGTCTGGCAACCCCCCACACTGTTGCCTGTGTGTGCAAGGGGCTCTTCCTTTAGAAGGGCAGGAATTTGTCATCGTTAAATTTCATAAGATCTCTGCTGGCCCATTCCTCTTGCCCATCTAGGTGCCTCCAAACGGCAGCTCAGCCCTCAAGCAGAAGAGATTCCCCTAGTTTGCTGTCACCTGCACACTTTTAATCAGAGTACACTCTGACATGCCCTCCAGGTGACTGATAGACATTTTAAACAGGAGGGGTCACAGAATACACTCATGCAGTGCTCTAGTTGTTACCAGACTCTAGGTAATTATGTCTGATTAATTACAAACCCTCTGAGCCTGACCACCCAACCAGTTTTTTTAATGTAGTTAGTTGTTCATCCATCTAGTCCATGACATCCTAACTTGGATATAATACCATGGTGTCAAAAGCTTTGCTGAAGTCAAGGTAAATTAAATAATCCTGTCCTGTTGCCTACAAACCCAGTCATTTTATCACTGAAGGCAATTAGGCCGGTCAGGTATGATTTACCATACATAAATTCATGCATGCATTTTCCCTCATGTGAAGAGAAGTATTTTCCAATATGATTCACTCAGTGATTGACTCCAAAGTGACACTAAGGCCTGGAAGCATTTGTAGGTGAAGACTGAAGCAAAGGCAGCCCTGTTTACCTCAGCCCTAACTGTGTCTATCACCATTAAATGAGCAGCTCTATTTAGCAAGGATCCAACCTCTTTTCTTAATTACATTTTTGCTACTAATGTTGCAGCACAAGCACTTCTCCTTTCTCGAGATACATGCTGCACAGCTCAACCTCAGTAGAACTTTGGCTTTCCCAATATCATCTCTCCAAGGCCAGGCAGTGTTTCTGATGCTCTGCTTCCTCCTATGTACTGCCCTTTCAAATGACACTACTAGAAGTGAAACACAAATGTGGGAAAATCCAAGCTAGCATTGAGTGCTGAGTCTTGATGGGCTCCAGCCTTCAACTTGCTCCATACTTTTTTCTTTTCTTTTTTAAACACCATGAAGCAGCTCTGCAAATTGATTACAGGATGCTCCTGGGTTCTTTGGCCTCTCACTGCTGGTGACATCTTTAGCCATATGAGCAATTTTATATAAAGCTGTATGGTTATGGGCTTTGGTACTACTGGTGCTGAAGCAGCTGCACTGCAGAGTTTAACATCTAAAGTAAAACTTGGCAAAAGCTCTCTGCCAAGAAAGAGTAATCAAACTGGTAACGTGCTGTGACCATCATGTCAACATTCAGCAAGTGCCCGAGTTCCTTTTCTGTATTCATATTGTCATTTCATTTATATTAATGGTGAATGTTCTCTGGGGCAAGGATCAGGTTTTTACTGTGCTTGCACAATGATATGCTTCTGTTATGAAACCAATCCTGGTTATGAACCAGGATAAAGGTCACAACAGATGGTGCACATACATGGTAAGACCATAACTAAATGATAAGAAACATTTTTCTGAGTACATTTTAGCTGTTGAATCTAGCTCCTTGGAAAAGACCTCCTTAACAGAAGACATCATGGATTCAGTTGTAAAGGCTGACTGAAATAATCAAGCAACAATTGGTGACATGAACAGTGGGACTGAGTGCAGCTGCAGCAAGTTTGCCAATGACATCAAGCTGTGTACGGTCACAAAATCCCAGAATCATTCAGGCTGGAAAAGACCTCCAGGACCAGTGAGTCCAACCTTTGACTGATCACCACCTTGTCAACCAGACCATAGCACCAAGTGCCATATCCAGCTGAACACCTCCAGGGATGGTGGCTCTACCACCTCCATGGGCAGCTCATTCCAATGTTTAACCCTTTCCATGAAGAAATTCCTCCTCAAAAAGATGGAGAGAAGGGAGGCCATCCAGAGGCACCTTGACAGGCTTGAGAGGTGAGCCCGTGCAAACTTCAGGAAGTTCAGCAAGGCAAAGTGCAAGCTCCTGCAGCACAAATACAGGCTGGGCAGAGAACAGATTTAGAGCAACTTTGAGGAGGACTTGGGGGTTTTGGTGCATAAGAAACCTGACATGACCTGGCAATGTGCACCTGCAGCCCAGAAAGCCAACTGTACTCTGGGCTGCATCCAAAGCAGCGTGGCCAGCAGGGTGAGAGAGGGGATTCTGCCCCTCTGTTTTCCTCTGCTGAGATCCCACCTGGAGTACTGTGCCCACATCCGGGCCCAACATAAGAAGAACTCGAACCTGTTGGATTAAGTCCAGGGAGGAATAACAAGATGATCAGAGGGCTGGAGTACCTCTCCTATGAGGAAGGGCTGAGAGAGTTGGGTTTGCTCAGCCTGGAGAAGAGAAGGCTCCAGGGAGAACTTATAGTGCCTTCCAGTACCTAAATGGAGTTAGAAGAATCCTGGAGAGGGACCTTTCACAACAGCATGTAGTGACAGGACAAGGGGGAATTGCCTTAAATGGAGACAGTAGGTTTAGATGAGATATAAAGTAAAAATTCTTCCCTATGAGGGTCATGAGGCTCTGGAAATGCTTGTACAGAGAGGCTGTGGATACTCCATACCTGGAACTGTTCAAGGCCAGCCTGGATGGGGCTTTAAGTAAACTAGTGAAAGGTGTTCCTGGCCATAGCAGGCAAGGAGTTAGAATGAGA
The DNA here is from genome assembly GCF_028018845.1 of Melospiza georgiana. Lineage (NCBI taxonomy): Eukaryota > Metazoa > Chordata > Aves > Passeriformes > Passerellidae > Melospiza > Melospiza georgiana. The sequence goes on along the minus strand of NC_080435.1, from coordinate 37,082,485 downwards.
TGATCTTCAAGGTCCCTTTCAACCCACACCGCCCTATGAACACAGTGAAACAGGACAGAAAAGAATAAAGCTGAACAGAATACGTGCTCAAAGAAAATAGGCTTTATTAGAAAGATAGCAAAGAGAAGATAAGCAAAGACTTCAGAAGAACATCAAATAGCACTATCAATGATAGATGGCAGAGGAATGAGATTACAAAAAAGTAGACTGGTACAAAAAAAATAAGCATACTAGTAAAATATTTAATGTCCACAGAGACTGCGACTGAGATTTTTAGGCAGATGATTTGAAACATTTCATGCTAACCAAATGCATCCAGAATCCTCTATACCACCAAAGATACTGCAGCTGTCAAGGAGAGAGTGTCATGATTAGAGCTCAACTACTGACTACAACTTTGGCAAACAAGGGAAGTAGAGGACTAAGGAGCTGACATGCCCTGTGCTCTAGGAGTATGTCCAAGGCTTTACAAAGCAGCATCAAGGCAGAGAAGAATCAATTAAGGACTCCCAGCAATGTCTAAGAAGGGACTGAACTAACAAACCCTTTACTCACAGAAATCCTCATGCACAATGAGTTTAGTCGTTATTATCGTATTCCCAACTTCTCGAGGGTCAGTACAGACATGGATGCCCCCGTACTGTCTTAACAAGAACATGACAACAGTAACTTTATTTCTGCACCATTAAACGCTATTTCCCGTCGGTCTTTCCCACGGGCAGAAAGAAACCGAAACGGAGGGTGCGCTCGCTCCCACGGCCGCGGGAGAAGGCACCGCTCACGGCCCGGGCCCGGCCAAGTCCCGCCCCGGGAGCGCCTTCCACACCTCGGCGGCACCTACGGCCACGTCCCCGGGGCCTGGGGCCCAAGCGGGGCCGGGGTCCCTCTGCGAGACCTGCGGCCCGAGGCTCCGGAGCCTCGCCGCCCCGGGCCCACCGCCCCGGAGGCGAGGAAAAGGCGGCAGAGGGGCCGTCACCCCGTTGCCGGGAGACCCAAGCCGGGTGAGAGGGCGCGAATCCGCGGCGGCGCCCGCAGCCCGCCCCGCGGGGACCGAGGCAGCGCGGCGGCGGCGGCGTGCGGCCGGCCCCGCTCCCCCGCCCGAGCGCCGGGACCGCGGGCGGGCGCTCACCTGTCTGCTTCTCCCGGATCCCGGCCGCCATCTTCCCGCGCCGCCGGCCCGGCCGCGCCGCCCCGCCCCGCCGCCGCCTGCGCAGCCGCCGCGACACGTGGCGAGCCCCGGGCCGGGGGCCGGCCCGGCAGCAGCTGACGGTGGCAAACACAGGCCCGTGGTGGGCCCGGCTGAGCGCAGGCCCGGGGACGGCCCTCGGCACCGCTGCTCGGCTGAGTAGCTGGTAGGTTCTGCTCTCCGACAGAAGTTGCAAGAAGAAATAACTGAAGCAGTTTTGATACGACCACCTCATGACTAAATGGAAGGACTGATGTTTTAAAACCAAGGATCTAGCTGGAAATAACGTCTTGTAGTTTTAGTGAGTTACCGCAATGGAATATAGCTACAAGTTTCCTTCCCTCTGCCTTCATGCCCCTACAGCAATCCCATCGGGAATGAGCCGCCTTGCCCCAGCTCAGTTTTGGATACCACGGCTAAACATGCCATATACACCTTTGTGTAAATCTACAAGTACACAAATGAAACTATAGAAAATAGTGATAACACTTCTAGAGCTAAAGTCCAGAAATCAACAAAATAAAAACACGGAAGCTACATATTTAACCTTTTATTGCACTTTGGACATATTCCCACAATTACTGATTATTCAACACTGATGCTACAAAACATCGCTTGAAGATGCAACAGAGTTTAGGCACTGATTCTGCAGAGTTCAAGTTAGAGCTAAAAAAATTTACAAAATTACAGTGTATTGCATAACATTCTAAATACCATAACTTTAAAAATAACATCGTTTATGTAATACAAAAATCAGAGGGTTGGTTATAGATTTTTTACAAACATTAACATTTTGAAAATGATTTTCTGTATACATATGATTTGACACGTCAAAAGTTTTTGCATTTTTATTTTTCTTGTTTCCTATTAGATATTCCCTCAGGTAAGAAACAGAAAAGTTTGAGCTTTAAAATGTTTTACCATATAAAACAGATTCAAAATATACTTGAAAGGCATATTTTGTAGGCTTCTATATTGCAATTCTATTTAAATTAGATTTTTTTTCATATACAGAATGTGAGTGTGAATTAATTAAAAAATTCTCATGTTTAAAAATTCCAGGACATAACATCTTAAGGAAGATAATCAAAGGCGCAGCACACAATGGTTTAGACTTGTAGTATGAAGAAATTTTTTCTCCTTTGAGCTATATTTCACTCTTAATTCAATTAAAAAACCTAACAGCTTTTTCTGGTAAGCATCCTCTGAATGGGCAAAAAAGCAAGTCACAGATTTCTTATTCCTTGGTTTTTCAAACATAGAGCTAAAATACTTGATGGTGCTTTTTTATTCTATCTACATTATTAAGGAGACCATATTAAACCCACTGAGACTAATACATTACCGTTTAGTAGAAAATTATCACTCTAGAAAACAAATAGCTTATTTGATGTGCTAATTCCAGATGGAAACTAAGGGTTTGATGCAGAAACTGTGGGGTGAAGTTCTTTGGCCAAACACAAAAAGGACTGCAATAGTTCTTTCATGGTGCTGACAAATCTTATAAAAGAAACAGTGTCTATAATATATTTTATACATTGATGCATACACAATTATTCTCCCTGTGTTACAGAAATACTGAAAGTAAGTAGCCTCCCTAATTTCAAGGTGTGCCTCAGGCTATGCTTATGTAAAATGAAAACTACCCCATAATATTGCACTTCAGTGATCTGCTACAACAATAAAAAACCTAGGGTCCTTATAACTATATAAATTGTTTGTACAATGTCAAGACAAGGGATACAATTCTGTGTTTGGAAGTTAGCTTATTCAATGGAATTCTAATGAACAGTTCAAATAAATTTATGACTGGTCTATAAAAATGCTGAAAATGAGGAAATTCCTTGCATAGCAGCATTCAGGAATACCACTTGAATATATGAAGTATTATATTGGAGTGTCTAGACAGAGCTGATCAAATAGATAAAAAAGGGAAAGACAACTTGTCCTGAACGGGTACATGCCAGTATCAGACAATGGGAACAAAATCAGTGCAAGAAAAACCCTTTCAGGCAGTATTACATACTATGTTTTTACTGATTTTACCAATTCAGGGTTTGGATACAGGATTGTACAGCAGATCGTTTTAAAGTTGATGCTTTTTACACCTGGCATATAGGTTAGTTCTGCCTTTATATAAAAGCCTTTTAACCCCTGAGTTCAAAAGTTATAAGCAATAAGAGGTGTGAACTCTATTTTTGTAATCTCAGGTATGTTTTGAAGCCTTATGTTCACATTGTTTCATTATTTCTTTCCCCATTGAAGGTTTTAAAACGCTGTTTATTTAGTTCCAGGTTCTGAGCAATTTCTCTTGCCACTGCAGGTACCAAAAGTCCTCGTCCTTTAAAATTACTCACATTCTGCTTGCTACTTTTGTAAAATCTGTACTTCTCATATGGAAGAATAACATTAGAGAAGGAAGAATAACATTAGAGAACATACTCATCATTAGCTAGGCAAGATAAACAAATACTGCGCTCATTTTTAAAGTATAATATGGTATTTGCAGGAAAGTCATTATATTTGAAAAATACAAACATACAACATGAATCTTTACTATGTAAACAAATTTGTGCCAAATCACTCTCCCTGTAATGGTAACAGACCATTGGAAAGGCTAAGAACACAAAGAATTTATTGACATAATGAGAGTCAAAACTTATGCAAAGACACTGAGAAAATGCTTAGTATATAAACAAGCCAAATTACATTCTCCAAGGGATGATGTTTCTTTTAAAGGAGACTTGAATATGCTTTTGGCCAAATGATAAGACTGATGAGATTAGATTGTTTTAAGCATTAGTAATGAAAAATGTCTGATCTAAGACTTGCAATGATTTTCTTAGACTTTCTATTATTTTTTCAGAAGCACCTATCCATTTATAATTACTGTGGATGTACTTCCTTGCCAAAGAATTCAAATGTAAAGCAATCCTCCTTGTATTTTCAATTCAAATCAAGCTATATTAATAAAAAAGTATATAATTATTTTCCAGTATTTTGAATAATGTGCATACACATAGACACATACAGATACATATATATCTATATTACATGTATAGCACAGCTTATGTTAAGGACGTATAGCACAGGCAGTCAAAACAGAGGGAAATAGTATAATTTCAAAACAGAGAGCAGCATACATTTAAAAATAATGTATTTAAAGGTCCTTTCAATGTCATAGTTTTAGCACTAGTCACATTAAAGTATTGCTGTATAGGAATTTCACGACTTATATTTTACAGCTTAATGGCCCAGCTATTTGCACAAATTCCTGCAGCACTGAAATATATTTTATACAGTGCTCAGAATGTGCCTATGACTGAACTGGAAGAATTTAGAATAAAAGCTAGAAAAGAATCAGGCCCAGACAAACTTGATGGTAGACTGCCTTTAGTTTAACAAAGAGTTTTAGTGCATGGTTGAATGAAAATACTTAAATGGAGGACAAGTTTATATGCTCTAATGAGCAACAAACTTTTGTTCTTTCATACTTTAAAACATTAAGTCTAACTCCTAAATTTCACTTTGAAAGACCAGGTATTGCTGCATGTTCAAGATTTCATTCTGGTTTTTACTATTTTGGCCCTATGAGTAATTAAAAATTAATGTATGACAGCAGAATGCAGAAATGTGCAAATGTCAAAGATCTTGTTTAAAAACAGAGACACAAGTTCAATCAAATTTTGTTCTTACACTGTATTATTTTAGCTGTTTTCTCCAGATCTTCAGTGCACTAGCCACAAGGACCATAAAACTACAATTATTTTAATTTTCCTAGGTTTTTATGAACCATAAGAACATAAATGAATCAATACAAAACAATTACTGAAAAACTATATATAGAACTGAAGAACTGCATCACGGTTTTATGCAAGACAATGCTCTACAGCAATTATCTTCAAAATGTACTTGGTTTGTTTTTGACAAATAAGTTACCTAAGTATTTGATACAATCCACATACTTACCTGTTACAGAGTGTGTTTTTCATACCTGTCTACAGCAAAAGCTGACATTTAAACTACTTCTGCAAGAGATGCAGGACTCTGAAGGTCAACTTCAAGAAGAAAACTATTCAGGAGATAAAGGCTTTTTTTAATTTGAAAATTGTTTTCCACCTCATAACAACTTTTAGCATAATTTTGGAGGAAAGGTCAGAAAATACTAAAAGCACGTCCAAAAATATAGTAGCAAACTGAAAGAAGATGTTCCTGCAGAAAACTCAAGTTTCCAATGTTCAGTTTAATAGCAAAAATACTTACTCCCTTTCAACTCTTAGTGTGTTTCTGATGGTGAGCTCCATTTTATTTTTGAACTGCTGATACGTCTTTGTTCTAGGAAGCTCTAAGCAATTAAGACGTCTGTTTCCATTGGGATACCTGATATGTAAAAATTTAATAGTAGGTTCAGGATCAAAACCAATGGCTGGTATATAAGAGGAGCCTGTTACAAAGAGCAGAATATCCTCCAATGTCACTACAGAGTCACCACCTAAAAGAAAAGGATTACGTTTTATCACTGATTGTCTATTACACATAAGCCATTACCCCACATGTTAAGTGCTAAGAGGAAAAAACCCCCATATGAAATCAAATCAATATACTGAAAATGCAGTTATATAGCTACCTAAGAAAAAGTTTATCAAGAAAATCTCACTTCAGTTAGTTCTGAAAAACCTTAAGTGAATAAAAAATCTCTTCTGCAAGCAAAAGATAGGAAACAGAGGTCCTTAAGACTTCAGACAATTTATCTAATAAAGGATTTTTCAGTATCACTTAGGTTGTGAGTTGGATTTTCGTATTTTAATTCACAGGAATCATAGAGACAATCTTTCAGATATTTACCACTCTAAAGGTCTGGGCAACAGTTTGAGAAATTCTAATTAGTAAGAAAAAGGGGGAAGAAGGAACAATTAGGAACTGATAGTGACTACAAAACCTTGATTTATTTACATCACTGAAATCTAAAAATCAAATTCTGTATGTATACCAGCAGCAACTAAATAACCTGGACAGGGAAGGGGAGGACTCTTTCATTTAAAAAAACAAAGAAAAACCCCAAAAAATGAAACCAAACCAAAACTTACTTTCCACATCTTGCAAATAGCCCATCCAAAAATCAGCACCTTCAACTTTATTTACATCTGATGAGGAATGGATTGTAAAGAGATTGTAGACAGTTTCCGCTGAAAGTCTTTCAGGTCTATAGCAGAATATGCTAGAGAACACACCTGGGTGCATTTGCATTTTCTCCAGAACACCAAGCGTTTTCAAACCCTGCCTAAAACTAGGAGAGGGGGATAGAAAAAGAGTGACCATGCATCAAAACTCTGCATTTTATAAAGCTGCAAGATGGGGTATAATAAATCTTGTCAAGAAGGTTACACAGTACTCCCATTTTATCTTGGGAAATGCATTTAACTCTGATTTTAACAATCTAAATGTTTCTGTAGAGCTTTTTGGGGAGATGAAAGAAATACCAGTGATATGTAGAAATTAACCTTACTTCCTGGTACTTGACTGTATGTACAAGGCGTGCTTTTAACTTTAGTAAGAAAACATAGCAATCCTCTTTCTTACAAATAGCTCTTTGGAAAACAGTTAAATTCCTTGTCCATAGACAAAATGAGTTCTCTTAAAAGACAGCCTTTGCTTGGCTTTTGCAAGTTTGCATGTGCTTATATGCTGTTATTTCTGCCTGTGACAAATGCAGACAGAGCATCCTGGGCTGTACTGGAACTGTGTTGCCAGCAGCTCAAGGGAGGTGATCTTTTTCCTCTGCTTAGCAGCAGTAAGGCCACACTTTAAGTGCTGTGTGCAGTGCCAGGTTCTGGCAAAGGGTGACTAGGAAGATTAAGGGACTACAGCATAACCCTTTGAGGAGAGGCTCAGAGAGCTGGGACTCTTCAGCCTAGAGAAGGTTCAGGTGGAATCTCAACACGTAGAAATATCTGAAGAGATAGGAGGTCAGAGACAGGCTCTTTTCAGTGGTGCCCACTGGCACAGACCATTTAACAGCTAAAATAACCAACTCTAGTTACTCTCAGTCCTTTATAGTGACAAGTAATTTCTTGTTCTACTCTCTTAAGCCCACCTTAAACCCATCTCTCAAATGCTCAAAACTCCACTACCTCATGGTGTTTCGAGTTAACTTAATATTTAAGTGTTTGAATTAGTGCATTTGTTTAAATGCACTAATTATGTTTTACTTTTTAACTCACTAATTTTAAAATATTATATAGACTGTTCAAACATGCCAGAGGGCCTTGAACTGAAGGACTAAATTCTTCTGACCTTTGTTTAAAAAAATCCTCATATTAAGAATCAGTTTTCATAGCTCTTTGAGACAGAGTAATCAAATTTGTCAGAGGTAATACTATATGTGAAATTTAAATCAGACTATGCTTGTTGGAAAAATTAGCATCCAGTAAATTTTTACTGAGCAGATGAAGAATGTGAATTGGAAGTAAGGCCAGAGACCAATCAAAGAACAGTCAAGAGCTGCAACTTTTCCAGCTCCTGAGGTCATCACTACCTCACAGAAACATCAATGCAATGCTTATATTCTAAGCAGACCAACTTACACTCGTTGACAGCGTTGCACTCCTAATAGCACACACAAACTCCCTAATTAGAACTCTAGAAAACTCATTTGAATTCTAAATATATGTTAAAAATTTCTAAAACAAAGACTCTACATTGGAGCAATTCTGAATTAGAATTGAACATAAGCTAGAGAAATTGTAGAGTGCAAAGGTCTTTGTCATGGTGTAGCTTAAACCTTCTTCATAAGGTTGAAAAGGGAATGTAATGTGACCAAGGAGAAGTCAGAGCAGATATGTAGAGAAAAAAGTTTTTCAGTTTAACTACTTAGTTAACAGCTGCTACTTAATCAACTGAAAATTACAGTACACTTCAGTGGTTTAAATAGAGTTAAGTAGGTAAGAATACCTGAGAGTTAGTTTTAGTAACATATTATTTAGAGCTGCAGTGAGGAGAAGAACCAAGAAGTTCGAAAACTCAAGCAAAACAAACCTTTCTAGGGGCAAAGTAATTCTCTTGATTACATGATAGATCAGTATGTCATTCACCAGCATGTTCTTATCACACAAAGTTGTTACAGGTCTTAAACAGCCAGCAGCAGTGAGGAATTCACAGCAGTCTTGTAGTGTAGACTGTAGGCTGGACAGACTATTTGCAAATTTTATCTGCATAAAAACATAAGTTAGGCACTTGTTTACTACATGTGTGCAAACATATATGTGAAAAATATACCTTTGAATTTCAACAAAATTTATATTCAGTAAGTCCTTCTCTATCTCCAAATATAGTCTTGAGCAATAAATAAAAAGAAACTTATTGCATATTACCGTTTTTATTGTTTGTGCTACATCAGCATCAGCAACATCTTCCAAAACTGGCTTCACATTCTCTGGACCATAGACAAGACATTTGAACAGTGTTTTGGAAAAGAAACCAGGAGGTGGACCACCATGAACCAGAGAAACGGCGATCATTTTACCAGCTTCAAAATAAAGATTTTCTTTTAAAGCTGCAAATAAAAAAGTATGTTTATTTAGATGCGTAGAAATTATTTTTGATCATTTTTTAATAGAAAATGTCATAGTACTGTTTTTCTTAATGACTTTTGCCATCTTGTGACAGTTCAAACTATAAGACCCTATTTTTACATAGGAGTAACCACATTCTTTTGCACCAGCTCTTCAGCCACTATCCAGGATTGGGAGATATAACTTCCACTTTACACCAAACTCATATTTAATTCTGAAGTGTAAGAACTCAAGCTAACTTGGGGTCTTTTGGAAGCACACTATGAGAAATAATGCTCCAGAAATTTGAGGAAAGGAAAATAATTAGCAGAGAAAGTGAGTCAGAAAGAAAGGAATTAAATTAAAGAAAACAAATACACTAACTAAAAAGTTCCAAGTCTAGTTATATGCTGTTTTTCTATGGCTATAGTCGACTTTTCCAACCAACCCAAATTTTTAAAATGACAAATCCACACACCATCCCTCTTTAGAATTGAAAAAATAAAAAAAATCAATCCCTGAAAAAATTCAGGACTATACTTGTGAACTGACACTCATACTGGCTGAAGATTAAAAAATATTTTAAGCTATATACTTCTCAATTTGCTTTTGAACAAAGCAACCAATTACCTTGAAAATCAAGGGACAAGTTCTTTCCAAAGGAGCCCTCAAACAATGATGAATTCTGAAGGTGAAGCATTAATACTTGGAAGAAATGGTGTTTTGATGCAGAAGTAGTATTTGTCTTCGATCTATTTTTGCAGTTTGAGAAATTTACTTCAATAGTGTTTGTAGGACTGAAGATGCGCTGTCTAAATCCTTTTAAAGCACTACTCCAAATATTTTCTGCATTGATGTTAAGTCTTGTTGTTTTTGTTTGAACTTGTAACTTTAACTCCTTCAGTATATTACAGACTTCCTTTCTTTGCTGACTTAAATACCTACAAGAAAATTCCATGTATTCTCAGATTAAATCTATGATTCGTAATTAACAACAGTTACACTAAAAATAGTTAAATAGGATGTTAAGAACATTTTTTTAAACACTGTGGCACATTCAGGTATTGCCTGCATTATATCAATAAAACATTTAGTATATATTTTAAAATATATAATCCTATAGTGGCAAGTTTTAGAATACCTGTAAGAACTGAAAAAAGAGGTAGAAATAATTACCCTGGCATAAATCAAATAGTGATTTTCTTAATTCAGTGACTCCAACACAGTACCAAACCATCATCACATGAGTTGACATTTAAACAGAGTGAAACAAGTAAGAAATTGAAGTTTAAAATTTTGCCTTACAGATGTTTTGAAACCAAATTAGAACAATCATCACTATAATAAAAAAGTATATTTGAGTGGGAAGAAAATTCTCATTAAAAAAACCAAGATGTTTTCTTTATGAGCTTCCAACCAAAACTATCTCAAATATTGTATTTACTAGAAATACCTTATTCGCTCATCAGAATTTTTAGCACATAAGATAGAATCCATTAATTAACTACTCACAAGAAGATAATGAATTTTACGTCCTCAAACTGAATATTCCATATTAAAACATGTTGTTTTAGCACTGACTTTAGTACAGGCACAAAGTATTCATATGGTACAAATACAAAAATATTAAAAATTTAGGACCTGTCTAATTAGAAGAAAGTAATTAGGATTCTTTTTATTCCCTATTTTCTAAAGAATGTTTAGCCATACATCAGTAAGAACAAAAATGCATTTCTGGGTTTTGACCCCCTTACCATCTAACCTAAAATCTCTTCGTAGGTTTCATTCTTTTCCCCTCACACCCCTTTAGCATTTATAAACAGCAGAAGCCTTTCTCAAGCTATGACTTCTGATTTGAAGTGTAAACTCATCTCATTTTTGACTGACTATATGCATATACACACACACAAATATTTTTGTATACTGTATAGATTCACACAGAGAAATATATATGGATACTGTATATACACAGAGATACATGTAGATACTGTATATACACAAAATCACACACACACAGTCTTTAGGAAATACAGTAAAAAGCCATGTGCTAGATTACTCTTCAAAATAAGAAAAATAGAAGAAATACTTGTGCCTCAGGGACCAGTTCCAGTTTGACATCACTGGAGATGGGGACACCGTCACTCTGTTGGATGCTGGCTGCTCTAGGTGTGAGCAAGGTGACAAGTTCTGGCACATCATCTTTGGCGATCTAGAAGTCAAAACAGTATTTTAAGAAGATACAACTGAAGAATGTATGAACACTTCCTATTTCAAGGTAGCAGTATAGTTTCCCCCTAAATCAGTACTGACTCTCATTTGTATCTCCATTTCCATGAAGTCCACCAGTGCCTGAACTACAATTTTGAAAATAATGATTCTGTATTTTATTACACCGTGGACTAATTAGGATGTGTTTTTAGTTGCATCTCATACATCAGATGAAAGCGCTGTCTGACACAGTAAGCAAAAACTAAAAATACCAGTTTTTACAAACTTGAAAACAGCAGAGCAAAATATTATTATGAACATTTGTCTTTAAGACAGACTTCTAGAACACTATTAAAATGGAAAAAATTCCAATAAGCAAACTTAAAGCTTATTGCCATTTGTATATTCTTAAGTTACCACTAAATTGTTAAAATTCCTTTAACAAGGATCTATCTCTACCAAACTAAAAAATGGTTTACACGCCACCAAATCCAAATAACTATAGCAAACTTACAGAGTTTGCTTACTCAGAAAGCTTCAATCACTAAATTTTTTATTCTAATTTTATTTGATTTGCAATTTAATGTAAGTTCCTCCTATGGAATAAGCCATTATTTCCTCACGTTTAAGTATTATCTTATGGCAATGATCAATTTCTGTGAGAAAACATAAAACTACACACTGGAGTAGAAAACTGCGTGGAGATCCAGATGACTGCCGAGGGGACTTTGGGGGTGGCTCGTCCAGCAAACAAGGTGTTCCATTTGAATTTGTAGAAGCAGACGAAGCACGCTTTTTCCGTTTGCTATACTTCCCTGTAGGATTACATTCTATTAATTTAATGAATTTTCTAGTTGCAAAGTATGCTTATATAACCTGAAGTTATCATTTAAGAGATCACTGTCACATCCACAACTTCACCTGATTTTGCAAAGATACTTCTGCATTCCATGCACTCCCAGTTTTGCTCCCACGACTTCAGAGATGAACAGGCCAAATGAGTCCCACGAGAACCGCAGTACTGGCAACGCTGAATTTCCCATTTACTAAAAGGAAAAACTTTGGCATTTAGAATTAGACAGAAGAATGAGGCTAGTAAAAACAAAGACTAATTGTAAGTGCAATCCTGACACTAAACCAATAAAGCATAATTTTATCAGTCTGGCAGAACTGATTCTAATCAAGGAGACTTTCTTCACACAAGATATACTCATAACTGGCTGCAACAAGAAAAAAAAAAAGCTACTCATGTTCCAGCAGCTTGCACTGAGTGAGGCTATTAGTACTCCTCTGTTCTGAAGTCAACAGATTGCAGGCACTATCTTCTCATCCTGCTAGTCAGCAAACTCCTCTGTGTTTTATGGTATCCACCAGTCAGCTTTTCCAAACAGTAATTCATTTAAAGGAGAACTCTCTAGGGAAACATTCAAACTACTGACGACCTAAGTCTACTACTTTAACAATAACTTCTTGTAAAGGCTATAAGTATTTTAAAACGTAATAAATTGCTGAATTAAACTCTGAATGATACATACACAACATTAATTTAGGTACATGCTGCGTTGATGCACAAATTCTACTTCAGCCTGTAAAAAATGAGGACAAAGTAACTGATAATCCCTTTAATTTGGTTTTCATGGCTTTTATAACCATATGAAGTTAGAGAAATATAGTACTGAAATATGATTATATTGAGTAAAACAAAAACACTATCTAGACAGTGTGTTGGCTTGACATTAAAACGTGATGCCAAAAAATACCCAAACATTTATGTACATGAAAATTATAAACAACAACAATGAAAAATAAGTCAAAAAACCTATTCTAACCCAAGTTATACATTCCTGCTAAAGTATCATACCTATCAGGTTCATTATAGTCTCTTCCTTTCTTGCAGAGACACCTTTTAACATCACAGTGTTGATAACAATGCAGTAAGTCTTGATATGCATTTTCTTCAAGTTCCCAAGATGCATCCCTGCAAACAAGGCAGAAGATGGACATCAGAACTCTATTTCTGATTGTTTTAATAGGTTGCTCTGTATTTAGAAAAAAATATATGCAATAAACATATGAATGTATTTCAATCATGTCATGTTCTAGTTGAGGTTCTAGGTAACTGAGAGGGGGAAGGGGGGGAGGAAACTCTAGTAACTAAAATAATACTATAAAACACATAGATGGACTTTTTCTTGCATAAATTTACTTTGATTTTAAGTATTTATTATTTGTCATATGACTTCAGTGACACAGCACATTTGCTCTGTCTCTATCCCTTTTTTCTCTCACAGAAAACAAGGATATTTGTTTAGGCAACCTACATGAGTTACAAGTGAAACTGGTTTCATGAATGGTAACTCAGAATGTTCCAGGCCAGTATGGTGAAGTTCATAAATTATTTTGACTCCTCCTCCTCTCCAGAATCTTAAGCTTCTGTCTCAAGAGGGAATTGATTGTGCTCTCTGAAGACTAATAGTTATTAAGTAATGATACTTCTAACAAAGAAGCATCATTCTGATCTCTTTCTGTCATATTTTGAGCCTCTTCAGGTGACAGAAAGAGGAAAACTAGCATGGAATTTTGGAAGCAGATATTATACTAACATAACCTTTGCAATCCCTTGGCAGAAGACAGGAGCTGTATGGCTGAGTAATCCGCCAATTACAGTTCTGTCTTGAGAGAAATTCAGATAATTAAACTTGAACACAGAAGATACACTTCTTAGCAATCTCTACATTAAGGAAAAATTGTATTTAAGAAGTGCTTTTATCTTCCAATTGGGTTTAGAATTTAAGCTGAATCATGGCATTAAAAGTGACTTTTCAGAGCTTTCTGTTTTGTGTTTGATATAACCAATTTCACCTTTGCCTATTTTTATGCATATCTAAAAGGAAACAGGCTACTCCTTACCAAACTGAACAATTCTACAACTGAAGGTAGAACCAACATTTCACATATTAATAGCTGAAGTTCTGTAGAATAAAATAAATGTTCATAACAGCTTATCAAAGTTTTCATACAAGAGTAGTCATTAACAAAATTACTTACCTTTCTGGAATGTGTATGCCCATTCTCAACATTTCTTTTTGAAATTTGTCCTTGTTATTACACACTGTGCACCTAAAGAAAAATATCCCAGCACTCAAAGCTTGATACTGTGCCAAGAAAAAAAACAAAAAACACAACAAAGAAACCAGACCAATTATTGAATTACTACCATCCTTAATATGACAATAAATTATGTCTTAATATTCAGACACATTACATTCATGGATACCATCCTGACATGGGTGTTAAAGCTGGTACAATTATGATGTGACTTGACATTAAAGCAAATGGCAAGAATTTTCTCTTCCTTTAAGGAAAGAGCTCATATGCCAGAACAAGATTCATAATCAAAAGCACCATTCTTTTCAGTCAGTGTAAGTAACCTCTCCAGATCCAGTGTAAGTTTACAAAAAGAAAGTTGTAATTTTTTGTAGTCTTGGATTTAGCCAAAGAGAACTGATGATGTATAAATTACATTTTTAGCACTCAGATTCTGCACATAATGACTTGCAAGAAACTTGCTGAACTTCAGTTCCTAAAAGTAGCAAAGGCATGAAATATGTATCACACATGCAGAAACATGGAGGGGCCACAGGGAGAGAAAAATTAATAGCATTAAAAGCTCAAAATCCTTTTGTGTGCATAAAGCAATTTTAGCACTGCTCTTCAAACCCAGTATACTTCATACCTACTACCTACACTTACCAGTAAGCAATTGTTCCATTATTTTTAAACAGAAATGTGATCTCCATGGGTACAAAAGGACTGAAAGGGAGAACCTGTATTACCTGCAAGCATTCTCGATGAAACCAAGCATTTTTACAGCAAGGACTTTTCAATACAGTGTACACTGGAAGATGATCAACCAAATCCAGGCATATTGTGCACTGTGAAGCTCCTCTAGGTTCTTTATCCATAAACTCTTGGACTGGTCTATGTTCCCAACAGTAAGATCTAAAAAGAATAATTTATGGTTCTGTTAACAAAACTACATTATAAGAACCCTTCTTCATAAAATTTAAAGACATCAAAATTAATTCAATCATCAATTTTTCATGAGTAAGTGCTATGCAACAAGCTAAAAATGCAGACATACTGGTTTTTGCTAGGCTAGAGTTAAATTTCTTAATAGTAACTTGTATGGTGATGTTTTGGATTTGTGAGGAAATCAGTGTTGATAACACAGTGATGTTTTAGCTATTGCCCAGCAGATCTTGAACAGAGTTCAGACTTTTTCTCACCCTTCCCCACCAGTGAGCAGGGTAGGGACGCACAAGGAACTGGGAGGTGAGACAGCTGGGATGGCTAATCCCTACTGACCTAAGGGATATTCCATACCATGACATCCAAGAAATGCAGCTCTAGAAAAAAACCTTTCTGAAAATGCCTTATCTTTACACGTACTTGAGGTAATGCAAGTTGTTTTGTGTTAACTGCCTGCCAGACTTCAATTCATCCACCCTACAAACTCAGCTCACAACAAGGATAATGCACTCAAGAGTATTTTGACTACAGCCAAGATGCTAGACAGATGACAGTAAAAGAAAACAAATCATTTTTTTGACATTTGATATTAAGCCCATTTCCCCTGCAGTCCCTCTCTGATAAACTTGGAAACACAACAAAACGGCAGATACTGTGTTGTGACTGTTGAGAGATACAGGTATCCAAAGCTCTGCCATTTCAACAAAGGCACAGGAAACAGGCAAACAAAAACCCAAATCGACCATTATGCGTTTATTTCAGAGCTCAGAATTTACTGCTCAGTTTTATAAACAACTTAACTACTTGTATAAGCATAAAGTCATGTATTTCAAAGTGTTGAGAATGGAGTTTATAAATATTAGGTGCACAATGTAACTGTTTGACTTTCATGTCTACCACAAATCAGGTATTTGATTCCTAGATAATCTGATGTCATTTGCAACTATCAGCCTATCCAATAACAAGCCATGAAAGAAACCCAAGTCACCTCCTGTATAAATATAATAAATTGAAAATACAAAAACAACAAAGTCCCAAAACTCACCTGAAGTCTTCCATAAACTGGAAAATGCATTCCCTTTGTATCCCACAAGGAAAATGGTAACTTCGTTTGCATTTAGGAGCTACACATCCAATTGAAGCTCCCTTTTTCTTACAGATATTACATTTCTAGAAATAATTTGTTTTGGAAAGAGAATATCAACACTTTAAATACAAGTAAATTATAGGAATTAAACCAATAGAAAAGTTACAAAAAGTCTAAAAAAGAATAGTAGCTAATAGATCAAAACTGTGACAAGACTAATGTGGTTTAGCTCTGTTACAAAGAGTAAACACATGCAGTTATTTCCCAGACTTAATGTACTGGTTAATATGCATATTGTCCTGTGACATGTAAGATAACATACAAGTTACTTTACCAGTACCTATAGTTTATATAGCTATAATAGGCATACACATATATATGCTTATATATAGGAATCTGTAAATTATTTACTCTCAGCTTCAAGCTCAGCACAATGCCATGAGGTATTATGATCTAATGAGCTCCTGTTTTATAACAAACAGCCTTGGAAAACTGTTTTCTTGCCTGAATAACAACCAAGTGGAATAGTATTTTCGTTACTGAAGCTTCAGAGAAAGTTATCAACTCGAATTGCAGCCAGGATGGAAAATTACTGCCACTAAAGCCCTCTTGTGACCCTACAAACAGTGGACCAAAGTGACACCCTTGGAGCTGGATTCCCAGAAGACATGGGGCTAATGTGCATGTCTCAAACACTGACAACCACAGTGGAGCTGCTGGCAGTAACACACACAAACTGCTGGTGACAACCAAGAACACACCATGAGAAAGAAGATTTGACTGTAGCAGAGGGTCTGGCAGATTCACTTGTCCGTGAGAAAGAACCACAGCACAGTGCAAGCACAGGAATGTGGAGCAGAAGTGGGCATGGACTATGGGGTAGGATTTAGACCCCAAAGCCCTCCAACCCACTACCAGAAAGGCCTGAAACAACAGACTGCTCATGATAACTAATTTACATAGAGGGCAAGAAATCCACCTTAGGGGTGGAGAAACCTATCCCCAAAAAGGTACCCCCACAAA
This sequence comes from Melospiza georgiana, assembly GCF_028018845.1. Classification (NCBI taxonomy): domain Eukaryota; kingdom Metazoa; phylum Chordata; class Aves; order Passeriformes; family Passerellidae; genus Melospiza; species Melospiza georgiana. The sequence continues at coordinate 37,065,399 of NC_080435.1, read as the reverse complement.
GCCCAGGCCAAGTGTGTACATGACTAATAAAACTTTTTGACCTCTAGTGGACCCTCTGACTTTTGTCACTCCTTTTGCCCAATGAGCAAAATCTTAGGCACTTCCTTCTCCCTTAAGGGTGGATCATTACAATTTCTGCAGGGTTTTTTTCCTTGAGGCTTCCACAAATCCAACAGACTTGTTACTTAAACGTAGAGTTCAGGTGCTTGAATGGGTTCAGCACATTGTCCATTGGAGGAAGAAAACAAACCCCACAGGCAGTACTAAGAGCACTTAAAAGTTACCTTTTTCCCCTGGTAAATACCAAAGACATAATTCTTACCAGTTTTGCAGCTCTTTTTACTTCTTTCCTAATATCTGTGATCAAAAATCCATCTACACCTTCATCTTCTTCACCCCTCTGCCAAATGCCACTTGACATTAACTACAAAAACAAATTAAGTATTTCAAAATATCCACCTAATCTAAAGATTTAAAATTACATACACTGTGCTTATCAAGTACGAGAGAAGTTTAGTCTAAAAAAGCTCACATGGAAACATTTTAATGATTAAAACTCTGATATAAAACACATTTTTTCTGACGTGACAATAACCAATAAAATGAAAATAAGTATTACATAACATCAGAGTAATTGTATAATACTGTAGGGCCAGCGATAGTGTATTTTGCCTTCCTTTTTGAAGTATACAGACTATTCAGATAATTGTCAAACAATTACTTTCAGCATATAAATCTTCAGGAAGTAAAATTAAATTAGCTTAGTTAATATGAATGACAATTGTGCTGTGAAGATAATGAAGCACAGTAGGAAGTAACTGTACTGAAGTGTCACCTAAGAGGAAAAGTAATTCGCTTTAGAGGAGATGTAAATAAACACAGAATCAACTAACTAGGCAAATCAGAAGAGCCTGATGATAATTTAAAGTTAGGCAGCAACATTACAGTCTTCAAATAACTGAAGAGTTTCACAACTTGATGCCGTTTATATTCTTTACAGTCTCATTTTATAATTTCAACGTAGTACCATTTAAACTAGTTTTATCAATATTGTACTCAAATAAATGTAAGATTACATACCCAAGCCAATTAAATATATTTTTCCAACTGTGAGACATTTGGCAAAGAATAATTAAACTGTCACTAATGTGCCTTTTTGTAGAACTCTTTTCTTATATAACATACACTGTATTTAAGTAAAATCACAGGGCTTTGCACATTTTTAAAAGAAGTAGACACAAGAAAATGTTAAAGATACTACACTGAGCTTTCTGCAGTTAAAATAACTTTTAACTCCTAAAGCTCAGTATTGCATACATGCCTTTTCCTACCTGTTTATCAGGATAGGATTTTTCCTTATCATTTGATATGGCCCTATATAGGAGACAAAATTACCACTAACATGGTATAATGGCCTCTATTTCCTTAGAGCGACTTATAATTTATTTGAAATCAAATTTCTCTCTTTATCTAACGTCAGAAAACCTCCACTCTCCTTAGTTTTTAAAGGATTCAGTATCCAAACTATTAAGTCATCTACAGTCAACGCTCCTTAAAGAATTTGTTGAGAAAACATACCCCCTACATTACTTCTGATACTCGACACTCATTTTAAAATTGGGGAGAACAATTCAAATTATGTTTATTAACAAACAAAAGATTTTTTTTTTTTGTGAAACAGTTATGTTATTCTAAAGACCTGTAAAAATTTAGACTTTGAGAGGAAACTTAAGTATACCTTTAGGAATATGAAACTTGGAAAATGTCAAGGGTGATAACAAAAGCTTCAAGTTATATCCATAGCTTTGTTGAAATTATACACTTGTACTATTTAGTGAAACTATACTGATATGATCAACAGGTTACGTATAACTTCACTGAAAATTAGGACTTTAGTGTTACAATGTTCTGTGTAATGTCAGAGAACAGCTCACAGCCAGCAAGAAATATTGAGAAATGAAAAAAAAACTTTTCTGTACTTTCCACACTGGGTGGAATTTTCACATTTCAAATTTTGAAACTACATTTTTCTTATAGGAGGCAATATGTAAGAGCAAACTGTTCCTTTTGTCTTAACATGTACCTTCATTGCTATTTGCTATGCTAGGTTAGGAGAATTAATGAATTCCTTTAAATGGACCATGAACAGAATTTAGCTTTGAATAAAGGCTTGCTGGGATTTACTTATTTCATCTGCTACACCTGACTAGTACAAGCTTTCAATGCTATGAGTTAAAGCTCACATTTCAAGCTTTGCGACAACAAAATTATTACAAAAACATGACAAGTTATTAGTATTAAATACTTGTTGCACCTTTTTTTCAGATAAAACAGAAAACCCAAATATCATTACCATACACTTACCAAACAGTAATAATGAACAGTGAGATTGTACTCCACATAGGTCCTTTTTTCTCCATACTTTTCAGTGCAGTCGTCTGTTCGTCCACAGAGAACACAGACTAAAATATAAAATCATGTTTATAAGCACAGTGAATTCCAAGTACTGGAATTGCTATGGATCAGCTACAGAGCAGTAGCTTCCACCAATTTCAATCACATGCATCTTCAAGTAGATTACTGGATAAAGGACAGTAGACATCCCTTTCCTTATTGTTGAATTTTATAATAGATACAGAAGAATGTACTATTTGTTCCTCCTCTAGTGACTAGCAAGAAAATACTTCACCAGCCTGCTGATTCAGTAGTGGTCTATCAGCCAAGCTAAATTCACAAGCAGACTGTGCTCCCAATTGAAATATTCTTCCCCAAACACCCAAAGAGAATTGTCAAATGGCCAACAATGTCCAGGTGCATGTGAAATGTCATCTAGTTGCTACCACAGTTTTTAAAAACATTTAACAATTTGAGACAAAACTGCATTTAACTAAAACCTTGAGGACTTCCCACTTACCAAAGGTTCTAGCCCACTATCATAGTTCCATGGACTTTTAATAGCTTCCCTTTAATTCCCAGTAGATGTATAAAAGACATTTACAATATTCTAAGACTCAGAACAGTCACAGTCGTAACAACAGGGCTACTGCTTCAGCCTAAGAAAGTGCTGAATGGTACATCTCAAACACAGCTCTGTGTGACTTGGCTGCTAAATTCACAAGGTTACTTCCTTGAAACATCTGCAGAAAACACTATTTTAAAATAGTCTAATTACAGCAAACAAACCTAAAGAAGTTTCAAGTTATTTATTTTTCATTTCCTTAGACAAGTGGTGGTTCTAACACAATTTCACATAATGGTCAGGGTTGGAAGTGACCTCTGGAGATCATCTGGTCCAACCCTAGGCAGGGCCACCGAGAGCAGGTAACACAGGACCTTGTGCAGGTGGGTTTTGGATGTCTCCAGAGAAGGAGTTCATGACCTCAGTGGGCAGCCTGTTCCAGTGCTCTGCCACCCTTCCACATGTTGAGGGGGAAGCTCTTGTGTTTTGGTTCATGACCACTGCCCCTCATCCTGTCTGGGCACCACTGAAGAGTGTGGCACCACCCTCCTGGCCCCTGCCTCTGAGATATTTATATGTGTTAATGAGATTCTCTCTGCCTTCTCTTCCCCACACTAAACAGGTCCAGCTCCCACAGTCTCTCCTCATGGAGAGATGCTCCAGACCCCAAATCATCTCTGGCCTCTGCTGGACACTCTCCAGTAGCTCCTTGTCTGTCTTGTACTGAAGAGCCTCAAATTGGACACAGTAATTTTATTATTGGAAACTCACCTACTCTTTGAGCATGAATAAAATAAGTCATGACTAACAATATATATGCAGATTAAGTATTTCTGAAATTATTTTATAAAAGCTTTACTCACTTTTTGTGCTTTGAACATCAAAATTATTCGTTTTGCTCATCCTGAGTTCTTCTGGCCGTCATGAAAAAGAAACAAGGTATTAAATACATCCAGTGCATAAATGAACATTATACAGCTCTTTTATGTTTATTCAAAACTGCAAAGGAAGGGTATAAACTCCATAAACCAAAAGTGGCATTATGATAAAAGAATATCATAATTTTTATTGTGAGAGATAGAGGTTCAGCAAGCAGGATGCAGTTGTCCAGAAAAAACATCTTAGACCATGAGAGATACAGCAACTTTTACCTATTTCCTAAACTAACAAACAAAATACATTTTATTTTCAGAAGAGAAAAAGTCCAATGCAACAGCTAGTTATCTACAAACTTATTTGTACAGAAGAGTTCTTACTTATTTTAAGCAACAGAAATAATGGCTCACAGATAACCTAAGAAACAGCTCTGACTTCTGCTCAAATAAAGGTTGTACTAATACAAAGAACTTGAAAATAAAAAAATAACTGGGTAGCGATGTGACTACGACTATAGTCTCCATTGTTTGGAGAAAATGCAGGATCCTGGATCAGAGAAATCCTGATCCAAAAAAAAAGCCAAAGGAAAAAAAACCCCCACAAACTAAAAAGGTGAGGAACTCAAAACTTGGACATGCATACAAGGGAATTTACACTATGTAGGACAGTGTATTTTACATTCTGAAGTAGAAAGTAATTTATTTAGAAACAGATCTAACTTGCAACGTGAGCTGCCCTTTACTGTGTGCCACACCATGGACCCTTATCCTAAAAAAAATCAACCCAAACCAAATAATCCCTAGTTTCTTCACCACAGCATCAAAATGATTATTCTTTCTCAGCACTCTTCCAGGAACACATCTGTAGATCTTTGACTTGCCTTCCCTTAGGAAGCTGAAGAAAGCATTATTTAAGTTCTGCAGGCCAAGGGTGATGGCCTGCATCTCCAGGCTGGAACTCCGGCAGGCGGACAACTCCCTCTTGCTACAGGGAAGCAGCCAGTCACAAATCAAGGGTCAAACCAGAAGCCTGACAGACTGTCAACTATCCGCGGTCCGGTATTTACAGGTTTGAGGACTACCAGATATCAGCCTCAAGAACAAACTTTAGGTTAATTCAAACTATTGCAAATAAAGCACTGGAGCAATTTTACTGGAGATCTAGGGAAGGAAGCATATTCAGAAAGAAAAAGAAATGGAGGCAGAAGTGTCAGGCACAGGCAAGTGCTCTATGCCACTGAGAACCGGAGTAGTTGCACAAAGGACCTTGGCCACAAAACGGTCTAAAAGGAAAACAAACCAAAAAGCACCACTACTAAACTAGATTAAAACATTCCTAAAGACACACCACACTGATAGTCAGATTAAATAAGTGACCACTCATTTCCCAGAAACACACTTCCCTTTTTCTAAATAAGGAGGAATAACTATACTTAATCAGGTACAGAGGGAGCAAAAGACCCCCAGAGCTCACACACATTCCCCTTCTTCAGGATTTCCCCAGGATGGTCACTGTCAGTTTCACCGTTCTCCCGCTCCTGCGGTAATACAATACTGCCTACACACGGCCACGCAAGCCAAGATTATTTTTGGTAGAAAGCCCTACAGGTGGACATACGCGGCTGAAAGCAAGAAAATCACCTTCATACCTTTCCTTGGCTCCAGGAAAATAGGAAAAAGAAAACGCTACACCACCCCCAATTCCCTCTACTTTTCTCAAATTCTTTCGGGTAAGTGAACCCAAAGTTCGAATTTACAAGTTAAAAGATAAGCAGATCACCCATTTAGGCCCCCTGCATAAGTCCTCTGGGGCTTTTCAAGGGAACAAAGCAATTCCGCATCCGTCTGCTTGCAAGGCAGGAACGACCCCATTATGGCCCAGTGTCTTGAAAACCGGTGTAAATAAAACGTATCTACTTTGCCTAAACAGGCTAGAAAAGTCCTCAGAGTGGGTGTTTAGATTTTGCTACATTCTGTAATTTTTTTTACTGCTCCATAGCGTAACGCGTTTCAAGTCTTTTAATTAGAGACTGAAAAAGAAAAACAAAGCAAGCCCCAAGATGCACGGTATCACGCACACGTTTTCCCCAGCACGGGAACAAAGGACATCTCCCGCACCCACCCGTGCACCCCGAATTTCCACGCAGTGAGACCTCCAGGTCCCCCCGCGCTCACTCCGCAGAGCCGCGTCCCGGGAAAGTCCCGTCCCTCGGCGCCCGGCCCCGGGCGGGCGGGCAGCGCTCCCGGCACGTCCCATCCCGTCCCCAGGAGCCGGGGTTCAGGCGGCCGCGCTCCCCCCGCGCCTCGCAGGGCTCAGCCGCCCGGCACAAGGGCCACGGCAGGTCCGTCCGCCGCTCCCCTCCCGTGCCGCACTCCGCATCCCCCCGCGCCGCCGCCCGTGTCCCGCTAGCGCGGAGGCAAGAGGGAGCATGTTTGCGTAGTTCTGCCGGAGCTGCGGCCGCTCCGAGCGGCGGGAGCCAAGCAGCACCGGCTAGGAGGCTGCCGCACGGCGCTCCCCGCACGGCGAAGGAAGGGGCTCCGGGTTCCCGCCTCCCTGCCCCGGAGCCCGAGGGCGGCACTCACCGCTCGGACCCGACCGAACCGGGCCGGGCCGCAGCACCGCGCGCCAACCGACGGCCGATTCAAACCCCAACATCCGCCCCCCGCCGGAAGCGCGGCCCGGCCCGCCCACCGCCCCGCCGCCCCGGAACAGCGGGCGAGCCTCCTGTGACCATTCACCTGAGGAAACAATAAGTTGCAGTTTTTAAAAGAAATATTAAAAAAAAAATTTCTGTCTTCTGTAGCATGTTCTCAAGGGGCCTAAACTGCCACCGTGTCAGGCCGTGCTGACCCTTTTTTCCCCATAGCTGCAATGAAACGGAGTTTCTCAGTAAAGTTGTGCATTTGATGTTTGTGCTGATGCTTTTCCATTGCAACGCCACTGGTGTTGCACCGCGTCACAAGGGAGCTCATTCCAGCGGCTTTTGGATTTGGCGAGTGCTACTCCCCTGTCCAGCAGAGCTGGAATGCTGCAGTGCCGAGGTCCATACACTGGGAGTGCTGAGCGGTGTCAGCTCCATACCCACCCCTGTACACCGCCGGGAGCGGCTCCATGCGCTGGGAATGCTGAGCGGTGTCAGCTCCATACGCACCCCTGCACACCGCCGGGAGCGGCTCCATGCGCTGGGAATGCTGAGCGGTGTCAGCTCCATACCCACCCCTGCACACCGCTGGGAGCGGCTCCATGCGCTGGGAATGCTGAGCGGTGTCAGCTCCATACCCACCCCTGCACACCGCCGGGAGCGGCTCCATGCGCTGGGAATGCTGAGCGGTGTCAATGCTGAGCGGTGTCAGCTCCATACCCACCCCTGTACACCGCCGGAGCGGCTCCATGCGCTGGGAATGCTGAGCGGTGTCAGCTCCATACCCACCCCTGCACACCGCCGGGAGCGGCTCCATGCGCTGGGAATGCTGAGCGGTGTCAGCTCCATACCCACCCCTGTACACCGCCGAGAGCGGCTCCATGTGCTGGGAATGCTGAGCGGTGTCAGCTCCATACCCACCCCTGCACACCGCCGGGAGCGGCTCCATGCGCTGGGAATGCTGAGCGGTGTCAGCTCCATACCCACCCCTGCACACCGCCGGGAGCGGCTCCATGTGCTGGGAATGCTGAGCGGTGTCAGCTCCATACGCACCCCTGTACACCGCCGGGAGCGGCTCCATGCGCTGGGAATGCTGAGCGGTGTCAGCTCCATACCCACCCCTGCACACCACCGGGAGCGGCTCTCCGCTCATCCCCGCCCGCCCTAGGCTGGTCTCTCCTCTACCTGGTCCACACCTTTATTCCCCCGGTAACTTGGCTGTTGAGCCCGGAGTCTCTGCAGATCCCCAGGCTAGATCCCAGATCACTTGCCCTGGCTGGAAATTCTCTAGCTGCAGACAGAGACGGAACAGAGAGTTTATCTGGAATCTGGAGTTGGTTAGGCAGGCGTGGGGACCTGCAGCTTGTTTTCACACAACTGGCCCCATTGCCCCGCTACCTCTCTGTTTTCCTGTGCTTCTTCACCTACAATGTACCTTCATCACACCCGTTCCCCTAAACATCCCATAACGCCTTTTGTACCCTAAAATACCATAATGACTTTGTTCTTTCCTGACAAATATGTGACTGTCTTCCCCCCTCATCAGTTAGGAAGTTCCAGCTTAATCTCTATGGGACGGAATGTTTCCTTCAATGGCCTTTCAGAGGTTTGGTCTTTGTCACAGTCTCGGTTGCCTCCTGCGTTTGTGTATCTGGGGTTTATCTACTTCTGTGTGTTGGCCAAGTCTTGCATTGTTAAACGGCTGCTAATCCTTCCAGTCTGTACTTCTGAAAAGAAAAGAAGGATGTCTATGGATGTGAAACAGGGTGAAAGGCACAAAGAGACAATTATAGGTAATTATTTTCTTCATTAAAAAAGAGAGAGAAAATTATTATCTTGATTTTCCTAAATGTACTGCAGTATGGTGTGTGTCCCATTTTATTCAATAACCGATGACCTACCTGCTGTCCAGAACAGCTTCCATTCTCCTTCATGGATTCAAATGCACATTTTCAAGAAATGTAGAATATCATTCTTGTCTGTACCCTGTCTGGCTTGCTAACTATTCTAATATATATAAGGAATTGTCACACTGCCAATGGAAATGATAATGAAATGGAAATGATGTCTTTTGAGAGTTTGATCCTAGTCTGCCACATTCTGAGTATATCTGTCTCAAGTAATGGTGTACCGAATAAAGGTCGTTATTATTATACTACCTCCATCTTTTGTAATATATAACACTATTTCTGGTATATATTACAGAATATATTTGCTGTATACAAACATGTATCCTGTATGATTCCAAATACAGAATGTTTCATTTGGTTCAGCTGTTAAGTTCTGCAGACTTATGAAAATTATTGCTATTATGGTTATTATTGTTATTATTGTCAATTTTCTCGGTCAGAAATCAGGTAGTCCTACCCATAAGGGAGAAAGACCTCTAAGGGAAATATTAACATTTGAATGTATCTGAGTGTTCTCCTGGGTTTTATGAACTTCTCTTTTTTTTAATATAATGATTCTATATTTTATGTAAAACTCTGACAAGCAGTGCATCCTCTCAACATCTGAAGTATGGTAAGCTGTCTAAAACTCCAAGCCACATATGGAGATGCTTAGTGGTCATGTCATAGCTTATAAAGTTTTTAGGATGTATGCATGATGGCAGCATGTTATACTCGATTTATATATGGTTATATAATAATAAAATTAACATAATAACTAATAAAGTCCTTATTCTTTAATTGTTTTTAAAAGAAAGATGTCCAGGTTGCCTTAAAATTTATATATAGATATATATTTAAATCATGGACTTATTATTTTCTTCTGAAGTTCACAAAGCAATTTAAAAATATCTTTCCATGTGTGATGATCAGCTATAGTTTATATATCTCTGGTTTTTTATTTGCTAGTTTGTTGAGATTGTTAAATTCAGTTAAAAAATGTAAAAAGTTTTTCCTTTTTCATCCTGTAAGTGTCAGAAAAACTTCCATTTCTCCCAATCCAAACGATGAAATTCTAGACTGTAGATGTGAATGTGCTGTTCATGATGTGTTTTATGTTTGAAAGCTGTATTTAAATATCAGCTAATACTTGCCTTGCAGAAAGCATCTTGTAGAATAGATTATTGGTGATGCTGATGAAATGCTTTTGATTCAGACACTTATAAAATATTCCAAAAGAAAATTGTATCCATTTTTGCACAGTAAGTAGCTTTAGGGAAAATAGTTAGTTGGGAAAATGTTTTGAAATTTTACTGCCACTTAGTTCTCTGAATGCTGATGCCTTCCAGTGTTTCTTAAACCTTTAAAATAGGTTAATGTTTCTTGAGATGTTTGTTTGAGCATACAAATATTTAACATAATTTGTGAGATAAGTAGCCTTGCTTATGAAATTCCTAATCCACCTCAGGCAAGAATCTTACTTATAAAGGTAAAGTAGAATAGAAAACATTTTCTTTGAGCATTTATATAAATATTTATTTTAAAGGTGGACAGGGGTTGTTCCTTTAAGGGCTGATATTTTCAGTTTAATTTCTTGTGGAAATATTAGAGGTTTTATAAATAAGCAGAATTGAGCAAACTTAGGTGAAATCTGCTGAACCAAAGTTTTTCAGTTGGATAGACTGTAGCCAGCTTATTTGTCCAGTAATAATTGAATAGGAGTGCAGCGAAACAGTTTACCTTAAGCAATCCAAGAAAACTCAGATGAGGGAGCAGTCAGTGGACACAGAAATCAAACAAAATTCAAACCTTAAAATCATTTAAAAGTGCATGTTAGATGGTAATTTTTTTTTTAATTGAAAGTTTTCTGTCTGTTTTCAGCATATTACTTCTGCTAAAATCTTATGGACAGCCTTACTTAAGAAGTGATTAGTACTAGTTTTTCTTTCTTAATAGTCTAGGGCTTATGTTGCTCTTCAATGAAAATGTCAGAAAGAGACCCAGATTTTGGAAAGCATGGAAGCATTTGGAAACATACCCCTGAATTGTCATTAAGGGCTGACCATCATTCAGAGTTGATTCTAAATTCCCTTTCACCTAATATCCAGTCAATCACATTTTCTTTTCCTTTCATAATAATGCCCTGAATATCATTCACAATTTTTTATGGATACAAGGACAAATCTGAAAAGGAATCTGCCCTTACAAAAATGAGTTGTTGGATTTTTAAATATGCATGTTTTTTTAAGACATTTGTGCTTAACTGTGACAATCAAGATGCTAATTTTGTCTTCTCAGGCAATGGTGAATCATCCTTCAGTGCACCCTGCAAACATTTTGTTTTCATCAGACCCAGACAAGACAAAAATACAAGTCCACTCCCACATGAAAACACTGGTGTACCCTGAGGGTGTAATTGACCTGTGCAGCACAAATACCTTTGAATTACATATGAATGAAGATCCCAGCTCCAAGATCCAGAGTGTCTGTTTGCAACTTTGTTGATTTGTAACAATTAATCTCTTTAGAAAAACATTATATGCTAATATAGGAATTCCACGACAAAAGCTTAGTACTGGAGTCTGACAAAAGCAAGAAAAATGTTGATGGCCTCAATGATTGCTCTGCTGATGTGTTTTGCTTCAGTATGTATGGGGTTTTCAGTATGCCAGGTTTTGGGGGCTGGGGATGGCTACAGGGGTGGCTTCTGTGAGAAACTGCCAGAAGTTTCCCCATGTCCTGCAGAGCCAGTGCCAGTCAGCTCCAGGATGGACCTGCTGCTGGCCAAGTCCATCAGCAATGGCAGTAACGCCTCTGTGATAACATATTTAAGAAGGAAAAAAGTTATTGTGCAGATGTAACACATCCCTGCGGCAAAGAAAAGCGGAGTGAGAAAATGTGAGAGGAGCAACTCAGCAGACACTGAGGTCAGTGGAGAAGGTGGGACAAGAGGTGCTCCAGCTGCTAGAGCTGAGATTCCCCTGCAGCCCATGGTGAAGACTACATGCGTCAGGCTGTCCTCCATGGAGGACCACAGAAATGCAGAGATCCTCCTTCAGCCTGTGGAGGAGACCCACACTGGAGCAGATGGGTGCCCAAGAGAAGACTGAATCCTTTGGAAGCCTGCACTTCAGCAGGCTGGCAGGGACCTGCAGACCTGCAGGGAGTGTTGCCAGTTTTAGGAGCTCTCCAAACACAGTCCCAGTCTCGTTTAGAAAGCAGACATTGTTTATTCTGTGCAGGGTGCAAGGTGGAGGTTTCCACACATCAAGTACACCAACTATCAAAACTTTTTACTATTTATCTATTTTACCAGCCAAAGGCATTAATGTTTGTTACTATAAATGACATGGTTCTTTTATTAATTAATATTCTATCTTCTATTGGTTAATAATTCTCTTGCCTTCTCATGCTAATTGGTCGGCATACTCAGTCTTTCTCTTGAGTCAGTGGGTCCCCAGGGTTGGTGGTCTGTGAGTTGGTGGCTGCAGATTTCCCCCTGCTGGAATGACGGAATTAGGTTTTACTCAGTTGGAGCTGATTCAGCACAGTTGCTGAGTTGGTTTTATTAGTTTCTTCCTTATCTTGGATGTTCTGCCAAATATCCTTGTGACCCATAAATGATGCATTCTTTGTGGTTTACCCTTCTTCCCAAGTTTTGTTTCATCTCCCTTTAGGTGTGAGATCATTAGATCCTGTCAAGCCCTAAACCTTAACATGGCAAATAAGTAATTTGCCTTTCTAACACCTGGACATCACTGAGAGCTTGCTTTTGGCCGCTGTCTGTTTTACAGATTAAATCTTTGTTGTTGGTTAGGCTTGAAAGTATGCAAAGATCAAACATCAAAGAACATCCTTTCTTAAGAAAATTTTTACATATTCCACCTTTTGCAAGAATAAGGCATGACCCTATTTCATAACCCCTTCTCATTCCCTATAACTCTTTGGGCAGATTGTTAACTTTTTTAATGACTCTTGAGATGTCAGCATCAAGAGGAGCCCACGCTGGAGCAGCTTTCCTGTTAGGACTTGTGACCCTGTGGGGGATCCATGCTGGAGCAGACTGTTCTTGAAGGAGTGCACCCCGTGGGAGGAACCCCACGTTGGAGCAGTTTGTGAAGAACTGTAGCCTGTGGGAAGGACTCATACTGGAGAAGTTTGTGGAGAACTGTTTCCCGTGGGAGGAACCCCATGCTGGAGCAGGGGAAGGACTCCTCTCCCTGAGCAGTGGCAGGAATTGGCCAAAACCCCAATTCCCTGTCTCCTCGGGCAATGGCAGGGAGTATGAGCGGGGAGGAAACAGAACCCTGAGGAAAGAGGGAGGGCAGGGGGGAAAGTGTTTTTAAGATTTGTTTTATTCTCATTATCCTTCTCTGCTCTGATTTGTAATAAATTCAATCAATGTCCCAAATTCAAGTCTGTTTTGCCAGTGACGGTGTTTAGTGAGTGATCTTGCTCTATCCTTATCTCAACTCATGAACCTTTTATTATAGTTCCTTTCCATCCCCATCCCCTGTCCAGTTGCAAAGGGGAGTAGAGTGAGAGGGCAGCTTTGGTAGGTACCTGGCATGCAGCCAGGAACTACCCACAAGTAAAAATCAGGAAGGTATCAGGGAGGTCACAATACCTACCTTTTGAAGAGTTCTGGGGGGGAAAGACCTATGCACTACTCTTATGAAGATCATGGATACATGTAAAGAACATACAAGATGAAGTAAAAGCAGCCAAGGAAGCATCACTTGCTGGGGACAAATGAGTCTGAGTCCTGATTTTTGTATCTACACAGAAAGGAAATTTGATCATAAACCTCTCTATTACTTCTTCTTAAGGGCTGAGATGAGGTAAAATTCTCAGCTCTGAAATGGCAAGACAGCCTGAAATCTTGATGGTTTTAATGATGATGATATATTCTGCACCTGACTTAGGCTGTGGTGCACTTACATAAGCACTCTGTGTTTATTTTACTATCCTCTAAGAATTCTTCCTCTTGAGGAAGACCTGTTTTGGAGAGGAGAAATAATTTAGATTGAAATGTTGTCTCATAAGTGTTATCTCATTGCAGAAATTTAGAGCTGAAATTCACTATCACAGTCCATGATTATCCAGACTTCTCACATTCTGCAAATTGTCCAGGATCTGAAAATTGGCTAGACAAAAGATTAAAAATAGGTGATTACTTAATTCCTGGAATACATTCTTTTATTGAATCACAATCAAGGGAAAGCAGCCTTTTTTTCCTTTTAAAAGTACAAACAGTTACAAATAAATAATTTTATTGTAAAATGGATTGTTTTTAAACGATTAAAACGTCTGCTCAGACATTTTTTCTTTTCTCTAAGGTATGATTGTAATAGGAGAATGAGGTTCTAATATGCAGCTAAGAGACCACAGTATCAGAACTGTGCACTGGAATGATCTCTATGGTATAATTTAGAAGGGAAATAGAAAGTGCCAGTATCTGCCACTGGGACTTTTAATACATTAATTATGTTACTTACAACTCTGCTGCATCACTTACAATGAAAAATACTCTTATTGTATTTGCTTCAAGTACTGCATTTATTTTGTTGATCTACATCTTATTTATGGATACCAAAATATTAATCAGATGCTGTAGAGGATGTAATATATTCTAACTGACAGATCTCTTAGGCTGCAATTAGCTCTTATTAAGATCTGAAGTCACCCTGTATCTCCATTAATTGAAATTTTGAAAAGAACTTTTCCTATAATTTTTTGTTTTGGTAATCATATGTGAGAGATAATGATTCTTTGAAATTCCAACATTTTAAAAGTGACTAGCTATGGAGTCACTCTCAATTGTCTAGGGAATTATTTAAAGCTGCTCTGTTCAGCCATAGGTGTTGATGAGGGCAGCATGTAGAATCCTTCCTTTTTGTCCTGGAAGCAGTGTATTGAACACTGAACATAATGGCTTGGGAGAGCAAGTGTTAGTAGCTAAGAATTTCTTCAATGAAGTGATTTTTCACCAGTACTCTTGTCAAAGAGAAGATGGGTTTGAGTGGGATGGAGTTTAGCTGTAGAAATTCTGTGAATCAACTGTGGTTGACTAAAACCAGCAGAGGGGAACTAAACTTCTTTATTGACATGTACTGTTTATACTGCTTTTAGGATAGTGCTGTGCTTGCCAAGTTTACTTCCTCAAAATAATCTTTGGATAATTTCATCGGTGAACGGTTTCAACATTCAGATTTTACCTCTGAAAGCCCATTTCACTATAGTGTTAATCCCTTGTTCAGTGTCATAGCTCTTTTGGCTGTGCAGACTGTGACTGACAAGATAGTGTTAATCAGCTCAAGCTGGAGTTGAACTCCAATCATCCTGCTTATGGAATGGTGTTTATTCCTATCAGTAGTTGATATTTTCCTCATAGCTGTGGACCAGTTCAAAATTTATTGATAGCTTTTCAAATTATTGATTGGGAAGAATGTTATGTATTTGACTTTACATAGACTAGAACAGTGACATTTTTGTTGCCCTGTTATAGAAACTCTGGATTTGAATACTGTGTCTCCTTTCTGAGGTCCACTCAGAATATTGCTTCAATTTACAAGTATTGTAAAATCAGGAATAAAAATTAACTTTTTTGGTCTCCACGTTCCCCCAAAGCCCTAAAACTTCACAATGCTAAAATCACTTTTCTCTATAGTTCCTTACTTAATTTTTCTTTCAATGACCCTGAATAAATTCTATTTTTCTTATTTTTTCTGGCTTTCCACATCACAAACTTCCCTATCACACTTACATTTCAGTAGTTATATAAATGAGATTATCCAAAATCACTTCATCTGGGTTAAATGCTTTTGAAAAAGTTTTGAAAAATTACAGTTTGAAAAATGTTTTTTAAAAATTGCAATTATTACCCTGGAGACTTGATCTGTTATATGGTTCTGTTTGTTTGCTTGTTTTGGGTTTTGTGTATATGTGTGTGTGTGTGTGTGTGTGTGTGTGTGTGTGTGTTGGGGTTTTTTTATTTTCTGGAATAAGGTAGATCATCAGGGAGTTGCAGAGTGAATTTCTTCATGCCATGCTGTCGCTTTGATTAAATTGTACATTGTGGGGGCTGAGTAAGCAGAACATGTTCTGAGGTCTGATTCTTTATATTGTCTCAGCAGCCTGCAAACATGGTTACTTGTAATGGCTAGTGTGGTGGCTGAAGTGATGTGCCTCGATTCCTCTAAGTTATGAAAAGGAAAAATACAACTTTATTTAATTCCTTTTTACTTCATTCAGAGTACCAGCCACCAGTAGCCTAGCAGTAATCTGAGCCAAAGATATCCAAGGAGCAAAATTGCCTCTGTCACCCTGGTTCTCTGAGGGACAACCTGTGGCTGGGGAAGCTGAGGCTCTCGTCCATATTCTGCCAGTGACCAAAAGTGTCTCATTTCCCTCCATCTCAGCTTCCTAACCTATAGTATATGAAAAACGATGTTACTTGCCTTGCAGAATATTTTGAGCACTATTCTTGCAAGAGGTGTGGGCTGATTTTCTTGATTGTTGTTTTCTGTTGTTGTTTCTTGACTTGTGACAAATTAAAATGAAGGTTTGAAATTGATTTCTCTATTGAAGCAGTTGCAAGTGAAAAATTACAGAAAATTGCCACTAGATGGAGTCAATGATTTTCTAAATTATTCTTCATAGCTCAAAATAATAGAGTTGCAAAATTATTATGATCGCTGAGTTAAGTGGAATATGATAATTTAAGTAGCTCACCTGTATCCTGTTATAATTGCATTATCTGTTCTTTGAACTTTACAATTCTATGATTTTTCACTTCATGTAAAAAGAATTTTTACAATTTGATGCTGAATAACAATATCTTAATAGAATTCTTTATCAGTCTTACAACATCCTGTATCAGTGCTCACTTTCCCCATTCACATCTCTAAGTTGTTCTTATGATTCTCCTCAATCCTGTCATTTCACGGGGTAAGTTCAATTCTAGTGGCTTCATTCTTTTTATTAATTAGAAATTGAGAAGCAGGGTGAATTGCCAGACATAATTTTTAGTTCATGTTTAACTAAAAAGTCTGTTATGCATTGTTCTGAAAAGCAGCTTGGATGTCATCGACTACCATGAACTGCCAGTTGTTAAGAGTAAGCTGTGCTAAATTTACAAGCACAAAGATTATTCTTTGACCTGTTTAGACCTGCAAACTTCACCTTAGACCAGGATTATTGCAATATTTTTTTTCATGTTGCATTACTTAGTACAGTTTAACTTCCTTATCTGAAGATAACTAGCCAGTCAAAAATGTCATTCACTTCTGTTCTGTAAAATAAAACTTGTTTTTACTAAAGAGTTGTCCACATGTTCCAGCTTTCTTCCAATGGGATATTATTAATGTATTTATCTATGAAATTGTGCAGGATGCACAACCATTCTCAACTTCATTTTCTGATGTTTGTGTCCTACAGTCAGACTCATTGTGGTTGTCTTTTGTACAAAATGAAAAAAGAATGTAAGATTTCCCTTCAATATTTGGCTACTAGTAACAGGCAGATTTTTAGTACTTTGTTGAAGAAACAATTTATTGGAAAACAAATACATGACAGTACTTAATAGAAACTCTTTCAGCTCCTAGTGAATATAGTCACTAGTTCAGAACTCTTTAACCAGCACTGAGTCTTATCTAATACAGCTTTTACCTTATTTTGTTTCTTCTGATAATAGCAAGGAAAAATGTAATATGAATAAAAATTTCACATTACAATTAATGTTTCTGTTACTAGGCAAATTAGTTAATGCCTTCGGTGTATTACTTTTAGCCTACTTCCACAAATATTAATTTATACTAATAAAGGAAAAGTTAATAATACCAAAAATAGAATATAAAATTTTTGGATATGTATAATACATATTGAAAAAAAACTCCACACAAACAGAAAGGTATGTGTTATTTAAATACCATAGGAAAAACAGTGAGAAAAGTATGATTTAAAAATCTATTACTCTCTGTAAAAAATCAAAACTTTAAGTTTTAAAGAAAGCAGATAGTTTACATATTTTAAAAAAATTATCCTCATCATAAATAAATAAATGATAAATAAATAAATAAATAAATAAATAATCTTCATCATATCATATCCTCCTACTGAAAAGAAATTAAGAGATATATCTGATTCCCTTGCTTGCTTTTCAGAATCTTGAATTTAGTGAAAAACAGAACTGATGAGGAAGAAAAGAAAAGCAGGTTTTTGATTCCAAGCCTATACTTTGTTATATTTCTAAAGCCTGACAGATAGTCATATTCAAACCTATCTATAGGTAGCTTTTTCTATTTATGTTGCTGAAAGCAGGATTGAGAATTTATCTAAATTCAGCTAATTATTTTTTATGGAATTATAGAATATCCTGAGTGGAAATGGACCTACAAGGATCATCGAGTCCAGCTCCTGGCCCTGCACAGGAGAGCCCCAAGACCATGTTCCTGAGAGCGTTGTTCAAATTCTTGAGCTCTGTCAGGCTGGTGCTGTGACCACTTCCCTGGGGAGCCTCTTCCAGTGCCCAGCCTCCTTTTGGTGAGGAACCTTTCCCTAAACTCCAACTTCTTTCAACACAGCTTCAGGCCATTCCCTCGTGTCCTGTCACTGTCACCACAGAGCAGAGCTCAGTGCCTGCCCCTCCTCTTCCCCTCACAAGGAAGCTGTAACTGCAGTGAGGTGCCCCTCAGTCTCATCCAGGCTGGACAGACCAAGTGACCTCAGCTACTCCTCACATGGCTTCACCATCTCTGTTGCCCTCCTTTGGACAATTTCGCACAGCTTTGCATCCTTATTTTGCAGCACCCGAAACTGCCCCAAGCACTCGAGGTGAGGCTGCTCCAGCTCAGAGCAGAGTGGGACAATCCCCTCCCTTGCCAAGCTGGTGATGTGCAGGGTTGGCCCTCCTGGCTGCCAGGGCACTGCTGGCTCAGATTCATTTTTGGTTAAGTATTGTCAAAAACACAGTTATTTTTCAGGCTATATTCATGTTCTCTTAATCAACTACTGCCACAAGGCTATAAGCTTAAAAATATGAAGTACAATTTCTTTCATACAATGTAGCAAAGACTTTAATAGTTTGTGGTATCTTTTCACATCTAAACAAGTAAATGGGTTTATAAAGCTGTGTTGAATAAAGGTCACACACTAACAAATTAAATGGAATATACAATAAAAACTTAATTTTGTAAAGTTTACAAAGATTATTTTTAAACCATATGTAGGCTCTGTGCATCTGATGATATAGTCATCTCTTGGAATAATCATTATCCAATCAATTACAGAATTATACTGTATGGTTTTGACGTGTTTGTTTTACACATTCATAGCTGTTATCAAGAACTTTAATGGCTTACTAACCCCCACTTGTGAATAAAGCTTTTTCTTTTGTAAAGGTGGCAGGATGTGGCAGAATAGAAGCACTAAGACTTTTTACACCTCCTCTTGTCAGTCTGAATGATTCACTAGTCATGGTAGGCTCTATGCTCTATATCAATACAATTAAATAATCAGTACCTGTAAGTTAAATCACTTCTCACACCCACTAGTAAAATATGACAATAAAGCTATTCCCACTATAGTTTTTTCTCTTTTCATTGAAAGTACTTGCATATAGTTTAAAGACTAGCGCTACAAGACATAAAAAGATACCTAAAACTTCTTATCTGTATCTAATAAACGAAACAGAAGAAAAGATACATTTCTGTAGAAGTGCAATATGTAATTTTTACAGGGACAAGACACTGAGAAATGGTAAAGTATCTTTTGTTTATTTAATTGTAGGCCCTGTAAATGTCATTAGGATTCTAGACAAGTGGTATTTTGGACTTGAGAATCAACTATGTGATGCAGTAGTTATAAAATGAGCAGATAAAACATTTTTTTAAAAAGTGAAGCATTGGTTTAAAACTCAAACTCATTCAGTAGGAGGAAGGTGCTTATTTTTTTCTATGCGTTGCCTCGCTAAATCTTCTAACAGCCTGGATTGAGTCTTGACAGCTCAAAAGCTCTGCTGAATCCATATAAAACTTGTGATCCCTATATTAGATTTCCTTTAGAAACACAGGGAGCAGTGAAAGTTTTTTATATAAAATGAAGTTGTTACCAATGTAGTTGCTATAAAGTAAAAAATAACTATGATTAATAGGAGTTAGTGTCTCTGAACTTGTGACTTTCTCAATCTACTCTCAGCTATATTCAGGCGCCATGAGAAGTCCAGCTCACTGTCTTTTTAATTTTAACAGTGCCTTAAAGAAATAGTGAGAAAACAATAAGTTTGATCTCCATGGGTTTATGTTCTACAAAGATTTGATAGTATAATGCAATGCCATGTTAGAATGCATCTTATGTCTTCACTATAATAGAGTCATAGGAAAAGGGGTGGAAGAACTAGAGGTTTTGGCGACAGACAGTGTTGTTAGTATTGCTACATTATAGGATGTACTTGGTTGCAAGACGCTTTTATTTTTGGATGGACATGTAGAGCAAAAGCAGAATTTTGTGCTGATATTAAAACTAGCACTTTTATTACAGAGTTCACAGCTAATCTTAAGTGAATAGGGCAGAGTTAACCTATCTGATAGATTACTGCAGGAGGATGTCTGCAGAGTAGACAGATAGTGCAGCATGGGTTACACCAAGACTGCAAAGAGCCCCTACTGCCCTGCTCTCTCACATTTTCTGAAGCACAGTTCTGTTATGTGTCTTTTAGCAAAATACAGGAATCAACCAGCTTGTATCCAAGATGCTTTCTGAGACTCTTCTAGGGACCAAGCCTTCACATGTATGCTGTAGGTCTTCAACAGGCCCTGAGTCCATCCTAAGCCCTTCAGGTGCTGTGAAATACCGTGCAAATGCAGGTATGCTCAAGTGGCCATATCAAATGGATGTATGGTATTGCTCTGTAGTAGAGTTCAGTGGAGGAATGGTAGTAAGGATCAGAGAAGAGGAGAATGCTAAGCATTTTTGTTCATGTCTATCCCCAAAAAATACTTGGTGTTATTTCAGAGATGTCTCAGCTGAGTTTATCAGCTGTGCTTCCAGACTGGCACAGAGATTCACAGGTTCTTCATGTCATCTGCTGTGATTGACCATACAAATGGTGATAAAAGGTCTTGTGGTAAGAAGACTCATGACAAAGTGGGGGATGGTTTGGGGTGCCACAGAGAAGGCTGATATCTGACTTTTTCTTTTTTTGTTGGTTCTTTTCTGTGTTGTGTGTGTGTATAGAAAATGCTTTTCCCAAAATTGATACTGATGGTAGGCTACCCTTTGACACCTCCTGAGAGAAGCAAGGACAAAGAAATCTGCCCAGTTTGACAGCTATTACCTTGCAAAATGTCCTAACAGATACAAATTGTACTTGAAATATGTTCAATTAACCATGACTAATAAAGTCTGTGCGGTTGGGTTGGCTACAGATATGAGAGACTGTTAAAACAGGTTATGTGGAAATGATGGCAAGATGTTCTGGAGCGGAGGTTCCAGAGGGCTGGGGCAGGGGACAGAGGGTGTGGCAGGTGTGGTGGCAGGTGTGGTGGCAGCTGCATGGTGAGCCATTCAGACCATGCATGCACAAGTGTGGCAGGCCTGCCTGCAGTCCTGAGCATACATTGTCCTTTGGTTTGTGACAACACTGAGCTCCCCCTGGCAGGTTTGTTACAGCTGTGGCGGCAGAGCTGGTCCAGGGCACCAGTCCTGAAAACAGGGGAGATAATGGACTGTAATTGGTGAATTTTGTGAGTGCTGGGTAAGTGGCAGTGAGTATTTGTTTTCTTTACATAGGTAGATGTCTGTAACCTCCCATTTCCCAGAATGGCTTGAATTGAATTTTGGTCTTGGGACAGTTTTTTTGAACATTTGTCATGATTTTTCCATCATTAGCAATAAGCAGAATGTGACTCATATCAGTAATTAGATCCCTACTCACACAGCTTAGTAAATACTCTGCTTATAATATTTAAGTCAACTATTTCCTTTCTGAGACAGAAAGAGTACTTTGAAGGGTTCTAGCATGTGAATTCCAATTCTGTTTTGTAAATATTTGAATAATTCCTCCATTTTATTTATATATCAGGTGTTTTTCCCAATGATTTTCAGACTTGAGGAATGTTTCTATATGTTTGAGACATATTGTGTCTTTATCTCTTTGTCTTTTTATTTAACTGAACTGTTTACTCAACACTTAATATAAATAGAAGGATACAAATAAAGTTTTAGCTCTAGTGCTGATTGATGAGTTTTCCAAGAGAAAGACATCAATGGCATTGTATGTTTTTAAGATGCACAACACTGATGATATTTATGAACACATGGTAGGTGTGCATAAATCAGTATGTTTGTGCCATTTTATTGAAGAATCCGAGGTGGGTTGTCATGGTGATTAAAAGCTTCAAAATGCTATTTATTGGTATTAGTTTGCTGGGCATAAGGGCATATTCTTTCTGCTACACTGAAACTTTTGTTGTAAAACTAGCTACATTTCTACCTGTATTGCAAGGGCTATTCTAGCAGGGTAAGTAAATAAAGATCCAATGAACACATAAGACTTAAAGAAAATATACTGTTTTATATTTTTTACCAACATAACAGTTTTTGCTTTGAAGCCGTTAAGGAGGTTGTCTTTTAAATGTGTAGTGTTTCAGACTATTTACAATGTAGCAGAAAATTGTCAATTTCTCCAAACCTCTTTACCCCACAAAGAAAAAAAAAAGTGCTGGTAATGGGTAACTGAAAGTATTTTCTTCAGATAGAAATGTTACAAGTATTTTCTTCAGATAGAAATTAAGAGCATCAAATATGTTTTGCTGGTATTTGCCTTTACAATAGCATATACTCTATATGAAAAGCTACTAAATTTCTGGTGCTTTTTCCTTAAGTAATTAGTAAAAAAAACTTATAGAGCAGTTAACCTTGTTAAAAACAATGTTGTTTTCTGCATGAGGTCATTGATGTGTTGTCATTAGTATGGTTGGTTTTCTAACAATTAAATCAATGAAAATGCTGCAACAAATGCTGCATACATACACAACATCACACACACTCCGAATGAGTAATACAGTTTTCATAACAGACTTGAAGTGATGATTATTAACTAGAATTATATATATTTATATTTAAACTGACACTACAGAATTCTTTTGAGTCTTGACAGATCCGTGGAATATTTAAATGGAGTAATTGTAGTTACCAGACCTCCTGGGACTAACCTGCTAGAAAGAAAGTGACATTTTTCAAAGAGAAAAATGAATTTATTATGCGGAAAAAAAGCTAAAACCGAGGTTATGGTGTGCCTGTTTATAACCATTCAGGAGGAAAATATGTTTATATGGAGTTACTGATACACTGTAGCAATATACTTCACTTACAGTTAATTACAGAGGGGCTTTGCATATATCTTATTGGATTCTATGTTTCCTGAAATAGGATAAGCCATGCTGAAAGGAAACTTTTCGGATATTTTATTTTTGGTGCAGTTGTGTTCAGGAGTTGATTCTCTGCTATTTGTATTTTCACCAGGAATAACTTTACTAAATTCAACATACTCTATGGTAATAAAGAAAAAAGCCATCCAAAAGTGAAAACTACTAACCTTTCCCTCTGTGGCACCAAGTAATTTGGATAAATCACACCCTTTCACTTATAACTGTCAGGCATACTCAGATTTTCTATTAGGGAAGTTTTTTCAGTGGTAAACTGGAAAACTGCCTGCTGAGCTTTCCTGAACTGAATAGAATCACAGAATCACCAGAGAATTTATGTTGGAAGAGAATTTTTGAGGTCATCTGGCTCTACTCAAAGCAGGATGAACTTAACTAGGTTACTCAGTACCTCACCTGCTTGAGCTTTGAGTGGTGGCAATGCCACAGCTTCTCTGGGAAACCCATTCTGCTGTTTGACTGTGATGAAAGCATTTTTCCTATGATCTAGCTGAAATTTCCCATGTTGCAATTCATGCCACCAACTGTAGCATGAATGGGGCTGTAATTGTGCCCCATAGAAGGAGTTTGGCTCTGTTTTTCCTCCTAGCAAGCAGCTGAAGACAGCAAGATCAGTAAGACCTCCCCTTTGGTTATTTGTAGGACTGATGGAACCCGCCTCTTTCACCCTCCTTGAACACTGTGTGGCCTGGTGGCTGGCTGATACACACCACCAGTGCCCATGGAGATGGCTGCTTGCTAAGAGCAGAACTAGAAAAAGTCAGGATTAAGTGGAAGGAAGTGGTTTCAGAAGAAGGAAGTGAATGAGACATGAACTGTTCCCTTAGGAACATGTGGAGACCTTAATACCCTTAATGTCAAGGGTATGTCCAATCCAACAAATAATGCCATCCATGAGCTGGCAAGCAAATGTAAGCAATAAGAACCTCTGAAACTGAAATTCAAGAGAAACAGGGCATTCATGGGTATTGAAGTGACTTTAACCAATATTGTGCCTGTATACTCTGATACTGCCTGCAGCACAAATAAAAGTGGGACATGGTGGGTGACAGCTATGTCTTCCTACATTATAGCATTTTCATTTAATAATGTGTTTTACATTATATACAATAAATACAATATTAAAAATTAATTAAATATAAATCTCATATTTTCTCACCATTCTTCTATCAGTCAGGTCACCAGGAGTAATTTTCTTCTCTTAAATGCTCCAGAATAATAAATTAATAATGCTTGACTAAGATGAGGTGAAACACACATGACCTTCCTTCTCTGTTTCATGCCATTTAGCAGCTAAAACCTGAAGTTCCTATCATTGCTTTTCCTGTAACTATGGTTTTTAGTTAATTTCAACTGCTATTACTAGAAAAAAAAAAAAGCTGCCACTCTTTTCAGCAGAAAAATGTCTTCCTTTTTTTTTTTTCCACAGTAGAATCATTCCGTTTTGCTGAAAGCTACACTGAAAGCTAATGTCCAGAAATAGTACCTGCTGCTATGCTCTTTACTCTTTCTCCCCTTGACGAGGCAGCAAAAGAGGATTAAAAAAATTACATCTACACTCATAATTGCTGTATTGAACCATGCCACTTGTAAATAAACAAAAGTATTTATTTGCAAGACATTTGACTAAGTATTTCTTGAAGGTAACAATATGCAGTTCCAATAACTGAATGACTCCCCGTTCCTTGAGAAGTGGCCATGGTAAAAGAAGAATAAATAAAGGGTAAAAAACCCCACAAGCATGCAAAGTTCCCTTTAAAATATTTTACTGTGTTCTTACACTATCTTGTGTCTTCATCAGAGTAGTGCCACCATCTTGTAGTCGTGCATTAAGCTAAATGTATAATGAATAGTTCATTCCCTTTCTTAGCTTCTCCTCAGGCAGAGAATTAAATGTGCACTCTTACATCCTGTTTTGGTGCAGTTTTATTTTTTAATTTTTTAGAAGATTTTTGCAGAAGGTGCCTGAATTGCAGAAAGTTGTCAGAATGAAGGACTCGGGGGACAGAAAATTATAGAGCAGAACATTATTATGTATCCTAGTAACTATTCTTTTAATCCTGTCTCAGCCTATACAACCACAGAGGTGCCGAAGGAGGAATAAAGGCCTATTACCCTTATTTCTCAAATCTGCATGTGATTCTGCAAAGCAAGGCAAGCACTGAAAGGCTGAACTTCTGTAAGCTCTGCTGGACAGAGGCATCTTCCCGGTGTGTGGAGGAAGGTAGGTAGTCATTCCACCCACAAAGCTGTTCTAGAGGTTTTTCTCTTTAGGAGCTACACACAGCAGGGAAAAACCATTTTGGAAAGGGGTCTGGACATGAGTCTTTGCTACACAAGGGATATGTACCACCTACCAAACATGAGGTGGCTGGTGTGCTTCTGAGTTCCTCTTGTTTGAGGCCACTTTGCACATGTATTAATTCTTCGTTAGAGATGAGAAGCTGGACAGGTATGGGAATCAAGGGGTTGAAGACTGTATGGAGTTCTGCAAAATGTCTGCATGCCTGGCACCTATATAGTAGAGAATTTTAAACAAGATTTATGCCTTTTTTGTATTTTTTCTTTTGGATTGTCACTGTGAAGGAGAGGGAATGCTGTAGCAAAACTAAGTAGAATCTTGAGATAAAACTTAAAAATATCTCCTTTTCCCCACCTTTTTCTTTTTTGTTTTGCTGAATATTGAGTGAATAAAAACACAAGTAAGAGAGGGAAATATTTCCCTAATATGAAAGAGAGAATTACAAAATGAGCATTCAACTTGAAGAGAATGTCAGGGAACAACAGTACCTTATACTGCACTCTGAAAAATTGTAAAAAGTACAAAGGTTCATAACATATTGTAAAGAAAATTCTTTAGAACTTGCTCTGTTATCTTGGAGGTAACAGACACACCATATGCTGTGTCTGGCAGTTGCTATGGCAACTACTTTTAAAATTTAAGCATGGGGAAGCTATTGCCTAAAATCTCCACAACTTGGGGCCAAATCTTGCTTGATGCTGAGCACCAAGGGAGAATAAAAAAGATAAAAAGGAAATAGTAAAATATCTTTCTTCTTGGCTACTGAAATTTTATCTTGAAATCAATACTAAAGGAGATTTCAAGTCATGGACTCCTGACAACATTGAAAAAGAGAAGAATGGGATGATTGCAATATCTTAAATTTAATACCATACAAACGGTTTGCAATTAAAATTAGGAAAAACCTATTTGTTCATTGAGACATTTTACATAAAAATTATGATATTTGTAAGACAGTAATCTGTCACTGTGTTATGTATTTGAGAATTCTTGCTTAGAAGTCAAAGATTAGTAAATTTTTGAAGGAAATAGATGGGAAGGTAGTAAATCTTCATGAAATGATACTGCTTATTAAGACTCAACAAATACAGATTTATATCCTTGGAAAAATAGTTTTAAATATGAATAATGCTTGGACTATCACACCAGGAGTCTGCATAATGCACTTCTAATGCAAAAGAGGCTTAAAATATCAAATAAGGATGCTTCTAAGGAAAAAGCAGTACAAATGAAATTAAGAAGTTGTTCTGTTGTTCTTCACCTAAAAAGCTCTATTGGACCATGATACAATGAATGTTGTTATAAGCAAGATCAGCACTTCGGTAACTGGATTTCTGTGATTAAACTACATTACAAATTCTATCTTGCTCACATGCATTCTGGATGTTCTTCATGAGAGTTTGCAAAGATGGGACATAATTCATCCAGAAAACAATCCTGGTGTACTGTAGCTCTTCACAATCCATACAAATTCAGCTTGTGGTTTGGAGTAATTCAGTAATGGTCTGGCCCAATGTCACTGAAATTGGTGGTGTTCACTCTGCAGATGTCCCCAGACTGTGCTTGAAGCCCTGCCCATTCTGCTTACCTTAGCAGAATGGTGGCCCTGTGCAGAGCCTCCCTGCCTTCAAGGGAGTCTACAGCTCCTCCCAGTTTTGTATTAGTATCAAACTTGCTCAGTATCCCTTCCAGTCCTGCATCCAAGTCACTAATGAAGATGTTGAAGAGCACAGGGCTGGGGATGGAGCCCTATGGAACCCCCTTAGTGACAGGTCACCAGTCTGATATCATCCCATTCACTGCCATCCTTTGTCCCTGACCCGTGAGCCAGCTGCTCACCCATCCCATGATGTGTTTATCCAGCTGTGAGCTGGGCATTTTGTCCAGAAGGATGCTGTGAGAGATAGTATTGAAAGCTCTACTGAAATCCAAAAGGATTACTTCAACTGCTTCTTCTGATCAACAAGGGTTACCTTGTCATAAAAGCAAATCAGATTTGATGAACAGGAATTCTCATGAAACTGTGATCAGTGACTGTTTTGTCTTTTGGATGTTTTTCAATGGCTACAGGATAATTTTTCCATAACTTTACCAGGCACTGAATTGAGATTGACAGACCTGTAGTTTCTGGGCTCCTCCTTCTTGCCCCACTTGAAATTGGGGTAGCATTTGCCAGCTTCCAGTCAGCTGGGACCTCTCCAAGACCACTCAAAAATTGAGAGAGGTTTTTTTTTCCCAAGATCCAGCATCTTGCAACATTGCAGGACCCTTGCAAGAAAGTGTTAATCATCTCAAGTGTCCTTTTCTCATGCTGTTATTTCTCACTGCGTTGAGTCTCTAAGTCCTCCCTCCAAAATAATGAAATTTGTGAGCTGTGGCTCTCATAAGCTGATATGAAATTATCGGTGCTATTATAGACAAGAGAAAGATTTAAAACTTAAACTGGTTTAGGCACTAGTCTATTCAGGGCTCTTGAAAATAATTATTTACGTTGTAAAGAAAAATATGTGTTTTAAATGCACTCTGGCTACAAGGATCATTATTCTATCTTCATTGCTTTGTCTGCTGCACATTAATCAATGTCCCTTAATTGAGCTTCTTGAAACATTTTTTGATGGACAGCAGCAGAAGAAAAGGTTGGTCACCAGCTCCTTCTTCTCTGTTCGCTGTCCACTCACACTTGGGCCTGAAAATCATTGTCATGTCTGTGAGAAAGACAGGTCTTGCTGACTGGTTGTTCCAGTTGGTGGCCTCTGGCTCTATCCCTGTAATGCCTGTCCTTCTAGTAGTGTTTAATATTTGCTTGGCAGACCATTTCTCGAGGGGATGTGCATAATTTTGCCGGAGATTTGACAATTCTTCGTGTCACTTAAGATATTTGCTTGCAAAAACTGACTTGTTGCTGAATAGGCACTAAGGCACTGATGTTCACAGTATAGCTGATAGCTGGTAGAAATGAAATAATCTGTATTGACACATTTGGAAGTTTCACATCTTTTTCCACTTAACATGCTAACGTGATAATTGCTAGACTGATGATTTTTCCAGTGACACGTCTCCTTTTGTCAATATTTAGACCTGTGTATAGAAAACTTATCTATCACACCTGGCTAATTTTCACTTAATTTAAAAATAAATGAAACATATTTAGTTTGCAGGGTTAGCAGAACAAAATGAGGTTTTATAAACATTTTTCTTGAAACATTATTTGAATGATAGGAAATGATAATGGCAAATGTATATAAAATCTGACTCAAATGAAAGTGTATTCCAGGAAATTCTTTTAATGCTTAAATAAAACTAATTGAACATTTAAGTTGAGACTTCATTTTGCTTGCCATTTACTGGAAGGTTTCATTACCTAACTGTTTAGATTATGAAACCTGAACATAATGCCAAATAGAAATAGCAACAAATATCCAAAAAGTGACTTCAATATCTATCCAGGAGACAGGCAAATTTGTAGCCAAAGTGATTCTATGTTCCATTGTACATTTGTTCATAAGGTTTAAATATTGAATCCAAACAATTAATTTATTTAGGCTTCTATCAAAGCATTTCTTTGCTGTGTATGCCACGACTCTTGCTATTAGAGATTAGGTAACAATTCATCAGTGAAGGAATATAGGCTGTAGTATTTTGACTATCCTGACATAACTGTAAACATTTTGAGCTTTAGCTTTCTTTAGCTTAGGTGCTTTTTGCTGGACTGATCCTCAGGAATGAGTGTGACCATACTGTTCTACAAGAATAGCTATCATGATCATGGAATGAATCACTTCACCGTTACTTTCAAAGGTTAAAGTTGCAGCTTTTCTTCTGCATGTAATTATCATTCTTGCTGTAGTTCTGTTTTCACACCCGTGCCTGGTAACTGTATTCTGCCTGTTGGGGTAGAAAGCTTATTCCCTTATCTTTGGTTGCAGATATTCTGTGTAAAGATATGTGTTCACTTACTGGGAGTTCTTACTCCATAACACTTGAATATTTTACTTTATTGTGGTAAACACTGATATTCCAGTAACATGACTGAGAATTCAGCCATGGTCAGCTTTTACTTAGTCTGAATTATTATAAAATCTTACATATAATACAGGTGTTTCACAAGGTTTTCAGTATTATAGAAATTCCACATATCCTAATTTTGGATGTCATTAAGCTAGTTAAGGTGTTCACACCTTTTTCTTCAGATAAGGAGAATCCACTTTGAGATTTGCATTCAGAGACTTTAGTCTCACGATTGGAAGGATGGACAGTATTCTAGAAAAGTGCCACTGTGAATTTGTGACATTCATATAAAATTTGCAACTGACATATAGAAGAGGCACAATTCATACATTTTTTCACTATATCATCGTATTTCCTGACTTGATATTAATTTGCTTACAATATCACAAATACGTGGTCCGAAAAATAACTTTTGTACATTTTAATTAAATCCAATAAAGAATCCTGTTCTGCACAACTGCAGTCATCACAACAGCTTTGTCTTGTAGTTACATGCTTATTAATACATTCCTGCTGTTCCTTGCATTATGTGATGTAACTTGTGCTGAAACCTGGAAGCTGACTTCTTCTATTGTGTGTCACTCAGTACTTTGCTGAAAGTCTCTGGAATTGTTTCCTTGTCTTAGAAACAAACCTGATATTTGCCATTTAACTATATTCATATTCTGCCTTAATGCCCATTTATTATTTTTTAGTTAAAAGACATTATTTCACATGTCATCTCTCAATACATGGTTTTAGTTTATCTTTCAAATAGTCGCGGTTGCTCATGAAATTTCTCAAATAACTTGCCTTTGAGCAGACATCAAGGATTCCTTCTTGTACAGCTTTTGCTGGGTTTTAAGCTTCATACACTTCACCATTATTGTGTAGGCCTTTAAAATCAGAAATATGGGTAAGAGGAAAGAAAATGTGCTTTTGCAATCAATACTCTTGTTAGAAATATTCTGTATTATTCCATCTTGCAAGCCTTGCAAAGGACACTCATTCTGCAGAAAGATTATGTCGTAGCTTTCCATAACCTGCGGACACAGCTGAGGATCTGATTTCCTGAGTGAAAGTGCTTTTTTTCCCCTCCAAAATCTGGAAACATTGCCTTCATTTCTTTTACTTCTTAAGTTCCTATCCAGACTAAGAGATTTAGAGAACTTATTTTTTTTCCAGAATAAAAACAAAATTCCCCCAATCCCAGGTAAGTGTCAGAATATTTTCAGAATGCCAGTTACTTGAAAAGTCAGTATTATAGTAGGTTTGTACCCTTTCATGTGACAATACCCATAAACTTGTGGAACAATACAATTGAAGTGCAGCCAATGGATCCAATACTGTGATCTTCCAGCTTTTTTCACAGTCTTTTGAGACATGGTGCATTTCTGTATGTTTCAACTGCTAAAATTATTTGGATAGAGTGGGAATCTGAGGATTTTTTAAAATAAAAAGACAAATTCATCGATCTCGTGTTTCTAAAAAAAATAAATTAATGTATTATATAGATTTTCTCAAGGTTTTAAAAATAAAAAGCAAATAAAATTCTAAAATGTGTTATTGAATGTATAATTTAAAGTGTTTTAAATTTTGATCCCAAAGCAAAGGACAGAAGGTGTTTTATAATGCTTGAATACTTCTGTCTGACAATGTTGTGAACCAGGGCACAATTTTGCCAAATCCATGCCATTTTTGGAACTATCAATTTTCTATATAAGTTTGTTCTTTTGTGGATATATTTCCACAGAAGGAGAACATTAGGGCTCTGGTAGGCAAATACAGAGAAACAAACCAAGACACAGAGAGACTAATTTTGCCTTAAGACTAGACAATTTTATAATCACCCTCCACAGCTTTGGGAAACAGGAGTCTTGGTTTTGCATTTAAATCTGTTTGGCAGTATGCACTATGTCTCCCAGCCACTTGGTTATTTGTAGAATTTGCTGTATTCAGGGGGTTTGAAATACTTTAAAACAAATTGAGCTGAATGGGCATCTTAAACCATTTCCTGATTGGTGTGTCTTCTAGCCCCTAATGTGCCTTTCTAGGTCTTAGTTATTTCCTTTTCATAAAAAAATAATTGCTCTTAAAAATGTCTGCTTGGATTTCTTTTGTAAAGAGAGCCAAACTGAGGAGCTCTAGGCAGATTAGCTGGACTGCTTCGTTTAGTAGGCTCTCTGAGCTTTGAAGAATGCTTCAAAAGTATGGAATAAAGCTCTTTTTCTTCCTATTTTTGCATGGGCTAACAACTTCCCAGTCTTTTAATTTGCTGTCCTGTTGCATTAGAGTTCATTATCTTTGTGTTTCAGTTTAGTAATTCTGTCTGAGTTCCTATCCTTTCTCTCTTCTGAGTCCCT
This sequence comes from Melospiza georgiana, assembly GCF_028018845.1. Lineage (NCBI taxonomy): Eukaryota > Metazoa > Chordata > Aves > Passeriformes > Passerellidae > Melospiza > Melospiza georgiana. The sequence continues at coordinate 37,033,938 of NC_080435.1, read as the reverse complement.
GCCGAAAATGGCAATACAAGTAACACAGCAGAGCTTGTATACGGACAGAAGATATAATGAGAATAACACTTCTCGTGGGAATTAAATGCTGCATCACAGGGTTTCATTTGCAAATATCTGCAATGGGAAAGTATGTTTAAAAGTGCATTCAGATTCACTGTTTGGAGTCTCTTCTCTTTTGCACTATGCCTGCACTGTTCATATTACAAAACAAGGCATGCAGTTCAGGCTAGATTGAGGGTTAGACATTTAAATTTGGAGAAAACAAGGCCAAAAATGGTTTTAAGGCATAGTAAAGAAAAAAATGACTTTAAATGTAGCGCACAAGCACAAAAGAATCTGCAAATATTGGCTGATAATAGCCTCATAAATGAGAAATTCGAAGAACAAAGACTGCAAGTGACTTATTCAGTGTTGTTTGGCAGATGGTAGCAAATGCAGGTCTTCAAATGACAGTTCCCATGTGCTGACTTCTCAAGGAGATCATCACATTGGCTGTGAACACACAGATTGTTTTCTGAGTGGAAAACTTGACCTGTCTTGTACCAGTCCAGAAGTCTTTTACAACATAATACACAGTGGGGAGAATGGATGGATAGTTCACACATGGAACTACTACTGAATGAAAAAGCTAGCTGTTTTCATAACTGAGAGAAAATAAAAAATAGGATTGTGTGGAAAAAATTAGACTAGCTCTTGTATGAGTTTTATTCCCTTTGGCCTAGAAAAGATCTTCCATCAACTCCTTTGCTTTTTTAAGAGGAAAACTGGGAAAAACTTAAAATGTCAATGTAGGTATTTTTTCTTTTAATAAGAAAGAATGCACAGAAAGGTAATCTTGATGTTCAAAGAGATCTTGTCAGTTCTGTTGATGTCAGTATCAAAAGAAGTTGATAATTATCAGAAGAAAACACATTTCTCTTAGTTACTTTCTTTTTCATGAAAATTTCTCATGTTAATCACAGCAGCAGATCTGCAAGGGTATGTACTGTGCACCTTCACTTCTGCAGCACATTGTCTACCAAGATTCATACAGGCAATTATAGCATTATACCTTCTCTGGCATGACTAAACTTGCGTTGGATAGACTGCAAAAAGAAAAACATAGTAGTTATCTTAAACCTATATTTCTTGTACAGTATAATTATACTAAAGGAGTGGGTTATCTTTTTGCTACCTATAGGTCAGGTTTGGCCATGTTGCATTTCATGTAAGGGGGACTAGTGAAGGTGCTAAGGTGAACAGGTGGCTCATGGAGAATTGTGAGTGCATTTCACTTCTGCATGACTAGTGTTTATTTAAGACAAATAAGCCTCTGCATTATTATTAAATGAGTTCTTCAGCCAGAATGGGCTCTATTCTGTGGAGCATTTGTCCTGATTTAATCTGTACACCACTCCTCCAAGAGTGTTAACCTGTGAAGACACTGGAGGACTTCTTGATGACAGTTTAATTTCTAACTGAATTGCCATCAAGATGAGTTCTGAAAATCATGACAATGATAAAAGAAATCAAAAGGCCTTACTGCAAATGAAGCAGAGATAATTTTTCTCTTTTTTTATAAGGAACAAAAGAAGTTCTAATACACTATTGCTTTTTGGATTCTCTTTAAACTTCCTTCAGAATGCAATAGCATAACCTGTCTACAACTTCTTTTGGTTGGGATCATACAGTGTGATTCAGACAATGACATCTTCAATTCTGCTCAACAGGATTTATCCGCAGAATAGTGCACAGCAACATTTTTTCGTTTATTATGTTTCATTTCACAGACTTTTTAAAGGTCTTATAGCTTAAAAAGCCATGTGTTTTGCCCATTATGTTTCCTTCAAAGCTGCATCCACTAAAAGAAAGGAGCTTGGAAATGCTAGAAATTCAAAATTTCTCACATACTAATTTGCTCTCCTTTGGATTTTTCATAAAGACAAATCAGGCAGAACATTTCTGTGCCTTAGTTTCCTCAGCTGGAGAAGGAGGGGGAAAAAAGAAGCTGTGATAACTCCCACATATGTTGGGAGGATACACACATTTGATAGACTTGAATGGAAAGCTTTACATGAGAATATTTGCAATAACCAATTGCTTTTATTTTGTCTGGCCTCTCATGAAAAGAAACACAGGGTTAATTTTGGAACCTAATTCTTGGAACTATATTGTTGTATAAATCTAATCTTGGTATTATTCCGTGCTATATTCTAAAAAACACAATATTTTTTTTCTCTCTTTCCCCCCCTCCTCCAAATAGTACTGCACCATAATTACAATTGCCATTGAGGCAGGAGCAGAGGAATTAAATTCCCCGTAGGTGTCGCATGTAATTGTTCCTAGAGAATCAGAAGATTAAACATGGCAACAATGCACAGCACAAGATAGCCTAAACCTAGTTTTTCTGCAGAACTGCAAATAGTAGCAAATCAAAAGACTGTTCTCCTTAATTACCACTGTATGAGGCATCAAGCTAAAAGCAGGCTCACTCTGTAATGTTTTCTATACAATTACAGTATGTACATACAATGCAAGCCCTTATGCACCACCTAATAGACAATATTATACACACAATTATTGCTAACTTCCATTCTACAGGGAGAAATCACTGGTGAGCCTAGGACATTGGCCTCTCAGCTTTCCCAGCAAGCAATACTTGACTAAACTAAGGGAACAGTTTTACTTCCTGAAGCCAGTAGAGACTATTTATACTTAAACACATTTCTTCACAACTTACAGCCTGTTGTATTAGGTGAGAGCTTGTGAGCTGGATGGGCTGCAATCTCTGTGAGGTTTGCAAGCTGGAGCTTGTGGAGTACTTCACGAACTTTACACATTTTCTCTCTCTCTATATTCTGAAATCAGCTACCCTGCTGATCAGAAGTCCATTTGGGACTGGAACTGAAGTCAGCAAGAGTCAAAGAGCTGAAACAATAAAAACAGTGTGGGGTTTTGGGGAAGAAATTGTCATTCTTGTACACTGATCTAACATGCAGCAGTCTGATCAATATTTTCTGTTGTTGTTCTGGGCCAAAATAGGTATTGGTAGAAGCTGAAATATATGTCATTATCCTTGCTGCCACTTTTACCAGGATTTTATATAGTTTCATGTTGTTTCTTTAATCCGATTTCAACTGCTATAAGGCAGCCACATATTCCAGTAATGAATTTCTTCCTATTGTAGTTTAACTGCACATTGAAATTTCCATTCAGTTGGAGAAACCATTTTGCTCTCTGACATGTTTTTACTGATTATCAGGGTTACTGGATACACTGTGCACTGAATTTTAATTGGCACCAAGCTATATATTTTTAGTGAGAAAAAATGGGAAGTGTTTTTCTTTAAATTCTTGGAATTCAAGTGTTTTCTTTGAGGATAAAATGATTCATAAGATTTACTGATTTACACATCTGAAGCAGATTATAAATCAACCTTCACCTGTGGCATAAACAAAAGAAACAAAATTGTGATAGTCCTTGCTTAAACGATACCTATTCATACAATTATTCATGTTGTAACAGCAAGTATTATTTTACTTGCTGTACAGGGTCAACAGCAGACAAGTGGATTTTAACTTTCAGCATATTCACCTATTTTTATCTAGGAATTTAAATAACTCAATAGTACTAAATACTATCTGAAAACCATTGCATTTTATAAGGGTTTCTTCTAGCCATATTAGTACACCAAATGAAAATTATCCTTTTTATGTTAATACAATGAACTGTTGGAAATACAAAATCTCAGTACTTTCTCTGAAGAATGGAAAATGAACAAAGCCCAGGTAAGCAGACTTGCACTGTTTTTAACATGAATAAATAGAGAAGCACAGTTTTTTCATAACAAGTGAATCAGAAAGAAATACAGTTTAGGAAAACATCAAGCAGTTTTTAATTATGGCATAGTGAACAATCTCATCCACCTAGGAAGCCTAAGTGCTGTCTTTGTTCTCATTGTTCTGAAATTCATTACTTCTTCTTGGAAAGAGAGAAAATATTATGTATTCTCTCAAATCATCACAGTCCAGCCAGCTAGGGGGCAAAAAATGAACCCTCTAAAGTAGCTTGTAATTCTACATATTGCCATTAGCTAATTAAGAGGTAATGTCTGTAATCCATACTTTCATTTCAAAGACAATAAAAGGATAAAGACAATCACTAAAGAAAAGAGAATCATTAAGGCATACTGTAGCTGAGGTAACATCATATTTTTGTGTAAATTAGATAGACACCTTTGAAATAATTTTATTGGTGCGGATTACTCAAAATAAAAATTTTCATTTATAAACTAGGAAAGAAGTTGCTTCTGTTTTATTATCAAACACTGCAGAATGGAGCAGCCTAAAGATGAAATATAGATTGTTTTCTGATTTGCAGGAGATGCTAAGCCATGGTAAACTACAAATAATGCAAAGAGAGGAAATGAAAAATATATTGATGAAGATATTGCAAAGAAACTCTCTCAATGACTCTCTCAATGCCTCAATCTATTTTACTTCATGGCCTGATTTGTAGTTGTTTGTACAGTTATTAATAGTTTAATTTTATTAGTTCACTGCAGAAAAACTTGATTTACATCTTGTGCAATTAAATGATGAGTCAGCCTCAATCACATACTAATCTTGATTTCTTGAATGCAGCATTGAAGGTGACCTCAATACGTTTTTGACATTGAACTTACAAAAAGCATTCTGGAAAACAAAAGTTTGCATTGCATCTAGAGAAAAGTATATCCCAAAAGACACCACATCTTTCAAAATTGGTGGTGGTGGCTGAATTCTGATTCCATTCACACCATAATTAATGAACTTCTGGTTTTACACTGTTGTAAATTTTAGAAATGTAGCTGGTAGCCATCTGGTGAAAAAGGTAATCTTGCACATACAGAACGAATATTTTAGGATGGGAAATAGTCTAACTTGTGTGCTGAATAGCTATGTGGGAATTTGCTGCAGTAATTACCCTCCTATCATTAGTGACAAGTAATTGCTATAGCAACCCTGCTGCCACCTGTCTCACACACTCTCTTTCAAACACACACACACACACACACACACACACACACACACACACACACACACACACACACTCTCACATGCTCTCTCACTACATATTCATAGTTTTGAAACAAAAGCAGAAAAGCCAGTAGCTTAATGTCATTTATTGAATCACTGTTTTTTCTAATCATCAAAATATAACCTCTTTCTCCCCTGCCAACTCCTCATAAATATTTATTAAAAATAAAACATTTGTGTTGTAGAAAATAGTGCTGTTCAACCAAAGTATCTCTATTCAACGCTAATTCTCTGAGGGAGAGAAAAGAGAACTCTCACAGCTTGATTCCTTTTTTAAATTTTATTGCATACATTGGGCCAGAGAGTAATTTTGCAGATATGGATATGAATTCCAACAAAGGCAGCCATCTAATATATGTAACTGGTTTGGTATTCACAACTAGGGCAGCTGAGATTTGCTCTCTTTGATTTAGACACATTCCAAACCACCATGTGACTCCCTCAGCACCAGGTATTTCTTTATTGCAGGAAAACACTTCCAATTTGCCCACAATATTTTTAACTTGTTGGCAGTGGGTAGAGACTAAAGAACAAGCTGGCTATCAAGGTTTCCCCATGGCATCATCTAACCCCGGTTCTAGTTTTCTATTTTGTTAGGGCTTTTCACAATATTGGTGGAACCTGACTTTGAAATTCTAGAATAATCTACAAAAATAACAAAAAATCCTTTGTATTTGAAATTACCAGAAGTTCACAATTCCCTATGATTAGGCAGTGAAAGAAAGGAATGGTTGCTCAGCATTTTCCTTTTCAGCTTATGAAATGCCAGCTTTCAACCCTCAGTTACAAGCATTCCTCATAAAGCCATGATCCTGCTACATCAGCACAGGACAGAAATCTGGCTAACAGGTTTGCCACCACTAGATGTCAGCAAAATACCAATAACCAGGACTTAGACGTGCAAATTTAGAACCACTAGGTCTCTCTAACCCTATCACTCAGTACGTTCTAATGTGAAGATTAAATAAAACAGCGTTTGAAATATGAAACAACAGTGAGGAAATTCGGGAACAGCATGCCCCAACAACCGACATTTGTGCCCCACATGCTTATTAACTCTTTTGATGAAAAGAGACCATTCACATTTAATTCTTAATATATATATTTTTTCCAAAATAAGAGAGATTTTCTCATGCTGATCAGTCCATCTAAAAATAATTCTGTGCCACAGCTTTTCATGTTGCTGAGGAAGAGAAGTGAGATATCTAATGAAGAGATTTTCATTTTTTCAGATGAGAAAATAGTATGGAATACTATTTCCAATAAAAGCTTGCATACAAAAAGTAAATCTTGTAATACTTTTACAGAAGTGAATCCTATCCTTTTTATTGTTTTTTTGAATTAAAAACACCCTCTTAAATATTTTTTTAAATCAGCTGGGTTATGTTTTTAATTTTAAAATCACCTTATGGACTTTTGTTAAGGGTGTTCAAAGCTATGTGCCTCCTTAACATCTCCCTGCAACTGCCAGCAATCTGAATGTTTTATTTATTTGGTTTAAAAACTAGCAGGAAGAAAGCTGCTTCTGATAAGCTCACTTCTTAGTGTGGAATGGTTGTCCAGTCATGTGAAGCATGGGTAGACTTCAGCTTTCAAGAAGGAAATCCATGTACTGTCCGTTATACCATTTGTCTCATTTATTTCTGATTAAATTATTCATTCTTTTTCTGATGTTCTATCTCAAGACAATATGGCCTGTCAAAATACAGTGTTTGCAAGCAGAAAGTAGTACTCATTTCCCAGACATATGTAGTTCTTCTGTGCTAAATCTTTAAGCAGCTTGCATTAATCTGAGGGATTTGTTGGTAAATTATGCTGTATTTTGTCACCTATTTGACTTGAATTGTTCCACATATTTGAATATTAAAGAAGCATATATTTTCTTAATGGGAATTTTCTGCTTCATAACTGGGAATAACTAAAAGACAAATAGGAACAAACCCCAAAACTCTGCAAACATATAAAACATTAAATGCTGTCCCAAAAACATTATAGAAAGAGCTATCTGATAGTTTATGATGAGGAGGAAACGGGGTTTTTTTAATGTCCATGAGAAATAAATCAGTGCTACAAATGAGTTGCAAGGGTTGCAGTGCCTTCTTCAGAAGTGCCAGGGGTGCATTCGGCCAGTGCCCAATACTGTGACATAACTTTGCTCCACTACATTGAGACTATTTCATGTTTTACTGAAAATACTGGTCTTGTGGATTTAGGTACCTATTTTGAGTACTTCAGAAAAAAAGAATTCCAGAGATTTTCCCGAGACTTACTCTTAGAAATGAGCAATTCACTCCATTACTTCTGTATTCAGTTCAGCAAACAAATAAATAAACTTTGCTTTCAGCAATGAAAAGGCATTTGTGCAATTTACCTTCTGAACATCAGTACACTACTAAAGACAAAAACCCGAGATGGTGAATATCAAAATTCAGTAACTACTTAAGATTCCGATGTTTAATAGCACCTTAGCTTCTTATTTCATCTCTTCCTATCAATTTAGCAGCTTTGACCAGAGGAGGAGGCAGAGATTCCTGGGGGCAATTCTAGGAGACTATAGGTTGGTTAATACTTGTAAGAAAACCCACAACAGTGCATGCATAATTGCTGATGGAAATAGTAGGGACAGCTCTTGAGTCCATGAGCAGCAAGACTGGTTATTTATTTAATGTAAGGGAAATAACAGAAGAAAATATCCAGTTCACACCTGACTGTGGGTTCTGCAGACCTAAGGATCATTCTATTAAAGTCAAAGCCCATTAGCAGTGTGTAAACAACCTCTTAGACACTGACTGTTCATGTTGAATATATTTTTACATGTTTTCAGTTCTCATTCAAGGCAGAAATGTCAACACTTTTGCCAGACAGTAAAGGGCAGACATTAAAGGGTGCTACAATCTTGAGGCTGCCATCTGTTATTCTTGAGTGCCAGTCCTGATGGAAAGGAGAGGTGATACTTAAGAAGGATGACAACGGAGAAGCAGTGGGAGGGATTCAAGGGGAGGAGGCTTTGTCAGGAATTTCTGTTGCTCTTTCATATTGACTTTTCACTAAAACCTTGCACATACATAATTTTTTTTTTAAATTTGAAGATGAAAACTGCTGTCCTCTCAAAATCTGCTAGATATCTTATGAAATCTCAGTGCCTTATGCATGTGATTCAAATACAAATAAAGGATTGATGGCATTTATAACATCTTCTACAGAAGGCATATTGATGGGGATTCATGAGTCACAAACAAATTGCACATATGAAAGCAAACTGTATTAGAACACATTGCACTTCCATCCAGAGGCTGTTTAAGAAAGCTAAATACTATGACTTACTCATTATGGAGAAAAACTGCATTTCAAATGGTAGTGGAATATACTGCCTGACACAGATAAAGAAACTTCTTTTCCTTTTCCTCTGTTGCCCAAATATGGAGAAACATCATCATCTTGGTAGGATGGCAAAGGTAGGATGTAGATTGTGGTTTTTTTCCCACTAGACTTAGGCTCAAAAGGAATTTCCAAGTCACTCCTAGGTAGCTAGGGATAAGGAAATCAGAATCTATTTTATATTTTCTGTCAAAGATCAACGGTTTTATTTCCCTTTTTGACCATCTGCTTCCATCCTTAAAACATCAAATCTACATTTACATCCAGACACTTCTGGTGAGATTCTAGATTTCTAGCTGTGATGACAGATCTTTGGAATAATTTTTCCTGAAAATCAGTAGTTATCTGTCAGACAGATGTAATAAGTATTTATTTAGCTAATGAAAGTAGATTATTACCAAAAGACTAACTACATTCTAGAAACTTGGTGTGTACTTTGTAGCTCTCTTGTCCTTCATGATACAGTGTTCAGAATAAATTGTGTGTCAGTAGACTGAGACACTCAACAATAAAGGTATATTTACACTGGTGTAGCTGGAAGCAAAGATAGAAAATATGAAAAGCATCAGACCAAGATGTTACTCAGACCACAATTATGAGACTGTCTGGTGCCGCAAAATCAACCATTAAACATCGAGGTTTCCATTCAGAAGCGTCACTCAGAATGTGAGTTAAAGTATCTCCCAAGATAGGTCATGTGGAAAATGATGCCAAACTAACTGGTAAGTCAGTAGCAATCTGCAGATTCTATCTTCTTGCAGACTGATCATATTTTTAAAGTGAAAAACTGGGGTGTTGTGTTCAGGGGTTCTCAGGGAAACATTCTGGCACAGGGAAAAGGGAAGTTGGCCAGAAATTCAGAAAAAAAAAAAAAAAGGAAAAGAAAAAAAAGGGGGCACTCTTCATCTTACTTTCAGCACTAGAATAGAAAACTGGGACATCTTGTAGTAAGGACAGGTTGGATAAATTTTTATCACTGTGTCACCTCTTCCCTGTCTTCACTCTCAAACTCATTCATTCACATCTAGCTCAAGCCTTGTCCTCTTATGTCAACATGCACACCATCAATTTTGCATGTGATTTATTTTACATTTTTTTCTACTCTGAGTTTTGACAGCATAATTGAATCATTTTTGCTCATGATTAAGGTCTCCAAGAGAAATTAAGCTCTGTGTTCAGAAATGTTATCCTATTCATGTTATGATTTCCCTTCGTTCTGTCTGATCATTTTACGCTCAGGACTAACACTTAAACCCTGAAACTTCATCTGACACTTTGAGGCTTCGGCTTCTCTTTTCTCTTTCCTTTTCTATATCATTTTTCAAGACCAAAGCCCTTCATTTGGATGAAAACTCACTTTCCTTAATAATAAAGTCCAAACCTCACAATAGCTCTAAACCTCACACATGCATATTCCATTCCTCACTACCACTTACTGACTGAGGGCTCTGAGCATATAAAGGCAATGATGAATTTTGCATGCAGGAAGATTGCCTGTGTTAGCTACAAACAGACTTTTCTACCTCTTCATTCTCCCCAAGGGAATAGTCTGCTGAACTACTACAATATCTTTCACAATATTTAATCAGAAGCAATAATTATCAGTTTTATAAGAAGAACATACACTTTATTAACATCTTCCAATATGTTGTTACCAATAGATAGTAAGCAGTCACAAAACAATTCAGAAAACCTACTTAGAGCAATGATGGCAGAAGAATGCCTAACAGTTACCCAGCAATAACTTGGAAAATATGTTAGACTTTGAAAAGAAAATGGTTGTCAACCCATCACAGTAAGAATTCCACTATAAATTTATAAATGTTCATAATTTTAGGTGCTCAAAGTTCAATTTTCAGGAAGAAAGATGTGATTCAACAAAACTGCTCAAAACATTGCTTCTCAGACCACAAACACCAGCTCTTCCACTATGGCAGAACAACCACGTGAAACGTGGAAACTTTGCAACACGGAAAACATTAGTGCTTTGGGATTCAATGGAGGGAAAATACATTAAATTTAAGCATGCATTGCACCTTTACTGCCCTAGCACCTGAGTAGAAAATGCAGACTATACCATTTAAATCTGTAGAGTGAATAGAAATCTGCAAATACAGAATTAAATTCAGTTAAAATCATTGTGTCTTTAATTCTGTAAGGTCTCAATCTGCTTCTGATTATCAGACTTGGAAGGTACTGTGTTTAATTTGCATTTGTTTTAATAAAGTAGTTTTCCTAGAAGCAGGTTGGAGGTTGATGGTGTATTCATTCCCAATACATTTTAATGGTATAGCCATAGTAGGAAGGACTTTAAACAATTTAAGAAGGGGAAAATAAGATGTGGAAGCCAATATAAGCCAACTTGAATACAAATATGTTAATATGGTGAGGTTGTGGGGTCTCTGTGGAGATAATCTTAACCCCTGGCTGGACATGGTCCTGAGCAACCTGCTGTACCTCACCCTGCCTGAGTGAGGCGTGGGGATAATGCCCTGTCAGCCTCAGCCTTTGTGTGATTCTGCGATCCTACCAGGCTTCTTTCTTTCATTATCTAGAAACAGCCAAATTTTTCTACTGAAACTCTGTTGCTGCAAAGTAGGATATACAGAATATATCCTGTTTATAAATATGATCTTGTTACCACCAGGAAATAAACTGTCAGTTAATTTAATTAATTAAAAAAATAAAAACACATCTCAGATGAAAGCTAGCTTGGAAGTAGCCCAGAGGTCAGCAACTGAAATCTTTGATGTATGCTTGATTATCTCAGTCTTCAACATATGTCCTTGCATGATGCTGTCTGTAAGTTTCTGAAAATGGTGAAGACACTCCACATTTCCAGTGGGTGTAGGAACAGTGAAAACAAGCAAGAAAGTGAACTTCCTGGATAATGCAATAGAAATAGCATCTCTATGCCCATCTGAAACTTCATTTAACCAACTAAGGTTTACAGTCAGTCTAACATTACAGTGCTAAATTCATTCAGAAGCTCAACTGGCTTACTGCAAGTGAAAACTTGCAAGCATTGATGCAATTTCTGAATTTGACACTAGGCACAGATATTTGGTGGGTTATAGGTCTTTTGAGTCTGAACATTCAAGTCTGCCTATGTAAGCTACATAAAAACAAGACACATTTGTTTTAAAATCATAAGATGATTAAAACTTGTAAAATAATTGTGTTAGAAATGAGGAATCTCTGCAAGAAATTAAAGAGTTGAAAGAGGTTAAAATTATCAAATTTTCACTTATATTTTGCTAATTGAAGGTATTTGGGCCCAAATTTTCAGAGCATTTTAAAAAACAAGCATAGATCCAATTCATTTCAGTCACAGCTGCGATCACTTGGCACTTGCATGGATCTGCCAAGGATGACTCAAATAGGTACCTAGAAAATGTGGCCATTTTTAGCAGCCATTAGCAGCCATACGAAAATTTTAATTTAAGTGTCTCAATTACCATCACATTAGAACTTTGTGGTAGATTCAGTTCTCACTGTCACAATTCAAGTCCATTATCCTTCGCCTGCCATTTCCAGACACACTGTGGTCCTACAGGCTTTCCCAGTTACATGATGGATGAATCAGTTTTCTTTTCATCTTTATTCTCCATTGCAGTTTATCCTTGATGTGTTTCCAGAACAGAGTGTAGTCTATTCAATTTGGCAAAATGTGAAAATTTTCCAAGAACAAATAAATAAGGATCTACCACCTAAAACATACTTGTAAGGCCTGAATTAATATTGCTGAATCAACCTTAATTCTTGGGTTGAATGTAGAAAATGAATATTCTTGCACTGCAGTACATATAGCTTCTGAGATTTTTTTTCCAGAAAATCAATAGCAAAAATTAGCTGCAAAGAATCCATGTTGCATCTTGCATGCTATCAACAGCACAGAACTTTAGTAGCCTATCTGGAAAAATAGGTGGTAAGTAATAGGATATTGTTTTTAAGCTGATGTGACAGACTACACAGCATACTCCACAGGTATTTTTCTCACTACAGAAAAATTCTGGATAAATTAAGCTGGAAATGGTATAGTTATGTTGGCAGATTGAAGCTCTGGAGCTGATGAGCCTGTGGTCTTAGCACAGGCTAAGTTTTTAAGAATTTACATATTAGAATGGATGCAGTTTGGAGCTGGCATGCCTAAACCACTTCTGGACTGTTTAAACTGGAATGCATTGGACTGCATGGGAATCATGGCTGCTGGGTAGAGCTGAAGCATGTCTAGACCACAGTGTCATGGACTGTTGAGTTAAGCATGCTTATTGTTCAGGAAATGATGTAGCTCGATTCTAAAAGCTTCTTACGAAGATTCAGTATGATTCCTGACTACAAGATGATCCGTAGTATCTAAAAGTTCAAAACTTGGCTGTATTTGGCTGGAGAAAACCAAGGTTTTGCTTCAAAGCAGACATAAACTGAGAACTCCATATGAAAGGCTTTTATAGTATGAGGAAATATTTGAAAAATATTCAGCAGCCAATACCTGACATGAGACTTTCAGTCCAGAGTCTGAAATTTTAGAAGATTTAAATGCAAGTCAAATTTGAATACTAAAACAGTAAAGTGTTAGACAACCTTAGGTCTGGATAATATCTAAAATTAGTGTCTTTTATGTGTAGGAGCATGTGTAAAAATGATAATATAAAACTGTTACTTTTTTGTTAGCCTACTGCTTATCTGCTTTCACACAAACTAAAAAGCACATTATGGCTTCTACGATCCTATATTCTTTTCTCATCCACACCTTGAAACATATATAATTCAGATTTTTTAAGGTCTCTTAAGAAGAAAAGTGGATGTGTGCTTCTCTTTACTGTGGTGGCAAGTATGTGACTAAATATTGTCAAGGATGTATAAGTTTGTATAGGTAATTTCAATAAGGAATTAACAGGAAAATAATACAGATAAATCTCAGTGTTTCAGATAGAATAGATATATATTCTCCATCAGAAAAATAGAAACTCCCATGTTACTAACCACATTATTGTGACTTTCTCAAATGATGAGTAAACCAAAGACTGGGAAGAAGTTTGGTATGGTTGTCTTTCATGATATTACTAATATTTTATAATGTCTGACAGTGATGAATAACCTTTCATGTATGTTTACAAAGTAATGGCATAATTGTTCATGCTTGCATGATAATTAAATGTGTTTATGTTTACAATTAGATGTAATAACATAAAGATGGTCTGAACATTTGCCAATGTATCTTCTATCTGAATCTTTTAAAAGATAATATACAGTAGCAACTAATTAGGTGACTAATATTTATGAATGTTCTGCATGATACACACACAAGCAGACACATACACACATTTGCATTCTTATCTACCTTCACAGAATGAGGTGGATAAAGTCAGTACATTTTTAGCATAATGCCTTACTTCAGTCTTAGGCACATTATCCTTACAGAACACTTGACAGGGTTTGAATTGCAGCAAAATATATGTAGTAGTGAAGTATTTGATAATAAAAGTTTACACTATCTGATATAAAAAAAAATTTAGTGCTCTGATTTGTATATATATTTTAAACTAGTAGTATGACTCAATCAGCTCCTGTGGAGGAATGACAAAAGGGGTCTTTTAGGTGTCTGACAAGAATTTGCATAAGAATAGATGGTTTTTGTATTTTGATAAAGGTGTTTCTTGTTCACTGAAACTGAAAACTTTGAATGATTTTTTATCTTGCAATGACATTATAAAGGACAAAAAGCTATAAGTATTAACAATTCAGAAATATGGACCACACAATGTTTAACCATTGCAATTAACCAAAATTTCCTTACAGAAAACTGATGAATCATGGGCTAATAAAATATCTCTAAATAAATACTAATATATTTATATTTTCCAATGTTCTTTGGGAAACCTTGGCTTAACTTTTAAGGTTCCAAGGATTGGGGATTAGTGTGGCCCCATTTCTGAAGAAACAAACATTTTATTAAAACTAACCTGTAGGAAACTTAAGCACAGCAGGAGCTTAATAACCTTAGTCCATTGCAGCTTTACAGAACCTAAAGAAGGGGACAGTGCATAAGTTCTGCTGAACACACATGATATGCTACAGTTTTAAAACTGTAACCATGAGCAGATAATCTAATTTAAAAAAAAAAATCAGAATTGATTATTAAGCTTCAAGGGAGCTGTGAACAAGAGTTAGTGATTGAAAAATACAGGGACTTCCATTCAAACAATCAAATTAAGTGTTCAGCCTCTATTTAGGAGCCTTTTCAATATATTTTATACCCAGGGGAACCTAGATCCAACTAAGAGCCATGGCCTGTGGTTGTTCTGCCTACATTTGCAACAGCTTGAGGTATGCCATCTCACATGGTTTAGGGAAATTGCTGCCAGCATAAGACAAATAATTCCCTCCCTCTGGTCCTCAAGAATAGCTGGAAAGTGTAATCTCTCATTATCAAACCTTCTGCTTTATTCTGTCCTGCTGTAGCTCTGTGTCACTGGCCTTGTTCACAGTCATCTCATCTTTGTCACAGATACATTTTTTTAATGTGACAGAACTGCATTTAGTAATCATGAGCTTGACAGATATGTATTTGGAAAACAAAAAATTATAGAGGGTAAATTTGAAAGTTTCAATCAGTTTAATGCAAAAATATATACATTTTTTGCCTGTGTAGGTTGACACATTTCAGTTGAACACATAAAACCTTGATTATGATGTAATCCTATGTGATCTTCATTTAAATAATAAAGATGTCATCCTACTTGAAAATTTCTTGTGTTCAGTGTTTATTCTCTCCATTACAACAAATCCTTCAAATTTATATGTTTCAATAACTTCAAATTTAAACTGTAAAATCAAACCTTGAATTTTGCATTTGTCAGGACCATTACTTTAATGCTTCCTTATATGTAGGTAAGTCTATCCAGCATAAACAGATTTCTCTAAGGATAAAATAGTGCTCATTTGCCACTGTCAAAAATCAAAGGTACAGTCTTACCATTCATACATTCAATCTTGATTTTTACAGCCAATAACTTTCAGATATATTTACTTTGACTTATTAAAATTATTTCACCTGACTAATCAGCAACAGGGGTGACCCATCTCATAACATCTGCACAATCTGAAAACATTAGGCTCTATGGCCCTCAGTACTGAATGAGAGTATTGCTATTGCTCAAATTGGTAAGTCAAGCTACAAGCAACTGAAAGCCTCATGGTCTCTTGGTGACTGCAAAAGCTCTCAAGCAGATCTCAACCCCTTCTGGTCAGTGGGAATATATTATATGAGTGTAATCATAGAAACAGGATCTTGATTTCTGAGTAGTAGAGAAAATGGCAGAGAACTTGCTCTAACATCTCAAAAGAGCCTTGTTAGAAAGGACAGAAACTGTTACTGGAAAATCTGGGAAGAACATTGAGTTTGATATTTTATAGCAAATCAGAGGCAGAATCAAGACTGGTGTAAACATTTTTGAAGAGCAGTTCTATATCTAAGCCCTGAAAATTCTACATAAGACAATTTACACATTTTTTTTTTCCTAGCAACTTTTGTCTTCAGAGAGGTGATTGGATATTAGGGTGTAATGTAGGTATAACACATAATGATGAGAAAAAACAGGAGGAAAAAAATATGACTGAATTTATATACCTAAAAATATACACTGAGAGTTGTCCCAAAGGGCCACTACAAGAAATTGTCTCACTTATACAAACTCAGTGCTGTTCTCTTTGAAGTGTGATACAAAATTTTTCTCTTCCAAAAAGATATCATATGCAGAGGAAACAGCAAAGGCTTTACTAACAAAGTGTATTAGGCTTGTTCCCAACCACATTCTGGAACCTGATTTTACTTATCCCATCACAGTTAACTTCACAGTTAACTAATTCTTTTCAATTAATTAATTCAATTAATTTCCTTTAATAATAATTGGTGAAAAGCTTCCCTCTTCTCTGACTGATTTCAAATATAACCTAGGTTACTTTCCTCAAAAGGAAAAAAAGCACAGTGAAGGTAGAAACATTTTAAGATGAATAGGGAAAAAAGAATGGCTGGACAAAATTGTCTTTCACAGTCCAATCACTGCACATTAACTCACCTATACCATGTATATCTGTTCTCTCTACAGGTTGATGGCCACCTAGTCTTACACATTTTAGTCCTTGGAATTAAATTCTATTTAGTGGATAATGGTTTTATATTCTCCAAGTTAATTTCCTGGACTTATTCCACTCTTCACTCATTTTACTGCAGGAAGAGATTAAAGCATGGGAATGTTTATATGATTGTCAATGTTTATGTTGGGAATTCTTGAGAATATCACCTATACACTTTTCTGGAAATTCAGTGATCCATCACTATCAAAATTCCATCCTCTCACCTTTATTCTTTTCTTCAATTGCACACACATATACAAATGTCATAAAAACCTGCCACTTAAACAGGCAACATAATGAACATACCAGTATTGGATGGTATGTTAATACCATCCAATACAGTACCATACAGTACCAGTGCCCAGTATTGCAGATGCCAGCCATGGTCAAATCTTCCCTATTATGCCAGTCATTTCAAAGCTGCTATTGCAGAAAGTTAGATATTTTATATTAGAAGTCATTTGACCGACATATTCACTTTTCTCAGAAACTTTGCATAAATGTTTTTTTTTTTTTTTTTTTTTTCCCAAATTATCTAGTCCAGCTATTTTAACTTGATTTTGGGATAGGGAACACGAGTTTGTGCGTTGAGACAATGTTTCTCTTACTGAGATTCTAATTTTATTATAAGGAAACTTGCGTAGGTGGCAACTGTTCCTTGTTTTACACTGACCAAGTCTTGTGATAGGTACTCAGTAAGTGATGGTTAATGGCATCAGTGACTATTACAATATAAATTTAATCCTCTTATCCAGTTTTATAGCTATTTTAAAAATCAAACAAGATAAACCTGTTCCATTTGGGTTCTGGTTTCCTAAATTACCATTTGCCTTTTTTTGCAACTTGTCAGTAATGATGCTGTCCCAGGAAAGTGATGAATAGGTATTTTGACTTGGCTCTTAAAAGTGTTTCTTTTCATATTTCACAGTGAGCTGAACAGAAGAACTCCAAAGAAATTAGTCTGAAACAAATTTTATACAAACTCATTCTATACTGAGGGGAAATTAATGTTCCTACAGTTATACAGTTACCACATCATTTAATTAAAAACACATTTAAAAAGATCATACCTGTGCTCCATCTTTAATTTTTTGCTCTCAGTTATGATATGTGGGCTAAATTTACATCAAAATACACATGTACATTCCTCAGTCTTTGGTAAACTTATTTTTTTAGGCAAGTGAATTTTTAAAACTTTTATTCTTACTGTTTCAAAGCAGTTATCCTTTCAATTACTGCTTTTCTCTGTTGCATACTTGAATGTCAGAAAGCTGCATCCACTATCACATGACCTAAATATTCACTTAGAGTAAAATATTTTCAAAGCAGTGACCTTCCACAGCAGGCTACAAAATTGATAGTAAAAGCCATTCTATTGCTGCTTCTCTTTTCCTTTGTTCCTTTCTCTTAAGGAAAGTATATTGGAAATACAGCAATTATTCTGCCTGGATATTGAAAGGGATTTCTGAGCAACCTTGCACAATTGAGCTGGCACATGTAAAAACTGTTTCTGACTCACTGAGCTGGCATATACTGCTAAATCAGCATTGGCAGGACTCCAGGCAGCCTGTCACCAACACTGGATATTGCAGTAAGTACCAGTTCTGAGTATTGTATCCAAATTGGTATTATTGAATTGTTTCATTCAGTGCTGCAAGGTCTGGCTTAAGAAACTAAAGCCTTGGACTAAAAATAAAAAGATCACAGTGGAACTAAACATGTGCCAGCTGAGCTATGGTAATTGAGTATGCTATTAATAAAAAAGACTTTGCTTAAATTCCTTTCAATGCCCATACTTTCTTACTCACAGGGACTTTTCAATATTTTACAAAAGTAGCAATTAGTTTACAAATTATCTTTATGAAAGAATTCAGAAAATAAAAACATTGACCAAAACATATGAAGAGTGATTATTAAGTGAAATACCCATGTTCTTTTCAACAATTTTTTTTTTCTGGAGGGGATACATTAGAAGCTGTGCTCTTTTGCAGGTAAGTAAGTAAATCTTCATGTGACAGTAAATTAGTAATTTTTTCCCTTCAGTTTTAGCAGTGTCATATTTTCCTTAATTTTCTGCAGACTAAGAACATCCTCAGAGATAGCAATCACAGTTCAGCCATTCATACAGATTTACTAGTCTGTGATAATTCAGTTGAATCTGGCCTATATCCTTGGTGTTTAAAAAGTGACACCCACTGTGGACAAGATTAGTCCCATGTGAACTTAGGCACATATCAAGGACCTTCCAACATACTTGATGAAAAATAATGTAATTAAGTCTCCAGTAAGGTTCTTTTACTAAATGGTGTTAACTTTAGAGAGAGAGAACATAGTAGAGGTAAAAAATATCAGGAAATAGGACATTAGAACAATGGAGCTTGAGATCATGCATCCTGGATGCCAGAAAGCCTGTAGAGCTCTAAAAAGTCTGAGAATTTTTGCTCTTCCTGTTTGTGTAAATTGGATTAAAGACAATCTCTGTCACCTACCTAGGCTTTAACAGTCTTTGACTGCATAGCAGGCTTACTCATGGACTTTTGGAAAATAGGAAAAGATCATAAGTCAATGGTGGATAGTGCTAAAAGTCCTGTGAGGGCAATATAAATTAACTCTCTTCTTATTATATTTGCATATAAACAAGTTTGCACATTTCAAATATGCATTAGCATGGATATATGCAAGCAACGTATTTTTTTTTGTAACAGAAGTTACAGAATGTAAATGAATGCAACTATTTCAGATTAATTTGCTCAAAAAATACAGTTAAATTAATGTATATCTCTTGATACAAGAAAGGCTTCTCAGAAAAAAAAAGTGTATGGAAATCTCCATTGAAATCAACTCCAGTACCTTCACGGTCCATAGATAACCAAACAGACCTCAAGGTTTCTGGCAGAAAATGGCAAGTTTTTCCACCTCTCCAGCTGGTTTTCTCTATGGCATTGCTATATTTTTTGCACCTTGAGCTCATGAAGATATGAGTGCTGAAATCCCTTGAGTCTGTTGCTCTTCTAGAACTGACTGTCCCAAAGGAATTTATTTAGAAGGGCAGCAAAATTTCAATCCTGGATGTAAGGAACCAGCTGCGGTTATGACTTTAACAAAAATGGTTTCTGTCCTTAATGATTGTGTAGTGTCATTCATTCTAAAAGGTTTGCTAAAAAGTTCTGTGGTTAGATTGTCATCAAAACTGAAATATTTGAATTGATTTGAGCAGATAGCTAAAGGACATCTTCCTATATCTGTGAAAGAACACTGATGATGATAATATATAGCAGACTAAATACCTTTGTAAATCACTGTCAGGGATTATTCAGTGATTTCGCTTTTGAAATCTTTGTAATTTCTATGACCTATACAGTTAAAAAACCCCACCAATTCACAGTTATAGTTTCCCAAAAGCAGAACAAAGAGAAGAAATTACATACTTTTCACAAGGGACTTGGTATTATCCGAAACCCTATAATAAAAATCTCATTCTGTTTCTTCAATTAGTTGATTGATTTCAGTAGGCGTGCCTGCAATCCAACCAATTTTAAAGCAGCTGTAAAAATAGATTTCATTCTTTGAAGGATATCCTACTCGTGGATCAACAGCAAAGTTAGTAAACATAAAAGAGAATGTGATGAATTACAAATCTTCTGGTAGTACCATGCAATTTACCCCAAGACTGTGATTTGTCAGTGATATTTGGGGTAACTGCTCCTTTGGAAACCACCAGTATAGTTGAGGAATAATATATATTAAAAATCTTGCTTTATCTAGCAGCAGAGAGAGATTCTTTGCAAAAAAGATCTTGTGAAACACCATAATAACTGGTTAACACTCATCCGTAAGTTTTAAAAGGCTGTTTACATAAATAAAATATAATAATTTTAGACATACAGAATGTTATAGTTGAGATCAGCTATGGTAGCCTTGCTAATACTTTGATCTACGTGTGTGTTCTTAGGCATAAAGGATGTTTTTGTTGAAACTAGTTCTCAGAATATGAGAGACAACTGAATGGCAACAGCAGATATTCATGGTGCCATATTAATAATAATAAGAATGTTGCCATAAGAATGTAGTTTCTGAGGACAATAAATTACATTTCTCTCCTTTAAGGCTTGGTGATTAAAAAAGGGTTGAGAGTGACGGAGGCCCAACATGAAACACCCAAAGAGAAATACTGAAGTGTTTTGCAGCACATTCCCACTTTCAATAACAAAATATTAGTATTTATCTCTGTGTTACAGTGAACACGGAAAAAGGAGTATCTAAAGAGTAATAAAATTGCCAAGCAGGAAAATTCAGCAAATTTCTTGATTTCATATTTCCAAAGGCAGAGAGATTAGAAACAGACAGGATGCAACAAGACTTCCACTTTGCAAGCAAATTCCCTGTGACTGTTCTCTCCTTCTTCCTTAGTCCAAATATGCACTAAGAGGTTACCTATAAATCCTCAGGCAATTATAAGAAACTTCTGCTTTTATTTGTGATAATAGGTAACAGTTTTAGGAACCACTTTTTGCAATTGATAATATTCTAATCCCAAGTATCACAAGATATAGGGGGAATTGTCCTTATATCTGCCACAGGGTTAGTTACTGTTACTATTCAAACCTATACTGAAGGTCCAGCAACTTCTTGTCTGCACTGCTCTGAGAATGACATGTTCTGAGGATACTTGCAGAATTCTTTCTAATATAGCCTACTTGTAGAATGTATTATGCTATGCTCCTCTGCATACTCAAATGAGCACAGAGAAAGGATGGCTGTTGGGGGATGTTCTAGGCCCATCACAAAAGCCATCCCCCACTTAAAGGTCCCTTTCCTTTGACCAGAGGAGCACAGTGGCTCAAAACCAGATGAAAAATGCAAATCAAAGATGGGAAGGAAAAGCATTCTATCAAACCTGTCCTGGGACAGACTCAGCCTCATTTTCCAGGTGTGAAACCCATCAAGAAGGGTCAGTGCTGGAGCACCTCATATTTACTGCCTAAAGGTAGGGGACATATTATGAGATGAAGCAGAAGCACATTTCAGGATTGCACAGGATTTACTATGGGATGTTTAGGGGAGGAACTAACAGCAGAAAAGGGGAAGGATTTGGGTTATTTGAGGAAGTGTGGGAAAAAAGGATGAATAAGGGGATAAAAAGGGCCTGTAACATAAACAGTTGCTTGTGGGTATGCCTGGTACCTGAAAAATGCAGTTTTTTATTAAATTCCTTCCCTCCTCTCTCTTGGATGAGGGACTCTATTCTGTGTGCATGTGTGTGTGGGGGGGGTCTGGGTGCCCCAGCGGGAGGCAGGCTGTGGGTTGGAGCTCTGTGGGCCTGTGGTGCCAGTAACCAGAGGACGTGCAGCCACCGGGTGAGAGCGTGAGCGGCAGCAAAGGCCACCCCAGACTGACGTGCCAGAGAGCCATGTGTGTGCATGTCTGCCTGTTTGTCCGTCTGAGGGGGAGATCACAGCAGGGGACTTTAACCTGATCCAGAGGATAACCAGAAAGACTGAGGGGTTTGCTGGTCTCCAGAAGCGAGAGCTGATGCTTGTGTAATGCACGGGGGGC
Source organism: Melospiza georgiana (assembly GCF_028018845.1). Classification (NCBI taxonomy): domain Eukaryota; kingdom Metazoa; phylum Chordata; class Aves; order Passeriformes; family Passerellidae; genus Melospiza; species Melospiza georgiana. Next base: position 37,011,805 of record NC_080435.1, on the reverse strand, counting down.
TGTGAACAGTGACATTACTCATGGAGACTCCGCTAAAGTATTCCACTGCCCCTCTTCTGACTTCCCCCCTAATCATAGACAATGAACATTTCACTTAAAAGGTCAATTTATGTCTTTCCAGTACATAAGCTGATGAAATAAAGTATTCTGCATCAGTATAATTTCAAGTCCCAGGCTAATGAAGGAAAAAATATTACCAGATATATGCACAAGCATGCCTCTGTCTTGCAAATGGAAACCAGATACAATTCTGCTGAAAATAAACATATAATAAATAACAGATGTATGTTATCAATTATATCCTATACAAAATCTACAGTTGGCTCACAATTCAGAGAATGATTTTTTTCTTCACAATTGTTTCTGCAGAGTTACAGCAGGCTGAAGATAGAGGGGACTGTCAGTAGAATGGTTATTGCTTTGACAGACACTGAAGACCTTCTTGTGTGAGGGTGATGATGGAAAAGCTAAACCTGTAACCAATTAGAGGATCACCTTTACATTCAAGGCTGTCTGCAAACAAATGGCTTTTCCTTTATGCACTCTCTACATTCAGTCAGTTAGAGTGAGGGCAATCAAAGTGATTAAAAATAACTTTAAAAACTATTTATTAATTTCCAATACTTTTGTGGGTCATTTTCAAAGTGTTTGATACAGAAAGTCTGATATTTCATTCAGGTTTTGAAATTAGAGACTTGCCTAGCAACAACAAAGTACCAGTGCTTTCTTGGCTATGCTGATATCTGAGCATTAATGTTGCTTTAAGACTCTGCCTGCGAGTATAGCATATAGTTTATATTTAGAAAGAAAATCCTACAGGGATTCCATAAATCTGCAAAATGGTTAGATTTTCATGCTCTTAACAGTCCACTGCACAGCAGCATTTTTGTGTATGACTCAGGAATAAAAAATGCTAGGTCAGCTTCATGTTAACAAGCCAGAAATTTACTTTAAATGTGGGTTTTTTTCTTTATTATGGAAGAAGTTTTAATTTTTGATACTGCTTATTGATCTATCCTCATTTGTTCTTTTTTATGCTAGTGACTTTTACATAGTAACAAAGGAAAATCACCCTGCTTTTCTTTTAATGAAAAAATTATTCACCATACAGGCACCTATGTACATGCACAGAGCCAGAGAGAAGAGTCTTGATATTTTGGTTGAAAGGCATCTTGATCATTTGGGTAGCTTTTGTTATAATTATTTATGCTATTCTGCAACACCAGCCTGCTAACCACAAAGGAATTCAGGTGCCTGCATAGCAAGCATAGTAAACAATCTGCTGCTGCCATCTAGAAAGTGCAGAACTTGCACTATTTTGAAACAGCACACCAGCATTCTATTCTCTTACTGTGTTCTTGAACATATTCTGGGGCTTTAGAAACCAAGAAAAGAACTGTCCTGTCCTTAGATAAGACACATCTTACTTTTTGCAGTCTTCAAGTGTTAAATGAATTTTTTTCAAAGTATTTGATTCAATAATAGATGTATATATACTTATTTTATTTATACTGCATATATCTGTTATTCCTGGTTTCAGTTAGAAACAACATTTTGAAAAACTGCATCAGAAAAATCTATATGCTTGGATTTGGTACTCCTTACTTTCAAAACAATTTTTCCAATTTAAATTTATTTACTGACTGACTAAGCTGAATGGAAAATGCAAACTGGGCTGCTTCAGTATGACACAAATCTCAATGTGTCATTCCAATATCACATTTAGAGTGTTTGTATTCATCTAACTGATGAATACAACTGATTTGCAAAGTCCACAAATGACACAGAGCAGTATGAGCACAAAAACTACTCACTGTATTTCTTAGAAATTTGCAGGATCTGAAAACTAGATTGCAACTTTTAAAATTGCATTTCATGACACTAGCTGTAGTATCTGTATCTGAGTTTTGGTTTTGGCTTTTTATTATGATAGGTATGCAAAAAATGGAAAGGCCTTTCATGATAATGCAGTTTAATTTTAGGTAAAGAGGAAATTTACAAACTGAAAAAAAACAAGGGCTGCAGAGATAAATTAAACACAATTTTGGGCAAAATGGTAATCTTACTTTTACATAGGTAATTTCCCCTGCATTAAAACATCCTTAGATATGGGATTCTGAATGATGAGAAACAAAACCTCTCATACACTTAATAGAGAGTGCTTGAGGTTTGTGCCAAAGCTTGCTTTAATTTAGAAGTCTCAGCTTATTTCTATGTACATGGAGCAAGCTAGGACATAAACTGTATGAATGAGGATGTCCATTTTGCTTTACTGCAGTTCTGTGACTCTAAGCTAAGCTTCTATAGCAAGAATCAAGACACTGTTCACACTATGTCAATGTTACTTGCTCAGATTTACATGTATGATGAGATATAGAAAACGCACCTTCACTGCTACTACCCTGTCTAGAAATGTATTATTCACACTCAGAGGTTTGATCTTATATATTTAATTTCAAATAAATCTATTTGAATGAGAGTAAAAGCATATGAAACTACTAGGATGTCAAAGTAGTTATTCACATGAGTCTCATTAAAAGCACTATTTACCAACATCTCCATTCATGGGCCTGCAAAATTTGAATGGCACAAAAGAAATGCATATCACAAAGGAAACCCTGTGTTCCACAGAAGTTGAATACTAAGGCTAAACAAGGTTATCATCTTCAGATCGTTTCCTTATTCCAGCAGCCGTCAAATTCATATTGGGCTCTGAGAGAGAAGGAGCAGCAGCAGGATGCTGTTCCCAGGGGTGGTGAGCCATGCCAAGGGCAGCAGAGCAAGGGCCTGACAGACACATCCTGCACTACCTGAACGAGGAGGGCAGAGCAGCCTGGGGACTGTCAGCCGAGCAGGACAGCAGGCAAGTACAGAAACACTGAGGCTGGTGTAAGGTCAAGCCAGGCAGCGCTGGCCAGCGGGTCAGGTTCAGATCAGTGAGCTATGGAAGCAGCGTGCCCCAGAACGGGGACAAGGGCAATTGCTCAGATTAAATGCAGCTCCTGAGTACAAGGGAATGGCCTCTGGTAAGGCTTCCCACAGCTCCTCCTCAAACAGCTCTCTGAATCCAGGCTGCACAGCTGCGCTGCTGTCAGTGCTGGCCCTGAGTCCAAGCAGCCAAAACCCCACGAAGGGGCTCTGGCACCAGCTTCCTCCAGTTCATCTTTTCTCATTCCCTGATTGCAGCCAGGAAGTGGGAAACCACAGACCTTGCAGATTTGGGCACTGTTCAGAGAGTGACTTTTTGCCCTGTTGAAGCGAGCATTCACACTGTTGTTTTTTCCCTTAGTGACCTCACATACCTATCAAATAGGATGCAACACTTGATGGGGTCTGTGCATGTACATCAGATAGCATGAGAATATATTTAAAAATCTCTTTATTATCTCTCTATGAATGTCTAGCGGTTGTGCTGGTTTTGGCTGACATAGAGTTAATTTTCCTCATGATGGCAATGTTTTGGATTTGTGCTGAACACTGTGAAGATAATATAGAGATGTATTTGTTATTGCTGTGCAGAGCTTACACAGAGCCACTTTTCTGCTTTTTGTACTGCCAGGCTGGAGAGGAAGTTGGGGGTGCCTGGAAGGTTGGGAGGAGATACAGCAGGGACAGGTGATCCCAACTGATCAAATGGATATTCCAGACCATGTGACATCATGCTCAGATTTTAAGGTGAGGGGAAGAAGCAGGAAAGGGGGAACATTTGGAGTGACAGTGCTTGTTTTCTCAAGTCACCATTACATGTGATGGGACCCTGTTCTCCCAAAGATGGCTGACCACCTGCCTGTCCATGGGAACTGGGGAATTAATTCCTTGTTCTGCTTTTGCTTTTTGTGTGTGCAGCTTTTGCTTCCCCTCTTAATCAGTCTTTAACTCAACCTATGCGTTTTCTAGGTTTTACCCTTCAGATTTTACCCTTCCCAATACCACTGGTGGGGGAGTTAGTGAGCAGCTGCTTGAGGCTTGGTTCCTGGCAGGGTTAAACCCCAACACTATTGAACTGGCTATCTCTAGACCAAAGGTTCAACTTCATTTCAAGCTGAGAGATGGCATTAGCTGCATACAAATCCTGTGCTCACTTTTGTCAGTCTTATTTCCCTCCTAAAGTGTACATAAGTTAAAAAAAAAGGTAAATATGTGTAATACCCACCAATTTCTTTAGTGCTCAGAATTTTTAAGAATAGATGTGTATTCTGTACATCCTAAGAGCTCTTATTTTAAATGTGGTGTGCACATTGGTAAAATGTTATGATGAATTTGTATATAGCCTGTTCTGTAAAATCAGCACTGTCTCTAAAATTCGAGAATCCCTATATTAATATTTGAATCATGACAAAGTTACTACAGTCTCTTAATTTCTGTATGAGATACTGAAACTCTGGGGTAATTATGATTGTATTATAAATGTTCCTATATAAGTAATTTCACTCCTCTCTGCAGCCCATTAATAGTCTCTAGATTTTCCAAATCAGTAAAACACAAGTGTACTAGGGTCAAATTCACCTGAAAAAGGCAGATATAAGTATCACATAAATCTTGGCAATTTGAAGTGACACCCATAGCTCAGGGCATTAGCACTGGATTAGAGTTACTATACAATATAAATGTTTATGCTGTTTTGCAGTGTAATGCAGACAAGAGAACACAATCAAAGCTTTCACAGACATAAACAGACATCACACACTGTAATTATATTTGTCTGCAAGATTATAATAATCATAGATGGCAGGTATTATAAGGCAGTTCTTTTTTTCCTGGTTAACCCATGCCGTATACTCGTCCTACTCCAAAAGAAATTACCATAAATGGAATATGATGCATATTTATATTTATATTTATATTTATATTTATATTTATATTTATATTTATATTTATATATTGGAAGGTTGGGGTAGGGAAGCCATTGTCTATTTGTCCCCATTTCCAAGCTCCATGCAAAGGACAAGATGGTGAAAAGAATCACAAGGCATTAATTTATGTCCTTGCCAGCCCGGACTGCTTCCATCATGCTGCTGAACATGGGGCAGAGCCTCATCACCTGAATCCCTGTGAGAGGAATGTCTCTAGCAGAGGACATGATACACAGAAGAGCTTGTTTCCCCTTCCAGCTTATATTGAAGATTAATCATCTCTCCAAACTTAATGTCGGAGGTTGGCTATTTTGCTTGAACAGCAAATTAGTCAGGAGACTGATTAAAGCCTCTGTTTGTTGTGAATGAATTGTTAAAAGGCAAATCAGTCCCTTTTAAAGGCCATTTCCTGCCCTGAGTCATTCACATAGGACTCACATTGAATTCAAGGAGAATTCAACACACTCCTCCAAGGGCAGAATTCATCCTGCAGCTTAAAGTCCGTGAACCTTGTATATTCTTAAAAACAGCTTATATGCAGAAGGAACTGTACTCACCTACAGTCTTACACATTAGTCTATGAATCTTACATGTTGAATTTTGATTGAAAACACAGAAAAAAGAAATTTACATTTTAAGTTTTCCTGATGCATAAATACAGAGCATTAAAAAAACTTTTTCAAAAAAGGAATTCTTAACAATAGTCAAGTGCTAATACTAAAATTTTTTGAATATAATGAAAGGCATTTGCTTTTGTCACTGATAAATTATGCAGAAAGTTTCAACAGGAAAGGTATGTGTTATCAAAGTTATCAGGTTGAAAAAGTATACATAATATTATTTTATTTTGGATGTGCAAGACTGGTTACTTGTCATCCTGAAAAGGAAAACAAAATATATATTTTCCTGAGCATAACAGCCAGGGTTCAGTTCATACTTTTAAGACAAAAAAGACTGTTTACTCCATGTACATGAAGCAGAGAACATAATTATCATTGCAAGTATTAATATGGCTTCATACTTTAAAAAGTGGGTAATAAGTACTTCTTCAAAACTGTTTCATCACTCAATGATTTAACACAGTGCTATTATTAAGGAACTTCAATTTTTTATATTTTCCAATTGATCTGTTTCTTTTCATGTCCTTAGTTGACACTGAGGCATAACAAGAACACAAGAACTTGTCTATAGACATGTCTGTAGACATGCTCTTTTCAACAGATCATTTTTAGGGCTTTCAGGTGAAAAGGGATTCCTCCTATCAAGAAACACATATATCAAGATACGAGTGGAAAACAGCAGAAGTAGCTCTTAAGGATGGGAAGTAGTGGTTAAGATTTCTCTTAGTCAGTCTTTCTCTTAGAACCAAGTCCAATTGTGTGCCAGTATGAAAGGCTTCTTAGAGATCACTCCTGTTAAAATCCCTTTCAGAGCAAATAACTTGCCATCTGAGCCAAGCTGTATTCCTTTCTTGCACTGCTGGCCTCCCTGGCAGTCCTTACATTGAGGGCAGGCAGCTGCTATTATCTGTTCAACTCATGGAGGACAAGTTAACCCTATCCTCATCCAGCATTTATGAGTTATCACAGAATGAGAAGAAAGAATGTATCTCAGCTATTGCTCCATTGTGAGGTTCTGAGATCACCACCCAAAGCGAATATCCCATGCTTTTCTGAAAACTCAGTATTATGTAACTGATTACCCTTGGTAAAAATATGCGGATGATTCATATCCATACATAATTGAAATTTATCTGAGTTCCAAATATGTGATCCTGTGTTTCAGACCTACTGCAAGGATAGAGATCAGCTGTGCTGAAACTCTGAATCTGAAATTTTCACAAATCTAACTTTGATTTGAGTTGTTATTCTGAGCAGTCTTTCTGCCGTCACTCACTTGTCTGTACTCTCCACTCTAGTGGCTGAATGTCAGCCCTCTTTCTGCTTGTGTTCTGTGCAGAAGTAAAGTGGTGCTTCTGGCTTTCTTCTACAGTTATGGTATAGAAAACTATAAGAAACACACTGCTAGGAAAAATAATAGAATTTTCATTCTATTCCATTTCCATTCCATCTCTATCATTTCTGTTTATGGAATTGCACTTATTACCACTGCTGTAATGTTTTATTTGCATCTAAAACTTGCAGATCTTGTATGCACTAATATTTGCCAGACTTCTATTTCATCCGTGTTGTTTATTTGCATAATCATATCATTTCACAGCACGTGAACTACTTAACTGTGTTTTAATGGAAGTATTTAACTGTACAGAAGGGTTTCTCATAACTATGTCTGAACATAAGATAACATTGAAAAATTATAAGAATATTTCAAAATAGCAAAGAAAATTTCACTTTCAGCTAAAATACAAGATGCTTAAATTAATATTTGTCCTTCTGCTTAATTTTCTCTTATATTATGACAGTTTGTGATAAGTAAATACAGGCATTTTCTGTCAAACGTAAGGCCTCGATCCTTAAAGAAATGAAGTGTTTTGTCAGGTACAAAGATTATAAAAACAGAGTACGGTTTTCTGCTCTTGAGAAATACCTGCCTACCAAGAATAAATACCAATGCAGTAGAAATTGGAGCAGACAATAAAAAGGTGCAGCGACCCTGAAAAGTATTTAGCAAAGTGCAGTTGTAAGTAAAACATGCCTCACATTCATTAAGTCAGTAAATTCAAAATGAGCTTTTATGATTCAGCCTTATTTCACTGCAAAAGAGACTGATTAGAATGAACAGATTTTGAGAAAACTAAGTATCTTATGAAGTTCAACAAGGACAAATATAAGTTCTTAAGCTTGGGGAAACATCATCCCGAAGTGCAGCACAGGCTGGGATCTACTGGTCTGGGAAGCAGCTCAGTGAAAAATGTTCAGTGTTCTGGTGGACAACAAATTCAATGTGAGTGAACAGTGAGCTGCCCTGTAAAAGAAAGCCAAGAGGATATTGAGTCAAATCAAAAAGGACACCACCCTCAGAGATAAAGAAGTAGTTATCCCACTCTGCTCAGTGATTTTCAGGCCACATTTGGAATACTGTGTTTAGTTTTGATTCCTGCTATACAAAAAAGGTGTGGACTGGCTGGAGATGTTCAGCAGAAGGACCACAAAGATGGGGAGCCTATCAAATGAGGAAAAGGCTGAGAGAAGTGAGTTTGTTCAGCCTTGAGAAGAGGCACAGGGAAGAATTTATCACCATGTTTCAGTATTTAAGAGGTGGCTGAAAAGAAGACAGAGACTCCTTTTTTTTACAAGGAGTCGTATGGAAAAGTCAAGGCAAGTTACTCCTAGGGAGATTTCCATTTGACACATGCAAAATTTTTCACTATGAGAAAATTCAGTCATTAGAATAATCTCCCCAGGGAAGTGATGGATTCCCTGGCACTGGACAGTTTTAAAATCTGCCTGGGCAAGATGATAGACCATCTTGTCTACACTGCAGTTCTGTCAAGAAAGGTTGGACCATATGATCCTTGATGCTCATTCCAGCCTGGTATTCTACGATTCTTTCAATGAGTTACAGATATGTATGGAAAAGCTGCATGATATTTCTTTCTTGGTAATTCCAAGAGCAACTGCTGAAATACCCTTCCAACCAGAAAAGCCTGGAAGGAGATTGTGGAAGAAGCAACTGGATTTCTAAACAGCAAATTATAAGTTTTCTCAGAAAAATATAAAAGCCTCAACACCAAAATTCTGGTTGGTATACAACACTTTGAAACTTATTTTTGAAAATGAAAATAGCATGTTTATTTCCCAAGGTATTAAAGGAGACATTCTCACAACATTCAGTAATGTACTTCCCAGTTCATCATATTTTTGGTTATAATCCTAATTTGCATCTGTTTAACCTACATCATGGGTTTAGCCTTCCAAGTCCTGAAAAATGTTACATGACATGAATAAGAGAGACTCCAAATTGAATATAATATCAACGTTTAACATAATCATATGTAATTTGATGAAAAATCTTGATATTATTACATATATTATTTCATTGCTAATAAAAAATGTATTTCTAACTTGTTTGTAAAAAAATAAAAATGAATACCAGTGCAGTGGAAGGCAGTGTGAGCTACACCTAAATTAATGAAAAATAGAACACAAGGCTGTTATTGTGTTTGTCTTGGATGTTGCTACATGAGTGCTGATTAAGTTACACTACTCAAAACAAGGCAAAACATCAAAACATCTAAATGCTTGAACATATCCAAAGACATTTAATAAGGCTTTCAAGGATGCAGCTAATTTTAGCACAGTACACAAAGCCAAGAAGACTGGAGTAGCAAAACAAGACTTGGCTGGACAACACTTGGGGGATTCAATGTGATCTGGGAATAATGCATTATCTATGTTTTCAGGTATGTTTTGATATCCCTCCTATCTTACTCAGATACTAGTCCTTCATGAAAAATGTGTTTATCCTGGCATTACAAATTCTAACAATCCCTCTGAAGCAGGCCCCAATGGAGACATACGCATTTAAAGTCTCTCATGTCTCCCTCCTGATCCATCTAGGGAGAAACCATGTCTATGGGGCAAAATATGAAGATGTGGTGGTAGCAATAGATGGACAGATCAAGAAATGGGGGAATGGTCATCAAAAAGATCTAGAATCATCCTCTGTCTTCTGCTTATTACAAACAGTATTAACAAATTCCTGTTACCAAGTTGCAGACTCTTAGGCAGTAAAGGGCACATATAACCAGTATTTTGATACCTGGCTTTATACTGAAAGGGCATTTCCTGAAGTTGCTGGTCAGTAGAAATCTGTTGACCATGGTCTCAGTTTAACAGAGTTCTTTCTCCAGTGACAAAGGATGCATGGCTTGTATAGCTGAACTTCTAATGTAACCCAACTAAAAACCAAACTTAATATAACATTCCTTGTTTAATTAGAACTGGTGGCCCCAATTTTGAGGTCTCTGTACCAAATTCCCTTCCACCAGCAATCATTACGTGAACAGCTGTTCCCTCCACTGTGCCCTGAGTACTTTTCCTGCATGCTCTGTCCTGACTGAAGTGTCAGTTCTAGAAAGAAGTTTCAAAACCTAAAATGGAGATGCAGTTAAAATACATGGGAATGTTTTCCATCCTATCATCTTCCTAGCTAACAAAACAAATTCGCACCAGAAATTAACATAGAAATTAAATTGCAAAATTGGGGCATACAATTGCAAACAGAAAATAGATTCAAATAAAAGAATAAATAAATAATTTTAAACCCACAGAAACAGAAATATGGTGAAGAAAGAGAAATGGTAGTGTGAATGGCTCTGAGAAGCAGCAGGGAAAGATTAAATCCATGGATGTTCTGATTGCAGGAAAAGCAAGTCCCAACACACAAAGCAAAAATCTCCATGAACTGATGATTTCCCAACAGGCTTGGGATGAAAGCAGGATGTAACCTTAGGAGTCATTCTTGAAATGGAGATAGCCTAGATGCAAACATGTAACTGATCCATACAAGATAATAATTTTTGTAGCTTTAGTACACTAGATTGACAAAACACAACAATGGTTTTACAGCCCCATTTTAAAACTTAATTCCTTGAAACTTTAGGAAATATGTTTTTTTTTTCTCTTTGTGAAGAGCGGAGATAGCTTTTTTGCCTGCCAGATCCTAGCTTTCCTTCTCATCCCTTCACTAGTGTCTTTCAAGCATTTCAAATGCCAAAGTCAGAGCTGACACTCAAGATTTACCCCTAAATGATGAAGACAGCATTGCAACTGAACTGTACAGCTATAGCATTTTTGAGGTAATCACTGTGTTTAAATTTATCTTTGCTAATGAATAAAGACAAAAGCATGGCAGATGGAACAAATCCACTTCATAGTTTAATGAGAACATGCACATATATATACATAACCTGATGTTAAAAATACTGAAATGCATCCACATGTGTATTACTGAAGTATGTCTAGGAAAAGCTGGTCACATACTTCAAAAGACTCTCTATTAGCCTTTGTTTAATTTTTGAACAGCTATTCTGATAAACTGTGCTTATGCACCTCATGATGTGCTGTTCATGAGCGCTCACATTCCTATCAACATTCTGGAAGTTCTATTCTTGAGAAAAAAAGAAAAGAGAGGTAAATAGCTAGTGGTTTAATGTACTTCCTTTTAAGTTGTTTCTGTTAAAAATGTAGATATTCAATAATAGTCTAGGAACAAGCTATTTTTACAGTATTTTTGCCACACACCCCAAAGTATAAACAATTCATTAGTAGCCTTAGCCTGAACTTTGCTAGCATAAATTGTTTTTCAAGTCTTTTTAATGACAAATAAACTTGAACACCTTAATATGCAGTCTTAAGAACTGTCTAGGCTGTGCTCAGTTGAGCAACAAGAAAAAATAGCAAGAATAACAATGCCACTATTGTGCTAACAAAGCCCTTGGGTTAATAGAGACTATTTTGACCTTATGGCACAAATTAACACTACCTCAGGGTTCCTTTAATTTAGGCCACCCTGCAATAGCCTCTGGCAGTCAGGGATTATTGGATGAAAGCAAACTGGTTTGTTGTGAACAGAGGTCCAGGAGACCTTCATTCAATTCTTGATGACAACAGAGAGATTTTGGGTGACATTAGGAAGTATTAAACTTTCTGTGCCTCCAGCAGCTACATGATGAAGTAGCAGTTGCATTTACATACTTTATAAATGTGCTACTTAATTAATTGAACACATTTTTGGAAACTTTTTGCACAAACCCCTGGAAGTCCACTAAGAACTTTGTCAGTCTTTGGTTGCCTGTGGTGGAACAGTTCCTAAATGACATCTGACTGCTTGGGTTTCAGTATATGAAGGCTTTTTTCGTTTCTACATATCTTTTTAGCATGCAAAATATAAGAAGACACCCACAACCACCCATAAAAAACAGCTTTGTTAAAAACCAGCTTTGTTGAAAACCCCTGGAGCATATGCTTCTTGAAATGATATATATACTTGAATAATGGCAATAACAATACTCTGTGAATGGATTTGCACATATGCATGGATTTTTGTGGAATGAGACATCTCCATTAGGTTGTGTTGTAATCATTACACTTTTCAGGGAAAACTTCTGTATGAAAGAGCTTTGTTATAATGGGTTGTGTGCAAATTCTGAAATCTATATTTTGAACAGTTTTGTCATTCAGATGGTTATTTGGCTACAAAACTGTCAGTTTTAGCATACAGAATTTTGTATTACTCTGTAGAGAACTAATTGTTTTACTTCTAATAATACAATAATTAATTAAAAAGTTTCAAATTTCATTGCTCTTCATTGAGTTTCAAAGCAAATCCTCACTGATATTTCATCACACCTTGTAGGCATGAATTCCATAAAAACTGAATGAAAAAGTGGCTAACTGCTGTTTTTTTCTACAGATCAACAAGTTATCCTTACTTAATTAGCACATTCCCTATTAAATATTCTGAAGGTAATATAAATTAGCAATTTTCTTACTACCTATATTGTCTGAATAAAGAAGCACATCATATTATGTAGAGAGAGAACAAGTAATTTCTGAGTTCCAAATAAACTAGAGAGAATACATTGTGTACCTAATGCAAAGGAAATAGAAGAGGTGGTGTTCTCAGGCATATCAAATATTTATGGACTGATTGTAACATTGGCAATAGTGAGAGGTTGCACTCAAAATGCTTTAGACTTCCTTTGATTATTTAGTTGACAAATGTCCAAAATTCTGTGCATTGGTATCCAGTGTGGAAATTTTCACTTTAACATAACATTGGGAATCCTGTTGTCTTTTTATTTTGGTGAGAAATACATAAATCATTTGCTGAGGCTATTTCCACACAGTGTCTCTCTCATGGTTACGAAGTAGGAGAATGGATGCCAAAGGAAAAATCTAAGTCTTGAAATATTATTTTTAGAGTTTGATTTGCAGATTTTGAGCCTATTATCAGTTTATGAACACTTATGCAAATAATTACACGAAATAATGACCTTTTCTATCCAAAGTCATGTTTGCCTGATTTCACCAAAGATAGTCTAATCTCCAGTACAAATAGGAAGGGTAGATATGTGCATACCTGTAGTCACATGAAAGTTACTTTCAGTTTTATGTTTCAAATTTCTTCCTTGCAACAACTGAAATCACAGATGTTGCCTTGTAGCAACCACTCCCTCTTTGTTCAGTTACTAAAGCTCAGCAATATTATTTATGAACTCTCCCAGATTTTACACTGGAATGACACACATGTTTTGAAAATAGCTTAAAACAAACCTCAAACTGCCATATATGCTCTAAGCAGAGCAATAAAACAAATGAAAAAGCATGATAGTGCAGCTATATGAATGATGTTCTCTAAGCAGCCATATATGCTCTATATCAAGAATAACAACTTCTTTATTATTTATATGTTGCCATAAGTGTACATAGACATCAAAGTCAAGGCTTGTAGAATAACTAATGAACCAAACAATAAACATTTTCCAAATGCTCAGAAGACCTAAGCTAACTCAAGTCCCAGCTGAGGAGGAAGGCAAGATCAGAGCAACTGGGGAGCGATGAGAAATCAAACACGCTATGAATGGGACAGATATAGCCTAAGTGCACAGCTGTTCTACGTGCCCGCAAAAAGCTAATGCATTAAATAGTTAATCTTTCATTAAGAGTATGTAATCAGTTGGCATGATTTGCTCAACACACAAGAAAACTGGTGACTGTTCCCTTGGGAGTGTAATTCCAAGCTTCAGCACTATCAGTCTTTGAGGAAACCTCACCTCTCAGTTTTAGGTACAAAATATGGCAAGTGCAATTTTGTTCAAAAGTATAAAGTAAAAGATGGAAGAAAGACAGAAAAAAGGGACAACATCAAGACAAACTCTTCACCTTTGTTGGGACTGAGTGAGGATCAATACTGAGTTATGAAAAGACTTTGCAGATTAATCTGTAGATTAATACACTCCATCAGCAGCACCTGCCATTTCAAAGGAGCAATAAAAGGTTAAGGGAACAAGATCAAGCAAGATTATTCTTCAGCTGTGATTCCTCCTTCGGAAATGTGCCTTTATTTGCTCACTAAAGGAGTGGAGTCCAGCTTCTGTTGGTGGTGTTGACGGTATGAGGAGGAACAAGGAGGAGTGAGGTGGGGGATGGGGCTCCAGGAAGTCTCTTCCACTAGTCACAGCCACTGGGGTTTAATGCGATCTATAAACTCATCTGTCTGTTTACATACCAGCAAATGATACGTCTCTCTGATCCACTTACATTTTCAAGCCTAATGTATACACAGGGCACTGACGTTGTGTATACAAGACACAGAGATAGCTGGGGGCTGTGTGCTATCCCTGCTTTCACAGCACACTGTCACTCTTATAAATAAAGCATTCGCTCGGGAAAAGAGTCTGAGAGCTGCAGAGCCACATTGCGTGCAAATCCAGCTCACTGCCTGAGCTTCCTCGAGGTTGAAGCTAATCCTAACTGACATGTTACAGTAAAAGTACTTTATAAAATCAATATTAAATTCACAGCCTTTGACATCCTGGGACATCAAAGATAAAGGGGAAATAAGCTGTGGAGTAAACAGTCCTGCAGCTATGCCAGTTGCTCAAGGAGAGAAGCAAAGGAAGACACAGGAGACCATGGGGTAAATTAGTACAGTGCTAGTCTTGTTTTTATACCAAGGTCTTGACATCAATGAAAACATTATAAAAACAGCACGCGAACTCTTACAAACAGGAAAAAAAAATATTAGCAAAGACTCACTCAGTTACAAATTCATACAGCCTTTTCAGGTTAAAGGGATATTATGCTCCCTATGCAAGCCACATTTTCAGCTTTCTCTTTCAATAAATTATACCTGAGAGAGATAGGATAATAAAAATCTAATAATAAAACAATGTACCACTGAACTAAACAACTGGGCTAGAACTTGACTGCACAATCCTAACATGATATGATCATTCCAGCTTTCTGTGATGTACACCTGTGCATATTCTACAGTCATCCAGGCTGACATACAGTCAGCCATCACAGTGTTTGTACTATGGGTGGGAAATACAAATTCTATTGAGTGAAGAGGAGAGGAGCTTGAATGATGGTGGAGCTACTTGCCTGCTTAATCCCAAATTCTGCCTTTCATATGTAGAATGACAGTCACAATTTATACTTTAAATGGTAACACTTGTCTTGATCGAGGGTAAAAGAAAGACTAGAATCAGCTCAAAAGTGGAAAATCTCCCTTCTTCACCCCTCACTATACTCCTCAAGCCTTTTCATATTGATGAATAAAAACAGTATGTACTCATGACGCAAGGTAGTGTAAGTCAAGGTGGTGAGTTGGCAAGTCCTTACCAGAGATTTGCATTGTGTGAATTAAAAATATTCCTTGACATTTTGTGGTTCTTGTGTAGTAAAGTTTGCAGCTCTAATGGCTCTTGGTGGTACCTGCATCAGTCTTAAGAACAGACATTTGATATACAAACACTTCCACTAAGAATAGGCATTGAAAGAGTAGAAAAATGAAATCTTTTGCACAATGAAATTTGCTAAAACTGTAATTAAAAACCAACAATACTTGAGTTTTCACAGGAAACCACTAATGAATTTCTACTCATAATGAACTGACACACTAGCTTGTTGTGCCACATAATATTGCTACCAACCATTACCCTCAGGTTAGTATTTATGATGAGACAACCGTTATGGTTTAGGAAAGAAAGAGAAAATTAATATGTTTGCTAAAATTGAATATGGAAGAGAAGGCACAGTAACAACTGTTTTTTTTTTTTTAGTTAGTGTGTCTTCAAGAAAGAAATTTCTCTCCTGATGCTTAGGAAAATGTAATTTCAACAGTGTTCAACCCTAAAGTTAGCAAGGACTAGATACCTAAAATTATTCTGAATAGCCTGATTGCAAATATTTGAGGGCAACAGACAACTTTAGGGGAAAGGACTGAAGGAGTGATGCAGTGAAACTGACAGATCTGATAGGACTGATAAAGGAAGAAGACACCTCACCTCTCTACAGAACACACATATTTTCAGATATGCAAATGAATGTAAGTTTTTCTAGCCTTTAGACTGATGTCAACATTTAGGAACTGATAATTAGGGGCTGAGGTGTGATGTAGTGTGGGAATACTACTAGAACCAAAAGAAAAAAAAAGAAAAAAACAAAAAAAGAAAAAAAAAATCCAAACAAAACCCAGTCCAAAACAAAACCACTCATAGTAAAGAAAATACCAGAAAGGTCAAGTCTAGCATCTTTTTTTAGCACACGTCTGTGATGCACAACTGATTTTACTAGGATGAATAAAATCTTTGTCAGCAAACAGGATGGAACCATTTTAACAGCCATTATAAAGACCAAACCAACATTTAGCCTAAGGCTAGTGTCTTCATTTGGGAAATAAAGGAACCCTCACTGCCCTCTTCTAAATATACTACTGAGTTTCAGTGACCAACAACTGGTAATGACATCTATGGCTGCCCTTTTGGAGCTTTCATGTGCTTGGCAGCACGCCAATTTTAGAGTTAGGCAAGCCAAAAGCTGAGTTAAACAATTCCTTTATGCATTATTTTAGCCTTGTAGAATAAAAAAGCAAATATGCTGATTGTCAGAAACCAATGCTTTTCAGCTTGCTTTATTCAAGGACATAGAGAATTTGGTTCAAAGCAACTTGCTACTTCAGAAGGCAGTGAATACATCTGGCCCTGCAGAAGACCCATGGTGCGAGATTTGAGGATGACACATAACTTGAAAAATACTCTTCACATCAAAAGGAAACAAGCAAAAAAAAAAGGAATTTTTGACAACAGAAATGAAAGTAGGTATTTATTAAATCAATTCAAGATTCAATGAAGTAATCTGAGTTTTGAGAAAGATTTTCTTCATGTTTCTTAATGTAACTACTCCCCATATGAAAAAGCATTCCTACTGCTGTATTAAGGACTTAGCTTTTTATGAATTCTATGTGATGTTTTGTGTGTTGTTAAAGAAATGAAAAACCCAATTATTTTCACGTAAAAAAATAATGCATGAGACATTTGATTTTCTTGAGGTGTCAGCACAGTTTATCTTACTGAGTGCTATAGCTTATATAATAAATATTTTTATCATGTTCTGTATATATTTGCACACTGCACCAATAATTACATCTTAACAGCTCAGAGCAATGTACTAAGCAGCAAGAATAACATCCATTACAGATTATTTGCATTTTCATTCCCCCAAAAGAGAAAGCATATACAGTCAGTATCTCATTTTTGTAAGGCGGATTGGATACTTTTTCGTAATTTTTTTGCTAGGATGTTTTTGGATGAATCTTTTTGTTGGATATATTTGCCTTTTTTTACAAATTTCCATTGTGCTGTACACTTAGGTTAGAGATGGAAGAGTAAGAATCATAGATCATCTCTTTGGATGGAAGTTTTCTACAGCTACTGTTTTTTTTCCTTTTGCAATCATTCCATGACAGAACAACTCTTTAGGATATTTTGGTAGTTTTGATGAAGATACATTGATGGTAATTCAATAGATTGCAGCCTGCCCAAGTGGTTGAAGGTTAAATATTTCCCCATAGTGAAGAACAGTTTGTATAAGGTAAGCTCTAAATAGTCCTGTTTTACAGTCGTTCTGAGGCAAATGTGATGTACAAGTCTGTTCTTTTAGGTCCAGGGTCAGATTTGATCAATATACAATCATACTCCCTACCTGCAATTTGAAGACTGTAAAACAATGATTGTGTGTCAAAGAAAACATTTTAAATACAAAGTAAGTACTTACACCATCACTAGCTGGAGTTACCACATTCATGCCTGATACAGTTTGATTTTAATTGGGCAAAAGGCTGTCTAGAAAACATCGTTGACTGTGTAGCAGAGAGGGCTACCATTACATGCTGAAGTAATAGAGTAGAATTATACTTCTGCTTGTTCCTTCAGGAAATAACACTTCAAATTAAATATCTTGCGAAATATCCTGGAGGGTATAACAATATGCTCAACATAAAATAGATATGAAATAAATATTCAAAACATTACACAACATTACGAATTCATATCATCACAAATGCTTAATTGAATGGTTCACAAATAATTTATTATGGCTTCTGAAACTGTTTTTTTTGGACTTAGGTAAAACCTTAAGACAATAAATCCATAAAAGAAAGATTTTAACACAAAATGCTAAACATGCTTAATATGATATTTCATTATTCTTTCTGTAATATTCAAATGTACTGGGCTCTGTCTCCTATTTTACAAACAAGTTTTGAATTAATATCTTAATCTCTTTACCAGCAGGAAATTATGAAGTTTAAAATTCCTGTAGCAGAAAAATTGTATCTGCTTCTGCTTTGCATGCCCACTTCCTTGTCTGTACTAGTAACAAGAGAGGAGACAAGAGATTCAAATAAAGGATTTTGTTTTATATTGCATATTGCTGTTTTTAGCTCACCAAGCCATGGTTATTTATGGTTCATTTCCAGGTAGTCATGCGTAAGAATCTCAGCTATAAAGTCTATGAACTGCAGCGGACTATTGCGCTAACATAATACTTCAAATACTGATAAGAACACAGATAAAACCAAAGTGTAATTTTTCATTACTACAAATTGGTACATAGAAGTGGCCCAAATTAGATGACATATTATGACAGCAGTTATTAAAAAGTCAAAATTTGCATGTCATCATTACACATTTGTTATGCAAAAATATGTAAGATAGTGAGGCTATACATAGGGCATCACAACTGTACCTCACTATCACTGAGTTCTAATTAAACAATGGGGATTTGAATAGAAATTCTTTGGCTGAGCTGTGTGTAGAACTCCCATATTAACAATTATAGTCTTAAATAACAGTTATCTACTTCTACTGATACAAAAGCTTGTTTCTTCCTGCAAGGGATGAAATAAATACAAATAAGAAAACATTTTTCTTTTTGACTGAAATAGCCTCTGTCATTATGGTGCTATTTTTTTAAATAGCACTTTTTCAGACTGTAAGGGAAATATTATCGCTTCATCACTGATGACCGGTTAAGTCATAAGTCTCTACTCTGCAGATTGTTCATTGATGAAATATTAATGTGACCTCAAATATACTGGAAAATTTAAACTATTTCTGAATTGCTAACAGTGAATCTCATTCTAAATTACATAGTCTCTATGGCATCTGTACTTCTATAAACCACAAATTAGCTAACAGTCAACTTTTTTGGTATAATAATTGTAATCAAATATGTCAAATGCAGCTATGCCATAGCATCTATTTCAGTCTGATATTCAATTAATAAAACAAATAAATCAAACACAGATGCACGACTCACTCTGTGTTTAAAAAGTGTTCACTGCTTCAGATCGCAAAATCGCTGTTTAGTCCATTTTCCTCTCCATGTTTCCTTTTTCATTCCAAGATTCCTTCTGCATAACCAAAGAATATGAAGTAGAGAAGTCTAGAAAGGTCCTTTCACAATGCACATCATTGTGAGCACATTGTAGCAGTGAATGCTATTCACCCACATGGGTAGCACAATCAAGAACATTTGCTGGAGCAAGTGCTGCTGAATTTGCATGAAGACTGTAACTTCCTTCTAAAAAATTAATGCTTTCAAAACAGTACAAAGATGAAGAGGTTTTTAAACAAAAATCTCAAAAGCATTATAGAAGTATGAAGTCTAAACTATAAAGGTCAAAACTTCCTCCATGCAAGTAGTACAGTTTTCTTCTTTCATGTGCTTTCATAAAAAACCCAAAAATACAATACAGAATGCAAAACAGTCTGCCCTCCCATATTTATCTCAAAAACAAAAGAAATATAAATACTTTTAAGGAGGCAAATTCTAAGAAACCTAGGCATGGACTGCAGCCTCCAGAATTAGCAAATGCCAGTCTTGGGTTGCAATCCAGTTGGCATCAGCACATGAAGGGAACTACTGCTTTACTTCTGTCTAGTGAAGATGGTTTCCACGCAGTTTGTTAGAAAATGATGGTCACAAAAAATACTGATTAGGCCTCATATTTGCTTAACACCCTCCCCCCTCAACCCCAGTTTTTATTAAATGTTTTGTTAAAGCACTATAATGTAAACTGCACTGGAGAAAGATGAACCCCCCTTGACTTCTCCAAATTTGAATCACCCAGGGCCACGTTGAAACCTGTACTGACATTTCCTTTGCTTTCACTGTTATGCATATAAACCTTGCTGGTTTTAGATGCTTTTAGAGCTGTCTGTACGATGTTCTCATACTCATCAATCCCTAACTGGACTAAAGTCTCATATGGGTATGTACACCTGCAGTCAGCCTAGTCTTTTGTACCAGATCCCCTTGTTTACGAGTGTTATTTTGATTTTGCTTGAAATAGATTGTTACACTTTTCAGTGGTAACCAAACTTTACTCATTTTAGTGCAATAAAAATGTAGAGAAATGTAGAGAAAATAGTTTTAAGGAGTAGAATTAGTCCTGTCTTATTCATGGACCATCATCATGTAAAGACTGAACTTTGGACTGGTCTTCCCTACTCAGACTACCACTGTGCCAGTTTCACAAAGGAGCTTTCTCATTTGGTTTCTTAGTCACTGTCTTAAGGATAAAGGGAGATCAAAGCACTTCCTCAAAAGAAGCTTCCTACATAAGTATTTCAATGTATTTATAATTTTCCAGGAAAAAGTTTGGTACAGCTGACCTCTAGTAAAATACTTGTCTGGAAGCATCTGAGTACCAGTGTTAAAGTGAATAGTCTTAAACTAAATCAATACCAAATAGTTCTGAATCCTGATGAATTTTTACAGAGGAGTCTTAATCAACAGAAAATATGAGTCTCGGGAAGATCTTACTTCTGTCTCTGCCATTTATCTGCTCAGTTTGATTCTAAGTCACTTTGCATTTCTTGTGAATTCTCATATGTGTGGCCTATCTTGTCTGCTTAAATGGAAAGATCTTTGGGAAGAGATCTTGCTAAATTTCAGTTCTGTGGCTAAGCCAGCAAGGCTTTATGTTCAACTGCGATTTCTAATCTCTCTTGACATAAGAAAATGTAAAAATGTAATGCTTGCCAGAAAGAGGAAGTTGAATGTTAGCCTCAGATTTATTCCTTTAAGAAGAACTCTACTGCAAAGAGCAATTACTCTAATTAAAATTCAATCTTAATATTATTGACACATAGACTTAAATCAGCTATTAATTGGTGGAAATATTCTGTGAGGAGTCAAGCGCATTATTGCCAAAGAATCATTTAGGTTGAAAAAGAACTCTGAGATAACTAAGTCCAACCTTAGACCATGTCAACTAGACCATGGCATTAAGTGTTATGTCCAGTCATTTCTTGAAGTCCTCCAGGATGGCGGCTCCACCATCTTCCTTTGACAGTCCATTCCTGAGTTCAACAACCCTTTCCATGATGAAATTCCTCCTGATGCCCAATCTACATCTCCCTTGGCACAGCTTGTGACTATGCCTTCTTGTCCTATTGCCAGTTCCCTGGAAGAAGAGGCCGACCCTCACATCTCATTTCAGGCAGTTGCAGGGAGTGCTAAGGTCACCCCTCAGCCTCCTCTTCTCCAGGCTAAACAGCCCAGCTCCCTCAGCTGCTCCTCCTCTGACTTACCCTCTAAATCTTAATCTTATTATTTCATTTGTAATATTCATATCATGTCATCTTCATTTGTAATATTTCTGTTCTGATCTGTTTTTTCTTGTGGCAACTTACAGTAAACTCTTCCACCATCAACTTTTAAAACAGTAAATGCAGAAAATCATTAGAATTACTGCCATTCCAGGTAATTAACTGAAGAACAACTTATTTGTTTTATTTGGTTTAAAACCACATCAATAATGTATTAATTTAGAATTTGGACACTAAGAAAGGCAGTTATGCATATTAAAAGGACAAAATCTCTTCTATTAGTAATATATGATAGAATCTCTCTTCATATATGCAGGTGTCGATTATTTATGTAGATAATTAACAACAGGTGTTATTAAACAGCTGTATCTGTAGGAAACAAACCTACAGATTTAACCCTATCTACAGACTGATGCAATTTTGATTTAATGCTGATAATATTTTGATATATTAGTTGCTTGTATCCTTCAGAAACAGAAAAAAACCTGCCAAGGCACTTTGGGTATTTTAACACAGACATTCCTTTTTGAGAAATTTTTGCAGCAATTTAATTTAGAATGTGTTGATATTATGCATAAAATCGTCTTTGCTATTTGAAGAACAACTTCCAAGTATTTCGGTTCACTAGAAAAGAAGGAGAGTCCATTGTAACTCCTGCAGTGCATCAGAAAGAGCATTGCTAGCAGATCAGGGGGGGCAATCCTTCCCCATTACTCAGTTCTCTTCAGGAAAAGAGAGACATGGACATCAAGGAGCAGGTCCAGGGGAGGGCAACAAAGGTGATTAAGGGACTGGAGCATCTCTGCTGTGTGGAAAGGCTGAGGGAGCTGGGCCTGTTCAGCCTCAGAAGAGACACTGAGAGGGGTCCTCATCAATGTCTGTGAGTATCTAAGGGGAGGTACCAAGAGGACGGATCCAGGCTCTACCAGTGCTGCTAAGCAGTAGGGCAAGAGGCAACTGGTAGAAACTGATGCACGGGAAGTTCCACCTGAACGTGAGGAAAAGCTTTACTGGGTGACCATGCACTGGAAAAGGTTGCCCAGAGAGGTTGTCAAATCTCCCTCCCTGGAGATATTCAAGAACCATCTTGACACAAACCTGTGCCTTGTGCTGTAGGATGACCCTGAATGAGCAGGAAGGTTGGACCAGATGACCCACTGTGGTCCCTTCCAGCCCTATCCAGTCTGTGATTCTGTATAGACTTTAGTGTTCAAGATCTTTCTAATATTTATTGATCATATAATTTAGTTTTTGGGTTTTTCAATTATTTTTCAGATCTCAGGTATATTAAAGTTTTCTATGAATTAGTGTAGCATTGAATTCTAAGTGGCAGGCTTACCTATTGGGTGAATTTCCTGAAACTTCACATTATAATACAATTTCTCCACGGCTAATCACTCTGAAACTCTATTTGTCTTTGAGCTACATTTTTAATATGAATGGAATTTATATTGTGGTATTTTTTTCATTTAATTTTAAAATTTAATCACTAGATGAAATTAGAATGATGCTGAATAGAACACTAAAACTTCTTGTAAGAAAGAGACTATCTGTTATATGTAGCTGTTGTATTTTCGAGCTCCTCATTTAGGCAATGTCATTTGTTGAATAATACTCCTTCTGCTACCCCTACAAATATCCGCCCAAATGTGACAATGTTATAAAAGACTCAAATAAACTTGCCTGTTGTCTGTAATGTTAGTAGAACTAAATTTCTACTATTTTACAATTGATATTCACTGAACATGCAGCATGTTGGGAACACGCTGTATAGCACTTGCTGCAATCGCTATCACTAATTGCTTAATGGAGGAATGGGGTTAAGCTCTGGTACAATATAGACATTATTTTATTTGTGCTTCAGCGAATTACCTAACCACATGGATGACAAAGAGGTAGAGATAAAGGTCAGACAAAGTACTAAATAGGAAACCTGAGTAGCTGGTGCTGAAGAGGCTTAAAGCTGCTAAGGGAAGTTAAAGTGACTAAATAGGCATACTGAGGTTAGAAATTATAAATATGTCTAAGAATTAAGCTATTCAGAGAGCAAAGAAAAACTGACAAGAAATATATAACAATGTACAGCATTCAAATCCCTAAAGCCTCTGTCTTGGAACTGGTGCTTTTCCAGACATTCGACAACGTAGACAGTGGAATCAAGTACACTGTCTCAGCAATGTTGTCTCAGCCACATTGCAGATGACACAAAGCTCAGTGGAGTAGTTGTGGATACTCCATCAAGGCCAGGTAGTGTGAGGCCCTGGTCTAGTAGGTGGCATCCCTGCTCATGGCAAGGAGACTGGAATTAGATGATCTTTATGGTCCTTTCCAACACAAAACATTCTATGATTCTATGATATAATATCATTATAACAGCATATTATAATGGCTAGAAACTGGAGAGCAGGGGAGGAGTAAGGTCTGGAGGATATTGGAAGAAATATAGAACAACTGTAATTTTCAGAGTGTGCAATTAAATTAATTGTTAGTCTGCATACTGTATAGTCTGTTGATAAGCATGTCCTGTGTGCTGTCAGTCTTTTGAGTAGTTCAGTTACTTCAATGGCTTAAGTAGCCAACAAATTTTCAGGGGATTAAAAATAAGAGATTCATCTACATCCTAGGAGACCGATCTGCTTGAATAGCAAGTATTTACATTCGCAGTAGAAGAATTTTGGTAATAAAAATATTAATTATACTATAACTAATCCTATACAACAAATTATATATACTATAATAAATATAAATTATTATACAGATGAGAATTGAATATGCGTTCCTGCAGCAGTCAGCGGCCTTAGAATAATGTCCGTCCGGCCAGCTGGCTACTGCATAGATGGGGAGCTAATCCCGGCAGCAGGGCCCCAGGATCCTTCCTACGGACGCCCCTCAGCATCAGAAGGCTTCGGGCTGCGTCCGTGTGGACGAGATCACGCTGAGTTGATTGGCAGGCTGCGAGAAATGACAAGACCGAGAGGTGGACACTCGCTGGGAACAGTCAGGTTTATTGCCCAACAGAAGTCAACCAGGGAGTGACCCTGACAGACAGGTGTCAGGGAGTTATAAAGGGGGAGGAATCCAGGGGTGGGGTTTCCAACAGAACCAATCCAGGAAGGTGTGGGAGTGAACTTAGGATAACAGACATTAAAGGAAAACCAATGGATACATAACAAAGGAGGGGCCCCGGTCCCACAGCCAATCACAGCCCCCAAAGAGAAGAACATTCTGCACAAAAAGGAGGAGTAGGGAGTGACTGACTGGGCCCAGGGAGGGAGGAGTATGCTCCCATATAGGGAAATAGGGGGAGGAGAACTGGGAGCTACATCATAAAACCAGGGGATTGACAGGACTTGAGGCGGGAGTAACCGCGGCAACTGAATAACTGACATAACTTAGGCGGGAAAGAACAATTTGGGGCAGAACCACAATACAAAATGGGGGAGTAACTGGATAAACTAACATAACACCCTACAACAAGCTCCTCCGATTTGGGATTTTTATTTTAAAAGATGCATTTCCGTTTTCTCTCTGCCTCTGTCAATTTCCCACCTGCAAAATGAGGAGTTGACCCCCAGGGTCAAAAGGACCAAATGAATATATATTAACTACTGCATGAAATAGCCAAACAGCACAGTAATGAATGCTACAGAAGAGAAGTTAATGAATTCTGTCTTCTAAGTAAAGTTTAAATAATGAAGAGTAAGAGAGTCATAAGGCCACGCATTGAACAATGAACAGAAAACAAAACCCTAAATAAGAGCTCATTAAGAGAGTATTGTCCATCCTCTGCAGGGAATGTGACAAGAGTCCTGTGAAAACCAGTGTTTGTGAGCTTTAATTAAGCAAAATATTACCATGAGATGCAAGGGGAATGATGGTCAAGAACTAGGTTTCTGCAGGCACCTTATGGCACAGCAGCCATATTAAAAGTTTTGACTGCCTGAGTTTGAATCTCCATGTATTTTGAAATATTTTTTATAGTTTAATATTGCAGGGTATCAACTTAAAAGATAATAGATGATGGAAAATTACCTTAAATAGCACAACTCAAAATACATGTTTTGATAATTGTAAACATATTCTGTTTGTATACTGTTATAGTAAGTAAAATTGGCAAGCATCAGTACTGAAAGGTCTTTTTTTTCCCCAAAAATGTCTATGTTAGAGCGTTTTAGAGTGCCAAGGAGACTACATCCTCTGTGGCAGCTTCCAGCTCCATTTCCTGAACATCTATTGGAACTCATCTTTGGGCCCTTTTTAAAGCTACCAATGCATGTGATAGCTGACCTACTTTTGGGAATTTTCTAAGACATGGAACCCTTCAAGACTCATAAAATACTTAAAAACTCTAATTCTAATATAATCACAAATCTCAAAGAAATGCCAGTAAAAGGATTCAGCTCAGTTCTTGCTTTGAAACAGAGCTGCAGACAGGGGCAAGAAGCAGCAGTGATCTGCACATAGCATCTGTTCAGCGTTCACATTGCTTGGCATTTAAAATGTGTAGACTACTGCAGATGCACTGACCTGGAGGTTTGTGTATAGCACAGGGATGCTGAAAGAAAGAAAGAAAAATCTCCATACAGAATCAATGATAAGGCAACTGGAAATTTATATGCAATACTAGCTTCTTGCTTGTGTTAACACGATGGCTAAAATATGATAATGTAGCAGTATCTAAAAGTAATAATGAAGAAAATGACTCATCTACATATTCCAGTGTTATTTTTATTACTGGTTCTATATAGAGGAAAGATATTACAAAAAAATTCTGAGTAGCAGATCTGTTATTTCAATAAATTCCAGGTGCTCCAGATGTTAATTATCATTTAATTTGCACAAATAGCCTCACTTAAGCTTGAATGTATTTTCTGACAGTTTTTATTATTTATTTTTTCTAAAAAATATACCGGGAACATTTAATCCACTAATGTTCTGGATAAATAATTTGAATCTTGGAAGACTGAATATTTGCCCTTTAATTTTGACTGGTGAAAACTATTGTGTTTTGTGATTTATGTGAGGATGGATCACCTAATATGATTCATAAAAAGAGTGATCACATTTGAAAGGATTGAGGATATACTTGAAAAAGAATAGTCACTGTTATGTGGTAAGATACTGACTTAAAAATAAAAGCATATTTACTCCACAATGTCCACCTTTAACTCAGAAAATAATACCCTAATGAATAAATGTATCAAAATTGGGCTCTATGGGATTTCTTGCAATCTCCTGTCAAGCATCTGTTACTAGCCATTACAGGAAACGGGATACTGAACCAGATGGACCATCAGTCTGTTTTGAGGGAATTGGTTTCTGATGCAATACCAACACTTAAAGTAAGTACACCAGCACAAATTTGCTCTGCAGGCCCAGTAAAAAAAAAAAAAAAAAAAAAAAAAAGTATATACTTATTAGGAAATCAAGGCAGGAAGATAATTACACAGAAAATGAGAAAAGAAACTGTAAAAAAAAAATCTTAAAATGAACAAAAAGATGCAGAGAGTAGCATTTTTTCCCCTTACTCTGCTGCTGGGCAGAGTAATTATACCTCTTCTACAAAAGGACCATAAAAAAATTTCCTTTAACAAATGACTTTTCCTCAAAAATAACCCAGATTAAAACGTAACTTTTGTCTTCATAATTTTGTAATGTTTCTGAGAAGACTTAGTGGAAGTGAGCTTTACTCATGTTAGCTATGGTCTCCACATAGATCTTAAAGTGGGATCTTGCTTATTTGAGGCCCATGTTATTGAGCTTATTGCAAGACTGCTATCTTAAACCACAGGATTTATTAAGAAAAAAAGAAGAAAACTGCATATTAATTTGAAGATGAATTGCAGTGTCTCATAAAAATTGAACCGTTAGCATCTTAATTGCAAGCCTTCTCTTTGAGTTCATCTTTCTGCGCTCAAGGCCAGCTTGCTGATAAAACACAATATGAGGAAACAGGTGGAAACAGCGGAGTTTCTCACAGTGTCTGCTTAGGTTACCCTGGAGTGGGGTAGAAGTTATGCCCTGTCTGTACCCAGAGCTACCCCATTAAGCCAAACCTTAATTCTGACCTGTGGTCTGACTTCCTGGCTTGACCTGTGAGTTCTGCAGGCTTCAGTGACTGTAGGCACTGTAGGATCTGCGTCTAACTGAGGACAATGTACATGGATCTGATCACCTCCCTAGACTGACCTTGGACCTGCTTCATCATCAAGAACTTTATTAGAGATTTGGATCTTAAATTGCAACAGATTACTCTTGCCAGAGGTTCTCTGCTTATCTTGTTTCGGTGCTGTGAGACCCTGTCTGTGAGACCCCTGCCTGCCTTGTTATTACTCTCACTTCTGACTTCCCTGTCCTTGCAGGGCAGGGCAGCCTCCTCTTGCTGCTCCATGATATGGGGCTTCTGATAATTTCCTGCAACAGATATGTTAACAGAATCTGGAGAAAGGAGAACAATGCTAAATACAACAGAAGTCTGACCAACATTTATCTGGAATGGACACAAACTCCTTGACAACTGGACAAACAAGAAAGTGTAATATACAAGCAATATCTGTTTATTTACATATGGGAGAATATTTGCAGGCACACCAGAGCTTATTCCATCAACACTGCTCTAGTCAGATGTGAGCTGATTGCTACGAAAAGTGACAATAGCTCCAGCTTTTTAACCCATTAAACCCAGATTGAAAGCAAAATGTGTTTTCTTCAGCACTGTACTATGCTAAGTAATCCAGGACCATAATAGAGCAAGTTTTAGTCTGTCCACAAAACATATGTAAACATATTAATAAAAAGTCTTCACCTCTGGGCTTAAATCTGACGAAGTAGACAAAAGTAAAGTTACAAATTCTACTCTACTCTACTCTAGAGAGACTCTGTTCTCTGCCCATAGCACTAGCCTTGTCTTGCTTGCATTCAGATCCAGTCACATGTTCTATTTAGTCTGAACATTGGATCACAGTGCAGACAAGGTGCATGCATGATGTGGTGGTAGGCAAGTAGATCTGTATACTATTTTCACATCAGTCTTGTACCTACTGCCTACAACATTGTGTTGATAAGAACTGGTGAAAGTATTGATCTCAGTGAGACCTGACATTGAGATATGATTGAGATAAAATTATCAGTGAAACAAGGATGTTTCCCCTGAGGGCAAACCATGCCTCACCAACCCGGTGGCTTTCTATGATAGAGTGACTGCAGCAGTTGACCAGGGAAGACTGAACAAAGTCACCTAGAGAAATTGTGAATACCCCATCCTTCAGAAGTGTTCAAGGCCAGGTTAGACAGGGCACTGAGCAACTGATCTAGTGGATGACATCTCTACCCATAGGAAATGGATTGGAACTAGATGATCTTTAAGGTCCCTTCCAAACCATTCTGTGATTCTATGATGTTATTTTACTGATTCAAATATGGAAGGTATAAAGTCTATTTCCAATACTTCTGAAAAGTAGTAGTAGTGATTTTATACCTGTAAATTTTAGTAAAAGGAAACTTAAGTAAAAGGATATGAAAACCACCATGAAACTTTTCATTAGCAAGTTTCTGCTGATGAACACTGTTAATATTTGTTTGCATGACAGGTTCCCCATGCCTTATAACTAATTGAATTTCAAAATGGTATTAAAAAGCCCCAGTAGTGTAAAGGAGTTTTGCAGATAATGATCTATAAGCATCTGCGTCTGCAAACATCCTGTTTTCTTGTGACATCCTGGCATCTTTAATGGATTCAGCTAAGGTTATTATAAATCTGCTAATGAATCCTTTGCCCATCTTCCATGGTCATAGCCATGTTTGTCAATGTATCTAATTCATTTACTGATTATTGGTTTCAAGTTAACGTTTACATAAAAATCTTGAAATTGTATGTTTCCCTAGAAATATAAGTTATGATTAAGTTCATTTGCCTGAGATTTGCCATTTTCCCATGAATTGTAGCTCATGACATTTACTGTACATTCTTAATGCAACAGTGCAGCATTAATACAAAATAAGGCCTCAGCTTTCAAGATTAAATAAACTTTCCATGGTAATATCAGTCCTGTGCATGCAATAAG
Organism: Melospiza georgiana; assembly: GCF_028018845.1. Taxonomy (NCBI): domain Eukaryota; kingdom Metazoa; phylum Chordata; class Aves; order Passeriformes; family Passerellidae; genus Melospiza; species Melospiza georgiana. The sequence goes on along the minus strand of NC_080435.1, from coordinate 36,982,301 downwards.
TGTTCATAAAAGTATTGTGAACTTTTATTCTATACTCATATTTAACACAATAAAACTTTCGCATCTATTTTACACTTATAAGTAATACACAAAAATTTTAAAGATGTAAAACGAGAAAAAATAATAAATGAGAACATATATGAACTGATGGATTTCCCTGTCTTATGTGCTGGTGTTAACACCAGCAGTTAATAAACTCCAAATAAGCCACTCCCCTTCCTCAGTCCCTTCCATTAAAGGACCCTTATGGGTTGAAATAACAACTTACTAAAAGCACAAAGCAATGGAATAAGATATGCATAATAGCAATATTAATAGCAGTATTAACAGCAAAAGTATGCAAAAGAAAAAGGTGTTTTACCCACAAAAAGTAATGATGATAGAATGAAGATGATTACATCATCTTAGAGGCACTTATTCCTGGACTGTAGATGCTAAAGGAAATAGAAATCATAAACCCCATTTTTTTCAGGTCCGGCAGCAGCAGGAGTGGGCTGCTCTGCAAGGAAAGGTGAGCTGAGACTTGCAGCACCTACAGGACTGTGACTTCTGAGGGTTTACAGAGGTCTCAAATTATTTACAGAGGTCTCAAATGGCTATGGGCAAAACTGGCTTTGTTTGAGTGACTTATTAATTTTTTTCCCTATATTTCTTTGTTTCCCTATATTTTCCTGATTTCCCCCTATATTCCATTTTAAAAGCCACTTTATTATTTTTATGAAGTTAGGAGGTTAACAGTGCTATTGACCAACATTGCTTTCTTTTCTTCATACAGAACCATTACTTTTCAGCTAAATGTAGCCTTGTGAATTGGAATTCTCCGCACATGAGGCAGATCTGAAGTATACTAGGCAAAGTTCATATTTAAAGAACATCCTCCTTAGTTTTTGGAGGAAAACTGAAATTATGCTGCAGAGTCAAGTAAATTTTTATTTTTATAAATCCACTAAATCTTCCTTCTTCAAGTTTGTAATTGGAACAATTACACCAAAACAGGACATGGGAAAGTCTAAGAACTCAACACGTGTCAGGCTAATGTCCAGCTGGTGTCAGAGCAACGGCCTCCTTGGAAGTTAAAATGTGTCTTTTTCCACCTCCAGTTTTTATTTCTGAGTGTGAGGTTGTATTGTAAGACATATATTTCTTTGGCCAATTTGGGTCAGCTGTCCCAGCCATGTCTCCTTCCAACTTCTTGCCCATTCCTATTTGTAGACAAGCAGAATGCTGCACTGTTCAGCCAAAACTTTGACGTGTTACTAACACTGTTTTGTCCACAAACCCAAAAAACAGCGCCAAAGAGCTGCTCTGAAGAAAGCTAACTCTACCCCAACCAGATACAGTACAGATAGGAGTTAAAATAAAGTTCATTTAAAAATTTTTAAAAGATCTCTTACACAGAAAGGCACCCTTCACCATTAAGATGCAGGTTATATTTCAACCTTAAATATTCCTCAATGCCACAATGCATGCTAGAAAGGGGCTAGAAATTGTCAGTGATGAGCAATGTAGTGAGACAGAGCAAAATAGTTTGTGGAATGGGAGCCCTTAGAAAAGATCTGTTGAAATTGGTTTGGAGCAGTAGCTGCAACGATGTGGGAGGTAATAATTTTCCTATTTAAATGATATTTTGCGCTTAATGAGATATCCATTAATGGAATTTGATGCATTTTAGAAGCTGCTTTTTTTAGGATAAGTCTTTATTTAACAAACTGAACAATTTGTTTGTTTTAAAATATTGATGTTGTCATTATTACCACAGAATGCTGAATAATAACTCACACATAGAAAGTGATATTTGAATGTGCCAGTTTACTATCAATTACCACAAGAAGTATCTCAGTTTGATAGGTTAAAGAGACAGATGTGAAAAAAAGTGGCATCATGGTCTGAATATAGGCCTTAGAGCAAGAAATTACATCTCACTTCAAAATAAAGGCTCCTTCAATTATCTCAGGGAGATCACAACTTTCTTCTTTGTTTCCCCACACCTAACAGAGGATAACACTGCCTACTAATCTGTATGGATGTGCATATATTTTTTGAATAATGCTGATCCTGATGGTAAGTCTCTCTAGGACTACTACTTGCAAAGCAATAAGCAGAGCAGCAGCAGATACTCTAGGAGCCAGCCAAAAACTACGTTAAAGAGCTTTCTGAACAGTGGTAAAGGAAACTCATTAAGATACATTAACATGGCTACCTCCTTAGAAGATATAAATTTCTAAGTCAAGGTCAAGACAAAGTTCTAAAGCAAAGACTCTAATTCTGAAGTTACTGGAATGTTGAACAGATTTTAATATTCAAGGTAAATAAAGCATGAGAATTTCTACAGAATTGTTTCTGTAATCTCCACCTTTTTTTTTTTTCCTGTTGCATGCCATATTAAAGTTTGAGTGTAATTTTAATTACGTGCTCTGGAGTCCCCAGATCAGTTTGAAAACAGGCATTCTTCTGACATCGCTCCCTTACCCATCACTCACTGCTCTACTACATCTTGAAGCCCTACCACCAGACACTGCAAAACAGAGAAAAGCAAGGCACTACTTTTGGACCATGTAGTTGGCATGAAAAGAGTTTGGGTGGGTCTATTCCTGTTGTGGAAGTCAATGAAGGTTGTGCCCTTGGAATAGTGTTCAGTGACAAAAACAGTACTCAGTTTCTCAGTTCCTGTGTCAAAAGTATTTCCATGGATAATGGAAATGAATTATGAATAATATGAGTTAGATGGGAAAAACCATTTAGATAAATACCCATCAGTTATCTGCCATAATGGCAACCAGTTAAATAGGTACATTCCTCTTATCTGGTCTTTCCTTTCTTATTAGCTCATCACCCAACTAACTCTGCTCTGAATATAGAATTGATACCTGCACAAAATGTACCCTATAATCTGCCTTGTGTTATTACTGATTTTAGCTCCTTAATTAGTGCTATTGCCTCCTAGGTTTTGCATGTACCAAGTAAAATAGCATTAACTGAAAATTCATACTGGACTTTCAGTTAAAATAATTTGATCTTTAAATTCCATGTTTTAAAAAATAATCCCTCCAGAGGAATAAATTACTTTATACATACTAAATTGTTCTTTTTTTTTTTTCCTATTATATTTATAACATTTCCATGCTCTTGGAAATCATAATGCTATCTGTATATATAACGACATGCTGCAAATCCTTCATTTGGGAGTGTCAATAGGTAATTTAAGACCTAAACCTTACTTCTTTTCCAGTGTTTAGGCTGCAGAATTCTGTCTAAAAAGGATGGCTACATACCTAATAAGGTTTCATGCAGAATTTTGCATTTAATAAATGGTTTAATGACAGTAAATGCATACAGATTCAACTGAAATATCTTCATCTGTTGGTTTCATTATTTGGCTAAAAAAGCAGTCAAGTTAGAAACAATTTGCTGTGCAATAATGAATTCTTTGTATTGCTTGTAGTTCAACTAGCAGTTGAAATTATTTTTTGAATACTTGATTTTTATTATAAATTAGCATAATACTCAATTATTTCGGGAATTTACTGCCAGGATTACTGTTTGTTTCCAACAAACCCACTCTAAAGCAGAGATTAGCAAAAGGGGTTAACAGAGACCAAAAGTTATATTCTTTTCCATGCATTTGGAAGACAATTTTTTGTTAACACCTCTGGTCTGTGAAATCTAGTCACTTTTCTGAAAGTATGTAGATCATGAAGCCTTCAGAATCTGTGAAAAATAACTGACTAACTGAATTCACTTACTACTTCAGACCTCTCCACTTTCCTAGACAGCCCAGTTTTCCTGTCTATTGCATTTTTCCAGCATCTTAATGACTCGTTGGCTCTTTTGATCTTGTAAACAAATCCAGTAGAATGCTTAGGGGCCTAGAAACTTTCAAGCCCAACCTAATTTATTAGTAGATTTACTTCTGTAATACATCCTTCTCTGTGGTATACTTGCAGTAACTCTTTTTATCCTTTAAAGCTCAATGAATTCCACTTTGAGGTATGATAGGAGACAATGAAGCAGATATTTACAGAAATAAAGCAAGCTGTATAATTATGATTCTGCTTTGGATAATACCCCTAAGGGAAAAACTGAAATGGGAAGTGAAAGAGAAAAAAGGAAGGGTAAAGGAGAAGAGAGCAGAGAAAGGAGAGGAAGAAAATAAAGAGCAGGGATGAGAAGTGAAATGCAGAGTTCTATAATTCTAGCAAATGTTCTTCTTTCTATGCCATCAATTAAAGCCACATCATCATCATTTGTTTCTATACCATCAAATAAAGTGAAATTTGTTGCAATGCTTACTGTGATCAGTCACATTAGTAGAGCATTAAAACTTGCTTTGGACAGAGCTTGAGCCATATGAGAGTAACTACAGAAAAAAATGCACCTGTTAGGTACCATGGATTGAGCCAACTACTTTCACATTATGCTAGCTAGCATGGGAAACAGTAGTGAAAATCAGGCACACCAGGGAAAGCCCCTCAGCAGGATCTAGCCTCAGAAAAGAACTCTGGAAATCTACAGTGCATAGTACAATATCTCTTTGCTCTTTATTCCCCATGCTGATTAGATGAAACAAGCACCTATATGTTAACTACTTCTACTTTTTTCTCCATTCATGTGTACAACGGCTATGGCTCTCATACTGCAGTCCAATCCACAGCACTTGCTTCTACTACTGCAGCAGAGATAAACTTTTGCTGTTGAATCAGTTGTGTTCATCTTATGGGAGAGTGATCTGCAGGAAAAATGAGTTGTGACAGGCATTCAGACCTGTGAAATGTGAAAGAGAAAATACATACAATCAACATTGCAAAGAGGCATCACAGGATTTTGGATTAAGTACCCACATAGCTTGTTCTGTAAGGGCAGGTTAGTCTGTTCCCTCTGTTCTGTTGCTCAGGTTACATGCAAGAACATTCTTAGAACTAGAACTGAACAAGTGCTAGAAATAGAATGGTCTAATATTACTTTTTGTTTAGAACATTCCCAAAAGGACTGCATACTGACATGTTAAGTATAGGAAACTTTAGGAAATTATTCCACTGAGTCATCAGTACTGTACTGCTTACCATATGAGCTCCTCTTGTCTGTTAAGCCTACTTGCTAGATAGCTTTAGAAACCAAATTAGATCGTTCATTTCACTTGTATTACTGCAAGGTCTGATCTTGAAACCTGTTTTCCAAATGCTGTGCCTCAACTTTGATTTCCTGACTTTTCTTCGTTGTCTACACACATTCCATGGCTGCACTTACTTTCTTGAACTTTTCAATCTCAACAGAATTGCATGTAGTCTACTAAAAAAGCCACACCCAACAGTGCAATGGACAGGACAGTCTCTGAGACATCAGGATTTCATTTTCCACAGTACTAAAGACTGCCTGTGTGCCAGACCTATATTCGAAAGAGACCTTTGGGGTCCCACACCACTCTGCAGAATTCAGTGTTGCTCGTTCTAATTAATTCCATCTGGGTGATGAAATCTTCATTAGGAGAGAAGCTAGTTTGGAAATTATATGAGAAACTTCAGCTTTCTCCTCAATTTTAGACAGACTTGTAAGAAAATTCTTTCTGAGTATCTTCTTACCATGCTTGTTTTTCTATGGGACTTTAATGATGGAGACTTTGAGTATGATATGAGAATTCTAGGAACCTAAATGTTAAGTTTAGTTGCCTAAAGACTCCTTGTAACTAGTACTTTACCTGCCTGTCCATCGTTTACCTTGTCTGAAAAATAACAGATTTCAAAAAAATTTTATTTTTAATAAGTGTCCTGTGAAATATAATTAAAGCAAAAAGAAAAGGTAGAGTAATCATACATATGATTGTTTCAATACAGAGACTCTTAGATCCCCTTTCATGTCACTGGGTCCCAACACCTTGAGCATAGAAAGTATCCGTACAGAATGAATGTCTATGAAAGCTAGGCTGAAGTCTATGTCACTATTTAATAGACTGTTATTATTGTAACATATGGCAGCTAGAACAACATATTTGAAATGAAAATAATAAGGGAGGGGAGGCTCCTTATTTGAAAATATTAGTGCCTTTATGTTGTATTTCTAAAGCTGAGCAAATGTTATATTTAGACCTAAGAAGAACAGGGCATGAATTATTGCACACTAATTCACAACTAATGTGTTGCTGCGAATGAAGCTAAAGGCTGAGTGCAATCAACTCCATTCCATCAGTACAACATTAATTCGCACACTAGAAGATCTTACTGCACTTATAAAAATATTATTCCGAAAGGTCACAGAATCTAAAAATAAATGGTAATGTAACCAGGGTCAAGTTCCAAGAATTATTTTCAAGCACCAGTTTGATCTATATATTTAAAAAATAAACACATGTATCACAGAGAACTTGTGTGCACATTAGCCAAACCTAAGCATATTCTTGATTTCAGAAATAAAGTTGCATGTAAAATCACTGAATATGGAGTTTATGTCCATACATGGAAAATAAAATACGTCTGCTGCATCTGTTCAGACAAACTGGTATAAATCAAATGGATACAACACAGCATTTTATTCAGATATGATATTTGTGAAGGACACATCTGGATGTACTTCCAAGCATTATGGCCTACCCAACTTACACATGTCTAGGTCTAAGGAAAATCCTGGTTTTGTCTGGTATTCCATCTACAGTTTTGGAGTTTAAATACCTGGTGACTTTTTCAGCGAAGTGTTTTGTTGTATTTTATATATTTATTTATTTTATGTATTTTTGTTCATGCTGTATTAATTAGGCTACACAAACTAAATATTTTATGGGGATTAAGTGTGGTTTTAGGGAACTTAATGTAACATTCTTGTAATGTTTAAATATAAAGTATGTATTGATTATGGTATTTTCTAGTGTTTATATATTTTAAATAGGTTTGAAGAATATTTTCAGGTCTTTATTTAACCATGTAATGGTTTCTGTTATGGAATAGACCAGGAATAGGTTAAAAACAAGTTGTGAGGGACCTTTTGCCAAAGGATAACTGGGGTTATGACTTTCCTGCGGCTGGAGAAGCTGTCTTGTCTTTCTTCTTTTATTGGGACTGACAAGAAACAGAGCAACAGAGAAAGGCTGTGCATTTGTTCCATTTGGAGGTCTGTCCTAAGAAATGGTAGCTCTAAAAAATAGCCTATAGGGAGAGAAAAATTTTGAATAAGCTTAGGGTCTTCAGGTTAGTGCTGAAGAAAACAAAGATTTGAAAAAGTACAATTCAACAATTAAAAGGAGATTTCAGATTCTAGAATTTAGCTTTGCCTGGGAAAGAAAATTAGTTACTCCAGAACTCATGTTAAGATTTCTATAAATTCCACTTCAACATATTTGCACTTCAATATATTTTCAGTGCACATTGATGTGAATCTCAATACTAATCCAAAGACTAATCCAATTTTTAATATTTCATTCTAAGGCCAAATGTCTCCCAATGATAATTTAATTTTCATTAATAAAACTATATCTGCTGAGAAGTATTTGAAAAATTCTGTGTATGCTGGAATTTCATTAAGAATATTAGGATAATTACATTGATTTAAAATTAATCAGATTTATTCTATTAGAGGAAAATGTTAAATTTTAAGCAGTTCTTAAAGAGAATTTTTATTTATCAAAATAAAGTTTATACCCTACATCCTCACCACCAAGATTTACACAATGTAGAATGAAAAAGACTTTTCTATGGACATTAGATTTACACTGAAATTAATTTACACAATATTGGATTTATTTCATTACATTTCTTTAATATGATTAAAGAAATTAATGCCCAACATAAATAATTTAAGAAATTTATGTACTGAGTGAGATGGGGTAGTAGGAAATAACATAATACTCTTGTGGTAATTCAGCTATTGTATTAATATTTGTGAAAGGTTTCATATGAGTCATTTAGTGAGATAGAGAAACCAACTGTTGTACTCATTTAAAACTCATCTCTTATGTAGAGACTAACTGTATCTATTCTCCATTAAAAATGTTTTGCGTACGATTAAATAGGTAAGAAATTCCTAAAGACAAAATATAGACAAAATATTATTGGTATTACACTAAAGAAAATTACTGTATTCCTGACAAGAGAAAGATATGTCAGAAGATGGCAGAGCTGTGCCACATGAGTCAAAGGGCTGAAATGTTGTCTAGGGCCCTCAGGGAGCTAATATCAGGTCTCTTCAGAGATGAAAAATAATAATTAAACACTGCTTATCAATTAATGCCAACCTATAGGAAGGTCCTACACTTAGATTAAGTGAGGAGATTGGGTTGCTTGAAAACAGCAAGAAAGGAGAAAGAAAAGGACTATGGAATAATGAAAGATGCAAGGAAAAAGCAAAAATAATTAAACAGACGTGCACTTACACAGAGTTGGAGCACTCATATTTCCAATTAGAATTTCAGTGCAGGAGCCCAATTTAACCTTAGGAAGCCTTATAGTGATGCACGTCACTCAATCTAATATTGATATACCAGCTTGAATTTTCATAATACATTTAGAAGGATGCTGCTATTTATACACATAATATATTTCAATATATTTTAGGGGCATTGTAGTGGCTGTCTATAATATCTGCTTGTGAGAAGGGTTTTTTTAATGAAAACCTCTAAACTGACGGTTAATTGCTTTTTGTTCATTCTTACATTATTACACATGCATGTGTTTAGTTCCATTATCACTTGAATTGACAAAGATCTCATATTTTTGAGGTATTATACAGTATTGTCATTATTTCAGAGGCAAGTTTTTTTCAATAGATAACATATCCAGAGAAAGCACAAAACCACTTAAGCATTTAACAGGTGAAGAATGTGCCCCAGTGAAATGGCCATAATGATACTACAAAACCTGCATCCTCTACCAGTTTCCAACCTCAGATGAAGCCTGTAAATTGAATGATTGAAAGAGCAGTTAGTAGATCAGGAAGATAATTAGACAAACTAAAAAGTTCTGGAAAATATTCTATTCCACAGAATATTTCCTTAGAAATTGCAGCTAAAAACAGGAGCTGAAACATTTAAATATAGCTGAAAATGTAAATTTCACAAACAATATTTGGGTTTTATCTCAATTTAGATTGACAACATCTTTACTTCCTCTTGTATTGTCTAAACTGTCATGTATATATAACTCCCTTTGAGCAAAATTTCTCCTAGTTACTTCACTACTTAGGCAAATTTTAGTCAAGTTTCATGGATGGCACGTAGGGTTGTGCTGGAAGGGTTAATTTTCCATTTCCCCACCAACAATGCTCAATGGGGCATATGTGCTGCTGGTCATGTGATGCAATTACAGCTGACAGGCTGTCCTGTCCCCTGAACAGCTGGGTCTGATCCTCAGATTAACGTATTTAAAGCCGTAAAATCTCAGTAAGTTGTAATGATCAAGAATGACAACACTTTTTAGAGTATATCCCATATTCCTACTGACCAATGCTTTTCATGGGAAATTACTGGCTTATGCTCTAACAAAACAGAGAGAAGTAACTAATGAATTACTTATTACCTGTGAATTTTATAAAAATATTTGGTTTGAAATTTCATGTGTCTTTATTCCTATTGATGAATTTTTAAAATTACCCTTCTTTAAGCCCCCAGAATGTTTACACGGTCCTTGCACACTAACATCTGCTAAGCTTTTTTTTGTTCAAGAGGAATAATTCATGCCTCTTGAGTTTGCACACGTTTCCCATATGTCTAGAAAATCATATGCTATCACTCCTTTCTTGTCAAAGGTTTTAATTCTCCATACATTTATCATGGAAGAAAAACTGCAAACGCACTTTATTTTCACAAGTTTTTCACCAACCACTTTACATTTTGAATCCCTATACATTTACAAAATTGTTCCCATGGAAACCAGAAGGAAATTTTCTCTACAATATTCTTGATGGATGAAATGCAAGTAAAAATGCATTTAATAATTTTAGTGAAAACTTTCAGTGTTTCAGTTCCAGCTCAGATTTTTAAGAATATATTTTGAGTGTGGTGTGGGGGGATTTGAGTGTGGTGTAGGGAGCTCTTTCAACGTCCATGAAAAGATTCAGAAGCTAGCATACTTTCTGTGGGCTCAACACAACCTCACCATGACTTTTCTGCCAGTGGTATGATGGTGACAATAAAACTTCAGAAGTTCTGGTTTAGACCATAGACCCTATGTTTTGGAAACAAGAGTTGCCTTCTACATTGCTAGCTTGGATCAGAAGAAAATTCATACAGTTTGCTTTACAGGAGAAACTCTAGTGACATCATGTAGGCCCTTATGATGAGAAAGAAGTGGCATCCTATCACTTTTGATTTTTTCAACTTTCAAGTTCCATGGACTCAAGAAGTTACCTATGACTAGTGTGGTAGGTGGGGTGAGAGCAATAAGGTTTTACATAGACTTCAGTAATACTTTTGGCACTATCTCCCACAGGATTCTCCTTGAGACACTGGTGAAGCATAGGCTGGATAAGCAGACAGTGAAGTGGATTAAAAACTGACTGAACGAGTTCAGAGACACAACATCTTGTCTGAGGCCAGTATCTAGTGGTGTGCCCCATGGATCTATACTAGGCCTGATTCTTTTCAGTGTCTTTGCCAATAAGCTGGATGATGGGGTAGAGTCTACCCTCAGAAAATGTGCTGATGATACAGAATTGGAAAGAACGGCTGATACACCAGAGCTGTGCTGCTGTTCAAAGGGATCTTCACAGGCTGGAGAAATGGGCTGACAGGAAATCACTGACCTTGTGCAGCTCAACAAAGGGAAATGCTGTAGGAGCAACCCCATGCACCAGTATTGTGCTGGGGACCAAGTAACTGAAAAGCAGCTTCATGGAAAACGACATCCAGGATCCAGTGAATACAACACTGAATTGTGAGGCAGCAATGCACCCTTGAGGCAAAGATGGTATCATGATTAATGGTATTATGGACTGCATGAGGACAACTGTCATTACTAGGGTGAGGCAGGTAATCTTTCCCCTTAATTCAACACTGTTGAGGCCTTCTGTGAAGTATTGTATCCATTTCTAGGCCACTCAGTACAATAGAGACCTGGAGCTACTACAGAGCATCAGTGCAGAGCCACGAAGATGGTTAAGGCACTGGAGCATAGCTACTAAGACAAGAGGATGAGACTCTTTAGCCTGGAGAAGAGATGGCTTGGGGGGATCTTATCAATGTATTTAAATACCTGAAGGAGGGTTCAAAGACAACAGATCCAGGCTCTATTCAGTAGTGCCTGGTGATAGGAAAGTGGGCACAAACTGAAACACGGGATGGTCCATATGAGTACAACAGTACACGTTTGTTTGTTTGTTTTATTTTTTACTGTGGGGGTGACTGAACAATGGGACAAGTTGCCCATGGACATTGTGGAATCACCATTCCTGAATGTGGTCAAAAATCAAAACAAAACAAAACAAAAAAACAAAAGAAAAAAAAAAAAAAGAAAAATAATTTTGGGCATGGTCCTGGGCATGCTGCTCTTGTTGGCCCTTCTCAAGCAGGGCAGTTAGACCAGATGAACTCTAGAGATCCCTTCCAAAATCAATTGTCCTCTGATTCCGTAAATGTGACCTGTCAACTTAATTACTAAAACCTGCCTTTTGGCTTTTGTGAGTGTACATACAACTTGGTCCAGAAATAGTTTAACAAAAACTTTCTGTTAAGAATTCAACAGTACCTAACTTTTGCTCCTAAGATCACATTCTGCAAAATAGGTCAACCTAGATACATGATAGAAAGGTACTGGTATGACATGATACGTGAACATGTAGTCAAGAGAAGATGCTAATTTTATATGTATTTTACATATGTAAAGTATAACTAAGTCTGATCTCTGTGAAGATTTTTTTAAAGCTACAAACCACAAATAACTTCTGGTAATAAAAAGGCAAGAGTAGGAGATCAGAAGGAAGTGTAAGATATGTAAAAGAGTACTCATTTATAAGAGAAAAAAAGCAATGTCAGTAACATATTCTATCAAAAAGGCTCTTGAAAAGCTTCATCCTCTATAGTAACATTTCTTTTTTCCCAACAAATCTATGATTTCTCGGGTTGCAATGAGTCATGTCATGTAACTGAATGTGTCACATCCAACTGCGATATGATGAGAAACAACATAACAAAAAGTGACAAGATTTAACATGACAAGTAAGAATGAAATGCTACAGTGGTAAACACCAGTTTTCAGCAATTTGGTATGTCATGTTTTTTAAAAAGGACACCTAACAGTATGGTTCTCATAAAATAATCACAGCTCCTGACAAACAGAATTACTTAGTTTTCAATGATTCATGTTTTCAGACACCCTAATGGTGATTATATTTTGATATGTAGTTGAAAGATGGATTTTTGGCTCAATTAACAGTGATAAACCCAAGAAAATTAACCATCATTGTGAGCTAAAAACAAAGGTGTTTACTGTAATCAGCTGAAATGGGACAAACTTGTTTAACCAATAATTGCAATTTATATTATTGATAAGGAAAACTGTTTAGAAGAATAATGTCACTGCTCATTTCACAGTAGCTTGTAATGGCATATGATTTCCTAGTGATATCAGCTATCATCTGCTAGGCAAATTTCCAGGTAAAGAAAAAGTAAAAATAATTTCAAATTCATCAGTGCAGAGATTGAAAATTGAAAATTTTAATTTAGACTGGAACCGAGAAGACAAAACTATTAAATCTGGGAGGCAGAAAGGGAAAAAAAACCTGGGAAGAATCAACAAACTTATAGGAAAGAAGAAGGTAAGTCTCACCATAGAAATTTTTATTTTGAAAAGTTTCAAAATATTGGTTTAAAATTAGTATTTCTTATTTTTGTAGCATAAAAGTATATGAAATATAGGTTACATAGTAAACAACAATATTACTGCTGATATATCATAGTATGAAGCTGCAGTTGAAATAAAGAAGGGAGTTTGTTAGTGCTCTGAATTAAACATTTTCTGGATCTCAGTGTCCTTGTTTTAGTGAGACAATTTCTTTTATGACATTGAAAGTGTAAAACAAAGACTTTGTTATTAGAAACAGAGGTCTAAGTAGTTCCCTCAAAATGGTTGGAAATATTTTCAGTCATCTAGTTAATGATACAGAAATATATGTAAACACTGTCTATCCCAAGCTTGATCTACAATTTTTTTTTTCATTCTTAAGTACTTGATATTCTAACAAAATAAACTATGATTTTCACTACAGGGCACTTAGTAGATTGTAAGAAGCAAATAGGTCTTAAAATGTGAGTAGGTCTAGTTCTCCTCTGATTGTTTCAAGATCAAGTTTTCAACCTATCAGGTGTTTAGCAAAGTTTGTTATAAACAGATAATAGTAGGAAATTCAAGTATTTCTGATTTTCAAAATTCTAAAAAGAATATTCTTTCTTTCCTGATTTTTAAATTTTATTTAATAGTAAACTCACTTGAAACTACCAAAACTTTTGTATTCGTTAAACTTTTTTGCTACCAAATGGTAGAGACAAAGAAGCTAGAAAAATACCCAAGAATCACTACTGCAATTTAATTGCATCCTTGGTGTCTCTGGGGATGAGGCATGTACCACCCTCAGTGAACAAGCATCTGTTTGGTTTTTTTTCTATTTTGCAATTGCAATCAATGATATGGAAGTCTACAAAAGTTTTCATTGCAGTGGAATAACTTACTTGAGTATGGTTACTGGGGAAATATGCAAAAAGAAATTCACAAATAAAAAAGAAATTGATTCAAACTTCAGATCATAATAATGAAGTTTACATTCACGGCCAGAAAGGAGCTAATGAAGACTTTGAACAAGAATTATCAGGACACAAACAATTTTACTTAGATCCTGACTATGATTTTTCCCTTAGATGATCACAAAATGCTGCAACTGTGTGCCTAATTTACAGCAGACCACCGTTACACAAACCATAGGGACAGGAACTTGGCCAAAGTGCCTAAGTGACAGCCTTAGTAGAGAAATGTCAGCAGGTATCCCATGGGAAACTAAACATTGGTAAATTGAGACAATAATTTCCATTGTGTGTGGCTTTTAAAGTTCTGACATTACACCCTTTGTCTGGAAAGAAAATAAATGCAGACTAGAAGTTTGCCAGACTTAGAAGTCAATACAGACCACTACTCTTTCCTTCTATTACACGTTCAGGATTGCAGAAGCTCCCTTAGGCTTACTGAAGGTAAAGTGTGTCAGAATTATCAACCAGAGCTCTCACATTTTGAGAAATGCCTGTGTTTTACAGCTAGGCAATCACACTTGCAGGCAACAGTATTACTGCTGTGATTACAGTACACTGTAGTGTTACAGGTCACGAAGCCATAAGGTATTCAAGCTTTTTTCCCTTCAGTTTGATTGTATATATCTAGGAGAGAGAGACACATGCTGGAATTAAAATCTAACTCTGATCCACCAGCCTGTGAGCAATGTTTAGGTCTAAAAAAGATGTTCCATTTAGGTGCCATAATTGTCAAGTACTGATAGCGCCTACCGCAGATGGGGAGCTGGTGTGGCCATGGCTCCCATCAGCTGCAGCCTTCAGTGCTGTGCTGCTTCCCCATCCTCATTGCCAGCACTGCCTCTGCTGACACATCACAGTTGTGTTGCTACTGCTGCTTCTCAGACTCCGAGTTTGGAGCAAGAGCTCACATCGGAGCACTTATCTGGTTCTCTTCTTGAGAAAAGGTCTAGCATGTGTTGTCAGTATCTGTTCATTTCTTAGAGGTTTTCCAAAGAATTATGGTTAAGTTCCTCTATCTATCCATAATTTCCTTGAGCTGCCAGAAAGTTTTTGGCACTCCCCCAGAAATATGCTTCCACAAGTTCTGCTAAGATTCTCAGAGCAGATTTGCCTACCTAGAGCAGAATATCAGAAGATGAGCTGAAGCTGAAGTACAGCTGAAGATGAGCTGAAGTACAGCTAATGTGGAAACAGTGTACCACTGGCTCCTAAATATTAAAGCACATCAATGTTAGAGGCTCTGCAACACAAGTCCATGACAGCCTAGCTTTTGATCATATCTTTCAGGGAATATTTCCCAACTTTTCCTAAAGCCATGCTGCCATACAGGAAAGAATACAAAATTAAATGTATCTAGAAGAACACGAAAATGGGAATGGTGTTCTTTGCCACAGGAGTTTTCTTGTGTGGGAAGAAGGACTTTTGGATTCTGACATCTCTAGTTAGGCTCTTGTATTTTCTATGGACTTGTCATTAATCAAAATGTACCGAGGAAAGGGGAGGTAGCAGACTATTTAAATTAATTATTAAATGTGAATTGAAGTTTCCACATTAGTGTGCTCATCATGAAAATATTATTTTGATACTCAATAGCAAATGAATAACAGAGTTAAAAAATTATATGTATTTTAACTTTTGCATCGCCAGACATGTTCTACTGTCTTGGAATTTGAAATTTGATGTCGACTACAGAAGTATAAGGCCACGAAATGGTCAGTTCTTTGATGGAACTTCTGCTTGAGTTTTCAGCATACTTTTAATAGTTCTCAAAAAAAAAAAAAGCAAAAAAGCACTTTTATGGGGCTTAGAAGGACACTTCATAGAAGGCTTCATTTATCATTATCCTTTTCTGTCTAGCACTTTCCATGCAGACAGGAAGATAACGCAGAATGGAGATGAGATCATTCTACTAAGTAATAATACCATATTGCATGCAAACTCTTTATTGCCTGTATTTGCTCAATTCAGACAGTAAAAGTAAAGCAGTGATCAATAGAATTTCTAAGCTTAACCCAGCCATATGAGATTCAGAAAGAGTTCCTCAGGCAAGTCTGTTCTAAATGAAAATTCTGTGCAGACAAGGGTAGCATAATTAGCATGCTGCATATGCACCTATAAAATAATTTAATTCTTAGGTTTTATGAATTAGAATTCCTAATCATAAATTTCTCACAGCAATATCTGTAAATGTAGTGTTTTATTAGAAGAAGGTATGTTGATTCTTTTTTGATGTGGGTGTTAATTTGGAATTGAAATGCTGTAAAACATGAAAACTATGATCTCAGAAGGAGTACCAAAAAAGTACCAATGAAAACACTCCCAAATGACTGAAGAAAATGAAAGTGAACCTTCTTGCTAACTGTGCACACTTTTGATCCCTTTATTTATCCTTCAGCAACAAATTTGCAAAATGAGGATACAAAGTGATGTTCATTACAGGTTAGACTATTCTTATTTCTATGTAGGCTGATTTTGAGACCCACATTTTATAAGCCCACTGTCACACAAAAAGGAAAAACAATTTTAATGACTCAAATTCAATATTGATTTTTTGAAATGCCAATTATAATCCATAAGATATGGGTGTAATTTCTAGTTGTTGAAACAGTATTTTGAGTTCTTCTAGATCACTAATCCTGCTGTCCTATATACTTAAATAGTGCTTAGAAAAACACAGTTGCTTTCATTTTGATATCTCATTAAGTGCTTTAAACAATTGGGCTATTTTCAAACAAATGTTTGAAGTGGCTAAAGCTCATGTAATACATGTAATACATTTTTTCCCCAAGATGTTTCTTCTCATCTCTATTTCGTGAGGTTTTTTTTCCAGTTTTATACTGGTGATCTGAACACATTCACACTGTTGGGTAACTTGTGTCTGATTCATGGACAGGGAGTAAACTAGAAAATTCCAAGTCATAATTCTGGCTTAAAACAGTTACAAAAATATATCTATATTTTTTGTCCTTTCATATATTATAAAATATATTATTTATTTATATATATAACTATAAAATGTATTTTATATTTTTTATTAATCTTTATTGTTTATATGTCAAGTCCACAGGACCTGTTCCCATATACTTAACAAGAGAGAATATAAATCTAATTTTGTTCAGTCCTTTAATTATGACAACACTTTCATATTTTCTGTCTCAACTGGACTGCCTAAGCATTTTTTATGATTATTTAAAACTTGAACTTTTCTTTTTGAGTCACGCACATAATTTTTAATCACTAACTGTAGCTCTTGCAAAAAAAGTAACAGCTTGTTACTTGTATGAGTCAGAATCTAAACAGAGCTATTTAAAAATCATTTGGAAAATGTGTTATTAGTTAATTAGCATAATGTAGTTATAGAGAAGATATACAATCCAACATGTTTCACTGAATCAGTTCATAAACAAAAACTGCAATTAGCTACCATTTCCTTTGCATTATTATTTTCCTTGAGATCCTATCATATGGCCAAGCGAACCTAACAGTGTTGTCAAACAGATTTCAAATCTGAAATGCCATGCTGCAGCTAGAGCACACCTTTCATTTTTCATGCATTACATTCCAACACTTTCTACTGAAACGTTTGCACCAAATTTATGCTTCGTGTCTTAATAACTTTATAATTACTTATATGCATAAGAAAAGATATCTTCTTCTAGCTTACTATTTCCATTTAAGTTGCCTAGATTAAAAATCTGAAACAGTAAAACTGAGCAAGAAAGAACAATTTGTTTTTTCTAGACTCAATGTTGAGTTGAATTTCTGTTGAATTAAAAACACACTGAAACAGGAAAATTAACCAACTTTTTATGGCCATTTTAATTAGTTGTTAGAATTTTGCTCCAAAACGGAATAGTTGTAACCATTTGATCATCTTATGGATTCCATGTGAAGTAATAACAGATAACAGTCCATAACTCTGGCCTGACTGCTCTCTGAAATTTTCATTTATCTGTGAACTTTAGCATGTCTTACAAAGGTGGGCCACATTCTCCTTGAAGTCAGCAGAGATTGCAAGGTATTCGCCTTCTAGAATCCCTAAGCTCGCCCATAAGACAGGAAGGCCTGAGAGATTTCAGGGATCATTTCTTGACATTCACAGACTATCTCTACATCCTAGTTACACTATGTTTCCTGGGCCTCTAGAGAAAAAGAATGAAAGGTTTTAGCCACCATCTAAAATTTCCCTGATCTACGCAGACTTCTGATATACTCACATAAAAACCAGCACAGAAACCAGGATAGGGGAGGAAAATGAAAGAGAAGACAGTTAGATTATAAATGTAAAATTATTTCGGATTTTGAAAAGAAATTTTATAACAGTGTAAAAAAGTAATACCATCTGTGTTCAGAGTGAATATCATAGTTATTTCCAAGAAAAAGGACAAATTTATATTTTAAAAAATCTTGAGGCCACACTGGCTGATGTGTTAGTGATACTCAATATGCTACTGGTGAGGCCAAATTTTAACTGATTTTAGACTACAGAAGCATCAGGAACATCAAACAACATTTGTCTGAAGCTTTGTAAAGCAAAAAGCAGTATTTTTCAAAAAATGTAGTATAATTGTAAAGCTATTTTAGAGGAGAATACTACCTGTCACTGGGCATCTGTGGTTATTAAACTGTTCCCAACATGTCATCTTTTGCAACTCTGGCTTATGAAGACAGAAAATAATTAGGGGTTTTTTTTATCAGAGTTCCCAAGTATTTCATCTTGCAAATATCTAGATTTCCTGGTCTTGTGCCTTGTGTTCAGTGACAGTGCTACAGATGGTCTGGGTAACCTCACAGACAATCTTCTAACTGAGATCTTATCCTGATTCTTCAGATTTCTTCCCAAGGCACATGCTAATTGTTTTTTATGACTGCCTTTCAATATTTTCTAGTAGACAGACAACATCCTGCATGAAGCTGATTGCATTAAAAATGAAACTGAAGATTCATTTTCCTTGTTTTTTAGGTTAAGTTTTAAGATGAAATGATGAAACCTTAGACATTAGTAGTAATGGACATTATAAACAAGAAGAAAAATGCTGAATGTACATCCAATTAAAATAAACAAATCTATCTAATTAAAAAAATCAAAAAGCCCAACAAGGCATATAGGCAAAGAAAAATACCAACAGCTGTTGAGGAGGACCCATAATTGTAAACTGAATTGAGAGGGAAGGATTGAAGGAATATTGTAAACTCCAAGACTAGTGTTTAATGCTCATCATCATCATCATCATCTTCATTTGCAATGTTGAAATAAACATTGTGAAGAAGGAAGATCTCATTAGTGAGTGGATATTCTGCTCTTGTCAGTACCTGACCTTCAAATTTGGTCATGCACTAGTTCAGAGAACTGCACAGGATTTTGGGTTGCTGGTATGAAAGCCCAATTGGACAAATCATGGACAAAAATTGGCAAAATCATGGACATTCTTGTGTTGCTCCAAACAGTATTTCCTCAAGGGGTGCTACAGAACTTTCACTGGTAAAGCACTATTATTGTCAAAATCAAACTTACTGTTATCCAAAGGTCATCTTCCCCTGAGACAAAAATAAGGTGAGGAGATGAATATGTAAATCACCTTATTAGTAACATACTAGTTATAGTGAACATCCCCAAACTATATACAAGCAGTTAATAAAAATGTTACTATAGTTTTGCTGGGATATTCAGAGTTTCAGCTTGGACATACCACCAGTTTTACATCTTTCGTAGCACAGAAACTTTGTCTCCAACAGGAACCACCTTCTAGGTTTAGTCTGCCAGCCTAGCCACACAATGTATTTTTTTTCATAGTCTCTTTGTGAGGAACAGATTTTAAATGATTTCATGAGTAAGCCTATGTTGTTCACATGACTGGAAACATAGATTCCTTCAGCAATTTCCATCAAAATGCAAAGAATCACTGCTTTCTCACCCAGTTCCTGTGTAATTACCAATGAATTTGGCATCATTGTAATAATTATCACAGTAATTAAAATACTGGAATTTGTATGAAGACCACAAATCCATGCACCTAATCCTATAAAATTATCAACAGTTGAAATGAAACATACCAGACAAGCTAGTTTCCAGGTAATGCCGTGTTTTGAAAATTCTCATGATACCGTAAAAATATAAATATATTTTCCAAGAGAGGAAGATATCACTTTTTAAAATACCAATTGAATACTATGTAAACAGGTATATGAAATAAAAAAAAAAAAACTCTGCTTGGTGTCTAGAAGCTCTTGCTTATGTCCTAAAAAATCATTAAAATTATTAATTATATTCTGAAAGATGAACAGAAGGTCATACTTTGCACCTCAAATCATCAAAATTAGGAAGCCAGTCTCCATCCATTTCCTTGTATAGCCAATGGAGAGAACTTGTCCCCTGTGAGAATTCCTAACAGTTTTCTGAGATATACTCTGAAAGAATCTCTCCTATGTTGGAATCCATAAAGTTAGAGGGTTTTTAGGAAATGGTTGAAAAAGTATAGGCCTCAGACTGAAGTTTTGTTAGCATTGCAAATACAGCAGAAAAGTTTCCCAAGCAATAGAGCATACATGGCAAACAACAATAGGCCTCTGTAGAATTGGCTTATGGATGGCAACAAGGTTATTTAATGTATCTCTTTAGAAGGTTAGCATGAATAGAGCTCTGTTCTTTGTCTCTTATGAACCAGTCTTTGTTTTAACTACCTTTACGTGTGTTTTATAAGATTGGATAGAATGCTTGTCAATATGTGTTGTTCTATGTATGATTGGCTGAAATCTAGACTGAGATGGTTTTATGTCATTCTGTAATACCTCAGCTTCCTTGACATTCCCTGTGGATCAGCGAGCTGTTAACATCCTGTCTGCATTGTCTAACAATGTCCTGAGACTGATGTGCTGAGAAAATAAAAGCAAAAAGCTCTTCACTGGTCTGGTTTGTCCGGTGTTGTCCATATTTGGACATTCTGCCACGGCAAGTGGGTTCCTTTTATAAAACGTGGGTTCCTGACACAATTGGACATATATCCTCCCATATATACCCTTCCCCCGCATCCTACATTTGCAGTTGCACAGAACATATGGAAACTGTCCTACTAAAGCAGGAACTAAAAGTAGTAATTTTGTCATCAGATAGAATAGCCCACTTGCCTGTTTCCAGATAAGTAAATCCCTCAGCAGTATGTTATGGAGAAATCACTGGCAGTGATGATTTTGAATTATTGTCTTATTTCACTTTTATCAGCAACTATGTTGCACAATTATATTTCACTGAGAGGGTGGGGGAATCACCACAATGCCCCGCCCACCGTGAACCAGCAGCGCCCCTGCAGGAGCGGGGAAATCACCGCAATGCCCCGCCCACCGGGAGCCAGCAGCGCCCCTGCAGGAGCAGGGGAATCACCGCAATGCCCCGCCCACCGGGAGCCAGCAGCGCCCCTGCAGGAGCGGGGGAATCACCGCAATGCCCCGCCCACCGGGAGCCAGCTGTGCCCCTGCAGGAGCGGGGGAATCACCGCAATGCCCCGCCCACTGGGAGCCAGCTGTGCCCCTGCAGGAGCGGGGGAATCACCGCAATGCCCCGCCCACCGTGAGCCAGCAGCGCCCCTGCAGGAGCGGGGGAATCACCGCAATGCCCCGCCCACCGTGAGCCAGCTGTGCCCCTGCAGGAGCGGGGGAATCACCGCAATGCCCCGCCCACTGGGAGCCAGCAGCGCCCCTGCTGGCCGTGCCTGGAACTGCATCAATGGGGAAAGTGCCTGCGGCCGGGAAGGCTGGGACTGGGTTTGGGTTCTGTTGGGTGTCAATGCCAGAGCTGCTGTTGTTTGTTTGTTTTCTCACACATACTAATAAAGAACTGTTAATCCTATTCTTATATCTTTGCCTGAGAGCCCCTCAATTTCGAAGTTATAGTAACTTTGAGGGAAAGGGCTTATATTTTCCATCCCAAGGGAGGCTCCTGCTTTCCTTAGCAGACATCTGTCTTTCAAACCAAGACAAGAGGAAATACTTTCTCACAATCTAGGAAACCAAACTAAGAGCTCTTCACTCTTTGCAAATGTTTAAAAATAATTCAGACCTAAATTACGGTCTGGGTCAAGTTATTTTGCTCAGGAGCTCTCCAGCTCTATATGGCTAATGCTTTTCAAATACAGTTGCTTTTGAATCTGAATTGATTATGACTGGATATGTTCCTTATCCAAGTTAAAAAAATTTAATGCTTCATTTTTGCTAAGAGCAGGAAATAAAAAAGAGCTACAGCAATAAAAATAATTAGTGGAAAATTTCAAATATCTATAACCTAGAAAAGATGAAGCCATTTTGAAATTAGGGAAGTATGAGACCTGACAAGATAATGGGGATAGATATTCTTACCACCTACACAACAGGAGATGAGGATGGAGTGGCTGATAGCAGAAATACTGAAATATATTTTGTAGCATGTTTGCTTTCCTTCTAAGTTAGTAAAATCATCACAAAAATAGAGTACATATAGCAGATAGGTAAGCAGGACAGAAGTATAACAATGATGAGAAAATATAATTAGGTTCAGACTGCCCTTTATGGATCAGAAATAGGCAATTTGATTAGGAGTTTTTTTTCTTTAGACTGTATTTATTCATTTATATATATTGACTTCTCTGAATATGTTGAAGGGTTGTAAAGAAGCAAACAATAAAAATATAAATTGGAAGTTCTTTGGAAGCTATTTGTTGGGGCGATGCTGTGCCATTCAGGAAGAAAGTTACACTTTGGAAGAAGCGTTAATTAGCTTTTTCTATAACTCACCTGAGATCATTCTGTCTAACTCACCAAATACATATTGCCTTGTCTACAGTCTACAAAGCTTCTTTCCTGCACCTAGTCCATCAATTTCTGTTAAGGATTGGGACTGGGCTTTTTTCATTAACTGCATGAGGGGCCCCAAATCTGTTACCCAGTTTTTTCAGGTGGAAAAGCTATGTTCCTCGGGCAACGTTGTCAACAAGCCTGCTCACACACACAGACTCAGGCCTGAGTGTATTACTGGGAGAAGTCTGTCTACTCTTTCCTAAATTATTCAAGAACATCTTAGTTCTGTTTCTGGCAGCTGCTTAGAGGGTGACGCCTTCATACTACTGGCCTGCAGCACTAGCAAGTACAAGAGAAGGAAGCTTAAAGGAACATTTTTTAATCTTGGTGAAAGAGCACTAGACTCTGATGGAAGACGCAATGAAGGACTTAACTGCAGGATTTCTATCTCATAATAGAGTAAAATAAGATATTCTCTACTAGATAAGATATTCTCAAACAGATACTACCTTGTCTAGTAGTAAAATCTTAGACACTATTCCATACACCTGAAACAAGAACTATTATTGCAGAAAAACCTCTAGACATGGAAAACTGAGGAAATAATTACTTAAGTTTAGATACGACTTTGAGGGAAAGGATTAGGCACACTTCAGTGAAGTTTTTGACTGCACATGTCTGTCTGGAAAATAAACCATGTTTTGTTTTTCTCAACAACACACATTTGTTTATTTCCCTCTTTGCACTTTCACATCTAGAGGCTATTTTTCTTGGATATTTTTTGAAATGAAACTAACATTTTGCAAAAGAAATTCCCAGTTTCCTAAGGATTTTCATTTCTTGTTGAAGTCAGTCATACTGGATTTGTTACATAATAAATGGCAATGCTGTGACAAGAAGATGTAATCCGGGTCGAACAGTCATGTCTAAGTTCATACATGCACATGAATATATGCATTAATAGTATTTACTTGCATACATAAACAAAGCTTTTTTAAAGCAGTGTGCTTATTGAATTGCACATTGAATCTGAACTTGCAAGTGTAATGCAAACAATGGATCGAAACTCTGCTTGAAAATACATAATGGAGGGTGAAAAAATAGGCCGAGCCTAAAAAAAAAAATCCTGCTATTTTAATTATTATATAAGACATAAATTGGGATTTAGATT
Source organism: Melospiza georgiana (assembly GCF_028018845.1). Lineage (NCBI taxonomy): Eukaryota > Metazoa > Chordata > Aves > Passeriformes > Passerellidae > Melospiza > Melospiza georgiana. The sequence continues at coordinate 36,958,653 of NC_080435.1, read as the reverse complement.
ATGCTCTACACATTGATTCAAGATAGCCTGAAACTAAAGTTTTTGAGATTTAATTTTCTGTTGCTATTAATGAATATTACAACAGTAGCTGCCCCCTGTGGCTTGGTATAAAAAGCAGTGTACATACCTAGCACAACATTTGCAGACCTCCTCAGTTTTCTGTTTTTAATGTGATGAAAAATTGTACAAGTAACAAAGGAAAATGTCATGGTAACTAAAACATTTCCTATACATGTATTTTAGAGGGAAGCTAAATCAAAGGTCTTCAAAGAATTACTAGGGTTCTTTCTAGGAGGTTATTGACAAATATGTAGTTTGTCTTCTGAGTTTGTGCCTCTTTCACAGATTGGTGTATTTGTGATCCCACAGGCAGGAATAAGTGTCTGTAATTCATTTCTCCTTGTTAACTAGTGTGCTTTTGTGTGTAGGATGATTGACAGCAAACTCGGCTTAGTCCCAACGGATGAGCTTGTTAGCAAAACCCTAGCATCCTATCTCTAATAAAGCATATCAGCAGTACATTTTGTCCTATCTATTAGCCTCTCTGTTTCTTTTTTGTGAAAAGCTGAGTGTCCCTTTGAAGCAATGACAAATAAACCCCTGAACTGAAGTGCTAGGCTGCCTTATGGACAGCTGGATAGTAAATGTCACACCGTGTATAGAATGCCTATTATCAGAGTGAGCCATTTGTTCCATTCCTTTCAGTATCTTAATGTAATACAAAATTGCTAAATCAAGCCCCATGTCTGTGACAGAACATAATTAATGAGAAAGCAGGAGCCAATTCAACACTCTTTATTGGGACCTAATTGGCTCAGGCAACAGAGTTGTCACTCAACAAGAGACTTCCTTTAAAGCAATTTTGTTCTTGGTTGTATTACAGAGCCTATTAAATTGTCCCCTCCTTGATCACACAAAGAAGTATCTGCATGCAATAATTAGCTTTTCCAAGGGGATTTTTTTTAACTCTTTCAATAATAGCACATTTTCAAGCACTGCTGGAGGAAACACAGCACAGGGATATGTGCAGCCTCTGGAGTGAATAATTGTAATCCATGCATTTTGGGAAAGCCTGTGAGGATTGCATCAAAGCTCTGGCCATAATGGGGTGGCCTGATTTCAGAGAAGGTTGCAGGTCAAGCTGGGAACCTGATATTGCACTCGGTGCAAACTGTTCAGCTAAAGGAGCAAGTGAAAATGTAGAGGTATGGATTGCTTAACTGAGTGCTTTCTGACAAAATATTAAGCCACCATGAGGAATGAGAGGTCCTATTTCCCATGCCAGTATTTGCAGATTCTAGTACCACCATCAGCAGCCATTTATTTCAAGTAAGAATCAAAGCCTGGGAATCTTTTTTCAGTAATTATCCATCAGAATTTCCTATTTCCTGGGCTTTGTGTCTTAATCAGTAGATTATGGAGGCATAAACTGGGAAGCCTGTTAGTTTTAAGAGAAATTATTTTTCTGCCACCCAAAGAACAAATTGGAGTCACACTTTGGAGTTAAGCAATACATGAATTATATACCTGAGGAAGAAGAAATTCTAGAACCTGGTTCTGTAACCTCCAAAAGCATAGATTTCTACAACTAGTCAAAAGGCAACTTACTCAAACACAAAATATATCACTGATTGAAGTTCAGTGATTTAACCACCATCAAAAATGTTCAGAAATGTTCACTGTGTCTGTAGAAAAATTGAACGTATTTTCCAGAAAATTTCAGCTGCAGCGACTAAGCCTCGTAAGAACTTATTTGAAAACCAGACAACAAAATGGGAGGGATCCTGAATCTGTTGAATATCTCTGTGTTTAGAAAGGCTTACCATAAGTTGAACTTCACATTTTCCATTCACTTTGGATTTAAAGATAGTATTGAAGTGGAGGACATGGCCCGTGTTTTTTCTCAAAACTGTCACATAACATCCTGCATAACATATTAATAGATATGTAAATTGCTATATTAGTTGTTCTGGAGAAAGCTAAGTGCAAGAAATCAGTGTATTTGGAGTTTAGCAATCAGGGCATTTTAGTTCTTCCCTCTTATATCTCCCAAAGACTAGAATGATGTGACTAATCATATAAATAATAGTGTATTATCACTTCTTTTTTTCTTCAGTGTAGAAATTCCAGGGATTTCAAAGGGAATTAAAAACACAGAATTAAAAGAATGCAAGGTGCTGTTTTTTCCCAAAGAAATGTGTGTTTAATGTTTAATGTTTTATCTGCAGTTATATTAAGCAATTGTGATGAACATGTTTTGATTTGCACATTTTATGTAGCTTTTTTAGTGGTAGGAGTTCATTTACATCTGCTCTAATATGCAAACTACAACATAGCCACTGCTTTGAAGGCTGAGCTAGAAGATAATACATGAATATATTACAAAACCATTTTTTTCAAATTTAATAATGTGCAAGACAAGATCCTAAATGCAAATGCTAATCAGCAATGTCCTTTCACAGGTGATTCATGAAGTCTCTGAAGCTGTATGATCTGAGTTTTATTAGCTTATTCTAGTAACAAGTAAAAATGATTACAAAGACTTACAAAATCTAATTTTCTTTAATTAATCACATTCAATCAATATTATAAAAATAACATTGTATGTTATGATTAATTCTACATGGTATAGAATACTAATGGGTACTGAAGAATTAAAAAAATTACAGCTTGGGCATCTACTGAGAAGAATTTGACAAGTCAAATTAGAATGTTAAAAAATAAACATTTAAATTGAAATATTTTACCAAACAAATATTATGAGGAAAAATAGTCATGGAAAAGATATTTTGGGAATATATTCAAAACAGCACTGATTGAAATATTTTATCTAATGAAACAGTTCTCTGGTGTTTAATTTTCATTCAAAAAGTACTTGAGCTCCTATGTGAATTGCCAAGCTTCTGTAGTTTTGGGCATCATAACTGTATAACATGAGTTGGATGCCATGCTGTTTGAATATAACACAAGACCAAAAGGCTCTTTCTCATTTCAGAAAATCCTGGGATCCAGATATTTGTAACAGTCTCCTGACAACACATAGGCTCAAGTTAGATATCTCCGCATGTCTGTGCTTGAAAGGTCATTGTCACTGATGACATAAAAATGAGGTCTAATCAAGAGAGAAATATGACATCATTTGGTTGTCAGTGCAAACAGAACTAGGATGTGTGATTCCAGGACTGGTGTTTATTAATACTTCAGTAACTGAAAAAAGACAGTCCATATTAGTATTGTGTCTCTATTTAATGCATAAGTACAACATCTTGCATCTACATTAGCTGAGAGTGGCTAAGAATAGACAAGAATTAGATGTGTGTTTTTGTGAATTATATAAACAAAGTTATTATGATGCATAAAAACCCATTGTTTAGGTCTGTAAGTTTTTCCTCCTTACATATGCGAGGACCTCACAACAGATGTCTCAATAAGGACTGGTTTACATAGTGGCTTTGAACTGTTTCCTTGTTTTGATAAACAAAGCATTGTTGTAATTAGTAAATTGGGCAAAAAAGTCTGAGTCAGGACAGAAATCCTTCCATCATTTTTGTGTCTAGTATTATCCTGTAATAGTCCACAATGTTACCCTAGGAAAATGATGACAAATTCCTCAGCATACAGTTTTCCAGAATATTAAGAAAATGTCATCTTTTTCATGTAAATACTGTCTTCTTTCTTCGTCTTATATTAATACTTGTCCTGGTATCTTGGTCCCCAGTTGCATAATTTTACATAGGTCATTGGATTTCAGAAACAAAAATATTGAACACTCTAAGTAGTCTTGGATTTCCAGGCACTAGCTTTGAGGGAGTCTGCAACCTCTGAATCTGTCATGTAACCAGACTTTTCTTCAGCACAAAGTATGATTAAAAGTAATAACACATGTCATACCACTGTGGCAATGCCAACACAGAGGATGCGTTTCTACAGAACAGATGGTACTTGCAATGCTAAGAAGTCTATTCTCTTCATTTTACCTCATTGTTGCTTGGCTTCTGTGCCTTCTCACACACGTCACACATTTGAAAGTGTGCACAATGTCCTCTTTCTAAAGGGCATGAGCATATGAACTCATATAAACAAGATCAGAATGCAGATTAATTTATCTCGAGCATAATATTCAATATAGATTTTAAAACAAAAATATTTTAGCAGCTGAACTCTATAGCTATAATTTTAACATCTAAGGAATTTATAATTTTGCAAAACTGGGAAAGGTAGTACTCATTAAAAAAACCTAGCAGGAATCAGTTCACCTACTATGTACAGATACTAGTGTGAAATGTAGCAGTTTTAAGAAGTGCTGAGTAAACTACATTACAATTTAAGACTGAGCATTATGAAGAATAATTTAAACAACAAAAGAGGTGTGAGGCGTGCAGAATTCTGTCAGACCTTCATCCAAAATTGATACTCTTGTGAAAAAATTGTGGGACAAAATGACTGTAAGAGTTTTTTAAATATCATTCACAAATTGGCATGTCTGGTATTTCAGTAACTGAGAGTAAGATAGCAAGGCAAGAAGTCACACCTATAAGGAACCTAAGGAAATAGCATTATATATTATATAATCAGCAAAATATCTTCAAGGCTTACAATTTCCTTTGGAGATATGTAAAACCTCCAAATTCATGTTTTTGCAGATTTTGCAGATCAGAAACTGAGGAAGAAAGTCTTCAATGTGTACAGAAGGAAGGTACTGTTCTGGGTTATGACTCAGTAAGTCTCTGTCCTGGTCCAGCAGTTGTTCTGCTTGCTTATTTCTCAGCACCCGAAGTGATGTTCAGTCCATGAGTGTAATACTCTCAGATATTGTATGAAGAATCAGGAAGAGCTGGAACCACTTCAGGGATCAAGCAGCGATGGTCTGCTGTGCACGCACCAAAACTAGGTCTGTTAAGGAGTGAGTTTGTATATGGTGTAATAATAAAATGTGGTTCCTTTCTTGATCAGCAAGGGTGTGAATAATGGCTCCGAAAGCCAGTTTATGCATACTTTTGGCAGACTGAAAATTACGCAAATGATCTGAAAATAAGGCAAAATTAACTGCCATGATCTATCTGTGTGTTATCTGAAAAATTCTGACAGCCTGCTTAATCCTCTTCTATGGCTGCCTGTGGGGTCCCCTGTACTAAGAGATATGTGATATTCAGCCTGAGTAAGTCTTGGAAAAATGCTAGCATATGTAGCATCTATATTTTAATGTCATCTTCAACATTCTCCATAATTTTTTCTGCAATCAGTCTAGTCTAAAGAGACCTGTTATAATAAAGTGGTCAGCCTGTTACATCTGTTTATCTTGATGGCTAGACAGAGAAAGCCTGTTACATCTGCTGATGGCTAGACAGAAAATATTGTTAATTGTATGGTATATGATAGAGTTTTCACAATGGCTGGTATAGTGACTCACAAATCATCCAAATATTTTCCTTCATTTTTTTTACCTGCTAATTGACTTTGTTTTCTTTCTCTTTGACTCATATTCTCAGGAAGAAAACATCTTGTGAATCACTGGCCTTTATTGTATTATGTCTGAAATTTAGGCAGGACACAAAAAGTGGGCAAAAAAAAAAAAAAAAAGATTCTGCCCTTTTTAATCTACTCACTCAAGGGGTCTTGACTTTTTTGAACTTTGCTTCTGTCGCAAAGGCAAGACTTGCTAAGAGAATAAGTAGCAATTTGTATGAATATTTCAGAGTAAAAGAATAACTTCTTGTTAGTCTCAAGCCCTTGGATCATTCAAAGTTACAGCAGCAGAAATCCTTGAGGTTTACTATGGTCTATCTCAGTGTTGAACCTGTATATTACAAGTTATGATCCCTGTAAACAGAAGGCACTTTGTTGTGTTCCCCCCCATTTTTTTTCTTACTTTGACATTCTAAACAGAATTCTGGGATCTCTTGGCAAATTCAGTGCATTATTGGTGATCTCTTTCTGGTAGACACTTCCTGTCAGCCCAGGGAACAAAAAAAAAAAAAAAAAAGATTATGAGGAACATGAATAAAACTCCTTCAAAAGCTGACATAGGCATTGACTGTGGGTTAAAGTTCTTCACACAGCTCATCAGTGGGGAAGAAAATGACGTAAGTATTGCACTTCTTTCGACCTTTGGGTACATTTTTCATTTTGGCTAGGAATTCTATGTGAAAAGTATTTTATCATCTCAACAGTTTTTAAAATAACTATAAAAACAGTTCGCCCTCAGACAACACATAAGGCTTTATTTGGGAAAGAGAATTAGTACGATAAAGCTGACAGTCACTCTTTATTCAGGAGAGATTCAGCAAGCTGTTACTACTTCTGTTTTGAACAAGAAACATTAAAAAATTGTTATTTCACTGAAATACAAAGTTAGAAGGTAGACATTGAAGAGTAAGGAGTTTCTATGGTGCTAAGAAGCGAATGTGAGCATATCTGTGTGCAAATCACCTGGGAAAGACAAACAAAGTCAGAGAAACAGTCAAAATGCCATAGAGACAAAAAGGTAAAATGACCCTGAGGAATGACTGAAAATGCCTCTAAGGGAGGAATCCTGGGAAAGTGCTGAGAAGTGTGAGAAGACAAATTGTCTCCAGCTATTTGATTCATGCTGTGTTCTTAGAAAGAAGGTTTTGTGAATTCTTTGTAAATGACCATGGTCTATCAAATAATTTCTCTCTCCTCTAATGGAAATAGTTCAAAGCATTTCACTGGGTATGTGTTAATATCAAAGGGATGCAATTGCTATTCAATTCTGGACCGCTCTTCCAGATAAGCTACACATGAAACTGTTCCGTGAAAACAGCTTGAGGGTACAGCCTCAGCTACTCCCACTTATACAGATATTTACAAAGGAATTTACATGATAAGACTCTGAACATTTCAATGTTCACTAAATGATATTTGTGCATGAAGATTTAATAAAGGGTGTGTAAATTTCCAGGCCAAACCCTCAAATAGTTGTGCATTGAGGAGCCATTGTGACAATAATTCATATGACACAAAGAAAAATGTTAGAAAATTATATTATTTCCTATAATTTATGATTAATTTTTAGGAAAATGCCCTCTGATTATGTATTTTTAAGAGGTTTAAGTTGCCTTAGTATTTCCGCTAACTTTTATCACTTCTCCAGACAAGAGTAAAAAATAAATTGATTTGTAGAAAACAAATTTAAAAAAACCTCAGTCACAGCAATATTTTGATTTATATGGGAATGGAATCCCCAGACAGCCATCATGCTATATGCAGATATGTATCTTATTATTCTGCATACATTACTGAGATTTATTGAGGTGACATATTTTCATATTTATTTTAAAAAACGATTCTATTTTATTAAAAATAATTAGATTTACTGTGCTATTAAATATGGAACATAGACCATTATATAATGTCTTATGGCTAGAGTATTTTAGGTTCTCAGATGTGGTTAGTGAGTAATACAGCGCATGTAATATATGAAATAGCAAAGTTGAGCTGTATGTTTCTAACAGAATCCTGTCGACCAACTTCTCATCCCATTCTCTGTGTTGGCTGTTGAAGAAAGAAAATTATCTTCAACATTTTGTAAACTCCAGGCTTTTTATTAAACACTATTACACATGTATGAATTAACTTGTTTTTGAATACTGAAAATTCTTCAAATGAGGACTCTTAAGACACAGAGAAAAATGGAAGAACCTTAGTCCAGGACTTGAAACTGCTGTAATAAGAGCACTGAGAATTCCAAATGCTGTTATGCTGTCATTAGAGGGGGGATTGAGAGATGTTTATAGTTTAGATAAAATAAGACAATATAATTAGTAGACTAATGAATCTAATGTAGATGTGATCCACATATTATCAATGTCAAATACACAAAGTCTTACAAAAAATCAAGCAATTTTAGTAGTCCATTTTGCTAATGCAAGGCTAAAACATTTCCAAGTTTAATCAAGAAGCAGCCAAAACAATTAATTTTTTTTTTTCAATGTTGTGTCCTTCACATTTTTTCTATTCTAGCATTTGTGATAACTGGAACTGAAACTTGTGGATTTCTTGGTATTTCAGAGTACAAAGGGGAACATGACTGTGTGATGATTAAGAAAATTTGTCATTTAACCAGGCAAAACTTTATATAAAAAAGAGAAACATCAAATTTTTGTAATTATACTGGATAGTCTATTCTTAAGTGTCTTAGTATAAATCGGGGTATTAAAAATACCTATATAATTTTAAGGTGCTGTTATATTGACAATTATTATTTAAGCAGGCATTAGAACAAAAATAATTCAGAAAATTCACAAGGAATAGGAAATATGTCCACATAAATTTGGTGATTAAGAAATCCACAAAGCCACTGACTTCAGTTTCTCATTAATTTCTTACTCTGTTTGCCTCAAATAGTGCTTCTTTTATTTTATGTTGGCCACTCCTTTTATACACAGTGTCTTTATTGTCAAATTAAATTAAGTTTAGGATTTTAAAAATCTCATTGACATGTAAAATTATTACAAAGATGTACTTCCAAATACCACTTAGGGACCCTGATGGCAAACACAATGATCCAAATAAATATTATGGCATTACAGCATTGCCATTCCAAACTGCATCAAGGCACACAGTTTCTCATGTTTCTTAGCATGTATTAGTATTATTAATCTCAAAGACTTGTGGTTTTAGTGTCTTTTTATCTACTTCTAGGTTTTAAATTAGAATTTTCAAGTAGTAATTTTTTTTGTACCTTCTCATTTGAATGCATTGTATTCACAGACATTTGAAAAAGGACACAAGCCCTTCTCAACAACTTACATCAAAATCAGTATATGGCCGAGTAACTTTCAAATAAACCCTAGAATGATACATTTGTCAATGGCACCCCTTGAGATACCAGTTTAGTCTTCCTCATACCACTAATTTACACAGGTATTATGACTTGAGACATGCAAATTAGCAGCCAAGAAAGAATGGAGATTAACTGCTGAGATTGCAAGCAATATCCTCTTAAAATTAATTAGTATTTTGGCTTAACTTTATTTTTAGGTTCAAAAAAGTCAAGATCAAAATGTTTACTGTCTTTTTGCAAGTGGAAGTCAATACCTGACATAAACGGCCAAATTTTCATAAAAGTTTGATTTCCTCTGAAAATCAGATCTCCTTGTAAGGCACCTTCATGGGGTCCTGATTTAATGGCAAATGAGCCATTTGAGCCATGAACTTTTTTCTCTTCCTTTTTCCCTTTATGTTAGGATTGCTTTTTCCCTTATTGGGAACTTGGGTCTATTGTCCTATTGTTTCCACCAATATCCATTGTACTGCTTCTTGCATTTCTATGCATTTCCTACAATGAAGCATAGTGGCATTTCAGAATTTTTCTATAAGTAGTAGGTACCATTTTCAATTTTTACATTGTCAGTTAAATAAGGCTTCAAAATTAAAAACCTGAAAAATCCAATATTATGTCTTAATTTATAAAAATATTACACACACACACATATATGTATGTGTGTATATATATATATATATATATATATATATATATACATATATGTATACCATTTATGATCGTCAGTATATAAATATGGAATAAGTTTCTTAAATAAAAATACCAAGAACATTTTTATGTGAGCATGTGAGTCTTCAATGAGGATCATCAGTTATCTGTTATAATGACATAATAAGGGAATTCTATTGTTATTTTCACAGTGCAATACAAAGTGCACTGTGAAAACCTATCCTTTCTTCTGGAGAGCTTCCCATGGAAAAACAGACTCAAAAGTGCAATATCCACACTACCTGAACTTGGAGAAAATATTTAATGCATTTCTGCCAGTCTACAATAGTGGTATCACTCTCTAGAAAGCTTGCAGGGCTGACTTGTGGGACTGAAAATGTGTTTTATTACTGGGTCTTACATACATAATCACCTTCATCTTACTATCTTTACTTCCAAAGAGTTTTTTTATAGTCAAACTCATTTCTGACTTCCATGTTATTTCCTGAACCTAATTTTTCTTTGAATCAGTCAAGTGCTTTATACAATCTAATTCAGACTTTACCAAACTGTACATCGAGGGCTACAATCTATGCTTACTTTTAAGAGATATTACATAGGCTTTTAAGCAAATTGCCAGGTGGAAAAAAAGAAAGTATAAGATATAATATACAGTTTTATCGTGAAGATTTTTTAACTTGATGAAAAAAAGAAAAAACATAGATCTTGAACAGGAACAATTATGTTAGATGCTTGCTCTTACAGTATTACTATCATGTTGTGTGATGAAATCTTACCACTGAATCTTCAGTGGTTACTGCAGCTCAGTTTAGGAAACAGTAACACAACTGTCTAATCTACTGTAAGTCTTAGATCCTTATGTAATTTTCATTTCTCTGAGGACAACACTGTAAACACATAGGTGAAATAACATCAGTAAAGTCTTCTGTGAAGTACTTAGTGCTTAGGGAATTAACAGAAAATTAGCTAATAATAGTGAAAGCAGAAGTGAGTGAAGAATCATAAGGTATTCAGAGCAAAACTAGGGTTACATTCTGATAACTATTCTATTTCTAGATGTATGTATTATGAAATATTTTTATTTGAATCACTTTGAGGTAATAGAATTTACCTTGTTTCTCCCTTCTGATTGGCCTAGAATGGGTGACATTAAACCATCTTTTACTGATCAAATGACACTGATTAAAAATCCCATCATTGATTGTGTGCCTTCACTGAGGAGAATAGAAAAAAATCACGTGGATGAGTCATAAAATAAAAGGCATATGTAAAAATACTTCAATCAACCATCAACCGTCATACTTTAATAGCATATTATTCTGTGTGTTATCTGGAAATGACTGGCGAAAAAATCCCATGAAGTAAGCTGCCCACCATTTAACAAAAACATTTTCACCTTCTGATTGTGGAGGTTAGTCAAAACTGCAAGAATAAATTGGCACGTGGGATTTATGCATGTGATAAAACACTATTTTATAACATTAGGAATGATAAATCATACAGATTTTCCAAGCTCAATTCTCCACAGTATTAAGCAGAATTACTGGACTTTCCCAAAACTTGATGCCAACTTTCATGCAAAAACTTTCAAATTAGTTGATATTTATTCTTTTTTTTCCTTTTGTGCTGCTTTTACAGACCATGAAATTACTAGTTGAGGGTTTTCTTTAAATACATGATTAAGTCATCTTTTCTGATCTTTTACCAGCATTATCAATGAATTCTTGAACAATCCTGTAACAACAAATTTACTGGATCTGCATGATGAATAGTAATAACATACTACAGAAAATGTCAGACTTTTTACAGACTTCCACTAAGTGGACAAAAACATTACAATTACAGTGGCTTTCATAAACTCGGCTATTTCAGCAAATAAGATTAAAAAATAGAGTCTAGTTGCTTCCTAAAGTCGTTCTCACTGCAAGTCCACCAGAAAGACACAGATCTCTTCTTTTTGGAGACTAGTGATGTCCCAAGTGAATGGCATGAAGCCGTTTCAGAGGGGGTTTTAGGTTGGATACCAGCATAAGGTGCTTCCCCAGAGGGGGTTGGGCACTGGATCAGGCTCCCCAGGGAAGGGTCACAGCATCAGCCTGACAGAGTTGTAGAAGTGTTTGAACAGTGCTCTCAGGCACAGGGTATGAGTCTTGGGGTGTCCTGTGCAGGGCCAGGAGTTGGACTCGATGATCCTTTTGGGTGCCTTCCAACTCAGAATATTTTATGATTCAGTGATTCTATGAAAGACGCTGCACTGAAACACACAGGCAAAAATAAATTGAATCAGATGATTTACTAAAATACATTTAGAAGAGTCCTTGTCACAGTTCTCATTCCTGGGAATTTCAGGTTCTGAGACCTGTTGTGTTTTGTAATATGGCACCTCAATTTAAAAAGAAAAAAAAAGTCCTTTAGAAAACTGATTAGTAGAAAACACTGACACCCTAAGTTGAGAAATTCTTTCAACAATAAAAACTGAAGATTGCTCAGATAAGTGAGCTTATTTTTGAGTGTATTTTCAAAGCATGCATTTTTGTTGAAAAAATTCTTACTATGCAGATAGAGAAGCAGGTTAAAATCAAAATATGGTAAATTTCAAAGCGGCTGTTCTGGAGTAGAAGGAGACAGATCTTTCTCTGCCAAGAAAAATGTGCAGTAGTCTATGCAGCAGCTTTCACAGACCTTCCATCTCCATAAGAAAAGTTCTGCGACACCAGTTCAAACTCCGACCTAAATTTTGAGGGAGCTGTACTGAAATCCACCATGGAGCAATCCATAGATTTCTAACTGTTTTAGAAAAAAACAATATATGTGTACTGTATGCAAATAGACTCCAGTTTCTGGGTCCGTAATCTGAGCTATTGAAAAATTAGTCATATTGCTCAAGCAAAATAGAATCCATGCTCACAGTTTGAGAGGATGTCAGTAACAGCTTGTCTTGAATTTCAATGCTGTTTGGACAAAGCGTTGAGCACTTTTCTGAAGAAAGCACAAAAAATTTTTGTTTCAACTTATAAAGTTTTATTTAAAAATCAAGCTGTCACTCGGTGACCCTAATCTTGAATTTAGCAATATAAGTGTCTTATAGGGAAGTTCCAGCTAAAAAGAAATCAATGTTCCTGTGTAATAGAGCTATTTCTAACTCCTGTTCCTACGATAAAATGCCATATTTGTGATAGCCAGTCATCTCTATTACATCTGCTATCAAGAGCTAGAATTAACATCTTGCTGGGAATATCAAGGCAAGTCTTCACTGACACAAAGGTATGCAGATCATACATGCTGGATAATATTTATCCACACTCAAACATGAATTTGGTTTACTCTATTTGATTTCCTATTGGGCGTATTTTCTGTGAATTCGTAGGTATTCTAGATACACTGTGTAAAACCTTCTTGGCACAGCTTATATCTGAAAGGAACCTCATCATAAAGCCACATTACAACCAACTAAACGGGATTTAGAAATCAGCAAGAACTTTTATCTTCCCCTTATTGGCCTACAAGATTATGAAACTGTAAACTTGGTCATAAGGTAGGAAAAAATGTTTCTGAAAATTAAGTGTGCTGTAATGGTGACATGACATATTAATCACAAATCAAGAAGATTAATTTATTACTGAGTATTATGCATTATACAGGTATTGTCACCTAAAATTTGTGCGCAGAACTAGAGTTAGAAAATTTGAATGAGAAATTTGAGGATATTTTGAGATTATTTTGTCAGGTATTTCCTTCCATAGAAATCATGCAGACTCAGAATCTTAGAATAACCCAAGCTGGGAGGTATCTCTGGAGGTCTTGTATTCCAGTCTTCTATGCAAAGCAGGGACAACTTTGAAGTCAGAGATAAATTCTAAAGTAAATTTCCAGTCGAATTTTTAAATATATGTAAGCATGGACATGTCACAACTTCTCTGCCAACTTTGCATCCCATAATTCTGATGTGGCAGCTATCAGCCATTTGCATGAAAAGTAGCATTGAGTGATCTTATAAATGTTCACCTCCTCAGCTAAGTGAGTAGAAAGAAAAAATAAAGACTGCTGTGACAATGGAGAGCTCTCTGTGGACATAAAATTATTTTTCTTATAACTTAGTCTTTTGGAATCTCCCCTGATACAGGAAATATACCTTTAACAGTTACTGAAAACTCAAAACAGAAATGAAGATTAAAAATGTGCTATAGCTGCTGCTGATTTTAAGCTGTGTTATATCAGAAATAGCTGTCCTTTGGTAAACTTCTGTAAGGGGAGTCAGCAATTAGATTATAGACTCTTTGAGATGCACAGAATTTAACAGTCCAAATTATGTTTTTCTTTTTTTTTTTTTTTTTAATTCTATATTCTCTAGGCTGCAGATGCCTTCCTTTATGAAAATCATGTCAACATCAAATAGGCCCTTTATCCCTTCACTGTTCCCACTGTAAAATGAACTATAGGAGCTTATCCCCCGGGGCAAAACTGGTTTCGCATATGTGCTACCATAACAAGCACTTCTTCTCATCACTTGTTAAAAAATTGAAAATTATTCAATAAAAATACTTTGAAAAAGTCCACAGAAATGAAAAATTTATTATTTCTTGTTTTCTTCAAATTTCATGCAAATGTAACTGCAGAAAACTCCTCAGCTTCTTACTGAAAATTAACTGTGAATTCATGCCTAAATAGATGCCGCGATTTTTGTCTTTGGCCTCATAAGACTGTCCCAAACTGCTCTTTTTAGAGCACACCTGTGTTGCAGTAATGATATACATTGTATATATAATTCAAAATGGGATCTGTAATAAAATACATTTAAACATCTGCCTTTGCACTTTGCTTGCACTGTTCTACTGCATCTCTTTACAAGCACTTTACAGAAAACATTCAAAATCACATTGTACTAGTTCTGTCAATCATGTAAATTATCTTTGGTTTCAATTTGAAAAATGTTCGTGCTGGACTCTGAGTCATTTTCTGTATCATCAGTAGAGATAAAATTAAAGGTAATGAAACAGAATCATGAACAAAATTTAGCAAGAGCTATAAATAGGACCTACCCTTAGATATACTGCAATATTAGAATGCAAAATATCTTATTATAACACAGGTAAATGAGTCACACAAAACTGTAAGCTTATATCTCTAGTTGAAACTTAGAATCACATGGATATATATCAAAGACTGAATGTATGGTTACTAAGAAAGTCCAAAGGAGTAAGAGACTCCATTATATTTTTGATAATAATTTTTAAAATGAAAAATTGCAGAAAAGCAATTCCAAACTAATCTATTAGAGTAAAAGAAGGAAAACAAAGGTTGTTACTAATAAAAATTTCCAACAGAAAGCTTAAGCAAAATTTCCCTCTATACATAGCTTTCAGAAATATGCAAACAAAATTAGTCCAAAGCAGGTTTGACGCATGAAGAAAATAATAAACCTCCAAAATATATGTATAGATTTGCTCTAGATTGATCACAGTCTCTACATACAAAGAAAAAATAGGATAATCGTGAAACATCAGCTGGAAATCCAACAGTGTTCTAACTTTTATTTTCAACATATGCTTGTAAAGTGCCAGAAAATATTAGAGGAAAAGACAAACCATGATACTTAGGTCTTTATCCTGTATAAAAGCTAATTTGGTTTAATAAAAATTCATTGTTTCAAGAACAGGATTTAAAAATAAATATATTCACATGCTACCCAATAAGCTTAAAAAATGCTACCCCAGATTTTTTGGTTGTGATATCAGTAATCCTGTCTATATTTTGCCCTGCAAATGGCAGGCTAAAAGCCCAAACTTTTTTGCATTAATTTAAACATTCTGTAGCATTTGAAAATTGACAGACTGCAACTCACCTTGAATTTTTGTGATTGTGAATCAAGGCAACACACTGTTGTATTGGCTAAGCTGATATAAGAAGGGATAGAATCACAGTAATTCTTCAGATTCTATGAGCCATTGTTAGACAGTCGCTGGGTACAGTGCCTGTGTGGCACTGTATTAAAGACTGAGGCTGGCTATATTTCACCTAAGCCAAACATTAAAGGTAATCTGGCTACCAAAATGATTCCATCTATTACCTTTGAGAAAGGCACAACTGAAAAAAGGGTGTACTAGGAGAGAAGTCATCTTCAGAGAGAAAAGGCTAAGTAATATCAGGAGCAAAAGTAGTGCAGGAACTTAAAGTGAAATCCAATTCAAGAACAGAATTTCAGTGCTCAAATATCTGGGGAAAGGTATTGCTACATTAAAAGGAGTAGGATGTTAAATGGTTTGGGCTGAGAGGGCAAGTTCCAAATGCTTGGCTTTCTGGATAACTGCCAAGAATGCTTTTCTTAGAAGAATTACCAGGCTTGTCCTAGTATAGTGAATTTATTAAAGGCTCAAGTATATTGTCATAACTGAGATTTTAAAAGGATGCATAGGCAGTAATTCCAAAATGGGTAAGATTACCAAAGAAATGGTAATGTAGCTGTTCATCCTCCTAAAGAGTATTGGGATTAAAAAATGCAATTGAGCCTCAATAATGGTGTCAGTTCAGGAATGAATCCACTGCATTATATCAAGGAATGCAACTGGGGCTTCAGAAATGTCCTTGCTTTTAATTTCAGACCGTAGTATAAATTCTGAGATATTTTTATTGTCACCCATCTATACTTCTACTAAAAAAATTCTGATGAAGTCAAGCCTTTAATTTAACTTTCATGACTCCATGATTAACATGCTTGTAATGATCTTATTCTTGTGCTAATAAAAGTAGAGTAGCACATAGTACTAGGAAGAATGAAAGTCATGGTAGAAGAACCTGGCATTCCTCCACAAAGGAGGAACAAGAGATGATGTAAGTACCAACATCATACTTTGAAACTAGATTCAAATGATTTCTAAGGTGAAACTTATACTAATTTCCAAAAATTCTTATCACAAACCCACTACTCAGCTGGCATGTGTCCTTGTTGACAAACCTGGGACTGACTAAAAGGGATAAAACAACTATCCTTGCAGAACTGGTATTGAGAAGTACTGGCAGAATTGAGGAAGTCTGCCTGCAATTGTCTCAAGACAGTACTTCTCTTCATTTTAATATCACAATATCTAGCATGCTTATATAACCTAAAGAAAAACCCCTACAACTTTGTAGTAGCACAACCCAAATGAGTAAAACTGAAAATATGCCAACTTGCCAACTATTAATAACTGACAGACTTGGATAGTAACTGCTGTTAATAGTTTCTCAGATTGTTTTGGGAAGAAGACAGCATGTCACCAAGCTTCTAGGTAAGGCTAGCTTACAAGACAAGCTAAACAGAAGGCTTGTTCTGTAGAAGCAATACACAACACTGTCATTACAAAAGCTTCATATTTGGCAGAACAATCATACTCCCCTTTGATCCTGGGATCTGTAAGACCCTGCAATTTTCAGACAGCAATGGCACAAGATCAAGGTCAATAGTATTTTTTTAAGATAACATTTTTTAACAAAAGGATAGAAGCACAGAAACAGCCAGGCAGCAGTTGCACATGTGGCATTCATGTTTTGTAATAATTTCAGTTTGAATCCTGCCAATATCATTTCATCTCAAGCCACTTGCTGGGACGCTGAGCACATCCATCCTCTCCTGTAGGCGTTATTTCTACCCAACAAAGAGACTGTGCTTGGCTCCAGAGACTGTTAGTCTTCAGTTTCATGGGCACAAAAACAATTCAAAATGTACTATGAATAGTGAATAGGAAAAAAACAAACCCTTAGCTGTCAGTAGCAGGCACAGCATCATGGAGGGCCTCTCCATTAGTAGATAACTGTCTTGTAAAAAAAATCTTTGGCAGAAACAGGACTTGGAGCACGTTCAAGGAAGGAAATTTTCTAGAAAGACTTCATGATTTTCCAGAGATTATTCTGAGATTTTTTCACTAATCTCCAATCATTTTTGGTATGCTCACTTACATCTTACAAAATTTCTAAGAAATGAAATTCTTACAAAATTTCTAAGAAATTTTGTAAGAATTTCATTTCTTACAAAATTTCGTAGACTTTCTACCAGCAGCTTTGGTGGTACAATTGTTACCATCATAAACATTTATAAACCACAAGATAGTATTTCTGAATAGGAAAGTTACACTGGATAAACCCAGCTTCTGTTCTTAGAAAAACAAACTGTGTCTGCATAAAGAAATACAGATTTTAAAAAAGTCTACAATAAAAATGCAGTTACTTAAATAAGAGTGGAAAAATATTTTTGAATATATCTTAACTACACTTTTTTCTTCACATTTGTATAGCACAGAGTTCATGCCTAATACCTCTGTGGCTGATATTGCTGTAACACAATTGCAGAGCTTGAGAACATTGTGTGTCATGGAAGATGTGCTTGGGCCTTCGTGTACACAGATCACTCAAATGCTCAATCTTACACTGTGTGCATCAGATATCCCATTTTTTCAGAGATCATGTGTAATTGAAGAATTGTTTTTAGCCTTTTAAAGAGCAGTCTGCATGTTCCCCACACCTAGGGACCAGCATGTGACATGATACCCTTCTGGAAGCTCCCCCAGGAAGAGGAGGAGCCTCTGCATCACCCTGAGTGCGCGGACAAGTCTCAATGGCCCTGAGGAGACTCCTCTGCCTCCACCACCCAAAGCCCCTCCTGTGTCCCAGGGGCTCCGTTCAAACCCCGAGTGCTCTCGCTCCCCATGGCTGGGCGGTTCCTGACCGCGTTTATCCTGGCCAGCCCTCCTCCTGGCCTGCGGATTGCCATCCCAGCTTGGCCTTGCACCTGCCCTGCCAGCAGCCTGGCCTGGCCTCTGGCTGCCACTCTGCCACCACAGGTCTGGGCCCTGCCACCTGTGACCCTGCCTGGCCACGTGTCACACAGGTGGTGTGGTGGGACCTCCAATACGCCTCTGAAACCATAGAAAACAAACAACAAACTCTTTAAAAAGTGCAGTTTCAGCAGTTTGGGGATTCTTTGATCTTTAAGAACCACCACATAACACCTGTTCCTTCTAATAAGTATAATGAACTGGAGCAGCAGGTTGTACCTCCCAGAGACAAAATATTCCTTGTCTGATATGAAGATTAACATAAATTCTGAAGAAAGATTTCTCTCTCTCCAAAAACCTGCATGGAGGGGGCAATGTTTTTCAACTTTAACTGAAGCTTGCCTTCATCTTTATTATTACATGTATTTCACTGTATTCCTGGGGAGAACACACAGAAGAAAACCACCTGAAATGAAGACACATGATCCTCCTTGTTTAGTCTGTACTCACAAAGCCTGTGATAGGCTCTGTCTCCAGAATATATGATGTGTGCCAGATTAAGGGCAGGCTATGCATTGAGGCAACAAAAAAAAAAAATCACTTCAAGACTGATCATTGCACCTTTTCTTGTACTCAACATCTGGTAAATTGAGAGGATAACCACAATATCCTATGATAATAGCCTATCCTATCCTATGAGCTACTACAGCAACAGATGTCCTAAGTACTGCACTCTCAGTACAATCTGGATACAAAGGACTGAGATAGCTTTCAACACTGTAGAAAAGAAAAGGTTATACATTTGTTTAAATTTATTCTCAGATCTACAAATAATATATTGTCAGCATACACTTCATCAATATGCATATCCTTCTACAGAAGAAATCTTTCCAGGGACTTTTAACAATATGTATCTTGCTTGGACTTTTGACAATATGTGTCTTACTTGGTCAAAAACCTGATATTACTTTTCTGCTCAGTGATACAATGCAGTATGCTCAGTACAATAATGGGCCATTATCTCTTGTTTTCTAAAAGATGCCTTGAACTGCATATAGAAACTTACATCTCATTAGAGCCTTTGCTATGTTAATGTAAAAATCCCAAACACTGCTGCCTCTGCTGGAAGGTGGATTTTTCATTTTAGGTTTTTACACTTTGTAAAGCACTACTAAAAGCAAACCATTTTTTTGTTTAAAGGAGATCTACTGACATGGTTGACAGATTATATCTAAACTTCTACCAAGGTGTCATATCTTATATACAAGTACCATGCACTTGTGTCCCAGTAACACTGAATTTCCTTCTAGATTTTAAGTTTCTTCCCATGTTGCCCTCTGATTACCCAAATTATTGAGTAGCTAACAGTGAACTGAACTGTTCCAGCAATAATGGTGCATTTTACTTGTAGTCTGAGATAAAACATGTGAACAAGAGGATCTTTAAATGAAGGGGTTAATGAGGAGCATATGTCAAATCCAAAATCACTCAGCCAATAATTCTGTGACATTGGTTTGGGTATTTATTCTATTGTTTAGTCAATTCCTTTGGCATGCAAACGAGGAAATCGAAATGACATGTCTCCATAGCGTATTATAGGGCAAATCATGAAGATGTGGCTTTTTACAGCATATAGGAAGTGAGCTTTTTCTCCTGCAGTTATCACAAATGAGAACCTTTCTTACTCCGTTTTTGTTAGAAATTAGAAGGTGTAGTTATCTGATGGTGATTACATTAAAAACTCCTAAGTCCTCCTTTTAAATTGGCATAAGCCATTGCTCTGGGCTAAGCTGGCATACTGATGCATAAATTATAAGGAAGAAGATTTATATATAGCCAATCCTGTCTGTAAGTACTGAATTTGATTCCTCTGTTAAGAATATCTGAGTCACTCAAGTAGATGTATTTGATGGGCATGTGATCTAATTGTGTTACTGCTAAACCTCAAACAGTTGCTATTAGAAGCAAATTAGCAAGAGACCTTTGGATAATTCTACCACTCAAATCAAAGCCTCAGTCAATTAGCCATCTTAATAAATAACAGTTCCCTAAAATGAGACCGGAAAAAGAGATTAAATAAATATGCAAAAACCCTATAAGGTGAAAAATTTAACAATTTTCCAAAGGTCAGGAAGGAAGCCAGGATCTAAATTAGATTAAAGGTTTGATTTTTCTACTCTCGTCTTTATTCAGGCATATTAAAACCAAAATAAAATTCTTTTCATTGTGATCACAGGCCATACCTTTGCAAAGAATTCAGTTCAGCTGCATGTTATGAGAGTCAGGAGGGTAGCTTAGAGCAAACAGTTTAGTCAAAAGTAATCACCAGTTAACTGGAGGCTTTTGGCTTTTTGCGGCCCTTTAGCTGTCCTGACTGTCATGAAATGAGAATTGGTGCTCTAAACAGGAACAGTTTCCTTCTCCGCAGCATTTGTGCTTCTCTATGCTGAGAATACACATTTTCACATCCATGCATATATAGTAGATCTTTCTGTCCCTTGCCTTGATTTTGCCTGTGTTGTCCCAGCAATTTGCATCATGTAATTTTCTGTAGGTCTTGAAGTCAGGCCAGCCAAAAGGTTGTTAATGGAGAAAACTAACTATATATTCCATTGCTCTAGAGCATTTCTAAGCAAGATTCGCATCTAAGCATGATTCTAAGCAAGCCTTTAGGGAGATATGTTGCTGCATATAAATATTCTTATACTATTTTTTAAGGCAAATTGTATAGAATAATTTGAAGAATAACTTGAAGTAACATACCAGCCTGTAAAAAAAAAAAATTAGAGATGAGGAAAAATATGCCTTGGAATTGTGAAAGTGGTAGAATTGATGATACTGTTTGGTACAGGTTCTCATGATTTGGAATTGAATCCATATGAAGCTTCCTCATATGCAGAGAAGAAACAACACTTAGCCCAGTGTTGCTGCTGAATAATGCATTTCATACTTGCATTTTAAAAATCTACATTTAAAATACAGACTTGGCTGACAAAAAATGCCCGGCATAGAGTGACTCCATTTCAGCAAAAAAGAGCTTTGTGAGTACAGACTAAATAAGGGGGATCATGTCATAAATCACTATACATATGGTTACTGGCAGTGACAATTTATAGGAATTAACTCACCTGATAGCCTAATTGTGCTTCTGTTAAAGACAACAGTAAACTCCTTCTGTCTAACACAGAAACAAAACTGAACTCGTAAAATGCTCAGGAATTGATAGCTCTATACTTTACAAATTATAATGCTGCATCCCCTTTCTTCTTAGCTGAACACACTTTAACACCGTGATTAAATAAATTGAAATAAATAAAAATATTTCAGCAAAACAGTCACAAACTTAGTGGTTTTTTCATCTGAATATATATTTGTGTACCCTCATTTATTACACATAAATGCTCAGTCTTTACTCATAACAGTTTTTCTGCATATGTAGAATATTATTCATAATGCATGTTTCATTCATATTACAACATAAACAAGATATATATAAAAGAATTAAATTAATTTAAAATTCCAGATTCATATACTTTTATTACAGTTGGCTTAAGTCTATAAAGAGCTACCTATTAAAAAGTCTTGAGTCAATTCTATAAAAAGAAGTTAAATTTATGATGTTTAGTATTACACATTATACAGTTCCTTTATTTTTTGCTCACTTGATCATGCTGTGAAAAATTCATGAATATTTAGCTATTAAATGAAATGCAAAATTTTCATTACCATTTTATTGAAAACTTGACATCTTAAAATACCATACATACCATTAGTATTCTAGTGCATTGTCACCTTATTGAAAAATGCCGCTAAAAAACAATACCACCATTCAGAGAAAAAAAAATTGTCCGCCCAAGGCTATTAACTATAGTTCTACACATACATTAGTGACAAATAAGTGAAGCAGCCAATGCTCACAAAAGATGTCACTAAAATGCTAGGAAACAACTGTAACCATAGAAACCATCTCACACTGCAATCTGAACATCTTTTGTCAGTGTTTGACTAGAAATGAGATGCTTAAAATCATTAGGCTATCAAAAAATCTGAAGTCTCTTCATTGAAATTTACATATTTAAATATTTTGAAACCTGCAAAAACCTCAACATGATACTTTCATAAAATATTGTTTCAGCTCTTAGTCCTCAACTATCACTTTTGATATAATAACAAGAATTATAGAGAAAATTACTCCCTCCCCCAAAGTCCCCCCCACCAGCCCCTATTGTAACTGCATATACCATAGAAGAAGACAACCTAGGCATTTAAGAAACCCCAAAACAACTCACCATGAAAAACTGAGATGAGAAGTAAGGACAATTTACTCAGCTCTCTTTAATCAATATATTCATAGGCATGGCATTCACCATCTCTGCCTAGTGCTTTGATATTTTTTAAAATATCTTCATAGATACCACCCCCCCGGCTAACAGGATTAGAGATATTGTATAACCTTCATGACATTATGCACAAAATATTCTACAGTCAACAAAATATTTGGATGAGAAATTTTTTTATCTGACTTTCAAAAGTTTGAGAACTTTAGAGGATTAAGTATCTCTCCATTAGGCTAATGGCTTATTATTAACTAAAAAAAAATGGCCTGTACTTCTGGCCTATAGAACAATAGTACAGCCCAGCCTTTTTGTACAGTGACTGATCCTGTTATGTTGGGCTGGGGGAGATACAGGAAGGCAGCCTTAGTTCATTTTGCAGTCAAAATCAGTGTTGCAGTGAATCTGTTATAGTCTGAAAATCCACTGTGAAGAAACAAAACAGCAGCATAAATGGTGATTAGCCCTTTAATACAACAAATTTCAGTGGTACAAAGGACTGCTAATAATGGACATGCTATTGTTTGCAAAGAAGTATTGCAGATATTTAAGAGAAAAAAAATCCAATTGTGTGTGTGTTCATTATTTTACCATTTATGAACTATGAAATTTTGGAGATTACAGAGTGAAAATATTTAATGGAATATCAAAGGACTGAAATAACTTGTACAGTTTCCTTCCATTATGTTTTCAATAGGTCCTTAACTTTCAATAGGTCCCAGGTGCGTATGGCAGTGCTACTTAAGCAAGTCTCTGTTATGTAACATGTTGTTCAATTTCTGGTTTTTGTGGCTTTAAGCAAAGTTCAGTGGCCTTATTAAAAAGCTTTGAGCTGGTCCTTTAAAGCACTGTTTGCCAATGTATTGTGATTTAACTCTTGTAAAGGAATGTGGAGAATTTCAAATTCCGCCTCTTCTCACCACCCCCATCCTCTGGTGGCAGAAAAGGTCGGATTTCAAGGTCATCAATCTCATGCTTTTGAAAGTACTGCAAGGCAAATTAGAATTGGCAAGAATGTTTTTCTTCTGATTGGCAAACAAAGGTGGTACAATTTACAAACTAGGAATCTACTAATTTTATCAGCAAACTAGATTGCAAATTAAAAAAGGCAAAAGAGGTAGAAATGAAGAAATAAATTCATACAATTCTTTAGAGTGTTTTTATTATGTGCGTTTTACCAATAAGCTTCACAGAATTAAACAGACAAGAACCAATATATCTTAAAATGTCATCAAACTCGTTCTGTAATTTGTGATTGACTTAACATATACTTCAGGAGGTTGTGTATATATAGATATTATGTTGCAGAACTTAAAAGAAATAACAGTAATAGAAAATGCAAGATCATATTTTCTAGAGAGAATATCATATAAATAAGCACAAAGGTAAAAAAAATTCTTCATAGGTTTTCTGGAAAAGAATGGCTCACGGTACTCTAATAAGGATGAAGTAATCCTTTTGGGATGAACTACTGTATGTAACTACCCAATCAATTTCATCTAAAGTTATAGTGAGTTTTAATTTCTGAACCCAAACTTGTCCACATGTATATTTAAAGTCTATGTTAATACTAGTCTATTTCTTGTAGTTCATTGTCTTCTTATCACACAAAGATGTTCTAAGATAATGCCTTGCAGAAGACAAAGAAAGAGGAAAAATTATGAACAAGTATCACAACTGTTCTTATAGTTCTAGTAGTGTTTACTGGTTCTGTTATTCTGTGAAATAGGAAGTATCTTGATTTTACCAAATCAGATTCAAAACTGCTTCTTTGAATGCCTGATTCATTTGTCAGACATGTTTCTCTACTTCATGTTTTATGGAAAGATTATATAAATAGGAACCATTTGACTTATCCTCACTAGTAAGTGTTGGTTTAGTTTTATCAATATATAAGGATAAAGCACACACCATAAGAAAATAACATCTATCACTTTATAAATACAGACACAATATAAATATATATTATTAACAAAGCCATCAACTTCTGCAATGCTGACAAAAAATATTGATAACTTACCACCTTCAAAACTCTTAACACATCCAAAACTGGAAGTTAGCTTGTTCTACATCCAGTCCTTGTGACGCCTGTATTAATTCTTCTGTTTTATTAACTATCTCAAAAGTTCTGTCCTGAAAAAATTTGACACAAAATTATGGAAAAGAAGCTCTGTTCCAATGGTACAAGAGGGTCTTTGTCTGATTCACAGACATATGCTGTTACTTACAGTCATATCCAATAGGAATCAAAAAATAAAATGATATTTAAACAATCTCTAAATTCATCAGAATCTTCCTGCAGCTAACTGAAAGGTATTTATTGATTATACTGATTTGTTTTACTAAGGAGAACAATTTTAAAAACTGGAGCCGTGAGGGGTAAAATAAATAAATTGTGCTTCTTGCTTTTTTGACCTACCTTGAGTCATACTTTGTCACCTATACTAATATTTTTCATCAAACTGAATTCCATAGTCAGTCAATCACCCAGGAAGGAGATATTAGATGTGGGCTTTTTTTCTTAAATACCTGTGTATCAGTGCTCCAGTATTTTTCCATGGGTATTTAGTGTAAGGTTGTTAATAATCTTCAGTGTTGCTAGGACCCTACAAATCCTTTTTTCAACTGCAAAGTGCAACAGTATACCATCCTCTCATGGTTCTGGATTATTACAGGTTTTTGTTCTAGCAATGCGGTAGATACACCTTTGCTGATGAGATAAATGCAGTGGTTTCCTATTTGTTTTTAGGTACAATTTAATAATTTATTTTCTAAGTTACTCAATAATTATTACTCAGTAGTAAGGTACTCAATGTTTGACTTTGGTTAGATGACTGTTCTTTTTTCTTGCAGAAATGGAAATCTGCTGAGTTAATGTGAAGTGGCTTGATGTTGTGGGTTGACCTTGGCTGTATGCCAGATGGCTCACCAAGCCTCTCTGCCATTCACTTTCTCAGCAGGACAGGTGGAATAACGGTGGAAGACAACTCATAGGTTGAGATAAGCAGTTTACTCAAGCAAAAGTGAAAGGCTGCATTTTCACAAAAAACGAGGAAAATAAAATTCTCTACTTTCCATTGACAAGTGTTGTTTGGCCACTTCCAGGAAACAGGACTTCAGGCTGTGTAGTGGTTGCTCTGGAATATTAAAATTGCAAATAACAAATACACCTTCCTTCCTCCTTTTCTTACCAATTATAGCTGTGGTGTCATGTGGTTTGGAATATCCCTTTGGTTAACTTGGTCAGCTGGCCTGGCTTTGTCCTCTCCAAGGATCTTGCCCATCCCCAGACTACTGGCAAGGGGCAGAACTTTAGAGAGGCAGCATTGATGCTGTGCCAGGGATCCTCACCAGTAGCTAAAACACTGTTTTATTATCAACGGCTTTCTTGCTACCCATGCAAAGTACAGCACTGTAAAGGGGCTGCTGTAGGGAAAATGAATTGGACTCTATCTAGGGCCTGTCCAGGCTCACTTACTTTCAGAAAAAATCATCTCTTATTGCTGTTGTCAGAGACAGAACTGTTCCAGATGGCCAAACTTATTAGCCCAGCCCCAGCAGGGCATGGCTTGGTTATGTCTTGATGAATTGGAGGCCTCCTGTCTTGGCTCATAAAGCTAATTTCAAAGTCTATTTATTTATTTATTTATTTATTCATTCATTCATTCACTAAAGTTTGGCTAAAACAGATTGAACATTAGGAAGAATATCTATCATGGGCTTATTGGATTCAGTTATACATTTGTAATGCATTATTTACTTCATTTATACACTTGAATGTTCAGTAATCTAAATGATAATTCAGTTCTTTCAGCAACTGATCAATGACATTGCCTCATACAGTAAATTCTGTATACCCAAACTGTGAAATAATATGTGGATTTCTATTCTATAAATATTTCGTATTTCAAGATTCTTCAGCAAAATGTAACAATTTTTTTCAATCAAATAGATGCTAGCATACCTTATATTTCAATCCAAAGAGGTATCATTCATAGGTTGGTATGAAATATCCTTCATTTGCTTCAGGATTGTAATGGAGAGAGACCACCGAAAAATTAAAAACTCCTGTTTGCTGAACCAGTGCGGGGGAAAATCATGTGCCTGATTGCTAGCTCACTGTTTTCACAGGAGTTGTTTGCTATAACGCCACACTGAGCTCAAAGGGGCACCCTGCCCTTTTTGCACAGTAGCTCTGGAATCCTCCACACCTCCCAGCCTGGCTGGTTTGAGCTTTGGGGTGGTCCCTCCTCCAAGAGAAGACCCCTCTCGCCCATCCTTAACCATCGCAACAGACAAGTAGAGATGTAAGAAGCCTCATCAAGGGACCGAGACATGAAATCCCTGTGTGAGAAGGCCCCCTCTCACCTTCTTCCAGAGACTGGGACTGGAACCCCCAATTCGGGGGAGGTGTGCAGTGGCAAGGGAAGGAAAGCTGCCCAATGCAAATGCAGGTGCAGGCAGTAGGCCATGAAAACAATGCCTCTCGCTTGTTGCCTAGACCAAATTTTGTATACCCCTAACTAAACATTTTTCCTCCCTGAAGACCTTCGTTTTGCTTGTGAAATTTATTCCCCTTTCCCCAATGAAAATGAGTATAACAGGGGTCCAGATGAACTGTGCCTTCGAGATCTCCCTGGACATGATCTGGTGGACTCCATCAGCTGGACCACGAAGGATAGCGCAGCACCACATTTGGTAGCTATAACCCACTCCTCTTCTTCCTCCCTCTTTTCCCTTATTTTCTCCTTTTTTCCCTGGTTGCCTCCCCAACGCATTCCTGCTGTGGTTATTTCAATAAAATTGCACTTGTTGATTGTTACTGCAAATCCCCTGTGCCGTGTCGGTTTTTTGCACCCTGAGATCACTGCTACAAACCATCATGACACTCGTTCGTAGGGGCGGATCGTGACAGCTGGTTACTTAATTTTATTTCTTTATTCATAGCTTTGATTTGAAAAGATAAATTAGATCATAAATTCATACTATCTTAATGCCTGTATGTTTATATGTGCAATAAATAGGTATTTCACATATTTCTGTTTTAAGATGAAATTAAACACTTTACATAAAGATTAATGCTATCTTGATCAATTATGTATAACTAACAGTTCATATCTGTGCATAATCATAATTGTTTGATGTTTTGGACTTAAAACTTTATATGCTTTTGTATAATTAAATTACAAATTTTTCATATACCTGACAACTACACTGACCTGAAACCGTGTTTTCCAACCTTTGTTTGATTGTGTCTTGACATTCACAATCATGAGCCGCATTTGTAGACATAGTTGTTAGTAAACTGGAAGAACACATCTACCCCTCATTTTCTGTAGTAGGAAATTTATAGGAATGCTGTCTGATATACAATCAAGATTGTTGCAATTTCTCTGCAGTAAACCTTTTTAATTGCTGTTACTATTCTGCTCTGTTCTACCACACTCACACTTCTTTTTTTTTTTTGTTTCACTAAGATAAAATGTCATTATCCAGACACCAAACATTCCAGACATGTACTGTTATTCCCAAAGTAAGGAGAGAAGACTTTAGGTAAAATCTCAATCCAATCAAGATTAGTATAAAAGTGCCCCACTTTCCTTTATTAGACATATTTATTAGTATCAATCAGTTGAACCTGTATTTCTTGAATCTGTTAAACAGAATTTTGGTATTAGAGTCATTATCTGTATTTCCACTTCATACTTTGGTTTCATAAATGCTTATGCCAAAAAAAAAAAAATTGTTAGAGGATGTAACAACAATGTCACTGCCAAGACAGATCTGGTCTTTAGAAAATGAAACCCAAACCTGAGCTTTAATAGCACACAATGAAGGAATGCAGCTAAAGATACATATCAAATCATGCACATAGACAGACATTAGTCTGTGTAGAAATAACTTATATTGCAAGTAGAAAGGCTCCACACAGTTCACGAAAGAAGCCGTTTCCCATTTTTACTAAGCAGTTCTTGAAACATTCACATCAACAAGTTGCAGAAAGGTGACTGATTGCAGTAGGTGATGAAATAAGGAGCTTGGCTACATTGCAAGCCTTCTAATATTTAATATTTTTTATTGTTGATACCCAACTGTTAAGGAAACACCAAAATCATACTCTAATCCTTTTTTTACAAAATCAATCTAGCTTTTAGGGTGAAGGAAAAGATAAGATTGACATTTTTGTCAAGTTTTGATATGTCACCATTAGTGCACTATCTTCAGTCACAATTTAAAAAAAATTCTCTGCCTAATTACTTCATATAACCACAGGCATACCCTGGCTATTGTAATAGTGGCAATTTCTAATTTGAAACCCAAAGTGGATGTAAATATCCATTATTTATACCTTCACAGTCTATCAAGTAAGTTTACACCCAGCATTTGTGCTCCTTGACTACATGTACTGGTGCTAACGCTAAATAGGTTAAAATATTTATATAATACTCCATTATTAACAGTCTTTTTTCAAGACAATTACATCAGCAAATTTTGTCACTCATGCTTGCATAGAGACTGAACTTTGACAGTGGTTCACCAGACAGCCTACCAGGTTATCTTGGTGGCTAACTAGAAAATATTGAAATGGGATTCCAGGGCTCAGCAATATAACCTATTCCTTACATATAGAAAATGTTCATAATTTCATTGTTAATGACATAAGATTGCATTCTGACATAGATATTACATTCAGTACCCCACTGGGTAGACAAAAATATTTCATAGAATTTATAAATAATAATCTTATTTCAGTTTCAGCAGAAACTTGTTTATTGTCGAGCTCACAATAATGGATTCAAAGCTTGACTACAAATATAAGGAAAAATACTGAAACACAAGAGTAATTATCTGAGATTTTCACTGAAAGGTATTTTCACTGAATATTTTGATTACATAAAATGAGCTAAACAAATTTGATCTCAAAGGAATTTGATGTTTCAGTGGCAGATTGCAATCTCTTGCAAACATCATAAAGAACAACCTGTTTCACGTTAGATATTAATATGCTTTCACTTCTGTAGTAAATCAAGAGCAGGCCTGTGTGTAATCTCTGATGTAAGCGTGTTGGTTTCAGCTAGAGGAGAATTAATTTTCTTCACAGTGCCTAGTGTGAGGCTAGGTTTTGGATTTGTGTTGATAATATAAAGATGCTTTTATTATTATTGAATTTACAGAGTCCAGGCCTTTCCTTCTCTTTGTACAACCACACTGGAGGGGGAACCTGGGGGCATGTGGGAGGCCAGGAGGAGACACAGCCAGGAGAGGCGACCCCAGCTGAGCAAAGGGATATTTCAGACCATGTGGCATCACACTCAGTGGACGAGGTGAGGGGTTCAAGGAGGAAAGGAGGGATGTTTTGAGTGACGGTGTTTGTCTTCCCTGTCACTGTTGCATGTGATGGGGCCCAGCTGTCCCAAAGGTGGCTGAACACCTGCCTGCCTGTGGGCAGCACTGAATTGTTTTTGTTTTGCTTTGCTTGTGTCTATGGCTTTTGCTTCCCCTGTTAAACTGTCTTTATCTCAGCCCATGAGGTTTCTAGGTTTAACCCTTCTGATTTTCTCCCCAATTCCACTTGGTGAGGGAGTGAGCAAGCAGCTGCCCAGGGCTTGGTTCCTGGCTGGAGTTAAACCACCAGTTCAGGACTTGAGTCTGGCCCTCTCCTGTGATCATCCACATTGTTTAGCTGTTTGTTGTGGTTTTGGTCTGGAGCAGCTGCCATTCTGTTTGCCAGGAGTAAGCATGGTGTACGATCTGGGCAGGGAACATTTGGTGAAGATTTTAGCCAGCAGCCTAGACAGAAAACTGCTGTCCTTGATGTGGCACGTTCTGGGTAGGTAAAAAAGGCCCTGTGTCACAAATGAAATGAAATGAAACCAAACCAAGCCAAACTAAACCAAACCAATCTGGTGTATTAATCTGTTTGCAAAGGTTTAGGAGTTAAAGTGATTGGGGACATCAAGATGTGAGTGATCTTTTGTGTTTCTGGGTGTTCAGCAGAATATTTGGAATTTAGATTATTTAAGTCTGATGAAATAATGAGTGGAGATGAAGAAATGAGTGGGAGATGAAGCAATGTTCTTAAATGTTGGAGCTGCTGTTTAAGTATATTTGGGGAATCTCATCCTAAATGTTTTTACTATAAGCATAATCTGAAGGACCCCACGGCTGAATGCCAGGAAATTCTTGGAATGGTATTTTCAGAAACAGTGAGGCATAATGACAAATAGACCACTGCAAATGTAGCTTCAGCATCTGATAGAGACCTTCAAATTGCACCACAAGTATACTTGAATTCATTATTTTTTTATAAGTGCTCTGGATCCAGCCCTCCTGCTACCAGTTTAAAAAGCAGTTTGTCTAAGTGAAATCGAATTCCATCATCAGGGGACAGATTGTTCTAACAAGCTGGATTAGAGCAGCATCAGCATGAATTTCAAAAACTTGCATGGAGCTATAAATATAATGTGCAATATTTTTGCAATATCTAATGTGTTTTGGTCTAATGTTGAACATGCCCCATTGTTAAAACCAGCTGTGTTCTTTCACTTTTCATTCCTATAAAGCTATGATAAAGGCTGTCAAAGCAAACCCTGCAGCACCAGCCTTTCTTGATAAAAGTTCTGTATACACAGTGCACAGTAATCTCAAGATGGAACTTTGTTTCAAACCAGAACAAAATCTTCAGCTAATTATAAGTGAACTATATTAAGCACAAAAGGCAATTTCAATTTATACTGAACAAAGTTGCATTTTACTCTTTCAAAATGCATTTGTCGAGGTTTCTGGAATTAATTGAAAATTCATTTTGCTTAATTTTCTAAGGTTATTTCTTTTATTGCTGTAAAGTAGACTGTGTAATACTGTAACATTTAAATCTCCCCCAAAGAAGATTAGTGGGGTTTTTTCTTTGTGTTAATTTGTATTTAAAGCTTTAGAATAAGAAATGAATCATTCTTTTCATTCCTTACATCACATTAGTGCAGCAATCACTAAACTAACGGTCTTATTATGAACACATTCAAAGCACTTGGAGGAAAATTGCCAACAGAAGTTCTACACAAAAATAGGTCTGCTGTTTAAACAGAAGAGGATTAAAAATAAAATTGTAGTTTATAGGTGACTTGTTTAAGCAAAAAAAAAAATATTTGTGCACTTCTGTTTGTTTTGACTTTCCTGTATATGGTATAAAGAAAACCTGTAGATTTCTTTTTAATTTCTCTTAGCTATTTTTTTGAGGATTTAATGGAAATACCATATAATTGGCTCTTCTCATTCTCCTGAAAGATTTATGACCAGTGGGTAATTCTCACATCCCTTTGTAATACAGGATTTGGCTGAACCCAGGCAAGGACATAAGGGCTAAAATGTCCTACATATATTACCTTGCCTCTACATTGTCAAAGAACTTTTGAGTGCCTATTTTTTTTGTCTCAGATATGTCAACAGTAAAATCCATGAGCCAGAATTCAATTCACATTTTTGGTAGGATTGATCGTGTCAACAAGAAGGACATTGTTAACTCCTTACAGAAACTGTAGGGTGGCATGTGCCTTTCTCTGAATGCAGAATTAATTTGCCAGTCATCTAGCATTTCATGAAGTGGCATCAATCCAGGATGTGAGCAGAGTTTTCTATGAGCCTCTTGAGACTAGGACTGAGTTCTTTATATTCCCTGGTTTGCTTACTGTGGGTAGGAGCTGCTCTAATCCAACAACAAGCTCTGAAGCCCAGGTACAGGAGGCAAAGTTGATGAGCAATTCAAAGTTCCAGAAATTTCCTCTTGCCTTTCAGATCAGAGGAAAATTTAGGAAGAAACATTTCTAAACCAAGTTAGGAAAAAAGCAAAAAGACCGGAGGAGCAAAGGAAATTTATTTTAAATACATCACATCATCATTGCAGTTTCATCTGCCTACTCTGGGGTCTGCAATGCTTCTAAAAAAATAGGCTTACTTTCAGTGAGGAACTGCTGAACAGAATTCAGAGGCTGGCAGAAGTGACTCAGAGACAGCTCAAGTGATTTTAGTTCCCTAATGCTAAAGATAAAACTATCTCTGAGGCTATAATATAGGATAAGAGGCATAGAGAGTAGTAATTTGTCTTTCCACTATTAAAGAGTACAAGAGATGTTTAGTTTTGATGATTACTTCATATTCACGGGCTAATGAACAGCCATATTGACATCATCTGAGTGTACAGGCAGAGATCAATAGGCTGGTTTGGTACTTTTGGCAGAATGTGGAGTCCTAGGCAAATCTGAAATACCCAAACCTATCTCTGGTTTAGCATTTCCAGTACATTGTTAAAAGGGGCACTATCAATTGTGCGAGAAAAGAGAGAAGTAAGAACCCAGGGCATGCAGGGATCAGCTGCCCCCCTGCAAATGGTTATCAGTCTTCCTGTTGCTTAGCGGTTATTAAGCTTTTTAAAAAAATTCATATGGTGTGTATAGCTAGAAGACAGACAAAAATATGTAATTGTTACCAAGGTATATTAAGAGAAAACTCTAGATCTGAGCATGGAATTCAGAGCCATAATGCAAATGAAATGTATGAACCTGTGGTTAACCTCATCATGGTGTGCTGCAGACTGGCTAATAGGTGGCTGGCTGTGTGCCTGGTGGGTTGTGTAGGAACCAATGCTCTACCAGACAGGACTTTCATTTCATTACAAAGCCATAAGGTGTTAGGAGCCCCTAACACACCCTTCCTGTTATAGACGTTTGGGACCACAGGAGGGTTCTTGCTGTGTTCAGAAGTGACCAACACAAGATGCATGAGTCTTCTCCATTGGCTTGATGGTTAAAAATGGCCAGAAAAATATAGGCTGATTTTTGTCTCCCTAGTAATTTACTATTTGGTAAATGTTGCAAGTGTTGCACACCAGTGGTATGTTATTCTATTTGGTCATGAACAAAGTCTGGTCTGGTTTGTCTTATGAGGTGTCATATTTAGTCCTCTTTCTCCAGCTTCAATGCGTAAAGTTATAGGCTTATGGGTCAATGCTTTTCTGATCAGGTTGTTATTTTCCATTTTTATTTCAATATTTCAATGGAATAGCACAGTGCTGAAAGAGGCTGAGTCTGGCAAGCTGATAGTCACAGGTAATTCATGACCTGACAGACTCCTGTTTGTAGGCAAGACTGAGACTAGCAAGTATGATATTTTTCAGCTGTATTTCTGGTTATCAGAGGTATATCAGGAAAAGGAGGATTTTTAACCTTCTTCCAGAATAAGGAAAAAAGTAAAATCAGACACTAGCTTGGGTGAATCCTATCTTTGGTAGAATAAGATATAATCTTAGAGCCCTGACCTTGGAAGCAGAATTAGATAGAAAAATATTAATTGGGATTTTAAATACTCTTCTGTAACCTTGTACCTGGCAAAGGTACCTTCTAGGGCATTTTGTAACTTATGGTTTTGGCGTCTTTACTATATCAGAATGATGAAGGTGATGAGGATGAGTCTAAAAAATAGTATTACTTCCTGTATTAATTTAAAAGGTTTTTATTTTGGCATTTAGGTTTAAGCAAGCAGAAAAAACAGAAAGTGCTCTCAGATACACCAGAAAGGGCATTTTTCATTTCTATGAGCATTTCCAAGCATAGCCATGTGTCCAGAGGTTCCCAAGGCAATAGCAAGCATGGACATTGCTGAAAAGGAAGGTTTACTAAAAGTCAGATTCAATTTTCTATGTGACAACAACTAGAGAACCTTGCTGGTCCTTCAGTCAGCTAGAGCTTTTGTGATTCTCACCTTGCACACTCTTTTCTTGTATGGCATGACAGCACAGCAGGGACTCTGTCCCACTTAGTGGATGGCGGATTCAGTAAATTCTCACACAGGCTGTGAAGAAGCACTTGGGGAGGTAAGAGAGAACCAGCATTTTTGTCAAAGATGTTGAAGGTCTATAAGTCTGATCTTTAGGTGTTTCAGACTGTGTACAGGTAGATGTCTCCACTCTTTGGGATGGCATGTTACACATGGCCATGTTAGACACTTCTAGGGGATGGCTGCATTCATCTTGTTGAGCAGATTAATTCACCTAAGCTTTGGTTAGGTTGAACAGGGATTTTGGATATGTACCAGGACAATAAAGGAAAAAAATTGATTGAAACTGTCAAACTGTGGGTGGAAATATACTGGTAGAATTTTAAAGACCCTTGTTATTTAATTCAACTCGGATGGCATTTATTATAAATGCCTAAAAAAGAGTTGAAAGAAAAATATTTTTGTTGAATTCTTCACATTTTCTGATGCTGAAAGAAGGGTTTATACTTTGGTCCTGTTGAGACAATGTTATAGTCTTTTCCTTGTCAGTACAATAACGTATTTAAAACAAAAAGTAGCCATGCTGATTTTAATTTAAGTATTCACAAGCTCAATTCCACACAGGTATAAAGGCAGTTTGTGTTACAGTTTGCAACAGAAAGAGTTGGTCTTTAAAACCCAGCTTTGTAAAGTTGTGATTCTACAAGTAATAGAGTATATTAAAAAATCCAACTGATATTATATTCATCACCTGGTCCCTCCTCTCTCACTCGCCCTCCTCCTCCATGCTCCTCATTTCCCCCCAGGATTAATCTAAAAAACAAAACATGCATGCTAAAAATTTCAGGCATTCTTAATGCAGACAAATTTTTAGGCCCTAAAGTATTTGCTTTTCATTTTTTGGCGAATTCCTCTTTAATACACGGGTAGTAGACATGGTCTTGTGCAATTGTATTTTGAAGACATTCCATGGTGTTTGTCCTCATTTAAAAGATGGTGAAGGCAATGTAGCACCACATTTTAATCGTATTTGTGGTTGATTTCTTAGGGAGTAGGACACCCTAATATGTTTAATGCAAAACTGTTATGTGTTCCCTCAATCCTTATGTGCAACATCTAAAATGGACAAGATAATCTTCTGCACCTGTCTGGTAACATTTATCTGTATAGTCATCATCTATTTGTTAACTGTGTGATGCTTTGTGATTGACTTATTTTATGTATTTTAAGTAATTTGTTTTGTTTGCTTTATTTTTAAAATAAATTCAGTTAAGCAGGATGTTCCTGTCTTATTATTTTCAAAGGAAAAAGATGAGATAGTTTAACAAAGGACATAATGTAACACTTGTGAAATCTGTGGATGCCATTTCTCTTTCCTTAGGTTCTGAGAAGAAATGTTGTCTCCTTTCAATTTCACAGAAAAGCCAAAGAGTTGGAATACCATAGAAAAACACTAGTAAAAATGAGAGAGGACACACACACACACACACACACACTTTTACACATGAAATTACTCTTGTAATTAATGAAATTGTTATTGCTACAAATTCAGCACTGTTCCAAAGTGCACATTAAGATCAACAATTCTGTCTCTCAATACAGTATTGGTGAATTTTTCTGTCTCCTAAACAAAAAGAATATTGAATTTCATGTGGCCATTGATGCTGTTGAAAATGAACTGGAAAAGCTTCAGAGTGGATGCCCTTCTTTGGATGCTGCATTTTTAAAATATTGGGATACATTTGATTGCAGGTTGAGAACCACAACTTATTGGTATATGCTTAATTTTAAGCATGTGGATAATTTCACTCATTATAATGGGATAGTTCAAATATTTATTAAAATTATTTTGCTGAAATGGCAAAATTAATAAATTTAATTATACATATGAGATAAAAGCACCTTTATCAATTTTTTATTTTTCTACTTTAGCTCTACCTCTAGTCTCAAGGTTTTCAAAACCAAAATATTGTTCATGATTTCTTAAGGTTCTAAAGTCTACTGAAAATGAGATATTATATTCCAAGTTCTTTACCTATTTTTTAAAATTCTAATAATATGAATTTTTTCCTCCTAAGGAAATTGTTTCTATGAGGTTGAAAATATATTCCTTTCTCCCAGGAAATAAGCATCATCTTTATCTCTGAAGGCACTAGTATTGCCATCTTTTTTCACTTATATATTCCCTCACTTGAGAGAAAATACACATTTCATTTTCCTCTCCAGCTGTTTCACTTCTGTTCATGTCTTCTTTGAATGTATAAGGAAAATATCATAACTGTAGCTTCCCATTACATGTAATCTAATTTGAGCCTGCTGACACATTTTATTAAGACTTCTAGATGATTGCTTAGATCTTAAAAGACATTTATATTTTTATTTAATCTGTAGAAGTCATAAATGCTAATCATCAATTCATATACCCAATCTTTAGCCTGGCTAGTAAAAAAATGTGTTCTTTAGATAAATCTTACTTCAAATATTCCATTACATCTTTCAAAAATGTTATTAAAATGTGGTATGCAAATCAATAAAGCCAATAAATTTTATCTAAAATATATTTAAAACACTTGGGTCAATTGTACCACTTTTAAATATGGAAGGTACAAATTCACTAAGGGAGTCATGGTAAGATGAATAGGTACTAGTAAAATTATCTTTCATGATTCAGTAAGATATGACTTAAAACTGGAGATGCAATTGTCCATCCAGGTGAGATAGCTCATGTTAAGTCACTTCATGGAACAAATGTGCACATACCAATCTTTGACAAGAGAAGAAGCCCACAAAACCAATCAGTTCCATGAAGGGCAAATAAAAAAGAGATACTGTGAAAGCCAGTCATACTGCTTTCACAACAGACGTCTCCTTTTAGCCTTGCATTGTTCCCATTTAGATGAAGATCTACTGTATTTCCAGGTCTATAATGAATAGCTTGTACATCTATGCATAAAGGACTTACTACTTCCACAGTGAGTCAAATATACCATGAATAGATCAAATCTACAGCACGTGCTCAGTAAGTTCCACTGTGGCTGGGCTGAATTTTTCCCAGGATGCTCAAATACACAGTGCATTTACACAGCAAGTTCACATATGTGCATCCCTGTATCTCCAGAGTTTGAGTTTGGAGGACAAACTTACAGCTTGAGCAGTGTGGTCCCAGAGCCCTGAGTGTGAACACGGCATTATCAGCCAGTGGCAGCACAGGTATGCCCTGTCTCCTCAGAGTATTCTCTGGGGTGTCACAGACATCTTTTCATTAAAATATTTTCTTAGGATTTTTTCCTGCTGAAGCTGAGAAGTTTCAGCAACAAAATGTAAACAATGGTTATCTGCTGCTGGGGAATGCAACAGGTGTATTCGTGATTGGTCTTGGGTGGATGTTT
Organism: Melospiza georgiana; assembly: GCF_028018845.1. Classification (NCBI taxonomy): domain Eukaryota; kingdom Metazoa; phylum Chordata; class Aves; order Passeriformes; family Passerellidae; genus Melospiza; species Melospiza georgiana. The sequence goes on along the minus strand of NC_080435.1, from coordinate 36,920,939 downwards.
GGATTTACTGACCACTCACGGCAAAGCTGGGTCTCGCTCTCTGCCAGGACACAGACCTTTGTTATTCATTCCTATTCTATTCTTAGCTTAGCTAGCCTTCTGAGAACTTTTCCTTCTATTTCTTTGTAGTATAGTTATAATGTAGTATATATATATCATAAAATAATAAATCAAGCCTTCTGAACATGAGGTCAACATTCTCGCCTCTCTCTTCACCTGCAACCCTTGTGACCACCGTCACACTGGGGCACCAGGGAATTCCTGCACAGGACAATGGAGGTTCCCTCTGGCCTTTCCTCATTTCAATCTGACAACTTTAATACTTGGCACATCAAGAATCCTGCCTTAGGTTTTAAGCCTCCATGAGTGATGCCACGACACAAACAGAAGCAGCACCACCAATTCCTTTTAACTTGAGGTCCTATATGCCCTGATGCAGCTCCTGCCAAGAAGTAAATTCTGAGTAGGAAAACCTTGAGAGATGTTGTAGCACCGTACATCAGGAAAACTGAGTATGTGGCATTCAGCATTCCCCCCAGTTTCATCCTAGAATGCTCAGACAGTTTCTACTAAGGAGGTGGGTCAGGTGCTCTTTCTCCAAATACTGTGTATGGCACCTTGCTAGTGGGAAACAGGAAAATTAAGAAGTTTATGTCTCTCAAAAGTTGTAACTTCTGGAAAATGAAGATAAAAATTATTTTTCTTGGCTAATCTTTCTCATGAGTTGACATTTTCATGATATTTAGTCTAGAGAAATATATTAATTAAAACAGCCTGAATGCACAAGGCCACAATGCTGCTAGCTGAGTGACAAAATCCATGGAAAGGTGGCTAAGGCTAATCAGCCAAATGAAAAATAAAAAATGTAGGTTACTAATGAGAAGAGTTCCCTGTCAAAATGATATGCTCTTCAGTGGAGTGCTTTCCTGAGGGAAATGATGGAAATGCCATCAAAAGAGAATTTTTAAACTGAAGTTGACAAAAAAAAATGTGCTTCGGGAGAAATCCTGTATATATCCTCTGCCAAAGAAATGTGCTGAGTATATTTCTATTTCTTAGATTTCTCTGATTCCACAGAAGTTTATGCCATGTAATAGACAAAACCACTGCTTTAAAGATATAAGCTGACTATGCAAACCCAAAGAAAATTATTTTCATCATTCTTAGATAATCTTTCTGAATCATCCCTAATAGCAAGAAAGAAGCAGGAAATCTGTTCAAGATAGGGACAGGCATTTTCTAGTGGTTTTTGTCTTAATAATATAGATTTAATATTCATACTGACTCTTAAATTAATTTGATTTTCTATTCTTTTCCAAATAAGAGTCCTGGCTTTCTTAGTTTAACTTACTTTTTCTAAATCTCAAAAAAATCTTTAATTCCACAAGATATGTTATAACATGATTCCCATACTTTGAAAGCTATTAAAATCAATAATGTGACGAGAAGTTCCCATTCTCGGACAAATTCAGAGCCAAATAAAAGGCAGATCAAAGATACCACAGCACATGTCCCAGCACAAGGGTGAATTTTCTGTCTCAGACTCACACACAAGAGCTGAACCAAAACTATTCAGGAGCGATTGTATTGCTTCTCTCCATCTTGTTGATGTTTCCCATATATTTTCTTTTTCATTTGTTGTTTAAAAATCATCTGTGCTCTAATGGAAATAAAATCTCAATGTCATTATATTGTCAACTTCATAGGAGATTCCTGAGACTGCTTAATTCTCCAAAGTTCGTTGCTATTCTGTGAAGTGGAATGACACTTCAAGATCTTTGGTGGTGAAGGTAGTTTGAGTTTGAAGAAAATTCCCATGGTTTCCCATGGTGGATGCTGAAAAGATAAATGTAACCCTAGACTATTTTTCAGGTCTGTTATAAATCTCTGCTCAATCAGTTCTGCTGCAGTGTGAGGAGAATGTCTGTCACAGAAAAACATCTGCTGCAGAGCAGTTCATAAAAACAAAAACCTTTTCATTTTGCAATGCAATATTACAGAAACAAAACGGCAATTTCTTTATATTTAACAGGCACTGTTTTACAAGTATGCTGAATAACAAACAAATCTCCAGAGAGCCAAGTACAGCATTCAGGAATACATATGGGAAGAGGCCAAGATACATATTTTTAGAAAATTGCAATGTAGGTAACCAGCTACAATAGTTTTTATGGACAGGATGATGCCTGACACTAACAGGCTTAATTTTGTTAAGCAAAGGAAAGGCTTATTTGTTCACGTTCCTATCAGCCTGTTCTGCATTACAGTAGTTTGTGTGTTTTAAGGAGATTTTCTCCAGGGAATCGCCTTACTCTGTAAAGAGTGGAAAGAGGATGGAAGGAAAATTATGCCAAATAAAGGCTCTTCCTCACATGAATAATCTGCTTAGTGTGAGGCAGAATTGTGTTAAACCTGTGAGTTTTAGAAGCTATAGATTTTACATCTTCTTCTGGGATGTAGCAATGTGTGAGACCCAAATCCAGAATCATACTTTATGAACAAAGCTTCAAAGGCAAGTAACCTAATCTGGGCTGCTGGTTAAAAATAAAAAAATTACTTAAACTTGCATTGATGTAGATTGCAATTTTGTTGTTGTTGTTGTTAGAGTTAGACCTGAACATTGCTCATGTAAAGTAAAAGCGACATATGGAAATAATTTATCGATGAGCGGCAGCGCGGGAGGCGCAGCCCCACTAGATGTCACTGCAGGCCGCGGCGACAGAGCGGCCCCGGGCTGCAGCCGCTGCGGGCTCGTGGACAGCAGGGAAACAGCGAGCTCAGCCAGCCCCGCATCCCCGCCCCGCATCCCCGCCCCGCATCCCCGCCCCGCATCCCTGCCCCGCATCCCTGCCCCGCATCCCCGCTCGGCATCCCCGCCCCGCATCCCCGCCCCGCATCCCCGCCCCGCATCCCTGCCCCGCATCCCCGCCCCGCATCCCCGCCCCGCATCCCCGCCCCGCATCCCTGCCCCGCATCCCTGCCCCGCATCCCCGCCCCGCATCCCCGCTCGGCATCCCCGCCCCGCATCCCCACCCCGCATCCCTGCCCCGCATCCCCGCCCCGCATCCCCGCCCCGCATCCCCACCCCGCATCCCCGTCCCGCATCCCTGCCCCGCATCCCCGCTCGGCATCCCCGCCCCGCATCCCCGCTCCGTATCCCTGCATCCCCGCATCCCCGCCCCGCATCTCCGCCCCGCATCCCCGCTCCGTATCCCTGCATCCCCGCATCCCTGCCCCACATCCCCGCATCCCCGCATCCCTGCCCCGCATCCCCGCATCCCCGCATCCCCGCATCCCTGCCCCGCATCCCCGCATCCCCTCATCCCTGCATCCCCGCATCCCCGCATCCCCACATCCCCTCATCCCTGCATCCCCGCATCCCCGTATCCCCGCATCCCCGCATCCCCGCATCCCTGCTCCGCATCCCTGCCCTGCGCTCGCACCAACCGCACCGCCTGCAGCTGGTCCTGGCTCAGAGCACCAGGCCAAGCACAATCATATCCACCATAGTACAGGCAACTAGATACCTTTTATTCAGGAAATAATTGTTTGCAAATGCTAAGCAGTAGGAAAGTTTGCACCATTTTTTATCTGGGATATTGGGAGGTGTGTAGGTAACCAGTGGTAGAAGACATATGAGTTTTTTTTCTCTATGAAAAAAAATCTCATTTTTTAGGATTAGTTTACAAGTTAATAAACAACTGAATAAATGGAGGATGATATATATTGAAAAATACTTATTTTGGTGAAAATGCTTCCAAACTGGACAATTAGATGGCACAGTTTTATCTCAGTAGTTTGCAAATATAATCAAAATAGTTTTGTGGGCATGTTGTTCATGAATATATACATTGATTATTTAACCTTCTCTGATGTTGTCTCAAAAGTTATTTAAATTATTATTTGAGTAGCCTTTTGCACTTTTATTACAAATACAACATTTATTGGATGGTGTTTTCATAAAAGCAATCAAATTTAGAACTTTTTGTGTTGAGAGTTATTTCTGTTTTATTCTTTCACCAAGCTATGGTACATTTGTGGAATGTATCTATGTGCAGCAAAAGGCTGCACTAGGGGTAAGCAAACACAACACTCCATATGTGTACAGAGAGGAACTAAAGAGAAGACAGCAATGATTCGTGGCATAGAGAGAAAAGTTGAAGATTTTTTTTTCTTTCTGAACACATTGGGAACACTTAAACTTACGCATTCATCTGTGCTAAAGCATGTCTGGACTAAGCGTAAGCAGCATGTGTAACCAGTAACTGTAAGGGACACGTGTACCCATGAGGGCAGAGCGGGGTATGAAGATGTACCAGCAGCATGACAGCAAAATGAGTGTACATAAAGGAAGGATACACTGGAGTAAGGGAAAGACAAAGCTGGTTACAATTGTAGGGATTGTAGGGATACCTGAAAAAAGTAACTCAGACAAGTGTATCTTGGAAGATCAATAGAATCCCAGAAGCATTTAGGTTTGGAAAGACTCTTAAGGTCATTGAGTCCAACCATTAATGTGTTCTAACCATTACAGTATACTAAGGTACACTAAGCCATGCCCCTGAGCACCACATCTACACATCTTTTAAATACTTCCATATATAGTGACTCCACCCTTTCCTTGGACAGCCTATTCCAATCCTTCACAACCCTTTAGGTGAAGATATACTTCCTGATAGACAAGTAAAACTTCCTCTGGTGCAACTTTAGACCATTTCCTCTTGTCCTATGGCTTGTTAGTTGGGATACCAAGACTCACTCCAGTACCTCCTCCTTTCAGGTAGCTGTAGAGAACAGTAAGGTCCCCCTGAGCCTTCTTTTCTCTAGGCTAGACAACGCCAATTTCTTCAAGTGCTCCTCATAAGACTGTGTCCCTCACCTTTTCATAGCTGGAATATCATGTATGGTTTGAGTTCTTTGAATAAAAGCAGTACGGAAGATCTAGTACAGTGGACAGATTTCTGTCTCAGAACTTTACAGAAATTGCAGCAAATGGTTTGCCATGCAAAATAATACAAAAAAATTGGTTTAAATTACTACTGTGTCAGCATGGTCATGTGTTTGGGGTTACATCTTAGTAATATTGAGTCTACAATTCTTTAATCTGACTTTTTCTAGGTATTTATTTGAATGGAAATGCAAAAGGTATAATCAAATGTAAATATTATCAAGTTGGGCTTATTTTGGAGATGAGTAGCAGGTATTTGGTGATATGCCATACCACATGTCATTTAATGGTAATTGCCATCACTTTGTCCCCTCATCCATTATTTGATTTTTTTACTAAAGTCTGTTTAGAGACAATGTCAGCCTAAATTAAAATGATCATCTATAAGAATCCAGGACTATGTGTCCTCTGTAAATCTAAGCAAATGCTAATTAGGATGTTGCTAAGAAATATTAATTACCAAATATTCTACCCATAACAACTGTACATGATACCCATTACAATTAATAGGCACTGCACATGCATACTGAAGAGAAATAAAATAACAAGTATTTAAATAATTTAGCTTGGCTCCTTACAGGAATCCTCTAAGTGTGGAGAAGGATATTAAATAGGGAGAACACAGAATCATAGAATCCTCAACTTTGGAAGAGACCTTTAAGATAATCAAGTCCAAAATTTGACCCAGCACTACCACTGTAAGCCCTAAACCATGAAATCATCACCCAGCACCAGATCCAGATTTCTCCTAAATACCTCTATAAGTGGTGACTTCCTACCTCCCTAGGCAACCTATTCCATGTGGGATCAGCCTAACAAAAATTTTTTTCAATATGTTATCTGAATCTTCTCTGTCCTCTTAAGGTCATTTCCTCTGGTCTTCTCGTTGCAGGCATGTCCGGAGAGACCAGCCCCACGTCACTACAGCCTCCTTTCCATTGTAAAAAGTGATGAGGTTCCCCCTGAGCCTCCTCAAGACTAAAAAAGCCATTACTCATAAGACATAATCTCTAGTCACTTCATGAGTCTTTTGCCTTGTAATTTCAGTTGGTTTTAGTAAGGTTTTCTGTCAGTTGGGACAGTGCATCTTGGATAAATGTGCAGCTATGCTAAAGTTAATGTGTTGAAAAAAATTTGCAAAGTGAGCCCTGGAGGAGACATGAAAATGTTTCCAGTACCTCTAAAACATGCATGTTGTTTACATTTAGCAGCAGCAAGATACACTACAAGATGCAAAGATTTCAGTGGCATGGGACCTCCCACAATGGGAGCTGTTCTCCAGCTCAAGGATTGCTAACAAGCATTCGAAAGGCAAGATGACACTGTGGGTATATGGAAATGCCAAACTGCTACTTGGCATCCAAGCTTGCATTTTTAACAAGTCTTTAGAAAAAGCAGTTGTGAAGGAAACTGAGAAAGTGTGCCTCAGTACAAATCACAGAACAATGCCTTTCTGAGTTAGCACAGAGGTGAAGCAATAGCTGTGATATGTGAAGAGCCCATATTTATTTAGTAAAGAAAACAAGCCCTGGAATTATGGTAAATGACACTGACTCTCAGAGATGAGCTGTTATTGTTCAGAATCCTGCAGCTGTTCCAGCTAACAGTTTCCAATTAGAATGAAATTACTCATAATCAAAACATGGGCCGAAGTAAACTGAAATCCCTAACTTTCAATATAACATGAAAAGAAAGTAAAGGAAACAGAAATAAATTTTAAAACCCTATCGTAAAAAAACATAGAAAGAAATTCACTTCAGCTCACAAAACAAGGCAATCTATCTTTCTTGCAAAGAGGACTGAGTTCAGTTATGGCATTCTCCCATAGACTAAGGATAACCAGTTCTGCCTCTACATGCTTGGTCATACATGGCCAATGTGAGAGGCATTTGGCTATTAGGATTAATGTGCTATTTTAAGCTGTTCCTCTATACCTCAGACTCAAAGGTATAGACAGATGGAGTTAACCTGTGGGCTACATGCAGAGAACTGTTCCCCTCCCCTGTTACAAGAAGGAGAACGAACTCCACAATCAGATATAACCAGAGTGTACTTATGGCAATTCATGTAACTCCTTTCCTTTTTATTACTATTACTATTACTATTACTATTACTATTACTATTACTATTACTATTACTACTACTATTACTATTACTATTACTATTAGTTTATGAATAAAAAATTCCAGGTTAATGAAAATTTGCATGCTGCAGATGGAAGCAGAGTCTTCTTGAATCTATGGTTGCAGAAGGCTACTGGAATAATATGTTTGCTTCAGACTGCTGAAGAGATTGCTCTTTTTAATCAACGTTGCTGGAATGCTGACATTCCCAATAAAACCACAAAAAATATGTACCAGAACATGTGAAGAATGCTTTGCTTGCTCTCTGGTTTTTACACTTGTCAGTAGCAGGACTCAATATCCTGAGTTGCTTTGCATTATTTCATTACAGAAGCAGAAAGCAAAAGCTGAAGTGGATCAGCAGAGTCAGAGTTGAGAGGTGTTGATAGGTGCATAGGTTCTCAGGGAGAACTTTAGGAGGCTGCACAGAGAATTTGTGCTGAGGTGGTGTTTTGCTTAAATCCCTAGTTATTTCATACTTCCTAACAGCTGAGAAGATAGGCTTACTTTTTTTTCAGTTTATGTGTCATTTCACTTTAAAATTACGCCTTGCAATATTAGAAGTAATGTTTAATACAATGTCTGCTTTCTAGCGTTGTTAGAGAAGCTAGAATTAGAGATAGCTCTGGAGTCTATTGAATTACACCCAGCTTGACAAGGAGAGCGTTTCCAAGGTTATGTCCAGTTAAAAAAAAGTGTGAGCCATGTTCCCTGGGAGACTTGTCCAATATGTAATTACCATAACTGAGGGCTTAAATCAAGAGAAAGTGACTACATTACTATTCTGTATGGGTATGCCAGATTTTTTCCCTACTTTAGGCAGGTTCTAATTAACAATGTTAGAATTTGTACGTAATACTAACTGCTGTGGGTTAAATTGTATTTCTTCCCTCAGATATCAAAATAACCTAATAACAAGGGAGAATTTTAAATGTAATTCAAGATTTTAGGAGCGTATTTATGCCTTCCTAGTAGAAAAGATGGAAGTCATGTTTAAAAACTGGTAAAATGCTACAGAGCTCACCAAGGGAAGAAGCATTTAATCAAAGAGAAGAACAGCTTTCTGTAACACTTCATATGTTCTCTGAGAGATTCCCTCAAGCAACCACTCAATTCAGAGACTTGACAGGTGATATTATTAGTGGAAATGACTACACAATGGCTGTGTGCTTTACTTTTTGCCATGCAAGTACAGCAACTTTGTCTAACAAGAGACTAAACATGGGAAGTCCAAAACTACTGAGTAGAGAGGAGAAATAGCCGAAAGTGAAAAAGACATTTTTGCAAAGGACATAGGCTGCCTCCTTTACTGTTTTGTTTTGCCTTCTGTCTGCCTGAGAAAAAGGGGGAGGTGGGAGTCTGTGAAATTTTTGAGCTTGTGTCAATAGGTATGAACAGTAAAATTCTTGAAAAATAGAACCTATACATGCTTTATTGATATAAGCAGTAACACATCATCTGTTCTCCTGGCTTTACTATAGCAAGATGTTGTTTGCATTGGGGTTGCCATTCTAGAAAACCCTCTAACTAAAAGACTTTCTAAGAAAGCAACTGTAATGATAAGGAACCAAGCAAAACATTATCAAATTTTTCAGTGAGTAAATGAAGTAGATTTGTTTTTCCTGTTACTAAAAAGAATCTCATCTAGTAAGACATTTTACTTATTTTCTCCATCATAATTTCTTCCATGGTTTGGTTGATGTATGCAATGTCAAGTTTCAACTGAGCTTAAAGAGTCTTTATGCATGAAATTATACAATGTTATATAAAAAACCTGCTTTAATTCTTATTTTCTCTGGAAGCAGCATAAGCTCAAAATAAGTTTCTTTCCTCAGTGACAGGATAATGAGTTCATGCTACAGTAATATCCACCTTTTCTCAAGTTTTGATGACCTGAGTTGTGTTGACATTCAGGAGAGAGGTGTTTTAAAATGTGAAAAGATTTTTTAACCTACATTTAAAATAATTATAGTATCCTGCTGAAGATAATGTCCAGCATTCAACTGAAAAGTGTGACCAGCTGGGTCACAGAGGCACAAAGGGTTACAGTGAATGGGGTGGCATCAGACTGGGGACCCATCACTAAAGGGGTTCTGCAGGGCTCTGTCCTCAGCCCTGTGCTCTTCAACATTCTCATAAGTGACTTGGACACAGGACTGGAAAGGATAGGTGAGCAAGTCTGCCACTAATACAAAACTGGGAGGAATTGTTGACTCCCTGGGAGTCAGGGAGGCCCTGCAGAGAGACCCTGACAAGGGCAAGACAGCTGGGCAATCACCAACCTCAGCAAGGGAAAGTGCAAGTTCAGCAAGGGAAAGTGCTGGATTCTCCACCTGGGACAGGGTAATCCTGGATGTATGAACAGAATGGGGAAAGAGATGCTGGAGAGCAGTGCCATGGAAAGGGACCAGGGGGTCCTCCTGGTTGACAGAAAGCTGAATCTGAGCCCGCAGTGCCCTGGCAGTGAGGAGAGCCAGCCCTGTCCTGGGGGGCATCAGGCACAGCATCAGCAGCCAGGCAAGGGAGGGGTTTTTCCTGCTCTGCTCTGCACTGGGGCAGCCTCACCTCTAGTGCTTGGGGCAGTTTTGGGTGCTGCAATACAAGAAAGATATAAAGATATTGGAGAGTGTCCAAAGGAGGGCAACAAAGATTGTGAAGGGCCTTGAGGGGAAGCTGTATGAGGAGTAGCTGAGGTCACTTGGTCTCTTCAGCCTGAAGAAGAGGAGACTGAAGGGAGACCTCACTGTGGTCTTTAACTTCCTCATGAGGGGAAGAGGAGGGACAGACACTGAACCCTGTGTGGTGAGCACAGGGAATGGTCTCAAGCTGTGTCAGGGGAGGTTTAGGTTGGATATTAGGAAAGGTTCTTCACCCAGATATTTGGGCACCGAAACAGGATCCCCAAGGAAGTTGGGGAGAGTTCAAGAAGTATTTGGACAATACTCTTAAGCACATGGTGAGACTCTTAGGCTGGGAGTTGGCCTTTATGATCCTTGTGGGTCCCTTTCAACTCATCATATTCAGTGATTCTGTAATTAAAAACTTTTATTGCTCTATTTGTTTTACCATGTAATTATTTAAGCTATTCTGAATCCATTTTCTTATAAATCCTTGGTTAGTGTAAGAATGTTTAGAGAAACTTCATTAAAATGCCAGGACATGTACTGGGGGAGTAGTGATTGCTTCCTGTCTAATACCAGTTGCCTTTTGCTAACTTTTAGAGAAATCAGAAAATATCTTTGGCAAGCATTGGCAGTCAGCAGATAATTAATGTCTATCATATTCTGATACTTTTCCTTCCTTGGCAAACCAACTTTTATGCTCAGATAATACTCATATAATGCTTAAATAACACAGTCTTCTGCTGTCTCCTGAATGGGCCTGTGTCATTTAAATGAAAGACATGAAGTAGTTCAAAACATGATGTCAGAAATAAGTCTTAAAAACAGAGGCATTGACCTTCTCTCTCTCCAAATATGCACAATATAATGAAGCATAATTTCATGAACTGCATATGGTAGTGACATGGAATCAGACTTCCAGAAAAGACTAAAAAAGGAAGTAAAGATGGCAATTCAGATCAACCTATGAAAAGGGAAGGAATAAATCAAGAATCTGCCTGTCAGGAGGACTTTTTTCAGAAGGTAAGTGGGCACTGAGGATGAGACGATGGGAGGCCAGAGGCAGAGGTACAAGAGGCACTTGAATCAGAGCTATTCCAGACCTTGTAAGTGCATGTTGAGCAACTGCTTTACTATATGCTTTACTTATACTGCTAATGGATGGTCCGTTACCAGTTAGACTTACAGCCAGTTGCAGATAAACTGCTCTTAACTTCTGAAGAGATTCAGTGTAATCAGTTTCCCAGTCAGCCTTCTCTAGGTGGCCTATTTATTCCTTACTTGGTGACACAAATTTTCTTGAGCGTATCAGAATATTTCACATGGACTGTGGTCTTGGCAGGTAACTAAATAGAAAGAGTTTACTGAAATTTTCTCACAGTCTATGCAATGCAATCTTTCTCTGAACAAACTGAAGGGATGGTGGCATGTGAGTGATATATCCTTGTCCATATAAGGCTTAAACTAAGACATGAGATATGGTGGTAATGTACTGTAGTTGCTGCATAAATTGGTGCAATCTTTCACAAGAACAGCTGGAGCATCCAAAGAATCCCTACTCCAGCCAGTGAGACGATGGGACAGTTCAGTTCAGTGGGTACTCACTAGGTTCACTAGATACTTTCAGCATCATAGTCGACTTTTTAAAAAGTGTACAAAACTCTCTGAGCACATGAAGGACAAGAAGACAATAGAAAAAAAGACATTTCCTCAAACAAAAAAGTTTCTTTGTAATTTTTTGCCTGCAATAATGCTTGACAAGTGCTGTGAGAGAATAGATTTGGCTAGTTGAAGAAATCAAACCATTTGATGCAGTATTTCACAAGAATGATAAAGTTTATATTATGGTGGGACCCAACCTGGAGTTCTTCTTGGAAAATGCTACACATTTCTTGTCTAAATACATTCTCAATTTTTTTTATTCTTCCATTTACTCGTCAAAGGAAAATGTTTAAGTAGAAGAAGGGACGGGACGGGAAGGAAAGGGAAGAAATGGGAAGGGAATCACATTCATGAGATTGAATAGAAGATTTGTCTTCTTGGTAAGGACTCACCTGTCCTGTTCCCCTGCTGAGAGTCCTGACAGGGACAAATCACGATTTTTGCAGAGGCAATATATTCTTTCAAAAAATTTTAATGGAATGAAATTGTTCTTGCTTATGTATCTTTTACATTACTCTGTGCGCAATATCTATATTTTTTGATGGGTATTAAAAAAGTTGTTTGTACTTTGTATGAATGTCCTAAAGTTTTTTAATATTCATGTTGTTCTGCCTAAGTTATTTGGCTCCTACCATTTAGATGTTGGTGCATTTTAATGTTTCTGCTCCTGTTCAGCTTGCAAACATTTTGAGGAAAGCAGTCCTGATGAGAGAAGCTGTACACTAGTAAATGTCAAGTATTTATAAAAAAGCAGCTCTTCAACTTTAATTATATTTCAAAATTAGATGCTAGTGTGTAAGATCTCTGAAAAAAGCAAAAGTTTTTTCACTGGTATACTTTGAGATGCTGGTTTTGTGCCACAGAAGTAGTTTTGAGCTAGCTCTCATACTCTCATATTTCTAAACTGACCTACCTGTATTTCATGTGAACGGAAATAAATACCTGATCTTCTCAACTAACGAATATTTCCCCAATTCCCCAGCAATACTGCTACCACTAGGAAGTGGCTTTGTTATTCTACAAAGTTTCTTTTTTTATTTTTTAGAAGATCAAAAATAGATATTTTGTGTATATGCTTATAATATTAAATATGTTCTAGTGTGCTATCCACACAGTGCACAAATTTTCTGTGGGAATGCAATGTAGATGCAAGTGCCATTTCTTAACCCTCTCAGACCTCACAATGCATCAGAACATTAAGTTAAGGAGAAGATTGCCTTTTGTACTAACCACACTTATTGATTCCACATGAAAAATAAAAATTGTATTGGAAGTCTAGATTTTAAAGATGATGATTAAACTTCTAAAAAATAAAATGTCTGTGCAGCACTTCCTGTTACTCTCAAAATGACTTATAGTCCTATTCTCTCCTAGAAGAATTGTTTCACAGATGAATGTCATCAAAAGACTATGCTGTATACCATATTAAACTAAATGCCTCCCTTTCTAGTTTTTTTCCCATCAATTTCAAAATGAAATGACAGGTAGAGTTTTGATGTGGAAAGTAGTCCCAATTTATGTCATTCCTTATCCCATTAGTTTTTTCAAGTACAAATATCTTACCAAGATGAAAAATTAATTAGTCCTACCTAGAGTATTAGACAGAAGTAAAATATCAGTACTGACTATTACACCCCTGTAAAATCTCAGCTCCCAAAGTAGGTACACAACACACAAGCCATATTTCTCAATACAAAAGTAAAAGTTGTTCACAGTCATGGTCATTAGTAACTGCAATTACTAATGGTGGCTGCTGTACACAAAAGAGTTCCAGAGTTCTTCTCTAAAATCTCTCCTAAGCATGAAGGAAATATTTTTAGTTCTAGAATTCTAGAGACTATTTCTTTATTACAAAATGTTTAGAATTATCACAGGTTTCTTCAAATAAATTATTTGAAAATAACTTATACCTGGTGCAACTTTCATTTAGTAATCTGAGAGATTTATTACTGCATAAATAGAAAAGAGAAAAGTTGCTCTTTAACAAAATCATTTACTTATGCATGTAAAATGCCATATTCACAGTAGATTGTTATATTAATTGGAAAGCTATCTGGTAATCTAGTCCACTTCAATGGTTTCTTTACAAATCCACTAAATGCAAAGGAAATTTTCCAAAGTTTTCCAAGGAGGTTTCATACAAGACCATCCTAACCATTTTTCTAAAATATTTTCCTTTTACCCTTGGGGAGGTCTTGGAAGAAACTCAATTTAGGTACTAAAACTGGAAGAGAGAATGCCACTGAATGATGTACACAGAGAGAAGAAACAATGGGCTGTTTTTTTGTAGAACACTTATTTCATATTAGGTTTCATATTAGATAAGTTCTTCAGAAAACTTAAAATAATGTGTTAGCTCCATACCTTTAGTGTCCCTGAAGATCTCTGAAATAACTAGTGGATTCAAAGACACCAGTAGTATTGCATACCTGAAATGCAGTAGAGGGGAAAAAAAGACCATGTAAATTTGATCCAAATTACTGAATTTAGCTTCATTGTGAGCAAATCAAGATTACAAGGTACTGTCAATTCATTAAAAAAGGTCATTGTTTTGACAGGCTTAATTCAACCTACAGTAATCTGATCAGCCTTCAGAGTGTAGAAAATCTGAAGCTGACTTGGCTTTATCTGTTTTGGCACTTAAAATGTTTTTTAATTAATGATGTGAACTTTGGACATAAAAGGCAGTTTTCATCATATGCTGGCAAGCAATCTCATGATGTCACCTTGTCAATACTAGTTCCATATTTTGCTTCCACAACTTTTCCAGGTATTTTAAAATGACACCCTAGGTTCTTAATCCTTCTCTGAATGAATGTTTTTGTCCCACTAGAACTTGTAACAAATGAAAAAAAATAATAATTAGGAGTTTTTGTCATTGTTGACAAATTTGTATGCTTAAAAATATAGAGGCTTCTAGCAGTAGGATAAATTTATTAATTTTCAAAATCAGTACCATTCAAAGGAAACGAAAAGTCACACAATAGGAATTACCTCAAAATCCTCTTGTATTAAGTTTATAATGAGCCTACATTGTGGTTCACATTTTTTCCCATTTACATATTGCATCTTAACTGCAAAATCCCTACCTGTCCTTTAACTCTGCACAGGTTAAAACAGTGAGAATGTAATTGCCTTCTAACAGGGTTCTTATTGCTGTAACACACTGATGTGTTCAGATGATTGCATCTGTGTAGACAGTCTATCCTGTCTTTCATAACTGTTGTGTAAGCAGAAACATCAAGAACTTCAGAGAGTTCATCTTCAGAACTGAAACTGTAAAAACATCCTTTTTTAATAGAAAAATTAAGGTTTTTCTTTAGTGTCTGATAGAGAATAACGAGCAGCATAGGAAATGAAGGTCTATTGAAGCAAGGTTTGTCCAGGTTATGGCCAATAAATCTCTTTTACAGTGTTCAATCTTATGACAGCTGCACTCCATACAAGAGCCATTCAGTGTTTTCAGTTGTGCCCTGACAAGGTTTTGGTAGTAGATCTGGAACTCAGAATATTTCTAAAAAATTTGTTTGGAATATCCACCTCCTCGAAGTATTAAAGCCAAATGTAAAAGTTATTCCTCTGACATCACTTTTCTGTGTCTGAACAACATCAGTAGCTACAATCCTACTGAATGCCGTTGCATGGACAGTCACCAAGTTGTTGATCCTTGTCCTAAAATGAGTGAACCTCAGCAATGCACAAGATCTTGAATTTGTGGCTGTCCCATCAGGTATGGCCACAGTTGTAAAACTGTATCGCAAGCAGGACACTGTAAACTCCAAAACTCTCCAGAAGCTTAATGTGCGTGCCAGGACTGCAGATTATATTATTTTATGGTTGATGAAGAAGCTAGCATAACAAATATAAAAAAAAATCAATAATACAAAGCTTTAGAAAGACAGGCAAAAAAATATTTTAGTTGTTGTGCAAGTAGAGAGGAGTAGACCTCAAGCCCAGTAGACCAGGTCACCCAAGCCACATAGAGATTCTAGAACTCTGCTCTTTTATTCTTCCTATTCTGTCTAGTTAAATTTTTCATTTGTCAGTAAATGCTTTCCTCTGTAAAGTTTTTCTTCTGGTACTTTCTGTAAACAGAGCAAGCCTTGTGGTTTCTAACAGCAGTGGGGCAATATTACTGTTTCTAAAAAAACAGTTCAATCAAACATTCCTGACACCTTTACTAATTAAGTCCTTATCCTGCTTTTTGATCATGAAGTCCCAGAAAATTTATTGTTCTACTATATTTTTATGTAAATGCCATTTATTAGGCTGGTTGATTGTATTGTATTTATGATGTTATCTTTTAAAATGGGTTCAAACCCATGGATTTTAGGTCTTTCAGAAATGCCAAGACAAACAACAAAGTGCTGCCTGTATTCCCTTGACCTGAATCACATTAGCATCACTGATTATTTTACTGAAGAGAAGAGACTAGAAAGATGAGGCAAGGCAGTCCTCTGAACAAAAATAATACAGCCTACCCTCTTGAATTCCAACATCCTCTGTTCAGATTTATTGTTTGGTTACACAAAGGACTTAGTTTAGAAAAAATCAGTTTGTTATTTTCAAATAGTAAAAAGTTTCTTAAGACATACATTCTGTTCCATTTTTCAGATGACTAGGATAAAAACTCAGGTTCCACCACAACAAGTTTTTTCCAGCCAGATAGAACCACTGCTTTCAAGAACTGGCTGAAGTGGTTCCATCTGCATTGAGAGCTGCACCTGAAGCCAGTGTTGGAGGTTTTATCCTGCCAACATTTATATGCTGATTACTTCTTTAAAACTTGAGAGTCATTTCCCCAGCAGCACCTGGAATAATTGCAGAGTGACTGGCAAATGAGTCATGAAGGCACTGTTAAGTGTGCCAGTCACTGTTCAGCTACTAATTCTCCAGAATCAACATGAAACATCAGCACATGACCTTTTGCTTCACTGCAACCCTGATTTTGTATCCTTCTTACTTGATTTGTTTGTTGATGCTTGTAACAATGACAACAAAAGAAAGACCTATCCAAACATGATTGTTTTTCCTGAAAAGGAACTATGTTCATTAAAATGAAGAATGAGAGAAAATGCTGTTAAATCCAAAAAGGTTTTATCGAAATAAGTGACTACTTATTGGCTGAAAATACCTTTTACATTGAGTTGCACCAATTATGCTTTAGTTCTGCTGAACAGCCACTTAGTTAAAGGTGTAACTTTTAAACAGGGAATGATAACTTATTGTATAAAATGTGGATTTTAAACTCTCAAAGAACAGCATTTACACAACACACTCACCGGATGATTTTCTGATTAAATTTTTAAAAATATGTCAGCATTAGTATTGCATTGTATCTGGCTTTTTTCATCTGAGAATGCTAAATTTCAAAGCTATCTTTACATCCCTTCATGCAAAAATCTCTCTTTTGAAAGAAAAATCGGGCTGCTTAGTCAGTTTAAGAGGCTAGCAGAGTTTACTTTTATATTGGATTTGTGTGGCAAGGTTTTGGAAGCAGGGGGCTCCAGGGTGGCTTCTCTGAGAAGCTTCCAGTAATTTCCCTTGTGTTTGATAGAGCCTGTGCCAAGGGCCAGCAGCGGCCAAGGGTGAGCCCATCAGCAGCAGCTGCTGTGCCTCTGGGAGAACCAAACCAAGGGGGAACCTGACCCACAGCAGCAGCCAAAGAGCAGCAGCCCTGCAACACCCAGGTCAGAGGAGAAGGAGGGGAGTAGGGGCTGCAGGCCCCGGTGCAGAGCCCTCCCTGCGGCCCATGGAAGGCCATGGTGGAGCAGGTGGGTGCCTGAAGGAGGCTGTGACCTGTGGGAAGCCTGTGCCGGGGCTGGCTCCCTGCAGGACCTGAGGCCCCATGCAGAGAGGAGCCCACTCTGGAGCAGGTTTGCCGGTGGCATGTGTGACTCCATGGGGAAACCAAGGCTGGAGCAGCCTGTTCCTGAAGGACTGCTGCCCTGGGATGAAGCCAGGGGAAGAGTGTAAGGAGTCCTCCTCCTGAGGAGGAAGTAGCAGCAGAGAACATTTGAAGAACTGCCCCAAACTCTCATTCCTCATTCCCCTATTCCAGAGGGTGGGAAGAGGGTAGAGAAAACCAGAGGTGAAGCTGAGCCCAAGAAGAAGGTTGTCTCAACCCACAAGTCTTTAATTATATTTTCTGCTCCCTCTCCAGATGAGGAACAGAGTGACAGAGTGGATTTAGTGGGCACCTGGCAGCCAGCCAGGGTCAACTCACCATGTTAGGTGTAATAATGTCTAACAAGTTCAGGACAATCACTTGATACAAAGAAGTCCTAACCAGGGGTGCACTGGAATAATTCAAAAACATGTTTATCATCAGAGAAATGTGTGTCCGTGAAAAAAGCTTCAAATTAAAAAATATAATTTTAATATGCACAAATATATAATATGCAATATTAAAATTACATATTTATATATATATAATTTCTACAGGAGAATTAAGTATGAGATTTTCAATAAGGATTCCCATATCCTGATAGACGCCCTAAATTCTGGTCTTCTCATTTCTTTGTGGTATACCTTTTCTGCTCAGATCATATTTTTCATACTGTTTCTGAAAGGGTTTTGTTTCTCTCTAATGCAGGATGATATATTTTTACAAGCATCTGAAAGATACTGATGTTCTGTCAGGTCCTCACTTAAAACAATATTACAGAAACTGCCAAGAAAATCCCTTGTGATGACCAGAAAAAGAAGTGATGACAATTATTCATCCCCAGTCTAGTTTTATTTTAATGAAAATAAGGGCAAAGAGTTTGGGGATCAGGATAATATAACAAATATTGGATTAGGATACAATCGAATGCTATCCAAGAGAATGGTTCCCACCTATTCTCTTATTTGTAATGGGACTTGATGGCTTCAGAGTATGTATAGCATACAATTCTATTGCAAGTGCAGGGTAATTAAATTAGGAAAATGCAAATTTTGTAGGATGCTGGGGGTTTTTTTCACCTTGTTAATCCTCATTTAAAATGGTGCTTCAGAGAAGTGCAGTTACCACAATGATAATTAAGTGATCTTTCTTTGGTTTACTTGACTGACAAAACATATAGAAGATAAATATTCTACAAAATATTCTGAATTCTGGGAGCCTCAGTAGTCTGCCAGCTATTTCCACCACTATATTTCAAAATACCTTCTTGCTCCTTCTTTTTTGAAATGCAAATACTTCAGGCCGCACCTGAAGTATTCCTGCTGCCTAACATCCCTGACTGATAAGCAGCCGCTGCTAGGCAGATCCTACTTTCCAGAAAGGGAAAAGTGTCACTCATTGTGTTACTACAAAGGCACCTCACCACTATCCTGGAGCTAGTTTTGAAAATGTGTAAATGTAATTATCCAGTGAGTACTCATGGTAGTCTCCACTTTAATGTGGTAATGCTCCTGGCTTCCTAAACCTTGGACCAGCAGGATTAAGCCCAAAACTAAGAAGAAAGAGACATTTGTGATGCCAGTTTAGCTGAATAAATGCTTTTATTGTTTGAAGTTATACAGAGGAGTTCTCACATATTAAAGAATGGATACTTTCACAGCTTTATATATCCTTACAGAAACAGCTTGGAAATTGCAGCTACTATTTTTTATTCTACTACTACCACATTATTTAAATCAATTTTGCAAGGTACATTAAATATGCTGTAGTTTCGGAGCTGCTGCTGCCTTTTTAGCTTTCTGAGAGACAAGTCAGATCTTTCAGATCAATATTTGTTTCCCCTTTACTCTCAGCAACACCACAAAGTGTCCCATGAGAAAAATGGTTCCAATTATGCGTTGTGTCAATACTTTCCTGAGCCTGCCAGGCAGTAAAAGGAAGAAAGTCTGAACTTCATTGGTAAAAATGGGGAGAGAAAATGGGTGGCCTTTTGACCAACATGAACAGACTCAGTATAAATTCTAAAGCAAGTCAGAAAACAGAGGAAGATGTACTCAGAACAACAGGGGACAAATGTTTACAACTTAGTGTATATGTAAGACCAGAGGTAAGAAAAGGGAAGCTCATACCCCCTTACCTATCCCTCTGAGTCTAAAGCACACCTTCCCATCTGAAAACTCATCTGCAGGCCACTTGAATGGGACATACAGGCTATGTTTGGCATATAGGTTGTTTTGTTAAAAATCTACCTGAGCAATAAGTTCTTATTTTCTCTTTTACCTGATACACTATATACACCTCTAACAACTCTCATATGACTAATTTATCACTCTGCTACCAAGATGGTAACCCTTCTCCTTCATAATTAAATATTTTCAATCTATATAAATAAGGTTCACTGTTAGAAAAAAACTGAGGATGAATAGCAAGGTGTGCATTTCTTTTCTTAGGGCATCAAGTACAATATTTATATATTCATGTAGTTGCCTGGTTTAAGAGGCTGTCATAAATGGGCTGAAGATACTTATGAGAGGCAGTCATTCAAGGAAGTTATAGAAGCTCCTCCATCTTCCAAGAACAACCTCCCAATTAACTGCTTCAACATGAAATTGTGAAATTCTTAACGTGATAATACCAAGAAGCACAACATTTGGTGAAGATATTTTGATATGAACAGAGCTGGTAGCAGTAATACAGCAATAATTGCTAGCTCATTTACGGCCTATTTAGCTCGTGCAGTGAACCAGATGAGAACAGCTAATGAGCACAGCTTCTTGCTGTAATTAGTAGAACAGTAGTGGCTCGCAGATGATTTACAGTTTGCAAAAGTCAGTGTATTTACTGAAAAGCTTGTGTTCTCTGTGAAGCTGTGCCATATGAGGAACTGAGGATGCCATGTTTTACTTTCTAATAAGCCTTAAGATTTGGTTTATAATAACCTCAGAATTCATGTCAGTCTAACAGAAATACAACACTGAAGATTTCTGTGTGCTGTTTCTTAGTCTGCAGTTGAGTCTATCAGAAATTATTTAGCCAGTTGATGTATTTTCTTTCCTTTCTCTTGTTGTAGAAATAAATTTTAAAAAAATGGCATAATTCTTGCCCTAATGGCAGATTAAAGACCATTTTATGTTGTGGTAAATCAGTGACATATGTGCTGTGCAAAGCTAGAATACAAATAGGTTAAAGAAGGGACAATAAAATATGGGAGGAAAATGTTTGCAAAAGATCAGTACTGTTATTTATGGAACCCAAATTAAAAAATAGATAATTTTAAGAAAGGATAAGTTCTCTTCCTTTACTTGACCATTGAATGGACTGCTTATAGACAAGAATGTAATTAGAAATGTCAGACAACTGCACCCAAATGATATGTACTAAATCTTTGCAGAAATATTAAATATTTTTATGAAATGTCCAGTTCAGTGTTTCAGATTCACAGAACTCAACCAGAACCAAGACCAATCTTGGGTTTCTAGAGTTTTGTCTTTGTACTATTTTTTACACTGTGAGTGCTTGAGTGCTACTTTTAGTATTTAAATACTGTTTAAAAACTGATACTTTGAAACTACTAAGGTTTAGTAAAACAGTAAAGCAGAGGCTTTCCTTTAGCCAAGATCTGTACACTTAAAATTGTACCTCTAAGAGCAACCAAAAAATAATGCACGTGGGAAATAGCAATACCTCATGATGGTATGTAATTTAAAAAACACATGAATAAATTTTTTAATTAAAGAATGATATGACTTCTAAGTAAAATGTACTTCTGTTTCAAAACACAATCAAGGCAATGACATTATTCAGCAAATTCAATTCAAAAAGGAAACAGAAGTAACCCTGTTTTAAATTAAACACAAGCAAATGATCTTTTTAAACATCTCATATTCAGTGTCATAAGCATTTCATGATAGTTTGTTTTACTGACAATAGTTTGTCATTAATTTAAGTGTTAGATTATTGCATCTTATATGCAACATGAAAACCTCAGGTCCTTCCTGAGGGTTTCCATGTCTTCATCAATGTGTCCTGTCCACTCTATGGCACTGTAAGGACTGTTTATCACATTTCTCATGCTTTATCTTGCAGGCACTGCTTCATTATTTAATGATTTAGAGTAAAAGAATTCAAATGGAGACATTTAACATATTAGCAGCATACTTGGTTCACTACCTTAATCCTTTATACTTAATAGCTCAACAAAATCTTAACAGTGGTCAAAAGATCACTCAGTCCATATGACACTGGTAATACCCCTAAGTTAATCCAGCTGCCTACAGTACTGCCCTTGTAAGTCAGTGAAATGGGTTTGAACACTTCTGTGAAAGGGGGAGCAGAATGTGTTCTTCCAGACTTCTGCCTGAATGGGGAAAATGGGGAGGTCAGGCAAGAGGATCTCTTTCAACCTCAACCATTCTGTGATTCTCGCCTTATATATTGTTGGGGTTTATTATTATTATTTTGTTTTTTATTTTTTAGCGTGTTGCAAAATGAGAAAAAGTATTTACTTGCAGAACTCTGACACACAATGTATAAATTGTTCGCTTGCTAGCTAGAGAATTAAAAGTAAACTATGTAAGAAAATACACAAAATAAACTAAGTAAAATTAAGTAGTGTATATTTTCATGTTCTCTTTACACTTCCTACTCACTCTTTTTTACTATTTCTTTAATGTTTTCATTGTATTGCATGCTAGATGGGAATTCTGAAACATGATAAAAAGTCCATAAAACTGTTTAACAGCAACCCTTCAGAAAAACGGCAAGTACAAAGTCATAATATCTGCAAGGTTCACACATGGTAGAGAGGCATTATCAGTCCCCATTTGTATGCTAATACAAATCTGATTTATATAATATGGCACCTGCCCATTTCTAGTTGGAAAGAGTTTTCAGCAAATTTAGCAATATTTGATGCAGAGATGTTGAACACTTTGGCCAGTGAATCAGCCACAGAATCCCAGAGATTCGTTTTGCTTTTAAATACTGTTTGGTTTCATTTTCTTTCCTTTATCCCCTAATCACCATGGCTTCTTTCTTACTTCTGTGATCATTTAAGAAGAGGAACAGAATATTTGCCTTCCTTTGCACAATTATTTCCCATTCCTATTTGGAATCTTGGGTTGCTTTGCAACTCTAAAGAAAAAAAGCTGTTATGGTCAAAATGCAGAAGTCTCCCTTTTAGCTGCTGCAAACAACTCTCTCAGTCCCAAACACTACTGCAAATTTTAGCTACAGAGTGTGACTAGTCTGTCATGTTTGACTTAGTGCACCCAGAAGCATTGATTATGTGCTTAAAGGCAAACAAGGGAGAACAGTAATTTTGCAGGAAATCTGCATAAAGGCAGCTTCCTGTTTACCAGAAAACCTCCTAGATCTTCTCTGGGTTTGTTTTGTCAGCTTTTCTTTTTCTGTCACATCTTTAAACTTTTCTTCAGGAGAGTCATAAAATGGTCCACAAGAAAGTGAATAAAAATGTTTTCCTTGTATATACAAACTTTAAGAACTTTTCTCTGTGGGTTTGTACGAACAGAGGTTTTTTTATAGATATAGCCACTGCCTGGATTCAAGTGGAAGTATATGTGCTCGGTGCAAGTCACTTGGCTTTTGTCACTCTGACCTTCACCACACAACTACATGTAAATATAGCAAAACTGTGAAGATCTAGATTTTCTTAGAAAATTATGTTTAAAAGATCAACAAAATTACTTTCTCTGTTTTTTTTTTTTCCAAACCTTATGCAGGGTTACTGTTCACGAAATTCAGAAAAAAGTTAGTCTGGCATTTATTGGAAAAGTAAACACTATCACATGCACATACTATAGTATTTTATGGCTTTTTCCTTCAAATATATAATTATGAAAAGGTAAAAGGCTTTAAGTTGATGCTGATAAACTATGCCTTGAATTACTTCTACTCTCATGTACATAGGAGAATGTTACATTTAGTTTACCCAGAGGAAAATTTAAATTACATTGTATAATATCTTACTGAGGGACTATTTAAGCTATGAGTTAGTACTAACCTACAGGAGTAGGATGCAAAATAAAGTGTAATTCATTAAAAATGACGTGTTTTCCCTTGGAACTTCCAAATTTGTAAACACAAAAATAAGCTCTCTCTTTTTGCATTTGTCTCTTTATTTTTCTCTTTATGTATTGGTTTTGCAGAGTTCTTTGTTCCAGCAACACTGTCACAGACACCTCCACAAACTTTCTATTATCAGTATGATCTGTAAAGGACAAACCACACCACAGTGGCATCATGCTCAGGAAATTCCCTAGGACACAGTAAGAAGAGTTTTGAGGATGCAGCCCGTTGTTTTTCCATAAACACCTCTTTAGCCAGTCCTTTGGTCTGAAGACTCCAAACCCGCTCCTGGAGGAGCAGCCAGCCAGCTCATACTCTTCCTCTTGTTGATATTGACTGCTCAGATCTTTTGGTGAGTGATGGAGAACGCTCAGACTGGCCTGGACTCAGCAGCAGGCTCTGCTGGAGCCCCAGCTGCTGTGCAGATCCAGGAAAAAGCAGGTAAAGAGGACTAGAAATTTTGGTCAGTATGACTGGTCTGTCAACATTTTAATCCTTGTCATTCAGTTATCTGCATTAAAAAAAAAACCCTTTTGCTTCAAAAAGTACATGACAGATAAAAAATAATTGTCTAATATATCAGGATGTGTATCACAAATGAGATTTTACATGGCGTTTTCTTTCATACGAGGACATAATTTTGAAATGTGGAATATTAAAGAATAATAGTCTTTCAAATAATTGTAGGATTGTTTTCCAATTCACCACTGAAATGTAATTACATTGTCAAAAACTTACTCTCATAAAAATAAAAATTAATATATAGTCAAATTATCATTTTTCCTGAACATTAAGTGATGTGTAACACCGCTCATATTGTCAAATGGTTATATATGATAAAATGTAAGGATATTACTGAGGGCAATTCTTGTATCTCTTTAAATACATAGGTCACCAGTATGTCTGCTATTTAGATTATTTTAAACTAAATTATATATTAAAGGCTTATGTAATCCCTAGTTAGAGCTGTACAATTACACTTAAAAAAAAATCTTGATATAATTGCTGAATATGAAAACCAAATGACTATACCCTTTTTGCATATGGTTCCAATACTATATGTTTTCTTTAAATTAAGGATTCATTTAAAAGAAATTTCTGCAAAGAAACAGGACCTTAGAGGCAAGAAAATATTTTCTTCACACTTGAGAACCTGAATACCATTTGAATATGCCTGAACTTATGAACATGTTTTTCAGATGTTATTTAAGTAATGGTTTTTATAGTGCTGGGAAGGGACAATTAAAAGATTCAACATACAGAAGTATCACTAATGACCCTTAATTTTAAGACTTCCATTCATCTAATAAATGTAGGCAAGAAGAACAGTTGCTTCTTACAAAATGTTCTTTTTAAGAGGGCAAGAGTCTCTCACAGAGGAGTTTCCATGAACTCCTTGGTTTTTCTACCATAATCATTGAAATAGATACTGTAGAGTTAAGTATGTATACTTAAAGACTTAATTTTGTCCATTTTTTGGGAATTAAAAAATATCTGTAGGATTCAAAATATAATTTCAAACAAAAAAAAAGGAAGTTAGGAATCAACATGATGCACTGCTAGTGAAGAATCATAGTTCTCTACTTTTGAGATTGAAATTCAGACAACTCTGCCACTAGAGCACTGTAACTGCTTTCTCAATACTTAGTATATAATGTTTATAATGCATCAGTGGGAAAATTATTTTTATAACATTGGAAAAAAGGCTTAAATATATTATGTGAATGTTAAATTTCATGTCTGCATACTATTCTTCTTGGTCATGATCAAGGAAGTTTGTACTATCAATGCTATGTCCTTTTTGGACTTTCTTAGATCACTATTTTATTTGGACAATACCACTCTTAGGATGTTGCAATTGAGTCATTTGCAGAGAGATGAATGAGTAATGGCTTGAAAAAAACCCATTTTTCTAAGTTGTGTGACAAGATGCACTTGTTCAAATGGAAATATTTTCCTCCTAGAAATGTGCTCTCTAACACCTGGATTTCAAATCTAAATAGAGATACCCAAACCCTAAAATTG
Source organism: Melospiza georgiana (assembly GCF_028018845.1). Classification (NCBI taxonomy): domain Eukaryota; kingdom Metazoa; phylum Chordata; class Aves; order Passeriformes; family Passerellidae; genus Melospiza; species Melospiza georgiana. The sequence continues at coordinate 36,895,586 of NC_080435.1, read as the reverse complement.
GTACCTTTGGTATTTCTTACTTGAGTTGGAAACAAAAGTGAAGAAAGAAGCTGGCAGAACTTTAAGAAAAAGCTTTCATGCCTGGAGTTGCAGAATAATGTACATAATGATTTCTCCAGTGTTGCACAGTGTGCATCTTTGAGAATACATGAGTCCACCCAACTGCAAGTCACACACGCACAGCAAAACAAGTAATGAATAATGAGATGGTGAAACTCAACTGTCACTGAGCTTGTAATTCTCTGTGTCTCACTTTTGCTTCAGTGACTCTTTTCTTTTAGCCTGAGACACAAGCAGAACAAACAATTAGTGCAATAATTGACGATCTGTGCCTTCAAAGCTTGTGGTGGCCATGCTCATGTTTTATAAGTCTCCTAATGCAAACAGCTCTTGTGATTAGCATGCTGCCTTTTGTTCAATGACAGTGTTGGGAGGTATGCCTGTATCAGACAAAAGATTTTTATCTGCACTTTGTGGTCAGTGAATAAATGATATTTTATTTCTGTTTTTAGACTTCAATAACACTTACATCTGCAATTGGTGACATCATTACATATGTAGTTCATGTTCTAGAACCTTACCTTGCCTTTTAATTGGGCTGAGTTTTACTTGAGATGTTGTAAAATAATGCTGTGAGTATTTTAAAAAACATCAAAGTTTATATATCTGGTTTTGCTTTCCTGGAGTTTTTCAAACATTGATTTTTTTTTTTTTGAGTCAGATTTTATCCACAGTAGTCAAGTAAACTTTCATTTATTATTAAAAAAAATTCCTAGCTTCTTTAAAAGTCATCAAAAAATCAAAGACCTGTAATCTTATTCTTCATCATTAAGTTCTAGGTTAGGATAAAATCAAATTATATGAAGGAAGACTAATTAAATTGATAAATAGCATGCAATCTTTCACACTATATTCAATTCCTTGATTTAGAGGTTGGGATCAGATAGGAATAAGTCTAGAAAAAGTTTTATCATGGTCTGAAACCATTCCACAATAAATAGAAATGTAATGAATGGTGTGCACATTCATCATTGATTTTAAGCCTCTCTAGCACAGACACATTTCTCTAAGGCTGCTTGTCAATACTTCTATACTAACTTGCTTTCTTGTTTTAGCTAATAGGTAAAATAAACCTTAATTTTGGTCCACATTGTCAAATAAGGAAATGGAACTGCCCTAAGACTCTTTTATTAAAATATTCTGGAATCTATAAAATGAAATAAAGATACTTACAGAAACCTGTTTCACATGGATCAACTTTGATCTTTTTCTGTATGATTAATCTAAAAGAAAAAAAACAACAACAAAAACCACTGTAATTTTGCAATAATGGGGGAATCCCCCCACTGAAGGAAATCCTTAAAAAATTATTGATTGATTTATTTTCAGATATCTATTTTTTTCATACTTATACATGTAGAAAGACCCAAGAAGTTTAAAGGGCCAACAACTGAGATTCTGTAGTATCCCATTTTTGATTCTGCAAGATTTCATTCTTATACAAAGTGTCACAGATTTGAATATTCTATGTTAATGGTGCTAACACAGGCAATTCATATATTTAGAGCTCTCAACACTTGTGTCAAAACACAACACACAGTGTTAACAAAGCACTCTGCAGTTCCTGGGTAGACAACACTAAGTGCAGTTATCCACTGTGGGAACAGTGACTTCAGATCTGTGACTTTTGGATATCAAGGGATCCTTACTGGAGGTTAATTGTCTTCCCTCTGTCATCTACCATTCAGAACTTCATCATCCTTTATCTACTTGCACACCATAAATTCCAATTCTTAACACATTTGTTATCCTTGTTCATCATCGCTTAAAAGACTGCTCTAAAGATATGCTGCTATATATTCAAAGAAGCTAAAATCTTCTTAAAATCATCAGATTAGTGATTCATTCAATGACAGCTCATCTGAGATAAAATGTATAGCCACATTAAGGCCAACTCTGACAAGAAAACCACCCACAGAAACATAGGTGTGTCTTGAGTGGGAAACACAGCATAAAAATGTTACTTAGAACATTTTGGTGGTCTTTCTATTGGTAGGTAAAATCTTATGCAGCATCATATTAAATTAAATGGAAAAGCTGAAGGGAAATTCAGGAAACAGAAAACTAGATGTCTGAACTAAACCTGAACTTATCTTTCAAATGTTGTTATTAGCCATTTTTTAGCATTTATACGTGACACAAGAACATTATTCGGGATAAGGTTTACACAGCAATGTCTGTCATGATACCCAAGACCTTGCTGAGTACTTACAGTTGTGTCAGAGCTCAGTTAAATCCATGAGCCTCTATTGCTTTTATTCTTTTCAATGTTGTTTGTAGTGAATTTATCTATTCAGAATATTTTGTGTCCTTTTTTTCAACATAGCTAAATATTTTTCTACATAAATTGATGTAGAAAAATTCTCATTGTTCAGTTTAACCAGAAAAGCAGATAGTTTATGCTCTGATGCATTTCCATTTCAACTCCAGTTGCTCTCATTTTTTATCTGATTTACATCCCTATTAAAAAGAAGTCTTTGTGATCCAGAACTGCAAATTAATTTTCAACAAATTGAGTCTGGTCAAAAAATCTCAAAAGCTGTTTGGCCATAGATGGTCAGTCAGATAATTCTCATACTCAAAGAAAAACAATATTTAGTTTATTAAAAAATATTTTAAAATCTGTGCATGATTCAAAGGCAAATCCAGCATATTGCTACACACAATTATGTATGACAATACTGGGCTCATATTGGCTGTGATAGGAAGGATAGTTGGTAAACAATAGCTTAACAAATGTGTCGGCTTAATGCAATGTCAGAGGTCCTGTTGTTTTCCATGACTCACAACAGCAAACATGAAACAGTCTATACAGTTTCAGAGAATTCTCAGTGATTATTCATAACAACATATATTCATTATCAAGCTTGCAATGTGTTTTGTTTGGTCTCAAATCCTTTGTTTTGATGGATTCACTTTAGTCTCATCATTTTGAAATCTCAGCTCAAATTTTCTCATGTTGCAGCTATTGTTCCCATTGTGAATGGCTGTAAGAGGAGAAAAAGTAGGTGACAAAAAAGAGGAAAACAGAACAGATCTCAGGATGTTACACTTTGAATTCAGACACCTTTTTTAAACACAAAGTTTTCAATAAAAACAATGTTCTTTCAAGGCCAAGGTGAGACTTATATCTTTCTGCTAACAAACTGAAAGTATCCTTGAAATCCATTGGACCTAAAGCTTCTTACATTAATTGAATTTGAACCTCTCTATTGGCATTTGACAAAAGTGAATATTCAATAGAGTAGGAGTAATTTTATCGTGCTTGGTGCATGGCTACAGAAGAGCAGTCAGAAAAAAATCCCATCAGCAAACTCTAACTGCATCATCAAAATTTTTGCTACAAAAATTAAATGTCCTAAGATTCTCATTTTTCTTATATCTAAGAATGCAATGTATCCAAATTATATTTTTTACTTTTTGTGGTGAATTTTACTTAAAAAAATCTTTTAGATAAAGCAGGCACAAAACAAAACTTGTAGAGATTGGTTGCAGAGTTGACATCATTTACTAGCTTGTTATTCTTATACACAGACATATCATATGTGACTTCAATCAGAACATTCAAATTACATGGCAAGATTTTTTTGTACCACTGCACTTGTTTCTGAAAACCTACTGCAATTACTTTTTTGTAATGCATATGGAACACTAAAAGACAGCATAAGAGGCAGGTGATGAGTTTTTGCGTTTTGCCTAGTGGTCAAAATTAAAGACCTCTCTATGACACTGCCTGCTTGCACACCCTTATATGACTTCCTGAGCAAGCCAGCACATAGTATTTAGTGTTTCCATTAAATTTTATCCTGCACTGCATCCAAAGCAGTGTGGCCAGCAGGGCGAGGGATGGGATTTTCCCCCTCCACAAGACTGTGGACCCACAGCAGTGGGTCCAGAGAGGGCCACAAAAACGACCAGAGGGCTGGAGCACTTCTGCTGTGTGGAAAGGCTCAGAAAGCTGGGGTTGTCCAGCCTGGAGAAGAGATGGGTCTGGGGACACCTTATAAGCAGACTTCCAATGTTTAAATTGGGCTTCCAAGAAGGATGTGGACAGTTCTTTTAGCAGGGCCTGTAGTGGTAGGGCAATGGGTAATGCATCTAAAATTAGAAGATTATAGATTTGGAAGACATTATTTTTACTGTGAGGGTGTTGAAGCAATGGCACAAGTTGCCCAGAGATGTGGCAGATGCCCCATCCCAGGGAGAACCCAAGGTGAGATTTGACAAGGCTCTGAGCAACCTGATCTAAGGTAATATGTCCCTGTCCATTACAGGTGAGTAGGACTAGATGATCTTTAGAGGTTCCTTTCAACCTAAATTATTATGTGATTCTACGATCCTAAAAATTGGGGCTGTTTCAATGGCACTGACCTAAGGGAGTTTCATGCTTTGCCTGGAAAGAAATGCCTCAGAAAACCCCCAAAAGTTCTAGTTCTTGGCTCACCTGGCAGATTAAACTTTCATAGAATAACCACAAATAAAGTAAAGGGACAGTAAGTGGAAACTAGAATAAAGAAAGGAGTTAAACCAGATAAAAACAAAGTAACTTCATTAGCTTTTATCTGTCAGGGAAAAAAGTTATTAGTGATAACCTTAATTGCAATTCTTATCCTACAAACTAACAGGTGTCCCTACAAATGCCAGACTGCTTTTTGCTTCAGTTACAATTAAGATTTGTCCTGTAAGTTATTTGCCAATCTTGCAATTTCTGTGGTCTTCAGGACAGCCTCTTTCCTGAAGACAAGAATCACTGAACCACACAGATCTAGTCTTTAGCTGGAAAAAACTCATGTTCCTTCCCATTTGATAAACTGTGAGACTCAGCTGGTACACACATCCAAATCTAACAGAGCTATAATATAAGTCCGTAAAGAAGTACTCTAAAATATTGTGGAGTTTTTAATTAGAATAAGTTCTGAGAAAACAAAAGGCAGTTGTGTTCTTAGGGGAAGAAATATGCTTTTTCATTTATTATTGCTAATTAACGATAACTGAAAAAAAGGATCAATTATCTCTATTTAAAAATCTCTTCTGGTGATAAAATCCAGTTCTTGAACTATGTAATCCAAAACTTGACAAGCCCAAGGAAATCCCTGGTTTTAACGTGTTCTGAATTAGTAAATATATGGTCATGTAAGAGCTGTTGAGTGCAGAATGGAAATGAACATTATAATTTATATTCCTCACTTTTTTATGAAAGACAGCCCCATGTCTTCCAGCAGACCCACTGTGGTGGTTAGCAATTATAAATAAAGGGGTACCTTTAATTTTTACATTTCAGATTGATTTAGTGGTAAGAAATAATCTCAACTATGTGACAGCAGTTTCCTTGTCACAGCATATGTCACAGTCATGATGGCCATGATGTACAGAGTACCACCACACAATATGAGAAAGCTTTAGGCATTCATGCATAGAGAGTAACACCACAGCTCAGCAGAAGGCTTCAGGCACCTGCCCATACAGAGTAACATCATCTCACTTCAGAAGGCTGAAAGGATCTGCCCTTCTTGTTCTTCAGCCCAGCCTTTTATACCCCTGATGTTGATGCACTGCACTGTGTGCCCTCTGTTCCCTTTGGTGGTTGGTCAGTGCCCCTGGGCACTCCATGGCTCATTGCTGTCAGTGCTGCTCACCTGCTGCTCACAGCTGTGCCCACTGGGGATGAGGCTCAGCCTCAATTACCACAAACTGTGTGCTTACATTTACATTTCCTGATTCCAAACCAAGAAATTAAAACTACAAAGAGAACATAGAGCCACAAGATAAATCACAAGGAAAAGAATAATATCTTTTCCTGAAGGACAGTTTATGTGCTGAATGCCTAATTCCAGGAGTGAATAACTCATTAAACCTTGCAGAGCAAGAATGATTTATTGGCTGGACTGGTACCTGTTCTTCATTGTTAGGTCTGCCCTCATTCTGCAACAGCAACAGAGTTTGTGCAGCCAGCTGTTGCAGCATGGACACGAGGAAGGTAAGCCAGTCACACAGGGGAGGATTTGTGTCATGCTGTGTTTTGGTTTTGAATTTCTTACAGGTCCCACCTAGCAAGTATGAGTCCTCTCTGTGTCAAAACTAGATCTAACAATCAGTAAAACATGATTTTACAAAGCTGAGCATCCCATTGGGCTGAAGAGTTTAAAGTAAATGTGTAAATAAATGTGCAACAGAATATCCAGACCAGAGTCTGTTTGGGGTCCTGTCACAAGTTGCATAGTTGAAGCTGCAAAAAAAAACAATGAGGACGCAAGGTTGTCACTTTTGTCCCAAGAAACAATTCCTTGAATAGACACTAAGTAAATCCTCACAGAATGTTAAGCATATATCTGCAGTTTCCTGACTTGAATGTCTTTTTCAAGCAGTCACTTTAGATATAGATATTTATATAATTATATTTATTTAGTAAGTTCAAGGGCATCTTAATTGGCTGAAGAGGAAGGAAGGAAGAAGGAGAGACAAGTGAGGAAGTGTTTCAGGATGTCTGATTTGATTTTTTTTCTTTTTTCCAATAACAGTTAGTGTGACAGCATCATGTTAGAGACTTATCACTTAGCTGCTGAAATGCACAGGCACGGGAACCAACACATAAAGTACATCTCACTACAAGTTATTAAAAGAACAGAGGCTTTCAATTATAGTCAATTAAATCAGTTTAGTGAGAAGGTGTTAGAAAAATGCATGTAATTTTTCTGATTGTGTACCCTTGTTCCTACAGTACTTTGAAAGCAGACATCTTTGTTGGCAAGTTGTCCACTAGAATTTGGAATCAAAAAGTGTTCAAAGTGATATTTGAAGTAAAGACTCAGATTTCTTGGTCACACCTTTATTACCATTTGTCTTCCCCCATTTTGTTTTCCTGCCTTATGTGTATTGCAAAAAGCTGTGATGCTAGTCAGTAAAATTAAAAACCTTCCCCCTATTTTGTGAAAAATCTGTCCAATAAAGAAATTGCAATGAAAATTGATCACTTTATCACTGTGTTATCAAAGCACTGCGTATTCTTAGTCATACTTGCAGCTGATACACCTGAAAATGGATGGATATCCATTATTTGTGTTCTCATCTGGGTAAATGGGTGTCTAGGAGTCATTACAAAGAAAACAGAAAATGTCTCATAAAAAAAGGAAAATCACAGAACTCCACAAAATAGGATGGAATGGACTACTTCAGTTGGAAGGGCTGTACAACATCATCTAGCCCACATGCCTGACCAGATCAGGACTCACCAACAGTTAAAGCACATCATAAAAGCCTTGGATGTCTCTTAAACACTGACAGACTTGGGGCATCAACCACCTGTCTTGGAAACCTCTTTCAGTGCCTGACCACCCTTTCAATAATGGTTTCTATTATTCAGACCTCCCTTGGCTCAGCTTTGAATCATTTTCACATTTCCTGTCACTGCATCCAAGGCAGAAGACATCAGTGCCTCCCTCTCTACTTCCCCTCCCGAGGAAGTTGAAGAGACCTAAAAGGAGGCACTTTCCCCTCACTTCCTGAGCTTTCTTCAGTGCCTTTTCTCTAATACTTTTGCTTAGGTGGGTGGAATTCCAAGAGTGAATGGCAGGTCTCTCCTGCATGGATAAAAAAATCTGATAAATGTATCTTCTGTGTCTTTCACCACATGAGCAATTAATAGTGTTAGCATCTGACTAATCAAAATCAGAGTTCACAGAAGACCACATTAGTTTATATGGGGGAAGCCTAAGACTTGCAGTGTTATTGATCAAGCAGAGTAGGACAAGAATGCTAAATGTTCTCTGAGGGCATAGCTGAGTTTCCTGTGAACTACAGATGAATTCAGGTTTGTTCTCAGTTCCTAGTGAAACAATTCATGATATCAGCAACAAGCCTAGTGATTAAGGAAAATATCAGACTAATTTTTTATTGTTACCTTTTTGCAGTGCCTTTATGCGACATGCAAGATCCCTGTGAGAAAAGGGTGATTTTAAAAGTTACAGTTTTATTTATTTTTTCTTTTCCTGCTATTATATTTTCTCAATTAATTAATGTTTGTTTCTTTCCTAATTCATTCCTTCCCTCTGTATTTTATTCAATGAAAAAATCTTCATATCTCCCAACAGTTTTGCCTCATTTCCTTCTGTAGTATGTACACTAAAATAATCACTCCTAAGACAGTGAATATGGTTGCTAACAGAACATCATCGGGCTTTAGAGCTAAATATCACAATGAGGTTAATGACAGATGGGAAATGCTCATACATTGCAGTCATGGTTTCAGTCTGTCTGCAAACACAGTTTGCATTACTTTATGTTTTGCTTTGAAAGAACCTCAACAGCTTGGGTTTCTTTTTAAGGTTAAGGTTAAAACCTATGAAATCTGAATATACCATTGCATCAGTACTGAAGCAAAGCAAAGCACGTATGTCCTGTTGTATGGGTGTCTGATTTTCCTCAGCTGAAAGCTCAAGCCAAAAGAAGAGATGTAGATTGTTTTTTGGTTTTGTTAATGATTTCTGAGGTTTTTTTTTCACAGTCAGTAATAGTCCAAAATTCTTGGTTTACCACATTCTTGTCACATATATAACCCTCCTATTTTTCTGAAAAACTGTCATTTTCCATCAGAGGGAGACGTGCACTCCATTAAAATACTTAATCTACAGTGTCTAGGGGGAGATGTCAGGTGTCCTGCCTGGCAGCAGGAGGGCAGGTCCTCAGGGACGGCTTTGGCACTCTTGCATTCAAAGCCATCCATATAATTTAGCCCAGCTTGCCTTAACGAAGATTTTATGCCATGCAGAAGAATGATCACGCTGCCTTCCAGGCCACCTCCACACAGGTAATAATTTCTTCCTGCTCTCTGCAGATATCTATCCAACTCTGTCTCAATTGTCCCAGACCTTCCTAGCCTGGGTGAGAAAGATTTCTCTTGCACTTTCCTGGTTCTGTCAACTGGTTTTATTGTAGGCAGCCTACTAAGGCCAAATCCTCATTTTACTATAATAGCTAGTCTTGAAACATTCAGACCTCAAGCATTTCCACTCTCAGTGGAGTGGAGTTAAAAAAACCCAAACTAGTACACCAATTCTTGGAAGTGTTTGATGGCATGATATGCCTGCTAACACATGATGTACTGCACTGCTGTTCAGAAAGCGATGTGTGTGACGCACAACAGATGCCCTGTAGCCAACCCTGAGTAAACTTTACAAATGGCTGAGTGACTGCCTAAGCCCAGTTATATCTATTGCTTTGCAGCCCTAGAGATGAATTAGCAAAAGAGGTCCAAGATGATAGCAGCTACTGGCAAGTATATGTAGGCTTAAGTCATAAGGCAGAGCCTTGAGATCAGTGCTCCTATTCCTGTAGAACTCTAATGGACTGTAGGAAAATAGAGTTCTAGTGAGTTCTGGTGAGATGAAGAGGAAAAGAAGAAGCCAACCTGCCTCCTTTAGAAAGCTGTTAAAAGTTCTTCCTTGCTGGGGCTGATGGAGATTTGTTCTTACAACATTACACAGGGAATGGGCATATGGGTTTAATACTCTTAGAAATAAGATCTCTCCAAACCCATACAAAGAGGTCCTTTAAGCGTAGCTAGCATGTCTTACATTCTTGGTGCGCATGGAGGGGTTAAGAAATCAGCATACTCCATGGCCACAGGGATCACATGGGTAGGATTTCCCCTCAAGAGAAATATTTCGTTCATCCCAGGAGGGAGCTTGCATGCACATTAACATCTCTGCAGCATGAACAATAGTAGATTAGGACCCTGGCAATAGCCAGGGAGTGGGCCAATGCAACAGTGTAAACATATCTTTTGAGTCTGCAATGTTCAGTAACAGTCCACAGTTCTTCTCTTCCATCTTGTCCAAATGAGCTTCTTTTGGCTTTAGGCCATTTCTCCATGATAATGTCAATGGCTTTAGCAATGCTAAACAGGCTGTGCCTGTTATCTTCACATCTTTTTTTTCTTTTTGCATTTTTTCATTGTTACAGCTGCTCAGCCAAACCATCAACAATTTATTTCCCACAAACTAAATTGAGCCAATAACATTATAATCCAGTATAAACAGAGAAGCAGTTGATTCCAATTAGGCAAAAGTTTCAGTGTTTCCAGGCTTACAGCCAGTTTGTGGTTTATGAAATTTAACTAAGTTAAAGCTTAATCAGTTTGCTACTAAAAAAAAAATGTAGCCAACAATATCCTTGGATATTGGAGTGTCAATGAGGAATGGATAAAAAGATCTTGGTGATGATTTTTCGATTTTTTACAACAGCCATCCCGAGCCACTGACAGTAGGGAATTGCAAAAATAACAACTTTACCATTATACAGGTGAACCAAGTTGCATAACAGCAAGCAGCAGGAACAAACTTACAAAGAATTCTGTCTTGCTGTTACTTTGCAGTTACCTCAATGCGGAAAAGAAAGCAGCCAGGTAGACAATTCTCACAAAATATGCCCCAAGGCTGGTGCTGCAGTTAAGGGAATGAATACATTTAGAAAGCTATGCTGATATTTCAAATCCTGAAAGAAACGGTAAGAGCTGGAAACTCTGAGAAAAAATATAATAGTGTAAGTGTTTTGGAATCAACATACAAACATGTAAATGAAGGTTTAATGTTAATGAAGTTAGGAAAGACTGAATAACTCCTGATGATACTCTTGAAGACTTACACTGTATATGCTAATGTTTACTTCATTACAGAGTACCAACAATGTTTTTGGATTGTAATATGGGCAATGCTGTTGGCATAACAGCTGGATAACAATTAAAAAGTGTGGGGTTTATTCTCATGCAAAATTCATCACTGTAATATTGCTAATGGAGAAAAATCCAAATGAGAGTCCTCTTCCTTTATAGCTTTTTTTTTTGGCAGCGCTATTCTGACAATTATATAAAGGTGCACACAGTATGCTGTGCAAAATTTAGAAGGACTACTCTAACAACCAGTACAATATGGAGAGTTTGAGAGTGGTTTAGTCCACTCAACCCATCTTTCCTTATTTTTTCCTAGCTGTCCATTTAGAACAGATTTTCCAGAGAAATTGTGGAGTCTCCCTCACAGGAATTATTCCAGAACTGCCTGGAGGCAATCCTGTGTCATGTGCTCTAGGATGACCTTGCTTGTGGACCCACAGAATTAGGAGTGGACCCATTCTGATTCTGTGGTTTATTCAGCGCTTAATATTTATATCTTTCTGTTCCTGGTAATCTCCAAAAGATACAGAGAGGTTGGACCCAAAGAGGAACTCAACACTTAAAGTTACATTTAGGGACATTTTCAAAATGCAGACACAGAATGAGACCTTAAAGCCCAAAGACAAGATTTGTGACAACAGTAAGGTTGTCCTGCTTTACTCAGTGGATGGTCAGGGCTTTCATTTATCACAGAGACCTGTGAGATCAGAATTTGCATCTAAGCAGCTCACTTTCACTTCTGTTATTCTGTGCGCATGCAGAACATCGACTGAGATATTTTTGGGTCAAACTGTCATTGTTTTACCTGTGCTGCAATCTCATTATATTGAAGTAGCTATAGAAGGGTTATCGCACAGCAGTGACCCACATTGCTTTTAAGTAAATTTCCTCCAAGTCTCCAGATTCAATGTGAAAGTACAGGGAAGAAAAACTTATAGGCAATGCTGGTATGAATTCTTATTGTTTTAATCCCATTCAGAGACCCTGTTAAGAAAGGCTGCCACATTCAGCAAGAACATCTACAACAGTCACGTTTTAACTACTGTAATGTGATATCTAATTTATCTAGCTGAAATGCCTGAGGTAAGGGTTAATTTAGGGCTTCCTGATTCTTCCATAAAAGATATTATGAAAGTAATATAGCATAAATGAAAGCCTGTATACGTACTTTAATTTAAAGTTTGTGTCTGTGTAATTGCTCCAACAGTGCACCAACAAATCTGTAAATACAGTTTGAGTAAACGTTATAAACCTAAACACAGCAGCTGTTAAATCTCTTAACATCTGTAAAGCTTCTTTCAAACACTGGGAAACCTGCTCCCTCTCATGATTAACTCCTTGTTGGGTAATGTAATATAGCATGGATACACCAACTGGTGGGACTTTTTTTATTTCAGGAGTTATTTTCCCACTTTAGTTGGAAACTTGTTTTTTCCTTTTGCGAGGCAGTAACCTAGCAGGATTAGAAGTAGTGTACACATTTGATTTTCTGAGAGAAGTTAAAACCATGCTTCTAATATATGCTTTGCCTTATTTATAAATAATCGCAATTGTTCTAAATGTTCCAAAAAAAGGTCTATGGAACTAGGGAATATATGGAAATTATAAACAGGATGATACCAGTTTATTAATATTATTTTTACTAAGGCTTTAGATAAAATTACTGTTTATTTCCAAACAAAAATCTGTGTACCTTGAGAAACAGAAAATCAGAATCCTTTTTGGCACAGTAAGTCAACACCAGAGTCAATAGCTTTGTTCTTCATTTATAGAGATCTACCTCTCAACAGTGAATTATGAGACAATATAATAAATCTACATCAAACTGTCTTTACTTTTATACAAACTGAGTCTTACTCTGTCAGTCTTGTCAACACTGCTGAATATTAATGGGAATAAAGTTAATTGCTGGGTGTATAAAGGTCTGATGCAGTCAAAGTGAAAGAAAGCACCTAACAGAAATCTGTCAATTTTGACAAGCTGTAATTTATTTCTACTTCATGATATGTGCTGACACGTTTCAAACCTTACTCTAGTCTTTATCATACATTGCAATTATTATAATTCACAGCGACATTTGACACGGAGGTTGGGACCTAGTTTACCGTATATAAAAGAGTTTACATTTCAGGGAATTCACTTGCTAACTCCAGCATGTATTTCTCATTGTAAATCCAATTGTTTCCACTCAAAGTGAACATGCACAGTAAATTTTGTGACTTGCATGGCTTAAGAAAAGAAATAGCACATTGCTTTAGCTGAAATATAAAGTGTTTATGACAAAATATTTACAGATATTTAAAAACTAAGATTGCATTTCAGTGTGACTGTACAATTAAGTAAGTTTTATAATATTAGACACTGGTGACATATAAGCCTGGTGGATTTTTTGGAGTATTTTTATAACTAATCACAATTGGTATTAAGTGTTGTTAGCGGTACCATCAACAGCATAATGGAAGTTAACTCAGTTTAGTCCCTGAACTTTTGCTCCTCTGTTACTTAGTATAGTTTATAAGAAAGTTGTTGATGAGTATTCAGTTCTCGGACAGAAGAAAAATTCCCAAGAGACTGAGTTTATGGTGAATGTCTCTAGATCAATAACCCTAGTTTTGAAGTCTGGGTTTATTATGAGCCTCATCATTTCTAATGCTCAATAACTGTAACTCGCAAATACAAATATCTCTGTTTAAAATGATATCAATCTAGAAAGGATCAAAAAGATTGTAATGGTCATCTAAAACATCAGCTTTTCAAAAAATTTAAAATACTTCAGAAGATCCTATAATTTTAATAGTAGCACCTGTGAGTTATGATCAATTGGTATACTTTAAATTAACTACACATCTTTATTTGTCTTGACTGTACCTTTGCCTTCTCAGGCCAACAGCTTGTCATCAAGCAACTATCAATGTTCTTCCTGCCATATAAGTACCTTTTAAGAGAAACGTGATCTGCATTTTCACAAAAGCTCCAAATTCCAATTTAATTCACTGAGATCAGAGTCGGTATTTTCTTCCTGCTTCTCAAGACAATTGCACTAACACTGTAGAGACATTTAGAGAACCATAAACAGACAAAACAACAACAATAATAATAGTAATGATAATAATAATAATTTCACAGGGAATAACAGAAAGACCTATGTAAGATATCCACTTATCTTCTCTCAACAGAGCACATTTTCAGCTGCTTCTAAGCCATCAACTGGCTTTACTGAGAAAATGGTAGAGCCATCCACAGCATCACACCAGGGCAATCATACATGGAGGACTAGATTAAGCTGAGATATTGCATTTTTTTTTTTTTTTTAGGAAGGCTTTGGGCTTTCTGTGGATTCTTATCATGGCAGAGCACAGAATAGTAAGCTGAAACCATTGCTGTGTGTCTATTTACATCGATATATGATGGATGTCAAGGAATGATGTTAGAGGAGAGAGAAGTAGGAATGTTTTCTATCAACCACAAGGACTGAATCTAGAAAAGTTTAGGGTCACCAGAGGAAGGGAAGTGCAGAATAGTTTACAATATTTTAGATATAATTTACTGATATGCTTTTTTGAGTAAAAACTCTAAAGGGAAGATTTGTGAAGCTACTATTGTTTGAGTCTTACATATGCTTGTTAGCCAGAACCCCTTCTGTCTTCCATTCCTTTTGCAGCCATTTGTTTTTTGTCAATAGAAGTAAACAGAAAACATAAATGTCTCTGCAAACATTTAATTATATACAGGAAGAGGGTGTTGATTTGTTTTCATGATAAAAGACACTAGTTTTTTACAGAAATATAATGGAATAAAACTGTGGCAAAATCATGTTGCCTTAGTGGACATCTCTATTGTGCATTTCTCTGTGAATTTTATTTGAAATAGTGAAACTGTCTTACAGTGAAGGCGTTTGAATGCTTTTTTCCCCACATCTTTTTCTAAGTGGTGCTAGAACTATTAAGATTTAAAGGTTGCATTTCGAAGTTGTTAATGGTTTACATCATTATTTTTAGACATATAGACAACAATAAGAAGAAAGAAATACTGTAAAAAAGACATCTGAATCTGAAAATTCAGATTAATATATGTGTTTTTTAAAAAAATTGGGTATTCCAGAGAGGATTCTCCATTTCATTATTTGCAGTACTGCACTAGAACTCCAAGTTTACCAAACAGATGAAAAGTAGTGACTTGGGTCGCTATATGAGAACAGTAATATCTAAAAGCATTTTTTTGGTCTTTACAGAATAATAAACATTAAAACGTGGAAACTATTAACCCTGCAATTTACAACTGAAGCAAATCTTTAGTGCAAGTTACGTTATAACCTCTCCATTATGTCATTCTCAGTATCCCTTGTGCCAAGTACCCATTTAACCATGTGATTAGGCCAAGGTTTCTGCAGCCTTTACCAAAGATACTTCTGAAACAGTTCCCCTATGGCAAATGAGCAAATGCAGTACATTCCAGGATTAATACATTGCACATGTCCTTCCCTTCTGAATCATTTCACTTGAACACACATATACTTACTGAAATCCAGATTGCTTAGAAAGTAAGTCCCTGAAGTATTGTTCATCTCAGCTACAAGGATCTGGATGAAACATTTAGAGCTGATCCTGGTTTAATTACCATGATCTAAAATAATTTCAACAGACACTTATAATAAATCCCTGCATATAACAAAGCTAGTTATAGCAGCTACTTGTCTGGAATTCATGATCTGATCCCACTGCCTACTGAGCGCATGTCAGAATAAAAAATAGTGATGAATTATATGTTCACTAGAGCAATAGTGTGTCAAAGTTTGGAGTGATGTGGCACATGACACTTCTTTTCCTCACTGGCTGGCCCTTCCAGCTGTGGTTGTGAAACATACTTATGGTTATAAGGTAAAAGTTCCACCTTTTTTGATCCAGAAAAGCATTGTCACTGAAAATTCAATTTTATTATTACCAACAACTTCTTTTAGTCATAATTTCTTAGCACTTAGGGAATTAAGCAAAGAATTCAGCATTTGTCCATGGGACACGGGATCAAATCTACTATACATAAACACCTTGTAAATCTGCCAGAAGGCATACATCTGAACTCCAAAACCTTTCTTTTTTCTTTGCTAGACATGCTAGGAAATGTTATGCTTTTAATAAGGACCTGGCTTGTTTTCAGGCTCATCTTTTTGTTAAGGGAGAAGTGAAAGCAAAAGCCTTGGAAGTAGTTAGAAAAACAGTGTAATCACCAAGATACCATTATTCTGTCTCTTGTAGCTTTTATATTTGTGCTTCTCAAAGCTATGGACAGCAAATTACTCAAGTGATACCTGAGCTGCATAAAGAAGATTGAGTCTGGGCTGTTAATGATCTTTTCACTCTGTTAAGGTGTTTCTCTGTAAAAAGCTCACATGTAGCTCAGATGCTGGGTGTCTGTATTATTCCCAGGTACCCAACAAAATAGAGAGATGGAAAGTGTCCTTCATTTCAGATACAGTACTGCTGAAAGAAATCTTATTTTTGTATGAATTTTTTTTTTTAAGAAGGAGTTGGAAAACCAACTTTAGCCTTCAGCCAAGGGCAAGGGAAGAAGTCACACAGTGCAGGTAGCAGATTTCTCATCTGTGGGCTTAAGGCTCCTCCAGGCATTTCAATTTATAAAATAGTGTCATCATACATCCCAGTAAATACATAGTTCATTCCAGTAGAACACCTTGATGAATAAATCAATTTTAGATTTTAAACTTCTTCTGTTAAAAAAGATACTAATCTCTTCTTTCTCTCCTAGGAAGGTTTATCACAGAAAACCTCTGCTAAAAGAAAAAAAAAAAAAAAAAAGAGGTGGATTATCACTAACTGACATGGATGTAGGAAACTGTCACACTGACCCAAATTCTTTCTCAAGAAAACAAGATAAACATTGAAGATATTCATACTGTTTTGGTAGCACATTAAGTAATAAAAATATTTATTTAGGAAATATTATTAGACATCTCCTTGAAACAAAAAGAAATTTTTAAAAAGAGTTCATCTATGGCAACCTCAAGAAATCGATTTTTTTGCTTTTTAATTAATAGGCTAAATAACTTAGCAAAACCCATTGAGAATAACAGTCTTATAGGTAGACAGCATAAAACCAAAATTGTGCTTTTTTCTACTGATTTTTTTTCCTGGAATCCAACCCCAAAGGACAACCTAGAATACTGAAAGGAAAGGGAAAAAAACTATTCACTCCATGAAAAGACACACAGCTTAACTTAGTTCAGTTTATTTTAGTTCAGAAGAAATAAATATTTGCATGCATGAAGGTAATGGAAGCATTTTATTTTGCTTTTCCTCTGATTTCAATAAATCTAACTGCATGCTTGCATGCTTCCTTGCATGCTTGGAAACATCTCACACAGTAGATCTCCATGACGAAAAAGTAACTTCAGACATTTATAGAACAAAGTGATTACAGAACCTTTACACAGTATTTGTGGGGAATCACTTGAACAGATCATGGTGATCCCTTTTTCTAGTGGGTGGCAGAAGATGCACATCTGTGGGGAAGCCAATAGCACAGAAATCTGCCTGACATAAAGTAAAAGAGCAGTTCTGATTGGGAAGTCTAGAACAAGCAAATGCCTGGTCCACACTGATCTTAAACTTGGGATGATATCTGCCTTAAAAAAGAAAACATTTTAATATTTCCTCTTTTGCTGTGGACTACCCGCATCACTGCTTGGAATAATTTGCAAAACATCCTTCAGGCAGCATTTAACCTATCTAAATGCAGAAAGATGAATTTGGAATGCTATCAAAGCACATAAAGAATAAAAGAACCATTTTGTTTCAGCAGCAGCACAAGAGACCTGTTTTTCATTATGCATGTGAAATGTTTAATTTAAACTGTTAATGGTTGACCAGGTCTGGCCTGGAGCTATGGAGAACTGGGGGAAACATCCACAAACAAAATCTCTTCTACCACCCTTCATTTTTTACTTCTCCAAAGTCAAAGAGAGAGAGAGAGAGAGAAAAACATTTCTAGAAAATATAAAGATTGCTTATGTGATCTGTGTTTCTCCCTGATTGTGCAGAGAAAAAATTTAAAAAGTGGATTGCTCATACAAAGAAGCCTAGCAACCTTAGGGTTACCTGTACTAAAATTGTAAGGAATACCTTCCAATGGAGCCTGGAGTCAGAGGTTACGAGGGGAGCACACACAAAGCATTCATGCAAAAGGTATCTTGGATGTCTGTGGTTTGCAGATGTTCAGGTGCATGTGGTGAGCTTTGCACAGAGCAATCCCAGCCTCAGCATGGGGCCCAACTGCATCTCTCAGATGAAGGGAGATTGCCACTATTCAAAAGAGGGTTTGCATATTTTATCAATAAATGACACTATTAAAGTGCATTTATAATTCACAATAGATGAGTTTATTTTAATAAACAAATAAATATTACTTCAATAAGAAAATAACTAATATAGAATCCATGCCCTGTGTATGCTTCCAAAATTAAACTAGCATATATACAGTTCAAACAGAAGGCAAAAGTTCAAGATCTTCTTTGCCTAAAGCATTTATATTTTCCAGTGAGATTAATGATTGTCCAACTCTGTTAGTGGCATAGAAATTTCAAATGTTTCCTATCCCAGTGTGAGAAAGAAGAAATTTAATTTTCAAGAGACAAAATAATTTTACTGCTTATTCATAGTTTCTCTGGTAAAGTAATAAATTATACTGTTATAGGTAACTAAACTAAAAGACAGCAAACATAGAAGAATAAACATATATGATTTCTACCTTAGCACCAGAGTCTAGAAAAGCATTACAATTTTAGCCATAAATTATTCAGAATGTAATACTCTCAGAGTACCTTAATAATGGGCAATAAAAGTGAGTATTATTACCCCAAATTAAATGGTATTCAGTATTATAGTCTTATAAAATACCCTTCCCAGGGCTGAAAATTATATTCCATAACAATCTTTTAGGAATTCAGCAAAACTTCCTCAATGACAACTGGTGACCTTTGTTTCCCTTTGAGGCCTGTCATGGTTTGTTTAACTACAGATTTAAAAAAGGTAAATAGACAATTATTTCTCTTCCTTTTTGCAGTTTGATCTGATGGAAACTCAGCTTACGAAGCAATTGATATTAGACTTTCTTGTTAATATGCAGGCAAAATACTGCTTCTCATATCAAAATGGACCTTGGGAAGTCCTATTTCTTGGAAGCTGCAACTAATTCTTTTTTCTTTCTGTTCCAAGTACTTTGGAATTAGTAAACCAAATGAAATGGTGTTTTAGTCAGACTGTCCCAAATCCAGGGGCAACAAAGGACTAATTCACATCTTTACATTTTAATGACTTTTTCTGATTTTAAGCTACCCGAGTGACCGTACTGGAAAGAAATTACTGTGATATATGGGACCAGAACTAAAAGGCAAGAAGAGATGAAAATGAACCTAATGTAATTTACCAGTGTCTTAAAGATGAGACCTCCTTCAGAATAACATCACTTTAACAACAACAGGACCACTAGTTTATGTAAGCGTAATTTTAAAATACTGTAACTATTCTTTGTTAAAGTATAAAAAAAAAGACCTGAAAATTATTTTTCTGCCTTCAGTGGTACACATTGTACATATCGTGAAATGGATGTTCATGTGGAATGGGTCAGGAAAGCTGGCAAAGGTTTTTCTTACACTTAATTCTTAATACTTGCTTAAATTAATTTAAAATTAATTAATTAACAATCTGAAATTTTAGGAGTTGAAAATCCATGTTAAATTTGAAGACTTCTATTTCTAAATAAAACAATGAATTAAATAATGCATGTTGAAGTTACAATTTTTTTTTACTGAAAAAAGTCAAGTAAGAGAGTGGTAGAATGATACATGTATTGGCTGAGCAGTTAGCATGATAAAACTTAAATGCATTGTCCTTGTACTTCCAGTAGATGGCAGGTATAGTACTTCAAACTTTTAAAAAGTCATAAAACTCAAACTTTTTAAAACAATAATATACTATTATCTGGGAAATTTTACTTATAATACGACCCTTTCCATATGCATGTATTTTACATTTAATATCATTATGGAAGATATGCCAAGATGAAAATAAATGTTTAATACAAACACATTAAGTACTGAAAACAAATTATAAATAAATACAAAATAGAAAGAATGGACTGGACAACATGCATAGAGAACTGGAATGTTCAGAATAATATTCACAATAAAATAAAAGCCACAAATGGCAATCTTAAACAGGAACTTCAAAGCCTTTGTTTTTATTTTTATTTTTCATAAATTTGCCTCTTTCTAAAGCAATGGTTGTATCTTTTTCCATAACGGAACTTTCAATTTTCTGTTACGTGTCACTGCAACACTAAGAACCATGTTATGACAGTCAAGCATTTATAAATTCAGAGATTCAAGCAGTAAGGTTCTTGGTTAAACCAAGATAAACATACACAAGAAATGATGACTCTTTTTTTACTGCAAGATCGAGTTATAAAACTGTTCTTGAAGCAGAGGAGTTCCTCCTCTCTCAGAACACAGAACAGCAAATATTAAGTTACAGATTAGGGACAAAACCTTTAATTTTCTTTCCATTGTTCAGTATATGACTCCATGCCTTGTTCATTGCACATTGCTTCAAACTACTCTGAAGTCTATCCTGCAAGTGCTTATCTGTGCGCTATTCAACTTAAGAATGTCCTCAATGCCACTTTTTCTTGACTAAGTTTTAGTTGGTTGGCTTTCTGATATCATCTCTGTTTTAGAAAGGCGGAAACAGACATACTTTGAAATTAAGGTCAAAAGTATTTGGAAATCTTCCTTGGATTGTCTGATGGTTTTTTGTAGTGGTGGTACACGTTACACATTATAATAGCACAAATATGTCAAAAAGATATTTTATTAATTTTTTTCAGTCATGCTTGCAACTTGAATGCAAGCCAAGATAATTGTACACCTAGTGAGAATTTATGGGATTGATGGTTTAAAGGAAAAGACTAATATAATACACAAGCTGCCATAAAAATCACCTAAACAGAAATTTTCAGGCAGATCTCCCCATTATCATAATGAAACCATATCTTGTGTTCTTTCTATTCCATGCCTCATTCTACCTTCTGCACAAAAGAGAACAGCGCCTACTTTTTAGTAATTTTCTGTAGTTGTCCACTGTTTGGTCACACAGCACTGAAAGAAGGAGCAGAATAATAACAGCAGCATGTTTACTGCCCTTGGTTTCTCATCTCAGACTCACCATGTGAATATTAATTATGCTATTTCCTGTTTTGGACCTCATGTCCTCCAGCCACCTCTCATGAAATTTCAGACAGTTTATCTTTGTACTTAGTAAATTCTTCTGTCCTCTAACCAATATTGGCATTCATTGTTTTTCCTCTTCGTTTGCTTTCTATCCAACCTTCTCCCTGGCTTCTTATGCCCAGCTGTCTGCTAGACTATTTCACTTCTTCCCCCACATTCTGTGCCAGGCCAAATCATCTTCTGTAGTTCTTATCCCTCCTCCTACCTTCCCTGAAAACAATGTACTGCTATCTTGTTTCAATATTCCTATGTAATCAATTTTGACTTTGATTTTGACTTTCATTTTGTTTCAGCAATTCATTGCCTGTCTTTAATGTTCCACAGTTTGGACACCTGTGTCCTTTCTCCTGCCTATACTGTTTCTTCTGGATTCAGGAGCTCTGAGTCCCTTCACTTCAGTTTTAAGATGCCAGACTTGCATGAGATGCCTTCCTTACTTTTGTTGAAAACCACAAAACACCGTATAATGAAATAAACCAGTAACAGAGGATCATGAACACATCAACACTTAGCCCACAGCCTAATATTGACTTTCTAAATGAAGAAGCTCATGAAAGGAAACCTGGCTTTTGTCGTGTACTCTAAAGTTTGCCTGCTCAGTTCCAGGGTGAAGATGGCAAAAGCCCCATCTTGTCAGTAATAAGAGGTGTGAGAGACATAAGCAATGATGGCATCAATAATTATGAAACATCTAGTGAGCATGCACAAAGTGACATTCCCTAAAATCCTGTTACTTTAACAATTTTCCTATTTAAAAGAAATTGGAAGAATTTTTTTAGTAATAAAATGCTGTCAAATCTCCTGTTTATAAATATGTTAGTTGCAAAGTTTTTCAAGGAAAAGATCAGGAAAGTTTTTTCCCTTGGCTTCATTCTTGGAAACCATGCAATTAGTTTTGGTTAAATTACAAAATAAATTCTCATGCAGGTGCCAAACATGAAAGACTTCAGTGAAACAAATAAATTAAATAGCGTTGTATGACACAAATAACAGAGAAGTAACCTTAGTAAAAAGTAGAAAACCTTGATGATAACCAGGTCTGCATTTAATATGTGTTCACAGAAAGCACAGGGTAGCCACAGCTTACAAAAACCCCCACTGCTCATACCCTTCCCAGTGTTCCATCTGCACTCTGCCTGCTTCCTGCCTTGGCCATTGCACTGAGGTCATAACTTGGATCACAAGAGTTGCTTTGATTTGAGTAGGAGAGTGATTTCTAGTGAACACAATTATGACTTTATTGCAATCTTATTTATTTATCAAGAGTACACAAATTTTCTCTTTTGTAGTTAGGAGTTACAATGTTTGTCTGGGCTGCCATGCCCCAGTTAACAATCAGAACAAAAAGCTGCTTCCAAGCTTGAAATTCTGCGGCATTTCCTTCATTTTTTGACAGATATTTTGCTGTCCCCTCACGCACATAGATATAACATGCAATATAATCACTTAATTAATCCACATTCAGATACAATTTTTAAAAAACACTGAGAGGTTTCCTCTAATTATAAATACCATAAAAATATAGGTATCAATTATACATCCACGGCAACTGCTTAAGTCCTCAGACAGTAGCCACATCTACAAGAATGTGAAACCAATACTAGCTTTTTAAAAGTGGAAATTCTTTAAATAAAAATTTGTGAGTTTGCACATGTCATAAAAAATTCTAGCTAATCAGTTTTTATTTAAATGGGTTACTGCATATACATGTTACATACAGGCTATGCAAAATAACAAAAGGACACTGTTCAAATGTGAAAAGGACAATTTTCTTTTTGGATAATAAAGATGCCCAAAGATGATGAAAGGACAGGATTTTTCATTAGAACTAAGTAGCAATATTAACCTCAGCCATCTTCCAGGTTTTTTGGTCACTTGACTTCACTTGGGAAAAATAATCTGTCCCTGAAAATATAGAAGGAAAGGTGAGAAATAAAAGAACAAAAGACTTCAGGAAGTAGGCCAAAACAAAAAATGTTCACTACCTAATAATATTGCAAGACTTTGTCAGCCTGATTCAGTCCAGAGCCTTGAATCTATTCCCTGTGAACATATTACTGTTAAAAAAAGAGAGAATGGAGCTTTAACATGGCACTCTGTAGTCAGTTTATTTCACAAGTGTTGAAGGCTAGTTGAGAAAGTGGAAAATTTTTGAAGATCTTGTCACATGCTCTAAATATGTCAAACAGATCTAGAACTAAAGCTTTGAATGCGTATTTAGGGATAGCACCATACAACAATAACTTTTTTTTTACACTGCTCTTACAGCATGGTAGCAGTGAATGTATCCTGAATGCTTTGCCTTTGTTTGATTATCAACTGCAAAATATTTCTGAGGAATTAATTTCCATCACATTTTCCTTCTTTTTCGTATTACCATACAGCAGCACAAAACCACAGAAAATTGCAAAATTCTCCTTTAATGCAAATCTTCAATATGTCACAAGCATATAAAGCAGTAAGCCCCACAGAAGATGCACAGTAACACATGACAAAGATAAATGCAAAAGAGAACAATATCTGAAGCCAAATTAATTTATGCAATATCCTGTGTACATCAATGTGAATATACTGCCATGTAAATTTTCAGTAAATATTATGAAATTTTAAAAGTCCTAAAAATTAAAAAAAACCCCTCCACCCAACAATGAAAAAACCCAGAAATTATCTTGTTTGTGTAGTTTCAATAAACTGCAATGGGATACTGTTCAGTGTTACTAGCAATATAAGGATAAAAAAAACCCAAACAACCACGACCCCCACAAAAACAGATGTGAAACCCAAACCCTAAGTGACCCACAAATCCTGGTGGTCAGGACTGTGAGTCCTTTCACTGGAAAACCACACCAACAGTTTTACTACCTTCTTTCTCCTGAAATATTAAGCTCAGTCTTTTGTCACCTGTTCTGTCAGCACGGCATAATAAAGATATTTTTTCCCCCCAAATAAAGGTCTTTAACTGAAATGTTCCAGGCTGCTACACATGTGTGGTGGAAATGGGCCTGGCCTAACCATTTTTCCTCCCTGCCCTGTGACAAATGCAGCAGAGAATATCACTACCTCTAGAAGCTCTGCCCAGACAGAGCTGTCAGGCAGCCCAGGGCTTCTTGTTTACATGTAGATGTCAAAACCAAGTTTCCTGTTCTCTAGAGGTTTAGGCCAAAAATCTAATCACAAACACATGCATGGAAGTGGTAGCCATCAGTCTTAGGAAATTAGGTCATTGAATTATAAGGAAAAAATGTTCTGAAGTAGACATTTACTGGGATTTTCAAAATTATTTAAAAAATAGAAGTTAGCTCTCTCTGAAACTAGAGTGTGACCAGACTAACAAGCCCATTTTGAAAACACTAAAATTCTTTTAAAAAACCATGAATGAATGCTGGCAGAATTTCCCCAAACAATGATAGTGGAATACAGGACTGGAGAACATGTTTATTCAATGTGCCTGTATAGACAATGGAGAGAGACAAGAAGCCCCAGAGGCTGAGTTAGTTCATAAAACAGAGAGTGCCTCTCTCACCACTGACTATATAAGACACCTAAAATAATTCACTTAAAGGAGCCTTTGCTAAGTGCATTGAAAAACATGGTATTCATCTGAACTAATGGACAAAGAATCTCTAATTTGATGAGTTCAAAAAATTAAAGGGGAAGGATATAAAGTTGTTCAGTAGTAGTGTGGGCCAGATACAGGATTTTGGATAACTTTTCAATAGCACTGAAACAGGGAAGGAGCACTGAAGCAAGAAATCAAATATAAACTAACTTAATGTGCATGGCCTTAGATATCTGGAGTCTTATTTATTCAATTGTTTCTGAAGTCACTGTCAAACTTTTCCAGAACAAAGTTACTATTAAGAGGGAGTAAAGAGAAATAATAATTTTCTTGATATTACAAAGATGGAAATTTTATATATGAACAACAAATGAGGACAAATATTTTCAGTCCTGAAAGGTTTCAATGTTTTTTGTTGATGTGAAAAAAAGATAGCTGAATGAAGAACAGAGGCATCTGAAGGGTGTGGTGAACTGACTCTAGCTAGACACCAGATGCCCACCAAAGCTTCTCTGTCACTTCCCTCCTCAGCTGAGAAGACAGAATATAAAGGAAGGCTTGTGTGTCATGATAAGGACAGTGAGAGACAGCTACTATCACAGACAAAACAGGCTTGACTTGGGGAAATTAGTGCCTACTTTGGCCACATCCCCTGTTTCAGAGTGGAGTCCTCCATGACCAACAGGTGGATTTCTACTCCCTGTGGCCCCCACGGGCTGCAGAGGCCCAGCCTGACTCACCACGGTCCTCACCATGGGCTGCAGGGGAGTCACTGCTTCGGCACTTGGGGCGCCTTCTCCTCTCCTTCACTCATCTGGGTGCTGCAGAGCTGTTCCTCTCAAACATTCTCACTCCTCTCTTCTGACTTCTGTGAGTCTGTGCAGGTTTTTCCCTCCCTTCTTAACTATATTTTCAGAGAGGTGTTTCCACCATCACAGCAGAGCTCGGCCTTGGCCAGTGGTGGCTCTGGCCTGGAGCCACCTGGTGTCCCTTCCTCCAAGAGCTTCCCAAAGGAGCAATGCCTGCAGACCCCTCACCACCAGAACCTTGCCACACTAACCCAGCATGAAGGCACGAGGTTACCATCAACACAGACGATCCTGGCCATGCATTTATTCTTTGAGATTATAAAGCCTATTTGCCTTAATCGTCACATCACCATGGATTTTGCTGTGAAACACACATTGGTTTAACTGTCTCTCCAGCAGTGAGTAACACTCCTCTAACTTAGGGAAGTGATTGTGTTAAAATGAAAGAAAAAAATAATAGTCTTAATTTTGAATTAATTGCTTGGAAACTGAAGTCAATGAAACTACATCTCTTCTTACATTAAAGTGTAGTTAATTGTCTGTAGGTCATAGTACTCTTGCATAAACCTGGAATCTGCAGGTTTTGCACATAAACTAACCTATTAATTTTGTCTTCACCTCGCTGTAACTAATTAAATTTTCAAATTTTCCAGGATAACTATATCCAGCTGCCATTACATTAAGGCAATTCTTGCTGTAAGCCATGCAAACAATTTTTCCTGTGTCTATTATAGAGTCTCAAGTGTCACAGGCTGGAATGTGACATAGTTGAATATTTCTATTACAATGATTTTTCAGTCCACATGTTTCAATGCTGCTTTTTTAATTATGCTTCAGAACTGGGCCAGATCACAATCGTCTGTTTTGTTCAGGGTGTAGTAAAAAAGAATTAAATATATCTCTGCTCATTTAGTTAAGAACTGCATATAAAAATGATATGAGTGAGTGTTGCAAAACAGATAATTGATATGCCTCCATTATAATTTATTCTTATTTCTAACCACCATTTCCCCCAAGGCAGAACAATACCAGTATTATGGATGTTTTTCATGCAAAGCAACCCATGTACTAACCTTTGATCATGAAATATGGTGGTTCTTAATCTTATTCTGTATCTCTACAGTTTCATTCACTGCAAGTGAAGTGCTGAATTTATAGAACAAACTGCCAGACAAATGCTACCCTGAGCAGGCTGTTCTTTGCAATATGTATATTTGAATTAGAAAGGTCAACTGCATCCAGAAAGAATGCTTAGAACTTTTGAAATCTTTAGTATCAAAAGCGTACAATGTACATAAGCACCAGAATCTCATATAAGAAGAGTCATATTGGTATAAAAGCTACAGTTTTCAAGTTTAGAATATTTACAGGATCTCAAAGAAGTATGAAATATTTTTTTTCCTTTGCAGAAAGATTTTTGTCTGTAGAAATGTCTTTAAGCAGACCACAGTTAAGTCAAATCTATTCTTTAGCCAAGATCATCTAATGGTTCTTTTCAAACTACTTTTTAAACATCTGTTTATCATGAACAGACATGAAAATTTGCTATCCATACTTCTGGCTTAAGAGTGATACCTAAGATAAACCCTAACTGGATGAATTTATTGTAGGTTTTATAACAAGTACATGTGACTGTAGTTGTTGAAGATTATTGACTGTTTGCAAATATTTTTGTCATTAAAATACATAGCACTGTGGAAAAAGAACAGAATAGGTAGGCATATCACTGAAAATTTATTTAAAGTTTTAAATAAATTTAAGAAATATTTTTGAAATCCCTGTTTAAAATTTATGTAAAGCTTTCAAGGTAGTGGGACTTCAAAATAAAATATAGTTCTATAGACCCAGCTAAAACTTTGAAATTACATTTTCAACATGGTAAGAAAACCCTGTCTCTCTTCTGCAAATAACAATCTGTTGGATAATGTTCATGAACATCATGTGATTCTTATCCCTCCAAACATTTGTTATTGTACTCATGAAGGGAATAAGGGAAGTGGTCTCAGACATTTGCAATGAAACACTTCTGTGACAACAGCTGAACTTTATCCCAGGCAGAATAAACTTTTGACGAAGAGCTCTGGCGGAAATGTTGAACATCTATCTTCATGAACAGCATACAGGATAAATAATCCAAGTGATATTATTACAAGAAGCACTTTGTGAGCGTTAACTAGAGAATTCAGAGCTTAATCCAGTTTATTACCATATATTCAACATAAAGATTTAATTTAATCTAGTGTTATAGATGAAAATTTAAATATGCCAGACTCAGGAAATATAAAATTGAGGTTCTCGCAGCCATTGGCATTGAGCCCCTTTGCAGAGGCATTGAATTTTATTAGATCAATGTTATAAGAATATGCTGCTGGCTTCAATGAAATTAAGTGACAGGTGCTGTGAAAAACATAACATTGAAGTTCCCAGCTTCCCCACACTTTCCATATCCTCTTGAATTAACATAAATATTTGTAATGAATATAATATATGGCATTCCACACTGAATTATTTTGGCTTTTGGAAAAAAGATAATTTTTCATTGGAAAGTACCTCTGTAATCTACCAACTACTGACTAAATTTAACGAGGTGTGATATACTAAATGTACTTCAAATCTTTACGTTAATAGCTGATATTTTCGGTTCCTGGTTTGTATGGGTTGTCTATTGCAAAATGCCTTAAAAGGTAGTGTATTCTAAAATTTTATTGAAACCCATGAGGTAAGGGAATTTGGGTTGATGGAAATGAGAAAAAAAAATATTTTCTGATAATTTGCTTCTCTCTTTTTCCTTCAAGGTCCCTAGAGTTTCCAGCAGAGCTTTGTATCTCTATGGTTTGTATTTGCTTACTTTTAGATACCACTGAACATACCCCAAATTGAAAAGCTACAATAAGGTCAAGTCAATACTGCAAGGCAGTGACTGTAAATGAAGGGAAACTATTGTTTTAGTTATCATAAAACAGAGTCTGCTCAACTGTTAGGGTCAAATTTTAAAATCTGAATATTTTCAAGTAAGAAATTATGATGTATTACTATAGTACTCCTTGCAATGAACTCTTCTTTCCTGTGAATCTTCTCTCTTTCCATTTCTCCATTTTTACCTTCCCCTCTTCTGCAGTTTCCTTGTGATCCCCTGCATCATTCCATTCCTTCATCCTCTCTCCTCCTGTGTAAAATACCAGGTTTCCCCATAATGTTGTCCTTAGCTCTGGCTTTTCAGTGTCATGCAGTGAAACCAAAGCAGCAGCAGCAACCAACATCAATAAATATTAAAAGATCAATGATAATTTAGGTAAGAAAGCTATTGATTCTCTGTTCCTATACACAGTCTCCCCTAAGTCATTAAATCATCATAGGTGAGGAAACTTGCACTTAAGAACACAGGAGCAGAGTTTATCGACTGTATTGTATCTTTGTCTCAACAATCCCACCTGTTTTACCTGGACCTGTGTGTGGTCTTATTATCCATGCAACAATCATTATATAATTTAGGGTAACCACAGTTTTATTTATTCAAATTATATTGGACAACAACGCTGTTGTTATAAATATATAAATATAAAATATAAATATCAAACCACATAAAAGTATGTTAAAACTGATCATAGAGAGACTAATCAACCTAGCAAGATCAGTTAGCATATTTTTAAATATCAGAGCAGAAATTCAGTAAACATTTCAGGCATATCTAGCAGTTAGATAAATTTCTATCTCAGTTTTAAAACTGCTTGTAAACCTATGTCCTTTCTGTACTATCAGACATTGCTCAGCTCACAAATAAGACTCTGTAATCCTTACTTTCTCTTGGCCACCCTGCTTGTTCTCTACTTTGTGTCCATAAGCTTTGGACACAGCTGTTGATGGACAGTTAACAGACTCTTTTTTCAGGCTGTATCCACTCACAGAATACTAGGACAATGACACCTATTCCTACAGGTCAAAATCATGGATCAATTACAGTACACATATCTGATTCTGGAATGGCAGTATTTTCATTTCCAGGACCTGATGAAGGTCCCTTTTGAACTGATGAAGAACTTCAAAGATGAGAATGAGAAGGAGTTCTGGACAGTAGTCACAAAAATATTAGTGTTGAGTAACAGTACAACTTGATGTATAAAAGAACAAAGTTTGTAAATTTGTTATGTTCGTATGTACTAATTAGAGATTAGTGCTTCAAGAAATCTGCTATTATAATTTAAAAATAACTAAAATTCTGTATAATTGATTTTCAATTGCATACATCTTTTACTAATTGGGTTATCAATTAGTTTCAAGAAAATCACCAAAATGCAGCAAACACACTAGCTGCTTATTGAAAATTATGCCCAGCTAAAAAAGTGAAAATCATGCAATGATTTCCGAAGAGGGAATACATATTATGTATTATTAGAAAGTATATAGCTCTTGGACCCAGAGATTTCAAGTCACTGTAGCATTGTAAGATGGTACTATTCAGGACTGTTTAGTGAAATGGCAGTATGCAAGTGACAGTGTCCTTCACACAGGATACTCTGTTCAGAAATCACCTAAGAAGTAGCATTAAGGAATTACTGAATTAAACCTGTGCTTTGTCTTCCTTTAGGCATGATGACTACCTCACTTCAGTATCCCCAGAATGGGATACTCAGCAGTTTCAAGCAGCAGTTACCATCTTGTTCCAGCCATACTGTGCTCCTAAGAACCAGAGAGCCAGTGAGCACAATTTGTACAAATATGCACAAACAATGCCAAGATACTCATTTTTATCTGAATGCATCAGTTATTCTATCATCAAGCCATAACAAACATCCTCAGTTCATACTTTGGGATAAACAGAGCCTGCCGTATGTCAAAATTTTTCAAGTATTGTGAGATCAGTTTGGTACACAGAGAGCAAATAAAACCAAAGAAACCTTTTCCCTCTCAAAGCAGCGCACTTTTTGCTCAAAAAAACCCCAGAGTATGCAGATATTTGGCATCAAAATGCTTTATCCTGCAATATTTCAGATTCTATATTCATTTTATCTACCTTTTATGTCAATGATCAGTTTGGTTCAGGCTGGCAAAACTGTTTGCTGACTATGGAAGCCTATCACCGGGGCAGAGTTTAACTTCCAATTCCAAGATATAAAAAAATCAGAATGTTTTGTGATCCATTTATAAAAAACACTACACTGAGTTGTACCAGATTATTGAACTTGAATTCTAAATTATTAGGTTTACTGTTTTTAAATGCTTTGTTACCAATTATCTACAACATTTACTAGAAAGCTTTTAGAAACTATGAAGCATTTTCAACAAATGGAAACATTCTTTTTAAAAAAACCCTACAGAACCAAAACAACAAACAAAAAATTTGGAAGATTTACTGTATTCACAACAACCACTTAGATCCTGAAATGTTATCATTTTCTCATGGACATAAGTAGCTTATCGGAAAATCCCTAACCAGTTGTACAGCTAACATCTGCTTCTCTCCAAATAAATACCCAGGGGCTTATCTGTGAAACTATGCTGTCACTATTTCAGATATCAGCTCCATTTTACTTACCAGTTCAGCCCTAACACCAATCCCAGATTACCAATCCCACCAGCCCTAATACCAATCCCAGATTCAGTGACATTTGCATTTCTAACCCCAGAATCCTTTTACTTTCCATCGCAGTCTACACAGTTCTTCCCAAATTTCATTCCATTGTATTTACCAGTCAGTTTTTCTCCTTTTTCCTTGGTTAATTAGTTTTCAATGCTTTGCTTTTGTTTCAGGAGAGAAATTATAGGAGCATGCAGTTCACTTTAAACATCATTTCAGCATCTCAAAACAGCAAAAAGAAAAAATGTTTTCACTTTTGTAGACCTGTCTTTAATAAAGCACATTTTGCTGCTTAGCAAGAATGCAAATAACACAGTCTGTATTCAACTGTAGAAACAGGATATGTTCACTTAATGTAAACAGATTTGGCTGCATATTCGATGTTAAAATCTTAGTCTATATAAAGAACATGTAACCCACCTCTAGACGTGAGAGCTACTCCTCGTTAAATTTGAGGTTTCTGCTCTAGCATAGAGGTGTTTGAGTAGATTGGGAATAAGTAAAATGAATGAAGTGAAAAAATTCAGGGGCAGAATGCAAAAATGGGTACTGGCCTCATTCAGCAATGAAGCACCTTTGCCCACTTAAACATTTGATCTGTTGTTTAATGCTGAAAAGATAAATTTTCAAGGATGAAAAATGGTTATCTTCAGTAGTGGCTTGGAAAGTAAACTCTTCCACAGACTCCTGCTCTGTGTTGAACTGCATATGGAGTCCTGCAGAAGTGCACAAGTGAAAGTGACCTGAGGCACAAAGGATTTATGCCAAATCACTTTCTTCCTAGACGGTGATGATTTCCTTCTGCGAAAAGATACATTTCTTACAAGGGAGAAAGAAAAATTACCAACTTTACATCCTTGAATTCATGTTGTCTGTCTTTTCGGCATCCCATTAGGAACATAACAAACAGCTAAAGGCAAATATCTTCCTGACCTTGGGAAACCAAAGAAGTTAGCTTGTGAGTAAACATTCAGTCTAAACTTGCAAACATCATTAAAGGTTACCTGTCACTTTCATGGTCTATTTATTCTAATGACTACTTGGTTTCACAGTGAAAATTTGAACTTTATTTTCAGTAGCGTTATCCAGTGACAACTTCTTTTTACTCCTTTTTTTCTTTTTTCTATTCTTTTCTCCTTGCCAAGATACACTATACTATTGAGCATGTTGCCAAGCAATCTATTTTTCAAAATACTGATCACAGAATGAGATATGATATTCCACTACCTGCCTCACAAAACCAGCAGTAAACATCTCATTGTAATCACCTGTGTTCTACTCTCTTTGTAAACATACAGGAACTAAATTTTAGGTCAACAACTTTAAACTAGAAACTACCACTATCTAAGTCAAACAGACTTACAGAATATTCTCCATTGTTTAGGTGTATTTTGCATTAATCTTTGCTGGCTGTTTGATATTTTTTAGAAATTAAAACATATATGCCATAAAATTGCTTCTGTTGAAAAGATGAAAGATAAATGGACTGTTCAAAAAATGACTAGTTACATCACAGACAGAGAAAAGTAGAAAGAAATAAAAACTTTATGAAGGGGATGTTACTCACTCCTGATGAATAGAACAGCATACCATCAATGCAATGCAGAAAGCTGAAAGAAGAGAAGATCACAGGTTCAGGAACACATCAAAGTGGAGAGTCAACTATACAGTGCATGAAAACATACAGGGACCACTATTCACCCGTCATAGTCTGGCAAGGTAGAGCAATTAGAAGTAATATTACAGCCACTGTACCTTGAGGGCAGCTTGGAGATGCTTTCATAATGTGATGTTACAGTGACATCCTCTGCTGACTGCCCTGTTCCTTTACATAGCCAGTTGCATGAACTGTGTAGCTGTGTCTGGCAAATTCATTTTTCCCCTGCAAGCTTGAGCGGTTCACGTACTGCTGAATTGATTTGTACAGGTGCAGTAAAACCTAAGCTTCCAATGTTTTTTCACCTGTTCATGTACAGATTAGCAACCAGGCATGCACTCTCTATGAGGTCAGATACTGCTGTGAATGCTTTTTCCCTTCCCTGGCATCAGCACAATTCCCCAATCTGGAAGGATCATGAAATAGATGACATTTCAGTAAGTACAACAGGCCAGGTTGTACTCAGGATCACATCATGCGGTTCCACTGAATCCTTTTATAAATGGCATTTGTATATGACAGGCTGACACAGCACTGGAGAAATCCTGCCCTCATTTATTCTCATTACAAAAGTGTATTCAACACAGCTGACCCACTAAACAAACAACTCAGCAACCTACAGCTTTTAAAAAATACTGTAACCTTTCTTTTTGAAAAAAAAAAAGTTGTATCTGTACAGATTATGTGGAGCTGCAGGTAAGTCATGACAGATGAGCTCTATCGCTTGATTTCACATACATGAGAAAACCAAGGACATGTAATTCTCAATATTGGTATTGCTACCTCTGCTCTGGTTATCTGAGGAATTGCAAAAGAGCTGCGTCATGAATGAGTGGTTTAGGTTGATCAAAGAATTGCCATCAAACACATCAGCGAAAGTAGGTTTGATATGAATTTGTAAAAGCACAACTTTAAGTCTGATGGCAAGGTTCACTATATTACTTACAATACGGATGAAATACACAAAAGAAAATAAATTTCTAATTAAGCCTGCCTAGAAGACACATAAGGGAAAGGGAGACCCTCCCACTGAGTGCTTTAGGTATTATTTTGATATCCTTTAAGACATGAGTTGTTTACTATGTCTGAGTCAAATATTTGAACTAGGCACCTCTAAGCTGTCATTGGGAGTTTAGGAAGTAAGGGGGTCCACTCTGAACCTCAGATTCACCGATGAAGCAGGGCTGCAGGATTTCCTAGTATGTTTCTCCCACATTGACTCCTGTATAGAAAAGCTGGCTAGGCCATGAGGTCATGGGAAGTTTGCAGTACTTCCCAGGCTGGAAATAAGCTGACAACAGTAAAATAGGTCCTACTAACAGGATCAAAATAAAACAACGCTACAGATGTAAATTTTGGCCAAAAAAAAGCACTTTGCAATGAAACAAGTTGTAAATCAGATCAACTGCTGAATTTTCAAACATACATGTATTATTTTCACACTACCTGTAGTAGTTCAAACAAACCTACAGGTACCACATATACCTAGCTTAAGAGTCTTTCCGTTGGTGTTTCAAACATTTACAGCTCACATTTCCACTGCCTTTGCACATCTTCAAGTGGAGGTTTTTAAGACTAAATATCGTCCTGCTATGAAGGCTGCTTGTGCAAACGGGTGGGGCTTGCATCGATACCAAAAGCTGGGAAGAGTAACTCATCCTGGTTTTGGGCGGTAGGGTGCTCCTCCTTAACACACACTGTGTTTGAAACTGGAAGCTGGTTTAGAAAAGGGATGGGTGCAACCTGTGCCTTGCTTCTTCCCAAAAGGCGCGGGGACAGCTGGAAGCGGCGGCACGATGCTGACCGGAGGTGCCGGCCGAGGCCGGGATGGAGAGCCGGACTCAGACGGGGGCTGCCGCTTCCCTGGCACTGCTTTCCGTCCTCGGGGGCAGCTGCCGCCCTGCCCTGCCCGGGAAAGGGCACCGTGCTGCCTGCCAGCGAGGGAATCTCCGACTCTCCCCGGGCTCTGCCTCCACCAGCCCCTTGAGGTACTGCCCAACGGGGATCGCGGGGCAGGAGGAGGCTCTCAGCCCCGCCAGCACCGCAGCCTGGCCAGGTGGGGACACAGAGCCGGCTCAGCCGAGCTCCGCCGCGGGGAACCAGCCGCCGCCGCCGCGCTCGCTGCTGCCCGGCCGCCCGGCAGTGCACGGCCGCCGTTTGGCGGCGGAGCGGCGCGGCCCGGCACGGCACGGCTCGGCTCGGCTCGGCCCAGCGGGGCGCTGGCCCGTCCCGGCGGAGGGCGCGGCCCGTCCCGCCCCCGCGCCGCGCACGGCGCCAGCGGCCCGAGCGGCGGCACCACCTCGGCGGCGCTGGGCTGGGCTCCCCCCGCGCGTCTTTCGTCTTTCTCGCCGCCTTTTCCTGTCTGCATCCTCCCCGGTCCTCCCCCCCTCCCCCCCCGCCATTTTCACCCGGGAGGAGCTCGGCGGGACTTTCCTGAAACTTCGCGGGGAAACTCGCCTGGCGCCTCCGGGGCGGCCGCAAACTTTTCGCGGCGGTGCCCGACTCTGCCCCTCCGTCCGTGACTCCTCGGCTCCGGCGGCGGCTCCGGCGGGAAGTTTCCGATGAGTGCCCCTCCGCTGATCCGGCCGCCCAGCCCGCTGCCGCCGCCGGGTGCTGCTGCCGGCGGCGGCGTCGCCTTCCACCTCCAGATCGGGCTGAGCCGGGAGCCCGTGCTGCTGCTGCAGGACTCCTCGGGGGACTTCAGCCTCGCCCACGTCCGGGAAATGGCTTGCTCCATCGTAGACCAGAAGGTAAGAAGAAGGCCCTAAAGCGAGCCCCCTCCCCGCCAGCTCGGACCCGCTGCCCGCGGGCGCTGTTGTTGGCTGTGAACTTTCCTTTCCCGGCGGCTCTACTCCTGGGATAAACGAAACCCATCCCAAGCTCCCCGCCGCCGGCCCCGCTTCCTTGCCCCCGGCGCCCCACTTGTCTCTGCCGTGCCCCCCGCGACCCCGGTGCGGAGGAGGTGCTGTGCGGGATGCTCACATGCGAGCTTGACTTTTATTGTGCTGCCAGGGGATGGAGGTGCCTGTGCGAACTCTAAGCCGTTATTAAAAACAAACTCCGGCCGGATCTATCCGCTGCTTTTTAATGCTGCGGAAGGGGGGGCGTGGGGGGCAGAAAGCTGTCAGCTGTGATGGCAGCGCGGCGCCCCGGGGCAGTTCACGCTGTCCCGGCCTCTCCTGGGAAAGGAAAGTTTCCAATTAAAAAAAAAAAAAAAAAAAAAAAAAACCAAAAGGCAAACAGTAACAAGGAAAAGCCAACCCCGAGAGCCCAGGATTCAAAGCGGCGCGCAGCCTTTCCTTGTGCCGGGGGCCCCGCGGTGCTGCCCGGCTGGGGCGGGCGCTGCGCGGGGCGGGCGGCGCCGGGGCAGCCCCGCAGGTGGCCTTGGCGCGGGGGGCGCCGGGTCAGCCCCGGCGGGCGGCTCTGGGTCACCGGGCCGGCGGGGGGAGCCCCGCTGCCCGCGGGGAGCGCTCACCGCAGCCTCCGGAGCGGCACCGCCGTCAGGCGCGTTCACCTGCGCTCCGGGAAACTCGCGCTGTGCGCTGAAGTCCGCCCGGCTTCTGCCCCAGCCGCCGCTGCCTTTGTCTTCTCTGATTCCTCTGTTCTAACGATCCTGTTGTGTAATGAAGTTTTACTTTATACGTGTTTGTTGTGTGAAAGGCCCACAGATAAGAGTATCATAGTGATTGCAAAGGATAAAAAAGCCAGCCTAAATATTCAGAATTATTAAAATGGAAAGAAATTCTTCCTCTTCTCTCTTTGTTTTTATCAAGGTAAAAAAATTTCAAACGGGGATTGACTTTTTAGTTATTCTTTAAGTTGATAGCGTTGCCTTACATCTCTCTGTAGATCATCAACCTGAACTTCACCGAATAGTGGAACTCCTTTTTTGTTGAAGAGCAACTAACGAAGCATTTTCAAAAAAGTATAAAATATGCATCCATTTTCTAAATTCTTTATAGTTTAAGAAATGGCGACCTGCTTTTTAAAATTAAATTTTGGAGGAAGGTGTACCCTTTCACGTTACTGTATTTGTTTTTAAAGCTAACACTTGCCCCTTGTTCACATATACATCTGAAACAGCTTAAATGCATTCCATATTTCACCATTCAGAAGTTATTGTGCTAGCAATAGTGGAAAAGCTAAGATTGTTGTTTCATTGTTTCTATTTACTGTTCTTGAATAGTTAATTAATTAATGGGCTTACTGTAAGCTTGATTTTAAACCTCATTTCCTAACAATATGCCATTGTGTAAAGAAAATTAAATGTGCTGGCCTGTGCTCAAACAGTCAAACTTACTTGAGTGAGTACTGACATAAAAATTTTGAACACTAGTTTGTTGCAGTTTCATAATTATAAAAAGAGAGCATCATGTAGCTGCTTCTCTGCAGGGCACATTTGAATGAGGAACTTTCTTCTAGTCAGTTTCTCATAGCTGAAATATCTGCTTTCCCAAGGCAGTCGAGAGGGAAGTGGCTCAAAGAAAGGGAAAACTGGAAGAAAGGCTTTGGTTTGTTTGTTTTTATTTTCTTTTCTTGTTAAATTATAATACCTCCTCCACCCTGCAGAGCAATTCATATGTTATTTAGTCCTTAGAGCCTCCATTTTCAGCTTAAGACTGCAAGTGTATATACACAATATACATGATTTTATTGTTTCACTACCCTGATGGGATTGTTTGCGTATTCAAAGTTACTTGCCATAGTGGCAGAGACTTTAAAAAAGTTATGTGATATCTAAAACTGTTACGAGATAACTATTTGTGTGTTGTAGGTTCATGATTTTATCTTTCCCTGAAATGATTTGCAATGGTGTCTACTCTTGATTTTATAACAAAGATGTATTTACCTATCACAATCAAGCAGGAGACTACACTGTGAAGAATTTTATATTGAAATCTCATGTTATTTTGGAAGTCTCTCTGGGTCTGTAGAGTAGTGGTTAACTAGGCAACAATTTCCTTCGAAACTTCCTATTTGGTCTGGACAGTTGAAACAATATATAAGGATGAGAAATTGTGGTTTTGTTTTTCTTGATGGTTGTTATCTTACACTGCTAAAATCAACACTGTGTCTGTAGTGTGCTGTTAAATATTCAAGCAGTCCTCTTGCACACAGCTTTATTTTAGGATTGTGCTGACTTTTCTTCAGTATTGGAGTCAGATGATCTGCTTATAGGGAGCCTCTTCCATGGTGATGTGGGCATACCTGATTTCAGGTGATTATGACCCTTACTCTGCTCAGGTTTATGCACCCATTTAACGTACTCCAGTTCAAAATTTTTGTTAAATTGAAATAAACCTCTCAAAGTGTGCAGAATGGAGCATATCTAGGCCTGAGCAGGATGTTAATACTCTGTGTGTGTGTGTATAGATACATTTATGGGTGTATATACATATAGACACTCTATTCCTATATCTTTATATGGTGTTTTTGTCTATAAATAATATACATGTGAGTTCACATGCATAAATGCTCTCTTGCTTTTAATTTTGGTAGAGAGTATAATTACATTGATGATCTAATGTACATGACATGTAAAACGGAATGACCGAAGTGTGGCTTTTCCTCTATTTTCTGTAAGAGACGTTCCTTCAGAAGTTTTATCCTGAGATAACTGTAAAGAAACTTCCTCTACAGATTTGAAGATGAATTGGTACATACTGATTTCTGGCATAAATTCAAACACATTTCAATCTGTTAAGAAGTATTCTGAAGACAACAAAATTTGATTCCTTTGGGTTTGTGTGGTTTGCTTGTCTTGCTTAGAACTGGTGACATGAAAACCTTGGGACTTGTCAATGTGGGATTATTTTTTCTTCAGTTAAAATGGATTTTTAGCATTTAAGTGATGATGTAGTTGACAAGAAATGAGGATCAACTTTAAAATATATGGCAATGTTTGACTTCTAGGCTGGCGTCCCACAAGAACAGTGGGAGGATATTGTAAAATACAATCTTTGTTTTCTGAAGACAATTAGTGTGAATTATTGCCCTTTTTGTGTTAGCTGCCCACAGTAAAACCACTTCTCCAGGACAAAAGTGTAATGCGAAGTGCACTTTAACTGTATGGAATTACCATGTTACCAAAGACTTTTTATTCTAAAAAGACAAAGAAAGTAATCTTTATGCAACTTTTTAATACAAATTCATGCAAGTTTAATTTGAAGGAGATATTATTTGTGTTTTGTGTTTCTTGAAATTCTTTGTCATCGTTATAGCTCACATATGATGAGTTGGGGTACTGTAGTGGCATTGCCAAGTTTTGGAAACTTTGACTTCTCAAGTAAATACGATCATAAATAGTGAATAAGATCATATGTTGGCTTAGGCCTTCAGCACTTGAAGACTTAGAATTTATCAGGAATACAAAAATCATAAATACAATAAAAAAATGTGATCAGAAAGAGAGGAAATAAAATTTGAGCTGCATAGGCTGTATAGTTCAGACTGATTTATTAAAGTGGTGTTGTGGATGGTTTTCAGTGGTTTGAATAATTCTGCAATTTTACAGCGCGAAAAAAAAGTAATAAGGAGAGAGGCTATTTTGGGAAAGGGAAAGGACAAAAAGAAAAGTAGTTGGTTCAAGTAGCATACTGCAACTGGAATACTGTGCCCAGATTCATCTTTATGTAAAGTTATCTGGTGTTAAATTAGGAGAATTGCTACAAATCAAATCAAAAACCATTTTAAGAGTGTTCCTGAGAATTGAACCAAACACATTCAGGAGTAGGTATGCATTCACTTTTGCTTCTAGTTGTCATTATAAGGAAAATCTAACTTATTTATAAATAAATAAAAAAAGGAAAACAAAAATTAACTCAGTTTTGTTTTCTCAGGCTGGAATCTCTTGTGGCCTGAGCAGAGAAAGAATAAAATCTCTTCCAAAGGTTGATGTGAAAATATATTTATCTTTTTCTGCAATGTTTTTAAGCAGTCATGGAAAACTTGTGGGGTTTGTTTATGTGAATGATGGGAGATTTGTTTGT
The DNA here is from genome assembly GCF_028018845.1 of Melospiza georgiana. NCBI lineage: Eukaryota > Metazoa > Chordata > Aves > Passeriformes > Passerellidae > Melospiza > Melospiza georgiana. The sequence goes on along the minus strand of NC_080435.1, from coordinate 36,855,974 downwards.
TTGTGGGTGTTTTTGTTTGGGTGGGCTTTTTTGTTTGTTTTCCCCCCAAACCTACACATTCTCCTAAAATAAACAAAAGCCGGGTGGTAATGAGATCAATTCCCTTAGAGTCGGATGGGGACTCAGTGTACATGAGATACTATAGAGATTTTTAGCTTCAGGATAAACAGAGAAACTGACAGGTTTTTGCCATGCTGACCTAAAGTCATATATCTTCATCCAAACATGCCAATGTAAACATTTCATGTATTCACAACAATGTTGTCTATGTTCTAGAAAAGTTATTCCAGGTGTGGTGTTTATTTGTGACAGTTAAATTCTCATGGTGTCTTTACTGGTGTACACTAGTAACAAAGTGTTAATTTTTTTTTCCCATGAAGTGAGGTTTTCTCAGCTCCTAATGTTTTCCTCTGCCTGTGTTGTGGAAGTATCAAGTAGTTAAATTGAATTTAAAAATGCAAGGTGCCTTGTTACTGTGCACATAAACATCTTCCAAACTCAAGGGAGACTTTTGATGTTTAGAGTTTAATCCTTTATTGACTTTACATTTATTTTTCTCCACCCTGAAAACTGTAAGTCGCTGTATGTAACATTAGTTTGTAGCTTAGTTATAGTTAGTTTTGAACCATATCTGAGAAGATACTAGTAAAATATAACTTCAGTGAAAGGGAGTCAGTCTGAGTTACTTTAAAGGAACTGGAGTTTTTAAGAAATGTTAACTCTGTTATGTAATCCATCATGCATCCAGATAAGGAAAATGGGTTTAATAGCTCTCAACTGTGTAGAGCATTTGAGAACTTCCTAGCTAATGATTAAAGACTATTGAATGCATTGTCATAGAATAAAAAATAAGATGTAGCTTTGGATAGAGGACAGCCTTGTAACCAAAGCACTTTACATCTTAATTTTTAAAGGAATTACAGAAGGAATGTGTTGATCTTGGGTTACTGATGCTGCTGGGGAAAGCACTCATGCTTTCCCCAGGAAATACATAATTTCCATAATGATTTAAAGGAAGTAGAAGATGAATAGGCATTTGAGATACTTCTCTCACTGCTGATGAGATTCAGCTCTGTTGCTGGAGAAAGGATGGAATTTATTCAATGAAGTTGCAACATTTCCCAGTCAGAGGTGCCATGTGGAAATAGTATGGCATGTACTTAATGAATTTGAAATACCCAAGGTCTGACTGTTCCATAGAAGACTTACTGAGTGTAAACCTGAGAATGCACAAAAAGCCCAGTGTGTCCTGAAAGTGTGGTGGGTTTATGAGATCTCTGCTGTGGCTCGCGGGAAACACCCTGGCATGTGTCAAGTCCTGTAAGGATTTGCTTGGACTTTGACTATAGGTGTTTTCCTGTCATTTCTGGAAATCTTTCACAGACATCTGAAATTAACTTGTTCTTCTACCTAGATTTTCTTTTCCCTCCTCTGTGTTTGGAGAAATCTGCCTGTATGGTTACCATATGTTCATACTGTGTTTACTTGCAAGGAAGCAAACACACTGAGTGAAGTCTGCATATTGTTACTTTTGGTGTCTTAATTTTACTGTATTTTGTATATGAAACTGTTTCAGTTAAAAACTTCTGCCAAATATGTGTTTGCTTTTTTTAGTGATTATGCTAGCAATTATTTTTAAGATACAAAAATGTAAAATTAAAAATTAGAGTAGAGACAATTCTCAGTCTCAATGTACTCAGTGTATATCTCAAGCACATGCATTGTTTGTGGATTTTTTTAAATTACAGTTGTGTAGGTCCTCTCTGGCTTCTTGACTGGTTGACATCAGACATGTTTATGTTGATGTTATGTAATCTGGTTGTGGTTACATAGTTGCAATCAAGTATATAATTAAAATATCTCTTTCAAGTGTTTATCTGAAGTGCAGGTGAACTGTCCTCTAAAATATTTGATTAATCTTCCCGGTAGGACTTCCCTGTAGATACACGCTGTATATGTGGTGTATCTTTTCGTATGTCTTTAGTCAGTGGTAGCAGTTGACTTGGATATGTTTCTTGTTGCTTGGAGGAAGACTTCCCTTTCTTCTGGAGCTATTACATGCCTTTTGCATACTGTCAAATTGTCATTTGTAAACTCTTCCTTATGGTGTGTTCTGCTAAAATCATGGAATGATTAGTGGTTGGAAGGCCACTAATTCTGATTCTGTGACCTTAATGATCACAGAATCACGCAATGGGTGAGGTTGCTCAGAGTTGGCCTCTGGGCTGCAAGTGTACATTGACAGCTCATGTTGAGCTTTTTGATCCACAAACATCCTGAAGTCTCTCCCCAGGGAGAGATCCCTTCTCCACCCAGGCTGTATTTATGCGGGGATTGCCTTGATCCAGGTGCAGGACCTTGCATTTGTCTCTTTGAACTTCCTGAGGTTTGCACAAGCCCCCATTTAAAGCCTGTCAGGGACCCTCTGGGTGGCTTCCCTTCCCTCCAGCTCATCAATTGCACCACACAGCTCGGTGTCAGCAGCAAGCTTGCTGAGGGTGCTATCAGTCCTAACATCAGTAAAGATGTTAAAAATTCCCATTTCAGTACTGAGGAGAATCCGCTCCTCATTGCTTTCTGTTGGATATTGAGCTGGTCACCACAACTCTTGAGTCCTACCATAGAGCCAAATTTTATCTACTGAAAGGTCCATCCATTAAATCCACATCTCTTCACCTTACAGAAGAGGATGTCCTGCAGCACAGTGTCAACTGCTTTGCACAAGTCCACGTATATAATGTCCTGTGCTCTTCCCTCATCCACTGCTGCTGTAACCCCATTGTGGAAGGCCACCAAATTTCTCAGGTGTGATTTGCCTTGAGTGAAGCCATTGGTGAAGCTAGCTGTCACCAATCACCTTGTTATTTTCCATGTGCTTTAGCATAGTGTCCAAGAGGAGCTGCTCCATGATTTTGCCAGGCACCAAGGTGAGAAAATAGTTGTTTCATTTTTCCATATCAGTCTTGAGTGTCAGTTTTGCAGGGTTGATGGTAGAGATTCTGCTAGAAAGGCTGCCTCAATTTTGTAAACTTGTCTCACTTGCTCCAAAATAACCTGCTCTGCTCTGGCATCCCTTTTGTTTACATTTTCCTTGCTTGTGGTTTTGGCATGAACATCCAGGATTTTGCAGACCAAAACAGATTTCTTTCACAGGCTTTCAACTTTTTCCTTCTTCATGCGCTTTTAGTACTGGTAAATGAGCTCTTGCTTTTTGATACTTTTTTTTCTTTTTAAACATTTCTATCCAGGAAATGGTCTAAAATGATGGCAGACTTGTTGTCACTCAAAAACTGTGTTTATGATTAAAATAAATTTTGAATATCAGCTTTTGATCATTGAAAGTATACAATATTGTTGTATGCGCTTCATGAAAGTAAGCTACTTCATGAAGCAGATTTTTGCTTTCTAAATGCTCTTCTATTTTATCTGCTGAAACAACATATAAGGTTGGCAGGGTAGTGTAGTGCATCACACTATGTTGAGATAGTACTGTGGATATATTGCAGTGATTTGTGCATAGACATAAAATTAGGCATAAATTAAAGAGTATATCTGTCGTCTGCTTTCTCTTCCTCCACCTATTTGTGGCTTCCTTTTTCTTGTTCCTTGTATGTGTTTTCTTCTTCAGCTGAGGAAAATTTTGTCAAGAGGTAGGCTTTCACTTCTCCAACTATACAATGTTTGTGTTCATGTAGTGATTGTATCTCTTATGCAGCCTGTTGTGTATGCCTCTTCTGGAGTCAGAACCACATCAGAAACAGTATTATGACATTCAAGATAAAGCATAGGTAATTATTTTGATAAAAAATTATCAATTTTTTAAAATTAAGAAGCATGAATGTACATCTAGTTCTTGGCTGTTTTCTAAGAGAGAAAAATAGGCATTTAAAGACTTTGATTACTGGTTGGCATAAAAAGGTCTTCCCAATGTGAATTTAGGCCCAAGGTGTATACTAAGATCTAAATAAAGATCTATACTAAAGATCCACTAAGAGAAGCTGCAAACCATGACCATGGTTGCCAGCTCTAAGCCTCTACCTTGCATATTTTAAAAGAGCTGAATCTGAACATGTCCTGTGTAGTCTGAAAGAACGTTCTATTTCTTCTTTCTTCAAATTATTTTTAAAAAAATTAGCTTTGAGAAATAATTTTTCCCAAGTGTTAGAAGGAGTTTTTGTCAACAGCTTGTCAGATGCAAAAGCACAGAGGAGACACAGCTGGGTCTGGGCAAAACATTCTGGCTGTGAGGCCATTTTCATGAAAGATGCTTGTCCTTAAAAACATCAAATTACCTATTGTCTGATCTTTCCCTCTGAGACCTCCCTTTACATAACAATAGAAATACAAATGTATGTGGGCCATAGTGGTCAAGCATACCCTGCTCTCCCTGTCAGCAGTGCTGTATGTCCTTTTGTGATTTATGGGTCCTAGCCTAGGGTCTGATTCAGGCTGAAACATTTCTTAAAGCCCCTTAGAACCTTGGGCCACAAAGAGTTAAACTTCTTAAATTGTGTTATTAATCCATGGAGTGAGGGTCTGTGCCATGAGGAAACCTCACTGATAAGGAGATGACAGTATGAGCTGATGCTTTCTGTTAAGCTGTAATAATTTTCCCATTTTGCTCTGAGGTTCAACCCCCTTTTGGATCAGCTTTTAAGGGCTGGATTACAGGTTTGCTGTCTATGTGACAGGCCTCCAGGTGTGCTGATCATGCTGTCTAATATTGTAAGTGCTGTTCTTATCTCTCTGAGGATTGTGTTGCCACCCAAAATCAAGTACATCTAGGAAAATGTGAAAATACCAGAATAGTAAAAACACACATACCGTAGATAGCTGAAAGGTTGAACTCATGTCTTTGTTCTGTTATATTTATTATACTTACCTCTAAATAGAAGGAATGCAGCAAAATATGTAGAATATGAGTAGGAGTCTGTTCAATTCCAAACCCACATGATTTTCACTGCATTTTTTCCTAAAGAGTTGGCTGTCCTACGCTTGAAAAAAAAGTTGAGTGAAAATTGAAACAATCTGGTCAAAGTCTATGTGCACTTATATGGATGGAGAGAATTAAGTTAGGGAAAAAGATCTCTTGATTTCAGACTATGTGATTTGCTGATTTCTGGAGGAAAAATAAACATTGCTGTCTGTATGTTATCCTTCTCATGTAACAGTATACCTACAGGCCATTTTGTCACAAGGCAAATTGTCATAGCAGCAAGAGTTCAGGTAACTGTAACAGATTGTCAGGCAGAAAATATAGTCAAATCAAATAGTTCAGAAAATAAAAATACTTGTCCTCTACATCTAGAAATGTCTCTCTGGTATATCTTTAATCTATGTTTATGATCATGTATCATGCCATGTGGACTTGACCCAGGGATTGACATGTTTTTCAAACCTTACAAAGAAATGCTAGTGTCCTGACTTTCAGTTCTTAAACTAGTATAAATGAACATCCAATGTAAACCTCTTTCTTTCTTTCATTGGATTACTTTTATTTAGCAACTCTCACAAAACTGGGGAGGCTCTGAGCTGTATTCTGGTGCTAAATTGGTTCTTGATGTGACCCCTGAAGAGGAGTTTACAAAGCTGATAGAGCTAAACTCTTCCACCTGGTGACAGGGGCTGAAACCAAGAACTGAGAGTTATGGTTTGAAAGAGATTCAGATTGGACACTAGGTTAAAATTTCTTTGATAGCAGAGCCGTGCAATATTGCAACAGGTACCCAGTGAGATGGTGGAGACTTCATCCTTCATTTTTGCACTTGGGTAAACAAAACTTTGTGTCGATGATAGTTCAGCTATAAGAGAGAAGTCAGACTAGATAACTTTCAGAGGTTCTGATGTTTCTGTGATTCTCAGAGTATGTGGTGAATCTTTGTTTATATTTGTCCATTTGTTACATTAATGCCTAATAGATATTAGGTGGCCTGTAATATAATGGAACCTTATTATAAATTGCTATATTTTGTGTACAGGGAACAAGTCCCTCTCTCCTTTCAGTGTTTTGCAGTCAAGGTGTAGTGGACAGGTGGTGATTACACCACATCTTAAACTCCATTGAATGATATCTCAGCATTTAAAGTCAGCAGTTTATTGGCAGTATCTTTGAAAAAAACTCCTATGAGAAATCCATCTTGGGTGGTGGGCAAAAGCACAGTAATTCCTTAAGGAAAATTATTAATAAAAACTACACCAATCCTTTCCATATGAAGTAAAGACCTCAGATCTTACAGATTAGACATAAAGAGCAGTTAGAGGAATGGTCTGCTGAGTTGTCTATTGTTATGGAATGGTGGTGGGTTGGTCTGTGCAGAGATGAAAGGAAGGAGTGATACAATGAAGTAACACACCCATCTGTTGTAAATTCGTTTCAAATGAAACAATGTACAACTTCTCAAGGAGGGAAGATGATACAGTGCTTGAGAAATGAGCTGAGGAGTACATGTTTGATTTATCTGTCTTTGCAGGGAGGACACGTGCGTGTTAGAGGTGCTTTGCAGGGCAGAAGATGCAGGGCACGTTATTTATTAGGGCTTGGTAGGAAGACCAAGGTAACAGCCCAGCTAAAATTGGTGTTTGTTGTATTGCTTCTTGTTTTAACTCCTCTTTCACCTGTGCTTATTTTTCCTGTGCTTCTTAACAGGCTTTTATTGACTGGTGACATGTAATCTAGGCATATAAAATTAATGTCCTGGGCTGGTAGACAGTTGAGTAAACTAAGGGCATGCAGTTCAACCTAAAACTTGGCTGCTGATTTTTCAACATATTTTTATGTGCTGTGCATTCCCAGTTAGCACATATGTGCAATTGTTTGTTTAAAGTGAAGAATGTTAACAACACTTGGTAGCATTCAGAGCACTGTTTCATACTGCAGTCACATAATTTTGTTAAATACCTTAGTCTACCCAGAAGTAAATAATTAATGTTGTTTAAAAAGGGAAAAATAAATTTGTGTCAGTTTTACTAACAGCTGAGCAAGTGTTATTTTCTTGGGTATAATATAGTGAGGAGAGTATAGTCCTTGTGAAGACTGATACGTGAAACAAGAATTTCTAAACTTTTAAAAAAGCTACTGAATATCACACCTGTTTGTGCAATGGTGGCCTAAGAACAAAAAACTTCATCACATCAATTTAAAAGGTCAGCAAATATCTGCTTCCTTGTTTGAGAGGTCAATAATCCCTATGTAAAAAGTTGCTTCAGGAAAAGATCTGAAGGGAAAAATAACTTGTTTGTTAGTCCCAGTGCTGTACAGAGTGTATCTCCATCAGTTGATACAGAGTATGTCTCCATCAATTGCTGGTGAGTGAAGCTACACTACTTAATTTAGAAAGCATATTTTTATTCTGTTAACTGAATTTTTGAGTAATGATGTCACTGTTTCCCCCCTCTATTTAGCAGTAGAAGAGAGAGTTTCTGAAAACACCAAAAAATCGTTACATAACAAGAGGGGCTTTCCAAAGAGCAAGTCAAAGCTTAATTTCCATCTTTTGAATAGGAATGCATAAAAATCTTTCACTAGTGTGGCTTGATTGTTATCCTTTTCTTTTCCTTATGTGTTTCAAAGAAAAAAATGTTGAATGTCACTTGCCATGTTGAGAACATGCTTAAATGAGTACGGATAAAGTATAGGATAAAAGTTTAAAAAAAAATTGAATCTGCACCTTATGATAACTACATTTATAATTATTTTCTTTTAATCCAAGAATGATGCTGTTTTTGATTCCAGAGTTTGCATTTAGATTCTTATAAAATGATAATCAACCAGCTCTGTGACAATTTGAAAATGCATGAAGCTTTAAATTAGAATAATCTGTATTTTTGTTCTTTCTCTGGATGTCAGTGGGGGAATGGGAACAAATAACAGGTGAATTGAGTGGTTAGTATCAAAAGAACTGGATCTTGTTTTTTTTCTGAGAATTAAGTTGCTTTTTACTCTTTCATCCCTGCCCTCTCGTGCCCAGGTTTTTTGGGTTTTTTGGTTTTTTTTTCATATTTATCAAATTTAGTTACATTTGATGAAAAACTAGTAATAGCAAAGAAAACTTAGTTCTGATTTTTTCAAAGAGGCTGACATTTGGGTAGAACAAGGGGCCAAGTGATGTTACTGAAGGGAGGCTGCCTTGGACTTCAGGTTTTTAGTAGGAGAGAATTCATATGGGATTCAAACATTTCAATAGGCTTAAGCATGGAAAAATGTGTGTCAGAATTCACAAGCTATTGTGAGACAAATACTTTGGAAATCAAGCTTTATTATTACCAGATTAAATGGATGCAAATCATTGGGCATCCTTGGATTTAGTTTTGCCTTCTAGTTTGCCTCAGCAGATAGCACTAAAGAAGATTGTTACTGGGCTCTCTAGTTATGTGTAATTTCTTAAATATTGGTAGAATATTAATATGCTTTCCTAAAATTAGTTGTTTGTTATAAAGGCTTTTCATCCCTGCACTGCAGAGGGGCTGTGCTGCTGTTGTAGCCAACACTGCATGTTTACTCAGCTTACAGGACTGGCTCCATGGGGAGCACACTGATGTGGAGATGAAATTTAACTTCTTGCAGGTTTTGATAGCATTTGAGCTTTCCTGTGGTACCTGCAGTGTTCAAAAGTTTAATTCTGAAATCAATTTGGACCAATTAAAGATAGAGTAGTCTTTCAAGTTAATAAACAATCTAAAAGTTCTAATAAAGATCTAAGTTATTGATCTGTCCTAGGCAATATTCTGAGTTTTTACTGTCTTACTTTTAGACTTCCCCCTTTCCCCATCTGGTCCCTAGTGTATTTGGTACCTACATTCTTATGTTTTCAGTTGTTATTACTTGGGTTATGTATGATGTCAAGGATTTCTGAGTAGTGTTGAAGTCATTTACAGGGCTGCCAGGTGCAAATGAGGTCTGGTGCACTCAGCCCAAGAAGGCTCTGGGTAGCAATTGTGTGCAGAAAGGTGGATAATGGCCATTGGAGATTTCCCTGGTTAGGTGTTACACTGTCAGTGAACAGTGTATCGGCAACTCTTGTCCCTGATTTTAGGTAATGATCAACTTATAATGTTTGTTAATTACAAAATAGAAACCAAAAAGCTTTTAAATATATACGTTCAAGTAAATTGTTGTGAGGGGAGGAAGTTTTTAAATTTTTTTGGTTGAATTTTTATTCAGGAAAAAAAGTGAAACACACTTGTTCTTTGTGTAATATGTGTATATCTGCTCGGTGTCTTCAGTTGTGTGCCAGGTTGTGCTACAGCCAGGTAAGCAAGCTGCTATTGCTACAAAGACAAATTTCAGCTAGCAGCTCTAGAAACAGAGGCATGATTTGAAAGTGGTTGTTTGTCTTAGTAGGTATTTGTTTTCTTCTGACAGGAGGGGGGAAAAAAGATCTTTCCAGCACTTTACCTGTATTTATTTTCACATTTCTATTTCCTTGTGTGCAGACTTGCTTATGTCACACAGTTTCAAACACTGTTTATCTTCCACCCTCTGCTTTCTGAAACTACATTGATGTGTCTCAGCTGTCTTTTCTTCTACCAAATCCCTAACTAATGACAAAATGGTGCTTTAAAAATTAATCAGACTGTTTATGGGGGAATGAAAGAGTGATCTGCATGCAATCACTTTATCCAAAGAGAAGAAAAATAGTCAAACACATAAATTAATAGTGCATAAAAAAGCTTAAGAGTTAGAAGTGTGTACACTGCTGTATTTTGTTAAAAGTTCTTACGGCTCCTCAATTTTATTTTTCAACCCATTTTTAAAATGTATTACTACAAATGAATCAAATGTGACTCATAAATCTGAAGGCATGTTGGATGTAGTTGTGTTAGAGTATTCAAAAATTTTTGAAATTCAAATTTTGAATTTTGAAGTGTTTATAAAGCTGTGTAGCATCATGGTTTTCAAAGCAAAGTGTTCTAATTTTACACATTTTTTTGGTCGTACTTAAAGATTTTTAAATTAATTATGTATTTTTATCTCTTAACAGCAAGTACCAGCTTGCTGCAGGTAGGAAATAAATGACTAGTTTATCTTGTGTTATTTTTCCTACTGAATATATGTTGCAATTTTTTTCAAGTGTCATTATGGCTATGCTAACCCCTTTTCTTGATAAAAAATAATCAAGAAAGTCTCAATTTCACTGTAACTGACCAAGAAAAGAGCCTGTGAGAGTTAAGAAAAGATGATGAATTCTGTATTTTACTATGTGTTTCCACTACTTGGTTTTATATATGGATTTGAGTGAAGTTATGGATCATCTGAGACAGTAGTTTATCTTGTCTGGGTTATGTGGAAATCAGTTGTATTTTCCCTGAAGAATGCCTCTACCTTACAGGTTTTTTTGTAAAATCCAGCCAAACATTTTGCATACTGATGAAATTTGAAAATGTGTTAATTTTGCAGGCTTTCTCAATGATATTATGTGCAATCTCTCTAGAGGCCTTTTAAAAATAGATGTAGTGTAATTCGGATTTATCAACAGAAATCCAGCCACACATACGAAAATTATAATGTGATCTCTCCTCCCCAAAATCAAGACAGTGAAAATCAGTTTAATGAACCTGAGGGCTAAATGAAGACATTTCAGTGACTTCTTATCCATCACTAATATTCTCTGTAGGAGTTAAGTAAATGGGATGGTTGTTGAACAATGCCTATTCAGTCAGCTTAACATCTACACCCTAAAACTCTCAAATCTGTCTCTCAGTATCCTAAGTGGTCTCCTTTTTCATATTGGACAAGATTCAGAAATGTGCAGCCTTGACTTTTGCTAAAATATTTAGGATGTCTCCAAGATCAATTAAAATTTGCAATATGGTAGCAGGTGCAGATATGTTGCATATTGAAAGGCATACTGTATTTCAGTTGTAAACTGATTTAAGTTTTTTGTATTTGTGAGGTTGCTTCTGAAAAGGTTGGAAAATCCTTCTGGTTGAAAGCAGCAAGATGGTGTGATTTTCCAGAATCTTCTGGTCTAAACTGACCAGCATGTCTAAAAACGTGCAGAAAATTGCCATGCTTTAATAGGATAAATTGGTTCATGCTTCACATATATTGGGAACTTTATGATATAGCAGTAAAATGTACATTTAAAACCTTTGGTCATATTATTTCTGCTTATAGCCATAAATCTGAGCAAAAACTAGATCCTCTGAAGTTATCTTCAATTTGAGTGTTTGGTTGTTATGGTATTAGTATGCGTGAATGCTTATGAAAAAGGGTGTGCAGCTGAATGGGTGTGCTCTTGCTCATCATACACTAAACCTAATTTGTTTGATCTTTGTCTCATGAAATGTGGAGGAAATCTGAACTAGAGTTCTAATAATTGTTGATTGCATCCATTTTTTTCCTCTCCAATTAAAAATGGAATTACATTTTGTGTGACCTGCTTGGGATAATCGTGGAGCAGATTCACGATTTAATCTGCTGTGTTGTCATGACATAGGAAATCAGTTGAGTAAGCAATGACCAATGCAATTAGAATAGGTAACTCAATTTGAAAAGTCGGGGGCAAGGTGAGAAAAAATAGCTGGAAATGTGTTTATGTTTTGGGAATATTTGACTAAGAGCAAGGGCAATTTGTTTTGAACTACAGAAACTACAAAAATACAGATCTAGGTTAGATATGTAGCGTTTTGGAACATTTTGGTTTGTCTTTATGGAGAGGGGATTGTAGAGGAAGAATTCTTTAACAAAACAGAAGATTTGGCTTGCCGAATTAATTTAGTTCAAAAAGCCTTTACAACTTAATCTGACGAGCATAACTGACAAGTATCAGTTACATTTTTATTTCCAGCTTTTTGTTAAGAAAATGTAATTTATTCCCACAGACAAGCATAAATATTACATTTTATGCAATGGACAATGTATAATTAAACTCAGGAATAGTACGCTGAAAAACATACAAGGAAATGCTGTGCACAGTTTTAGCCCAGGATGAATCTTGTGTTTTAGTCTTGACTGTGTTCTTCCAAGGAGAACAAATTTGTTTTAAACTGACTTGGAAAAATACTGCACTTCTACTTTGGTTAGAGTTTGAGGCTGTAAAACTTTAATGTGATTTGACTTTACATCTTAAGAATTTAATTATATTTAAAGCAAGGCCTTTACTGAATATTAAGGTAGTAATGTCCTTAATGCTCTCTGTAGCTGACACGGATTTTCTCTTTCTGTCAAGAGGAGGATAGTTACCTGCATTCCTTCAAGTAAATTAAGCTGCAGTAAAATAAATACTTGAGCCTGGATGGAAGTGGTCATTTAGATCTGATCTCAAAGCCTTGAGAAATAGTTGCGTGTGAACTTTTGAATTTGCCATACACTTCCAGTGTTAGGTTGTTTTGTGTTTGTTTTTCCATCAACTGTTTGCACATGCATGCTTCTTGCATAGCTCCCTGAATGTCAGCCAGCACTTGAGGGCACTTGAGATTGTGTATCTACAAAAGGAATCTGTTTCCTGGGGAACCTGAAGGTTTTTCTTCTTTTAGGTTTTGAATTCTTTTTGTGCAAGCCCAACAATTCTTTCAGAGCTATAGAAATACTTAGATACCAGTTTTAGGAAACACAAGTGGTATGTGAGTGAGTTCTTACTAGTCAGTGCATGTGCTACTCTAGCTGCAAGAAACAGCCCTTGGAAGAAACAAATTTTCAGAGCCTCTCCCCAGCATTACATGAGTGAATAGGATTTTTGGAATGAAAAGTAGTGAGCAAAAACATAGTGGAATTTACTGACTGAAATAATGGAAGAAGTGTACCCATTTAAAAAAAATATTAATATCTATTAATTTTTTTTTAAACCTGAGAATAAGATGCTCTATAAAATGTGCAAACTGAGGTTGACCTTTGAAAAAGTAGAAGACAATTAGGGCAGAGCTGTAAAACTATTGACATCTGGTTCTTTATGCAACATCTGTATCTGGAACCACTTACATGCTATGTTCTAAGTTATTTGCAATAGTAGAGCAGGAAATCATGTTTGTACAGCTCACTGCACAAATACATTGAAGTAGTGAATATCTAGTAGATTTAAAGTGATAGGTCCATGCTAGAGAAGGGCAACATGAAAGAATCATAGAATGTTAAGGGGTTAGAGGGGAACGTAAAGATCATCATCATCATCTGGTCCCACCCTGCTGCCATGGGCAGGGACACCAAGATCACTAGATCCTTGTCCACTCTGGCCTTGAACACTGCCAGAGTTGTCTAACACTGCTGTGGGTTGTCTAACCACCCTCACAGTGGAAAAGGTCTTTCTAATATCACACTCAAGTTTCCCCTCTTTCAATGTGTGCCCATTGCTCCTTGTCCTATCAGTAGAGTTCCTGATGGAGAGTCCCTCTCCAGCTTTCCTGTAGGTCCCATTGAGATACTGAAAGGTTGCTGTGAGCTCTCCATGCAACCTTCTCTTTTCCAGTCTGATTTGTTGCAGATTTTGAAGTGTATCTGGTGAATAAGGCTGGGAGAAAACTGGTAAAAGAGAAGAGAGAATGGCATAGTTTACAAAGTTGAGTGCCATTTTTTGTGTTTATATTTCTTCCCATACCTACTGCCAGATTGCTTTGTGGAGCAAGTCAAGTAACTAATACTGCTCTGTTGCTTTCTGTCTGCTCAGTCCATGAGACCTGACTTGCTAAAGCATCAGAGCCTGCAACTGCTACTTCAAGAAGTGCTTCATTTTGAATGAATTAAACATTATATAACAAATACAGACTGATTTTGGGTGTAGGGAAGGAGCAAAAGGGAAGAAGGTATTGGGGCTTTATCTTCTCAATTACCTTCCATCACCCTTCATGTCTATAGCCATATGTATTTTTATAACTGTATGTATTTTTATAACTGTATATATAACTGTGTACATTTATATAAATGTATAAAAAAGTGTTTTCCCTTAGTGTTCATGCTGTGGCTTTAACCACATCCCTTCCTTAGATTTTGTGACACAGAGGGTGTGCCACCTCCACCTTCATTTCTTGGTTTGCATTTGCTGCGTATAATGGGAAGTACTTTGGAAGGCAGACAAACATGTAAGATCAAACTGGGCACAGGCAGCTGCTTTTGGCTTACTCTTCCTTGGGCTAAGTGCCTGACAATTCACAGACCTAATCATATTTCTCATTTCATGTGCCTGTTAACAATATTTTGAAAAAATATTGATATACTCTAGCAAACAGTATCATACAAAAGCAGTTAAGAAAATTTTTCTCAATTGTTATTTTCAAAAATGATCAGCATCTTCAAATAAGTTGCTCCATACTGTATCCAAACAGTAAAGGGAAAACAAACCAATTAATTCCAGGCATGGATTGATGGAGGCATCACGAGTAGTATAATTATAAGTGTAGTGACTCAGTAGTATGGTCCTGCAGAGCAGATGGAGTTTTCATAGACAGCCTTAATTTTGGCACTTTGAATTTTTAAATGTCTGGCTTTGCAAACTTAAACATCTTTTTCTGTATATTCAAATACATATACTGTTATACTGATTCAGAAACATACAAAGAGAATGGAATTTATTTGTACCAATGTTCATGTGCTTTATCACTGGGTTTGAAAAGCTGAAGTGCTTCTTACAGTTTGCCAATTGACCTAATAATCCAGAGAAATATGTGTAATGTTTTTGTTTTCATCCTGCAGCTGGTCATATCATCACATTCAGTGATGAAATATTCCATGTTTAGAAAATATGTATAAATGCTTCACATTTAGAGAAATTCTGAGATAGTGTTGTAGTTAAGTACTTTTGCCAAATTGGTTTTGGGTAAGTAGTTCAGGTGGTCAAACTTTGTTTCTCTTTTACTGGGTCACTTGTTGAACTTGCAGAAGAAAATCAGTGCCACATAAAAGACTCTTTGATCAAGTCATGTGGTTCTTATGAATTACACTATTTGTACATTAGTCAGATTCATACTCAGAAACAACTCTAATTTGTACTTAGGTTCTCTAATAAAAAAGTATATTGTATGCATTTGGTTTAAGAGCACTAGTATCCTAAATGAATGTATTTTATATAGAATTTTCTCCCAGTGTGTGGTATCCAGTGCTGATGAGTGGCATAGTAAATTGAATCCAGCCTCATCATAATAGGTCAAGTCCACCCATCACTCATTCCAATGACTTGGCACTGCATGATGCAGTTAACTTTGCATCTTCTAGGAGATTAGATGTGTCAGCTGTCCCTTCTGCAAATCTGTGCAGGCCTTCAAGGGTCCTTTAGAATGGATACCCTGAGGCAACTACTTTCTGTACCAGGAATAAGGTTTAAAGAATTGCCTGCCTTGTGAAGGACGTTAAATGTGGGTGCTATTTCTGACATTCTTCTACTTAGAACATCTGCAGCAGGAATTCTGCTTCCTTTCTCCTCAGTTTGTTTTTGCTCAAGGGAGGAGCACAGGAAATGGATATGTAGCTCTTGTGGTGAACAATTAAAATGTTTCTTTTGGGTTTTTAAATTTTAATAAATGATACTTTGTTTTTCTTCTGGCCTCCATGCTGCACCAATTTGCCTCTTGGATCTAAGTTTTTCAGTACATCAAAGATCTCAGGAGTCAGACTGGCTCTTTGTCTACCCCAGTACATTGGTTCCCAGCAGTAATAGTTAGGTCATAAAAGAGGTGTCTCATGCCTGGCCCCCTCTTATAAGGTTATTTCTCATGCTGCCCCCAAGGTTCCTGTCATTTATTAAGGATTTTAAGGAGCATATCCATATTTATTTCAGCTTTGGAACTGTGGTCCATTTATTTGTGTAATGTGTTCTTGATTCTGTTGATACTTCTGCTTCCACACTTTTTTCATATAATTTCCTGAAGATCCCTATGTGATCTGTAAAAAAAAGAGCTTAGAAATTTTCGATAAGTCTTGTGTACTCTCTGTGTAAGGAACTGAACCTTTCTTGCTAGAGTGGTATTTCCAGTTAGAGGGAAAGAGATGTCAGTACTTGTTAGATGGAACATTTTGAGAGCAGTGTGTGAAAACCTTTTCCTCCCATTTTCTCATATCTCATATTCCTCTTAAGTATTTTGCACTGTATTCTGGGAATATAGTAGAAGGTTTTGGAACTCTGGGCCTGAATAAAGTGAATGATCAATGCAGCCAAATCAGTTGGTCTGTTGTGTCACAACTGTGCCTTGCACCTGTTTCATGAGTTCCTTGCAGGCATTCAAGAGTTGTGTGTGCAGTTTTAATGTGGGGAAAAGAGCAGTCATCCTCTGCCTTGTGATGGATATGCTGCTTAGGTTCATTTGGTATGAGCTAACTGGAGAGTTAATCAAGCAAGGCAAAATTATCTTACAGCCACCTTTGATGCTGTAACTGTTTCTTTTTGGCTCATCTCACTTTCAAAGTAAACCATGTTTTAGCCATAATGTAAGCATCAATGAAAATTTGTTTCTCCATCAATCAAAATTCATCATGACTTGGGTTCTTTGGTCCTGAATTGAATATTGCAAGAATAACAGATTTTTCAGTGCTTTGGTTTTTTTTTTTATCCCAGGAAGCATGAAAAACTCAATGTAATGCCTCACTGTGATAATGTATATAGAAGCCTCCTGTATATTTACCATAATTGTTGCTTCTGAACAAATTATGACAAGTCACCTTACGTTTTTGGCTAGGTGAGGGTATCATACAGGAACACAACAGTTTTCAATTTGAAATTTGTCGTGCCTTTTTTTCTAAGGTTTGTTCTTCCTTTTAATTTGCATTTCTCCTGGCTGTATATTAAATGTTTCTTTAAATTTTGGAGTTTGCTTATGCATATCTAAGGCATTTTAATTCAGAAAAAGATGTAGAAAAAGATATAACTGAATGTATACACTAGCAAACATGCTTCCTTTAAAATTATAGTTATTAATGTAGGTAAAGAATGGAGACTGAATAGTTCACATAGAAAAGTTTCTGGATGAAGCAATGATCTGCAGCATTTTTTGTGTCCTGATGTATTTGATGTTTGCATTATTTTTGCAACTCAGATGATCTGCTGTTAAAAAACCAGTGACTTGGACAATTACCACTTTTCCAGATGAGGAAATAGAAGGAATGTCTGCACTGCAGTCATGCAGAGATTTGCCTTCTGAAGGCCAGTGAGGATATATGGTGCTCACAAGGTGGTAGGATGACTGTACACTCTAAGTGGCAATGGACAGGCTATCAAGATTTTTATGCATTTTTCTTTGCCCTCATCTCCCAAAAAAGGTCACCAATTAATTTTGACATCTGTCTCATCAGACTGAATACTTTGTGGCATGTGCTGTACAGATATTGTTCCACAGCTGAAAAAGACAATCTGGCAGGTTGTTTTGGTTTTCAGCTGTTTGACTAATTGCTATGTAAGTAAAAAACAGTAAGGGGAAATAGAAGTACAACAGTGGTATTTTTTTCATGGTGTAGATTACATTCTTTCTTTGTATATTTAAAGTGGAATTATTGTCACGTGATTCAAAAACGGAAAGGTCATCATTACTTGCTTGAAAAATAATTATTCCTTAGAAGTTTGGCTATGTAGCAACAAGGCATTTCAATATAAAATGACTGTATTTTGTTTGGTTGGTTTTTTTTTTTTTGGCTGGTGCACTTAAATGATGTCAAAACATATACTATTTTATATAAAATCTCTTAAAAATGTTTTGGTTTCTGATTCTTTATCTCTTCTCTCTTTTGGTAAAAAATATTTGTTTCATATACTGTGTTTTACAAAACTCCTTAGGAAATTTCCTTAACTGTCTTCTAAAGATTGCACGTAAACAAAGAAGAGAATGTGCATACACTTGTTTTATATGTATCTAGCTAATGTGTTTCAAAGTGTGTCTAAAAACTGTAAAAATTTAAAACATAAGCCTTTCTTCCCTAAGTCTTTGATCTCTCTGTTTTGACATACTGCTGCAGATAGAACTGGCCTTACATATGGACTGTGATGTCAAATGTGGCATGAAAGTGCTGACATTAAGTTACTATTACTTTCAATATTTTGTCTCTGTTGTGAAAATTTTAGTCTTTGATGCTTTCATGTAAGTGACAGAGTCATTACATCACTCTGTGCCTTGTTGGGAAAGGACAATTATATTTCAGTCTTTTTTCAGTTGTGCATTTTGAGATCAATGAGCAAAGCTTACTGGAGCATTACTGGTAATAATACTAGTAATACTACTATTAGTAGTACTAGTAGTAGCTATTAGTACTATTAGCTATTAGTAGTAGCTAATAGTACTAGTAATTAGCTATTAAAATTATTTATATTCAGAATAAGAATGGGTGATTAATAAAGGGTATAGAAACAACTAGTGCTCTGAGGACAAAGTTTATATGTGGAATATGGGTGTTTTAAAGATGTATGTTTAATCATTCTTATAGGAATACAATTAATTTGTGATAGTGCATATCAAGAAAAAAAGCTTTGAGTTTTGGTCATATCTGTTCTGAAATCATAAAAGATAAAGACTGATGGTTTAGGCTTTACTATAAAGAAGTGACATTTCTGTTAGGATTTTGGAATGCTAACATGTATCTTTGTGCTATGGTGTCTCTTTTTGTCATAGGTCATGTACTTGACTCCTTGCATTCACACCTCTTTGAGTGACGCACAATTGAGCGTTTATGTAAAAATATGGGGGCCAATGTCATGGTTTTTGCTTTTTCCCATGGTGTATTGCTAAGCAACATGTGTACAAACAACAGTCTTTGCTTTCATTTTATCTTTTCACTGTTCCCCTTCAGCCCCCCACTTCACTAAATACTGATACAAGTTTGAAAGGTATGTATTACCTTGTCAGGCAAAACAGTAGTTTTAGTTTGTAGTCTGTGGAAAATGAAAGATGCAGTAGATAGTGAGGATTTTGGATGTTGGATGCTCTTCAGTTTCACTACTTAAATATTGATCACATTCCCACTTTATTTTCCTTGCAGTCACCTTTTTTTTTTTTTCTTCTGGAAGCAATGACTCATTAGGATGTTTTTACACATCCTCAGCCATATTCACTGGGGAAAATAGTTTTGGAATGCTGTTGTTCCCATGTACATACCTGTTATATTGTACCTGTACAAGGTATAGATAAATTATAGATGTGTTTATTTTTGATATTGCTGAGGACATTTTAGTGCGCTTTTCTAGATTCCTGAAGTGTAAATAGTACAACATGATACAAATGTGTGTTTGTGTGTAAAGAGAGAGACAGGATTTCCTATAACTAGAGCTTATGGTGTATGGCATTTTACATTCATATATAGCAAATTAGATTCTGGTGAGGGAATTGAGGAGGGAAATCTCAATAGTCAACTGAATTGAAAAAACCTCACAGTCAACAGAGCTGAGAAAAATTGGAAGTAAAGGGCACGCTTTCTTGCCTGAGCTATCACTAAAGGCAAAACTCAAGGAGGGGATATATTCAAAGATGTTTGATCAGTTTCATTTTTATTTTCTGAGCAATAACTTTATTTTTTAGTATTAATTTTACTTGCATAGTGAAAAGAATGTCTGAGATTTTCCCCGCACTTTGTGGACTTCTCTGCTTATGTATTGCTAGGTTTTTATGTGGTGGTGTGTTCTAACTACCTTGTCTTGTTTTTCCTGGTTTTCTAGAGGGAACAGTTTCAGAATTTCTGAGTATGAGCTGTCATTGCTTGTCCTGCTTGGACTTGGAACAGTTGAGTATGTTGTTTACTGATGGTTTGCTTTGTAACTGTACTGGATTTCAAATCTGGTATTCAAAATCTGAACTGCTTTCACAGATTTTGCCATTAAAATTATCTTACAGAACTGAAACCTTGCACATATTTGATACTATCATTTGCATGTAACATATATATAGCTGAAGGCGATCACTAGTATACTTATTTGATTTACAGTTCTGCTTTTATTGGAAGACTGGTAGCCTTGTTCCTATTTGCCTTTCCTTTTATTTTTCCAATTTTTGAGGAGAAAAAGAATGTCTTTCCCAGAATGTTTGATTATACAAAGGTGAACTCCATTATTCTTCTCATTTGATATTCATCAATTTGCATGTTAATGTTTTCAGTGGAGACTAAATATGCTAATTTCACAGCTTCTTAGCAGCAGATTCCTTAATCATGAAGATATTTATTTGTATGTCTAAAAAGCAATGAGGTGAACTGCCAACATTGCTTCATAAAATTATGCTGCAGGTCAGTCTGAAAGTTGTGACTGCTGCAGGGACCTTGTCTCCATAGGGACTAGAACCAGCTATCACTGAAGTTGAAGTTAACTGTAAGATTTGGGCTGGTTCTGGGCTGGTTGATTCCTCTGTCTTTTAGCTATGGTTTATGTAAACAGTTAAGCAAATGTTCAGTGAGCAAGTCAGTCAACAGGTCTTCCAATCTTTTTTGTGTATGTTCTTCAAAAATATGTTTGTACACATAGTAAATATAGGTACCTTCTTTACATTCAGTTGTGATTAGATGAATAAGGACTTCAATGCTTTTGTCTGTTGTAAAATGGAGTTAGCATGATGAAAGCCAAGAAGCAATGCTTTAGAATTAATATACATTGGGAAAACTAAAAAGGTTTTGGTAAGACTTTCAAAGCTTCTCTTATGAGGCTAACTCAATTTTTTGCTTAGCATGAAGTTAATCCCTTCCATGTCTGCAGAGATAAGACTGTAATGTTAAGGTGCAATAAGCTAAAATACCTTAAAATAGTGGTACAGTTAACAGGTTTGCTGTCCTGGTAGCACTGTAAGCAGGGACACTGTAGGGTTGGGAGGATATTTGAGATACACCTAAAATACATTGGGCTCTTCTGCCTAGTGATGGGGGGAAGTAAGTCTCAGAAAACAGTTTAGAGTACCTCTGTTAGGATTTGCACTAATGGCCTGTATCACCTCTAACAGAGTCACCCTCCTGGGCAGCTGGCAGTGGTGGGACTGAGTCCTATTGAATGACTGGGGGCTCTTTTAAATATATTGAGAGTTTTTCAATAATATTATATCACAGAACAGTTTAATTTGAACTGCTTGCAGAATATTATTACTAACTTGCTGGATATCATTTGTGCCACATTATCATTGTATTTAAACTTGATTAATATGTCTCCTGACTTAATTTTCTTATACTGTATGGTAAATGCTGAATAATTATGTCTGTAAATTCATGCAGTTTAGAGCTTATCATTGCATTTCGTAGTCAAATTTTACAATCGTCATTCAAATGTCCTCATTTAAATGAGATATGCATCTCATGAGGCTATCCCAATAAGAAAAATTTAAATAAAATGTATGTTGTCTTGTCATTATGATCTCTATGAAGAGGTTTCTCTCTTCAGCTGTGTTTCAGTGTTAACCCAATTCGCCATGGTAATTCCAGTAACATTGTTGTTTCAAAGGAATAAACATTAATTATATGCTTTTTCTTTAAAATGTACTCCAACCTTTAAACAATCTATCTATAATATGTATTAAGCACTGTTACTATTTTAGTAATAACAAGTTGAACCTTGACTATAGGCTGATGTCTGGAAATGGATATTTTGGTGCCCCTTAAATTAATAATTGGTGCCCCTTGTTGCAAAAAGATTACAAAGGCAGACTGATACCGTACAGTCTTTTGGAGCTAAGTTAATATTTAAAAATCAGGTATTTTAAATAGTTTCTTAACAGGAATAATTTGATAACCTTCAATAAGTAGATTTGATGAGGTGAATGCCTTTTCCAGACCACATTTCAAATAAGACTAAGTAAAATCAATACTTTAAAAAAAAAAATGTGTTCAGCAGAAATAAGTGCAGTTTGCAACAAAAATACTGTTTCAAACAATTTCTATGAACAGACTAAGACAGATTTTTATTCTCTAATCATATGTTTAGAGGGTCGACTATTTAGCAGATTTTTAGCTTTCCAGATGCTCAAACAATGCACTCTTAAGTACAGTATCCATAGATTATTCCCAGAATGCTGTAGATTAGCTATTTTAAGATTTGAATTGTGACTAAAAGCTGAGAAAAAGCAACAGCAGTTGCAGTTGCAAATGTGTTGTCTCCATTAGCTCATTTAAAATGTATTTATCAGGGAAAGAGACAAAGTAGGCTGTGTCTGCATGTAACACTGGTACTTCATTAATATTTTACATACATATGTGTGTATCTATAAATAAATCCTTTATGTGTATTCTGTCAACAACAAAGAGTATCCAAATGAGAGGCCGGTTTTGTTTGTTTATTTCACTAGGAGGGCAGTACAAGTTGTGATCACCAAGGACTGATTAGCAAATTTTGGACAATAATGAACATAGTTAAATTTTAAGTAGAGCTTCTTTCTGTTTGTTTAGATGCTCAGAAGTTTACAATTTTGGCAGATAGGTTATTTTACTGAACAGTGAAATACAGTACTTTTAATTTGCATTAATTTAGTAATTGTAACTCTTGCAAAAATGTCTTTTCATTGAATAGTTTGTAGCATGTAATTTTTAATCCTTAAAATTAATGATAACATATGTTTAATTTAAGATAATTTGCTTTAAATGTTTTTCTTACTAACAAACCATACTTGCTGGATCTGTGTCTTGCTGGGCTACCTGATTTAGCCAACTTAAGGCAAATCAAGTTTGAAGCTCTGCTTCTTAAAATATTTAGATTGAAAAAATCTCATGGGGTGACCGCTTCCTCCCAAGCATCCACTCACTCCAGCATGGGGCTTCTCCTCCACTGGCTGCAGGCTGATCCCTGCATCAATGTGGACCTCTCTGGGAACTGCCAGCTTCACTGTGATCTGCACTACAGGCTGCAGAGGAATGAATCTCTGCTCCTCTTCCACTGATCTGGGTGTCTGCACGTTGTTCTGCTCACATATTCTCACTCTACTCTTCTCTGACTGGAATTAAAATGGTGCAACATTTGTTACGATTTCTTCCTAGATGTGTTATCACAGAGGTGTCGCCACCATCTCTGACTG
The DNA here is from genome assembly GCF_028018845.1 of Melospiza georgiana. Taxonomy (NCBI): domain Eukaryota; kingdom Metazoa; phylum Chordata; class Aves; order Passeriformes; family Passerellidae; genus Melospiza; species Melospiza georgiana. The sequence goes on along the minus strand of NC_080435.1, from coordinate 36,833,093 downwards.
GCCAGCATTGGCCAGCGGCGTGTCCATCTTCGGAGCCCTCCGGGATTGGCTCTGCCAGACACGAAGGGAGCTTTGGCAGCTTCTCACAGAAGCCACCACTGTAGCCCCCCAGCTCCAAAAAGCAGACCACGAGAGCACTTAGATTGAGGCAGAACATTTCCTCGTGCAGCTTCTACCTGTTGCCCATATTTTCTGCATGGCTCCTTGTGAAGAAGGGAGTTTTTGTCCTCATTGTACCCACCCTTTAAATACTCAAATATGGGTATGAGTGGGTTAGTACTGTTGATGTTTTTGCTTCTCTTGGGGAATTTTCGCCCAAGTATCTGGGACACTGCAAAATATAAATTAAAAATATATCTCCAAGCAAAAAAGAGGATGATAATTAAGACATTTTTTGCAGTTCTGAATTTAAGATTATGTAATATCAGCATGCTGAAAGCTAAGTTTCAGTGTCTGTTGAGCAGTCCAGCTGCGGTTGCTGGAAACAATAGTTCAAATACATCAGATTTGTCTTGTCATCCTATAAGCTGGTCTTATTACCAACTGTATCTCACATCCAGTACTGACCATGGGTTAAATGCACAGAGGAGTTGGAGGCATCGAAGTGTCAGCTATCAGTGGAGTACTGATAACCATCTGAAGAGTATTTAAAAAAAAAGGATTGTGTCATTTTTTCCATACCTCACATTCTCTAATATGAAAACATTTTTTGCTCTCTGTTGTTTGCTCAGAATATCACTGCAAGCACTGCTGGGACTATAGGACTGCTCTTGCTGCAGATAACTCACTTGAAGTGCGCGTGGATTGATTGAAGTGCTGAAGTGCCCTGAGCGCTGGCTCCCAGCTGCGCTCGTTCTGATTGCTGCTCACGGTGTGTGCTGGGAGCCCTGCTCATGGAGAACTGGCAGGCATTTGGCATAACCCTGCTCAATACTCACTGTGTAATAAAACTGGGAATGGGGAAAAACGGGCTTAATGTCCTCAGGTATGAATGGCCTTCTGAAAGAAAAGGAAAAACCTGGCATTACCACATAAATCAGTGTGGAGATGTTGAATTTTCATGTACTTTCTATATATAAATGCTAGCTGTATAACTTAGAGCACAGACTAGATGGTTTACTGAATCCTGTTGTCATAGTGGAATTTTTCCGCAATTTTGCCTGTCGAGGCTAATTTTTTGTAAGATCTTGTGAGATTTTTTTTTATTTTTACTGGACTGATCTTATTTGCATTCTTGTTTACTGATAAATACTGAAGGCAACACAACAGCAGTTTCTGAAGGAGGAATATTAGTTATTTTTTAGTATTAATCATTACTATGAAATTGGAAATTACAGAAGGAATCCTGTTATAGATTATCATATTTTATTATTAAGGTGCAAACTATGTTGCTGGTATTTAAGATGGGCAGGTGACTGCCAGTGATACCAGATCATCCCATTGTGAGACTTAGGAGATCAAAAAGACTGTAGTGAAGCCATTGTGGTAATTGTTGGAGTTTCTAAATTTGATCTGTTGGTGACTGAGCTCTTCATCTTGAACGTAATGAATACTTAGCATGAAACAACTATGTATTATTTATTCAAATCTTTCATCCAGAAAACTAGATCATTTTCTGGGCTGTTGGGAGAAGAGTGACTGTGAGTGTAATCCATGAGCTAGATACTAGAAGCAGAGGCAAGGAATAAATATCCTTAAATATACAGAGAATTGGATTCACTGAGTTTTCAGCACTAGTTCACAGTAATTGATTACAAGTATGTACTTGTGTAAGCACTGATTCTGACAATAAATTGATGTGAGATGGGAGTGAAGAAAGCTAAGGCTAGTCCTTTATTTTATGGTATGGGTTTTTTTTGTTTGTACATGTGGTTTGGTTCCAGCTAAGAATTTTCTGGCTTATTTTTTATAGTACAGACATATTTCAGATATTGCCCCACAAAGAAAGAAATTTTATGCAAACTAAATAGGCTTTTTTTCTTTTAGAAAATCTAGCTATTGGCTAGAGTCACTGTTTTGAAATGTGAAAGATTTCTCACCAACACTGGGTTGGATTTTTCCCTTAAATAAGCTTCTCAGTGTTATTACTGAATGAATAGTAAACTTACAATCTAAAATCTGGTAACTGTTCCATGACTTTATTTTTACTTCTACATGAATTTAACATTGAAGTTAAGGTAGTTAAAATTAATATTATATTCAAGAACTGTTTAGCCAACCCTCTTGCTAGCAAATGACTGGCAGTAATAGTTCCACTTTCTTTATTAGTTCTTAAGGAAATTAGATTTCAAATAAAAATTAGTAATGAAATTGAAGCCCCAGATTTCTCCTATAATGATCATATATGACTTAAAATTCATGTCCTTAAAAATGGGTTTGAGACTGGCGACAGTTCAGTAAAATTGCTTGCAGTTTCCTTATTGGTAGATGAACTTTTTGGAGATCACCATTTAGTACTGTCTCCAGTAGGCCTAAAACTGCAGAATGAAAGATGGCTCTTATTTCACTGAAGCTTTGCTGTCGTACCTTTCAACTTTCGAGCCTGCCAGTGTGTGTGATAGAAGGCATCAAAATGTGTGAGAAGTGACCCAAATGCAGAGCTGTTATTTGCAGTTATCAATACAAACTGTTATTTTGCCATAATTGACAGATGGTTTTGCACTCTAATATCTGTTTTTAAGGATATTTTTACACTGATTTAGACAGAGTTGAGTTGCGGGTTGTGGGGGTTTTGTGTGTTTTGTGTGTTGGGTTTTTTTGTTTTGTTTATGTTGTGGGAGGGTATCTTTTTTTTTGTTTTGTTCTTTTTCCTCCTAATGCAGCAGACTCAAACCCCCCGAATTAATGGTACTCAGCAAGAAGGAATTGCACTGTAAAAAAATTGGGGGCATATAGTAACAGATTGTAATTTGTTATTTGAGCTGGTGAGCACAAAAGCTGAAACACACTCTGAACCCTCCTAAAAGTTCTGGTGAATAACTGGGTGTTCTAGTTTGAAATATATTTTTTTTTCTGTAAAACTGTAACATCTGAAATTTATTTTTCAGCAGAGAGGAAAAACTACTTGAGAATTTATATATAAAGCTGGATAAAATGAAAACTGATTTGTTTCTAGTTCCTTGGCAGGCTCATTTTGCTAAAGCAGTGACAAAGTCGACTGTTAAAATGACTTCACCCAGTTCTTCCCTCCTGTCCAGTTATTTACTTGGAGTGAGCAAATGGTAATTGTAGCTCTGCTTGAACACTGCCATTAAAATTAATGTGTTCTTAGAAAGTTCTTATTTTCATACAGGGCACATCTTGTTTTCCTTAGGTGTTCCATTTCAAAACTAGTGTCAGGACCAAAAATAGATTTCTCCAATTTGGTGTGATTTCCACTTGAATTTTCTCAGAACATAAAATTGTATATTTTAAAACTAAATTGAATTTTCTTGGTTGAAAAACAACAGTTTACAGTTCATTGCTTAAGAACATTAGTAACCAGGTGTTTGTAATATAGAAAAGCATTGCAGTTATTAGGGAGGTGGATTTGCAGGTTAGGGTTTGCTGGCCTGTTATGAATATTACTGTGTTTCAGTGGAGGGTGTTGCTTTTTGGGGAGCTCTATAAAAACCCCATGGTTTGCAATTATGTTCTATTACAGAGAGTTTTGTAACTTCCATTGTGCTCCTTGGACAGATTAATCTGATGATGTTTTTGGCTCATGTCCTAACTGTTGATGGATAAGAAGACAATGTGAGCAGTAGAACTGTATTTCTGCAACAACATAAAATTTCCATAGATCCTTTACTGGTGTTAATTACAGCAGAATTCTCCTGTGAGAAGAATTTTAGTGACTGGTTTGAAACATCTTCAGCCTCGCTGTCAGCAAGGTTTTCTTCTAAAAGTTACTTCTGCAAAGTAGAAATACAGGAAGCTGTGTTGGCTGTGGAAGCTGTGGTGTTGCTGTGGCTCTTGGGTGAAATGATGGTGGAATTAAAGAACCTACTGATAATCTGAGGGTCTACCTAAATCTGGAGCTTGGTGTTTCCACCTGAAATGGTGGTTTTTTTTGTGGAGAATAGAAGAAAGTTGATCTTAAGAGACATTTAAGTGAGGTAAAATGATAGGGTCCAGGTCAGGGAGCCAACTGTTTGAAAGAAATCTGAGAGGAGAAGTAGAAGCAGAAAGGAAGAGTCATGTAAGATGAGAATAAGATGGTGAGGAATGTTAAGCTGGTGTACAGCTACAGGAAGTACAAAAACTGAGCTCTGAAATGTTTTATTTTTGTCTATGAAACAAGCCATATTAGGTATTGTGGAGAAGAAGGGACAAAGCCCACAAAGGAGCCCCAGAAGTAGAGGGAGATAAGAGGCACGAAGACAGACCATTTGGGAATACTGACTTGTCACCATTACTTCATACTGCACATGCTCACAACTCTTCTTCCCCAACGTGGCCTTCTTGTATAATTGCTAGTCCAAAGTTGTTTATATGCAGACCTCTCCTCAGGCCCTTCTGTGTGTTAGTAGAACCGTTTCTGGTATTCAGAAGTCCAGAAAACTAATTTCTTACTACACCAATTCGTCTGTCCATATTCTAAGTCTGCAGCTTTGCTTACTCCCAGTGGGTTTTAGGGGTTTTCCTCAGCATTTGCTGAAGGTAAATGTTAGTGTGTATCAGTGACAGCTGCATGGAATGTGTTCATAGCAGCCACCTTTAAGCAGTATTTGAAATTGCTAGATGCATTTCCTGAAATTTTAGTACAAAACTGTCACCCAATATTTTTAGTTTCATACACACGTGCATAAATATACATATATATAGTTTTTCTCTTTGTGTTTTTATTGCCTTTAACCCATTGAAGATCTAATGCTTAGAGCTGTCACAGGAGGTTGCTTTGTCTCCTGTCTGTTGCTATAAATATTTCTGTCATAATCTTAACAACAATCTGTAATGATACAAAATTTGCCAGTTTGCAAAAGTATTCTCAGAGCTACATTTATGGGCTAACAATGAGTTTGGTATTAAAAGAATAAAGAATGAGCTCCAGAAATAGCTTGTTTGTGATCTAGTATCACTTCCTACCCTTGCATGCATGCGTGGGTTTTTTTTATACTGTGGGTTGGGTTTTTTTTCTTCTCTGTTTTATATACCTTCTGGGGGACTACTGGAACCTTTGTACAGGGTTTAAAAAAGTGATAAAAGCAAGTGTCAAATATGTTGGTGCTTTATGTAAACCAGAGTTTTAGTATGATGAACAGCAACACCTAGCCTTTAGGCATGAATGTTCAGCTGCTGAGAGCTTCAGCCCTAGGTACTAATGTGGGCATTCATACCCACTGCCCCTTGCTGTAGTAATTCCCTGTAACTTATTTACTTTATCAAAGACACCAACTCTAATCTGACAGCATTTGCAATCTGCCAAAGTGTAAAACTGTCACAAGATGCATTTACATATATAGCAGAATCTGCATAGCTGTACAGGAGGTGAAAATCAGTCGATATAAACCTGTGTCAGTGAAGATGGGATTTTGTGTACAAAATCTGGCAAAACAGTTTATCAAATTTTGAGCTGTCCTTGGTGCCAGATGAGAAATGGAAAATTTTACAAGGAAACAAATGACAAAATTTTGTATTGGTTTATTATAAGCCAAAGTACAAACAGTAAACTAGCCACTCAAGTAATGAAAGCACACAGTACATGGATATTAATCACTGCCTAGAACATTTTGCTTATTTATAATTCTCTTTCAGAGGCCAGCCATTTTTCAAGGTGACCATGCTTTCCTTCAAAGCTTTGACTTTATTTTAGGGTTTGGTATCTTGATATAGTTGTTGATAAAAATAAAGCAAGTGAGAAATCCCAAACATGATGTATGTAACATGAGGATCAGACTAATGGCGTTGATTTTTGTTTTGATGTTTGGTTTTTAGTTTTGTGAGTTTTTTGGTGTTTTTTTTTTTTTTCTGTTTTGAGATACTTTCTCGAAAGATGAAATTTGGATTTCTGTCACATGCACAGATAAATGAGTCTATTAGCAACACATGTACCTCAAAATAAAGTTTAGTGCTATGAGCTCTTTGTGCTTACTTGTATATAAGTTTCTTCTGTAAAATAATACATAAGGACAAAAAAGTTGAGGACATCTGAAATGTTGCGTCACTCTTTGCAGTAGAGGAGTTAAAGGGCAACTTCCATGATATGCGAAATCACAGGCAGTGTGTTCCCTTTCCAGCTGTAATTTGCTCCACGAGGATCAGCAAAGATGGAAGAGCCATGCTCTGGATTTTAGTGCTCCTTCTCTGCTTGCATTTGGGAAGATGCTACCCTTTAATATTAGTTTAAATCCTGAAATATCCCAGTGATACTCACAATATGGGTTGATGTCATGGAGATAACTGGAATTTAAACCCTAGGAAACCAAGAAATGAAACATTATGTATGTGTATATACATGGTCTATGCTGTTACTGGAATATAGTGTAGTAGGAACTCTGACAGAGCAGCTGGTGGGTCAGGGCACATGGCAGCACAGTCCTGGCCCATCCCAGTGGGGAGGCAGATGCAGCCAATGCTCAACATGGGATGGAAGCTGCGTAGAGGAATGCTGTTCTGGTAAACTCTGTCATTACACATGGAAGGAGCAGCTCTGTCTAATTGCTAATGAATTGGTAATGGAGTAATAAGAATGAAAATGTTGGGGAATATAGAAGTAGCCTGAAGCTGCAGTTTGGACGATGCAGGGCGAGGCACAGGTTGCCTATCACAGATGTAAAATTGTTAAAATTGTACAATAAAATGCTTCAGATATTAAAATACAAGGCATGTCTGTGAATCCTCTGTCTGGTAACATTAGCAAGTGAAAAATGAATGTTGCATGGTGGGACTATAAATACACATCTATTGTGTTAAATTATCCTGGATGGAGGAGTAACGTGGAATTGCATAGCATCACGTAGCTTTTTAAATGCAAACTTGTGAAAATTGTAACTAATAGAATCATCATTAGTTTCTAAAATTACTGTTTCTATTAAAAGATGTGGAATTCAGTGACACTTTTTTTGTCAAAATGTGGCTGGTTTTGCTAGATAAAATTGTGAGTTGTTGCAGAAAGTGGAGTGTCAGGAAACTGAAACTTTGGAAAACAGGAGATGAAGCATTAACCACCATGCTGACATAGGAAGGTCAAACCCTTAATTTACTCACAGTTAGCTTTACTTAGAAGGTGGAAATACATGTGCTTTATATTGTAATGAGAATTCATGTAGATTTGTTCCAGACTCACTAATTAAGTACCACTTGAAATTAATGATTGTTTTATGCTGAAAGCATATTTATATTTTTTCTTTTTGTTGTGGCAAGGGATAGTCCAACATGAATATTTATCATAACTTTTCAATTTTTTTAACATTTTACGCAGTGCTTCTTTATTAGTGCTTCTTTTAGCCATTTGTTTTTCCCATATCAGTTTTAGAGCAGGAATGCAAGAAGAGATTTTTGTTGAGATACTGAAATTGAGCAAAAAGTTTATTCCTTGTCCACCTTGAGAAAACAAAGTAAAGTTATGCACTTGGGTTTTTTGTTTGCTTTGATTTATTTTTATGTTTATAGATTACATGCATAATTTTTTAGTAGATGTCAGATCACGTGCCTTGAAAGCATCTGGGTTTTTTTGTTATATAGCTGGATAACACATCATGTGTTCACACCTTTAAGTTAGTAGTATTTCACCTTTCAATTTTCAGTACTTTTCATTACAAGAGACATTTAATGACATATACTCATGGGGATTTTGAATGTATGTTCTTCAGGTGTACCCTGTCTTTGTATAAAAGTACTCAAAAATTGCTTCTAATTTTTCAATAAGAGATATCTAATAAGGGGGATGATTGATCATAAAACATTCCTGTTTAATGGCCCCCTTAAATTTAATAAACCTGAAAATTTAGGTAAGTTCTAGATTTGGTAATGTAATGTAATCACTAATATACTATAATTTTTTCCAAGACTGCTACAGAAAAAATATATATTTTGATTTCTGTCCATTACTTTGGAGTAAACATCTTTCTGATACTTTTAGGCACTTGATTTTGCAAGAATACTTGGTTAGAACTTGTAAGCAAGGAATACAGAGGAAGAGGTTACAGGAGAAGTAGTCAATATAATGCATAATTTATCTTGGACTGTGTTTTTGAAAACAAAAAGATAATACTTTAGTATTTGTCAGACATTTGAGAGGGGACTTTGGTAAGTAAAGGAAATAAAAATTTTTCTTTTCCTCGTCCAGAGTAATTACATTGTGTTGCCTGTGTATTCAGCTTTAAAATCTTGTGCTTTGACAGTCTGTTTTCTGCTCTTGGCTAGTAGAACTGACTTTATTCTTCCAAGCTATTTCATACTGTTGTGAGACTCAAAACTGTTTTACAGGTGAGGTGTGTAACCTGTGTCATTGACACAAAAAATGAGAGATTAATGCTTTCCCCAGCTACCAATACAAACAGAAATGTTATAGTGCAATGATGACTTACAGTGAAATCTAGTATTGTGCAAAAATGTCTTTTTCTCGTCTTAGCAGAATGAATCTTAAAAAGGTGATAGTGATAGATTTTTATTTTAAAATTTTGCTGCACTGGTTTTGGACCAGATGGTCCAACAGGTAATTAAATTTGTTTGTCCATTCCATCATGCCTAGTGTTCTTTTTTTGTATCTCAGTCACGCTGTAAAAGATGCCTCTGATAAGTGCCTGTGTATAAGTGTCTGATAATCCTCTGTGGAGACTTAGATATATTACAGAAGGTTATGATGTGAGATTGTGGACATTATAAGCTTGTATCATGAGCTCTTGTATGTCTTTAGATTTGAAAGACTTTCTATTTTCATGTAATAGATTTGAAGGACAATCTATTTTCATATAATAACTTGAAAAACAGGTGATCTGACTGTCCAAGTATTTATCATTGTGCGTAAAGCATAACTTCAGTGAATCTTTATGGTGTGCACTGGGTGGGTGGGACAGGTGAGAAAGGGCTGGACTACCAAGATGCATACTGACTGATGCTGTGGTCTCTCAGAAGCTGGTAGATGGGTCATCAGCAAAATATTCTGCCCAGGTAACACAAGTGCTTTCCCATGAACTTTACTCTTCTCCTTCCTCCAGTCTTTGATGAGGTGTGAGAGTGCTGGTCCATTTTCGTTACAAAGATGTGGCAAGCAAGAGACTTCAGAAAGTGCCTTCATTGTGGTGTTTTTATACAGCAGAGACAGAATGACCAGAGTTGGTGCTTTCCTCCAGTATTCTGTGGCTAAAGCAGCCTTACATTTCCTTTTTCTCAAGCTTCAGCTGCAGGCTGCCGCCTGTCTCCTAGACAGGACTCTGCTACTGCTCCATCCTTCTGCTCTTAAGGAAACTTGCGTGAACTTTCTGGCTTGGACTTCTTGGCATTTATATTTCTATTCTCTGTAAATTTTTATGTTGGTGTGTGAAGTAAAACCTAAGTGTTGGCATACCAGAAAGATGTCAGTGTCTTGGGGAGGTTGGACTGTGCATTGTGTTCTGGTTTGTAGTGGTTTGCCAAAGGAAAATTCTAGTCCTGTGCTAATGGGATCTCTTTCATCCCTCTCTTCATGCTTACAAATACTAAGCCTAAACATAATTTATTTTGTGTATACGAGCATGCATTCAGATGTAAATACATACATATATGTCTATATGTGTATATAACAATGTTTAAACTTCTGTCATCTGCTAGAGAGGGCTGGGGAGAATGATGGTAAAACTGGTCACATATATTCTGCTCGGAATGATTGCTGTTGGAAAGTCTCTTGGGTGAAATCATGTAGTCAATCAGGTAAAGTTCTTACTAAATTATTTTTACTTTTCCTGTAACTCTTGGTGTCTGGTGGTACTTAAAGTGTTTGATGTAGTGTCAGGGAACTCTGCTCTGCAATGGCACACATCCACTGATGGTGTTAGCTGCTGGATAGATGTTCACTTGTTGCTGTTCTGAGGAGCAGGAGAATGAACAGGGAGAACTTTGTATAACCATGATTTCCTTGTGATGCTGATCCTGTACAAATGCCAGAGCAAAATGAATATTCCTTAAACTACCATGGATGTTTTAGAGATCATATTCATTTAAAAGAGAAATGGGAATTTGACTTAATAGAAATTCAAACTCGATTTTGGTTTTAGTCTCTTAGACTGAAATGCAACGTTGCTTTGCCTTTTGTTTGCTTCCAGGCTGAAGTTCCCACAGGGAGGAATTTCTGGCAGTAAGTGATTAGGTATTGTGTCAGGTAGCTTTAGAAGGCAAAGGAATACATTGTTTATTCGGAGAGCAATCAAAAGTTGTGTGATGTTACTGTAGCCTCTTTAGCTTGAGGTGCTTAAAACGCAGAAGTCTTAACTGAATTCCTATAGAGAAGTGTAAACCCCTCAAAGATTGATTGAAACCCCTTATTGTTTCTCAAGCTGTGACAAAATGCTGCTTGTTGTTTCTGTGCTGTGGTATTGCTAAGCATGTCTGCATTCATTATGGTATAAATACAGGATGTGGTTGTGCTACTGTAGCTTCTTGCTTTAAGTTTGATTTGACTGTTTTCAGAGCTATGACTAAGATGGTGTTAAAGCAGAAAACTGCCTTTAAAAAAGTAAACAGTAGATCATTTTTTAGCACTGTATACTTTTTTCAAGTATAAAGTTAAGACCAGATGCATGAAACTAAATGCAATGATGCAGCACTGTCAACTCTCAGTCCCAATTAATTTGCTTCATATTTACTTTGAGTCTCTTTAGATTAAAATTGATAAGCATGTGGGGGGAGTTGTCAGTAGACTTGATGGAGATGAAAGATATGAGGTTATGAAAAATTAGATAGGAATGAATTATTTTAAAATACTAAATAAATGCATGTTATAGAATTGAAAATTACTACAATTATAATAAAATCAAAAGAAACTATAAAACCATGAAAATTGTATAAGCAGATTTAATAATTCTCATATGAAGAATACAGAAAACATTAATCAGAATTTTGTAACAGTTGCCCATTGGTATGGGAAGTTGCAATATCCAGCCCATTGAAAAAGCCATACTATCACACTAGAAGAGAATAAAGCTTAAAGCAGGAAGTAATGACAATTTGAATGATACTTGAAATACCACAGAAGGAATGGATGTCAGTGGTAGCAATGGAGCTTTATTGAAAGTAAGTACTTAAGCCTGGTGAAGATGGCACCTCTGTTGTAAACGAGAGAAGATTTATGTTGTTTCATTATGAAATTAAGAAAAGGACAGAAAACTATGATCTTTGACTTCTGTGGTAGGAAGTGGTAGCATTTTTGTGCGTGCATTAATTGATATATTTGGTAACATCATGCCAACCCTTCATTAGGGTTGGCATGATGTCATGTCTAAGTGGCTGTACAGCTAAGTAGAACTGACATCTGCTCTGAACTTTTGTTAGTTATGTTAATCCAGTTTTCAGTGAAAAGAAGCTTGGAACCTGTGGGCAGAGAGCAATATTAGCAAAGAGAGTGGCAGTAAGTTTGTCAGCCTGTGTAAAAAAAGGGAGCAAGACAAGTAATTATTGCTTGTACAACACTAAGAACTGTTTGAAGTTCTACATCATCACAACTGCAGCACTGATTTATTTTTCTTCGCTTCTTTCTGTCAGTAGCTCATTTGCCAGCTGACTGATAAGTCAGTCCAGTTTGGGATTCCAGTTCATCTGGTGAGATGGCACCTCAGAAATAAATCATCTGTGTACAAAAAACTCACGTGAGCATTGCTATTAACAGAAGTAGCCTGCTGTAAAAATACCTAAACAAAATTTGAATTTAGTATCTAGACAGTGAAACAACAGAGAATATAATAGACATATTTTATATATATTATATATTACCATGATGTAATGCAGCTAGGTATATAGAAAAAGGTTACAAAAGTTCTCAGGTCAGTAGGAAAGAGTCTCTGGGCTGATGAAAGTAGAATTAATGAGTTTGGTTTTATATTTCTATTAATTTTCAAGAACTTTCTGGAGGAAAGCTGCATTTTTTGATTTATTATCGTACATATTAAAACTTAGCAAAAGTTAATGGTTTCTACATTATTTCTTTGTCATAAGCCAGTATAAAACGTGAAAATTTAGCTCTGGGAGATTTCAGCTTTAGTATTGGCATGGTTCAAAAGATTTTACATTGCTTCAGCAGCTTATTCATTATGCCTACTTCTAAGAGGATAAAACTGATTAACAGATTAGTAATAATTTAGTATTTTGGTAAGATTAATGGCAATGTGGGTGTCTTGGAGTTTTTTGGGTTTTTCTCCTTCTTAAACTCTAAATAGGATTCTAGAACTGGCAAGGATCTCCTGTGTTAGTGTCTGCCATTGCAGACAGTCGTATCATTTAACTTTGTCATAAAATTGTCAGACTTGACTTTTAAGAAGATTGGGTTTCTGTCCTGGGGCTTTACTTGGAAAAACTGTCCGAAAGATAAATTTCTTTCGAGCTATGCAGTTATTTTTAAATATGCAGCATGATTCTCTTCCTGGTCACCTGATAGTCACTTTTGTTGTCTGTATCTTGGGTTTTGTTGTTATTTTTCTTCTTTTCTAGATCACTTCCTCTGGAAGCTTGTCTTACTTTCAAGTTCATTCAGACAGATTAATCAAGAAAAACTTTTTCTCACCCCATAAGATATATTATGTATTTCATTAATTCTGTTAATTTTACCTTATTTCCAAATAATCTATTTGATATTTATTTATTTATTTACTGGCAGAGGAGTTTAGGGATGATGCATCATACCTACATTGAATTCTACCAGTGCTTTTTACTAAAGCAGGAACAGATCCCTCTACTGAATATACTTATAGACAAAGGTGGGGATTTTCATCTCTAGAGGTATTTCTCCATTCTCATAGTTAGCTTCTGTTGAAGGTGAGGTCAGCTGGCCATTGTTTAACAATAAATTTCTGCTGGATACTAGGCTGAATGCTGATGTCTAATTTAGTAAGAGATTGTGAACACAAAAGTTGTTTCTGAAGGAGTTTATGATGTGTTCAAAAGGGGGTTAAAGAGGTTACTTGACATGACCTGACTCTTTTTTGATTTGCCAGTCTAAACCAGAATTTTATAACTTCTGTTTTTCCTGATGGAGTGGAGGCAACAGTGTCTCTGCAATGTACTGGTACCATGTGGAATAAATGAGATGACAACAAGAATATGGTGAAGCAGAGCTTTCCAATGCATTTCACAAATTATACAAATTATGAAACTTACAAAACCCTAATGGTAGAAATAAAAATTATATATGGCATGTGTCATAAGTAAGGGTACAGGTGCTGGAAGTCTTTGGATTTAGTCCATATGTATGTCTGTCCCAGTTTCTAGCCTAGCATTTTACTTCCTTTTGAGCAGTCTATAACAGCACTAGATTGTTTTGTACTTTTATGTCTCGTTTTATGTACTTTTTGTGTCTCCTTCATTCCTACAACATTTGCTACACCTTGTAGCTGCTAGTAGCCATACAAAAGATACCACTGCCTCATCAGGTCTGGTGTGCTGGGATTTTATCAGTCTTATTAACAAACAGTCAAATAGTATTTTTGTGTCTTATTGCTGAAAGGATAGACTGTCTCATATAGTAGGTAGCGATATGTAAAGGAAATCACTAATATATTAAAAAGAATAAGCATGGCCTAAATGGAACAGCTAAACAAAAGTATCAACCTTAGAAGTTTTTGAATTTGAACTATCAGTGGCCTTTGATAGAATATAATTGTGGATAGAAATGTGAAATACGTGCTGTTTTACATTGTCAGGCCCTGCAAACAACCCCAGTCAGATGACAGAGTTTGAAATGTTTCTTTCTACTCTTCTTTAGGGGTAGGAGAGGGATAGTTGTAGAATATGAGATTAAGATCTTTCTTCATTATAATTCTGAAATCTGTGGTCAAGGAATTTTGTGCCCTGTTCTCCTTGTATCACACTCATTTACTGGCATTGACCAAACCTAATGCTCTCGTTGTTTAAATGAATCTTCAATATTCCTTTGTTTTTCTTCTTCCTCTAATCATAGTTGTAGAGGTTAAATGTCAGAATCAATTAGTGAAATTAATCTATGTAGCAATTTTGCTTTTTATTATGGAAAAAGCTTTTGAGCTGATTACCTACTGAAGCCACTGTAAAGAGATGCATTGTATGCTTGTATGATGACACCAACTCACCTTTTTTAGTAAAGAACAATAAGTTGTTAAAAGAATTTAAAATTTTCTCATATAATTTCAGTCATCATTTTGCTGTATGCATTTTTATTTATTTCAAAATCTCAGGGGAATACATTTGTGTAAAATGCTGCTGATACATGGCAAGCTATTCAGCCATTGTGTTTGGCAGGCATGGCACCCTGTGGTTTAGTGGCTTCTTATATCTTTGTGCAGGCACAGACTTTGGAGGAAGGAGAAGGGGGGGAGGGAAAGGTTCATTTGTTTCCTTATGATTATGTTTTTATTCAAAAAGAGTTGATAAGTTTTGTTTTTTTACTAATTTGCTTCTTGCTATTTTGAAATTTTCTTCAGGAACCTATTTCAGAGATGACGGCTGCATTTAAAATACAGGATTGGGTGTCTCTTTGAAATGCCATTCTGTTTTGAAAGAACACCTACCATTTAAGTAAAATTATAGTGCTCTGAAAGCAAAAAAATAGTCTTTTGTCACTCCTGTATATTTATGCATATTTCATTTTAAACAAAAAGGAATTTTTTTCTAGCTTGGCAGAAGTAATCATTGGCAAATTTTATTTTATTTTTTTTTACTTTTTCATATACCCGTGTGAAGACTTATCTTTCTGTTTCATAATTAATCTTAACATCATAGATTTTTTTTTTTTAGCTTCTGCTTTTTCATAAACACAACCAGTTCCATTCAGGATTGGATGATTCCATTGTTTTGGTTGTGTGGGCTTTTGGGTGAAATTAAATGCTTTTCTCTTGGATCCAGCTGTAGTTCAGGGGAAGGGAGGAGGAGGCTGATGTGATGTGGGGAAGTTGGCATGGACTCTTTGGTTGTTACACTGAGTGGGCAGAGCAGCTATGAGTGATTTGGCCAGCTTTTTTTTTTTTTTTTTTCATGAGACAGCCACTGCAAAGTGGTCACTTTCCTCCGCTTACATGGTTTTAAAAGCTTTAGAACAAAAAAGAAACTGGACTGTATTTCGGATAGGATTTAGCAAAATATAGGTAAGTTTGCAAATTGGAAACATCCTGAGGGATGGTGAGGTATGACAGATGTATTATTGCACTAAAGAACATAAAACATTTTGTCTTCTTCCTTTTACAAGTAAATAAAAATACACGGTTGCATAGAATATTTCTAGATTATTTCTATACTACTCAAACCTTTTTATATCTATATTTTCAGCTGTATCATTGTAAGCATCCAGTTATTACAGTTTTCTCTGTAACTTTCCTTTTTCTGTGGTGTATTTTTTGCATGTTGAGGGAGATTATCTGCACAGACTTCCGTAGGCTGTAAACAGAACTTTTTGCTGCAGCCAGGTTTGTGGCTGTGGGCTGAGATGATCTTCAGTCTCTAATCAGATCACTCCAAAGTGGGAGCAGTGGGCAGGAAGGGAGGGAGTGGTCAGAAAACAAGAAGCACAACGCTCATGTGCCTGTAATTTAAATATGCACCTGCCCATGGTGCCACGTCTGTGCATGCAAAATTATTCCTGGCCCTAGAAATTGGTGTATATTCAGCTTTGGCTTTACGTGACTTCTTTTTGCTACTTGTTAATTTTTGTTCATTTTTTACTGGGTTTTGAATGTGAATAATTAAAATCCCTTTCTCCTTCCATGCATAATTATCAATGGTAGAAGTGATGATGCTGGTGAATCTTTTGGTGTGGAAAATGTGATCCAGTATACATAGAACCTTTGCTTATATGCATCCATTTAATGGACAGGTTTGACTTTTTTTAGCTTTCTTATTACATTTTAAGTTTTAGTGTGGTACAGGTTACAAATGCTCAGCACAGCAGTAAGAAGTAAATGTAAACCAAATTAATCTAGTTCCTAAAGGTCAACTTTCAATAACATGCATAGGAGCAATGACCAGATGCTTTAAAAAATCATGGCCTCAGCTGTTATTTTACCTTGCTGAAAATTCCAGAAATTCAAACTGGTATGTCAGTGCATTGTATCCAGTTTCAACTGCTCATTTACCTTATTGGAGCATAGTAATTAATGACCACTGTATGTTTCTAATGGTACATTGCATAAAGTGAATCAAAGGTGACATAGCCCATGAAGCATTCTTCAGTGACTGCTTTGGGGTTTTGAAATGTCATTTGTTGTTGCTGCAGCTATACATGTTGGCAGTTCAGCTCAGCGTGCTGGATCACTGCAGTCAGATCAGTGCTTATTTGAAATGTTCATAGCTTTGTTCTCACACAGTTGTGCACTTGCTGGGTTTAAAGGCAAAAAATAATTGAGGCAAAATTGCCCGCTGATAATATGTTATTAGTTGAGTAAAAGTACTTGTTGGTGTGAGGGGAAAAAAAGAGAAGCCATTCACAAAGCACAAATATTACCTCTACAGTACTTTGGTAAACATTGCAAGGACAAACCCCCCCAAATTTTGTTTATTCAGGTACAGAGGATCTGATGCAGATAAACAGATCTGTTTGTCATAATAACACATCCATCCATTATTTCATGCTTTGATTGTGCATAGTAAGATTACTGCCACTTAGAGAGAATCAGAATTGTTGAACTAGTCATGGGAAACTACGTAGCTTTATACTTCCAAATGATTATTAAAATGTTTTTGTGATAATAGTGACCTTTTCAGTGCTTGTGGAGAGAGTAAAGTATTGGAGCTGGTTGACATGGAGGGTGTCAGGTAGCATGTGGCAGTAGGTGTTTTTGTATGGAGCACCTTGAATTCAGTTTTGTGAAACACTGGTGGGTTTCACACAGACGGAGTGTAGAGCAGAAGCACCCAGCTGCAGCCAGGCTGGCTTGGTTTGGACTCTGGCATATTGTCACAATCTGTGGGCCAGCAGTCTCCTTGTGAGGGGCGCTGAGAATTTGTGGCTTTCTGCCACACAAGTAAAATGCATGTGTTCAGTACTAAATGGATTAACCACCACTGTTTTTGAATAAAAAAATGGCATTACTTTTTTTTTTTTTAACTAGTCACTTTACTTGTTGCCCCTTCTCAATGTTTTTTTTTGTCTTGCCAGGAAAGATGTGTGTCTCAGCTATGAGAGGAAAATACAAGCAGCTTATCTGAGTTACTAGATTTTAAAGTGGTGGTGAAAGAGGCTAGCTGTGTTGGTCCCTCTGTTTTCCTTTCATCAGAAGTTGAACGCCTAATGTTTTTACTCGCATTTCTAGGGTCACACAGCTTATGGGACATACGGGTGTCTGCCCCCTTTGACTATGAACTTTACTGCCCCTCTTCCTGCCTCTGATCTATTCCAAAAGACAAAGGTGGCCCATGAACACATAAGTTTGTATATTCCCTCTCAGTGTATGAGATCTTGATCACTCAGCTGCTGGCAATACAATCCCCTGCTCCCTGCAGACTACTAGTTGCTAGGATCTTTGTATATTAAGTGTCTGTCTTTTCACCCTGGCTGGCTGGGTGCCAAATGGCCGGGACTTCAAGCAAATAAGATTATTTTACAATGACTCGTTTGTTTTTAGAACTTAGAAGGGTTTCTTTATATGTTAAATGAAGGTCTAAAAAGTTTTCTTATTTTGTGACAGCTGCTTTTTCCCTGGCAGGAATAGAATTTTGACTTTGCTTGTAGTGCTCTTCAAATATTGTGGTTAATGCCAAAGACTTCAGTTTCTCTATGAAAGGATGGAAGCCATAATTTCCTTGCTCTAAGTGATATATTTTTAATGTATGAAAATACCCTGTGAACAAGATGCTTCAAGGAGCTGATTCACCTTTTTGTTCTCAGTTTAAATTTCTTCTCTGCATCATTTATAAGTTAGCTGTTCTGATTTTAAGTAAGAAAAGAAAATCTTTATTTTATGGCCTTGTTCAAAAAATTGTTAGGAAGATGACTATAAAAGAAGAAAAAAGAAGCTTTCTTAAAAAGTTCTAGCATCAGTTGTGGAACACTGTTCCACAACTGAAAATTGTAACTGCTCAATGAATGGATAGTGCATTAAAAAAGACTTTTATAAAATAGTTTTCAGGAAGGTAGGAGCCAACAGTTCAAATTAAATGTTCAGAGACATGATTAAGTCAATGTCTTTTCACAAAGGCATTTATAATTTTTTTAGCAGCAGAACTTCCATCTCTTCAGAAACTATAGGGAGGAAGCTACCTAAAGTCTAAAATTAGAGGGGAAGAGCCACGAGAGAAGTTCCAGTCCCCTGTTGTGCCTGAGAACAATAGTGTCAAATATCTTCTTTATGGTAGCAAAAGAAGTGAAATTTAATGAGTGTGAAATTCTGTACTGGAAAAATTAAGTACTTAAGTAGGGCAATATGGAAGTGGATATTTGAGCAACCAAACCCATGTTTAGGGTTGACAGTGTGCTCATTTCATGTGTTAGATACATGTTTTCAAAGATGCACATCCCAGACACATTAAACTCCAAGACAACTTTTGTCTTGATGTTTAAAAATATTCTTGAGGCAGATAGGTCTGACTGAAGCTAAACTGTCAAATAATCTGTCAGTACTAGTGGATGGGGGTGGACATGTATTCACCCACGCTGAGATGCAAATACTTCCCTTGTGAAATGTGGCAGCTATTTAGGAGCTCTGCACAACCGTTGGGAGTAAAAAATGGGGAAGTATTTATCCAGTTGAACTTACAATGGGAATTTTAGATAATCAGAAAGGAAAGGAATGTGATTCACAGAAAGGAACATTAAACCGTAGGAATGTATATTACATCATTTCATTACTTTGCACTGAAAGTTGGGAGTTTTTTTATGTCTTACAGGAGAGATACAGACTTTAAAAGACCCAAAAGGATTTCTTCCTATTTCAACTCAGATTGAGCTCTGTCTGCACCTATCTTTGTCTAACCTGTTCTGGGAACATCCAGTGATGGAAATATCACACACACCCTCCAAAAGATGTTGCTGGTGTTTAAACTACCCTTTTCTCTTAATATTGAACTTTAATTCACTTTATGTGCCTGTATTACTGCCTATCTAGTCAGAAGTAAGGACTGTCAGTTTCCTTCTGTCTGTCCTCTTTCACCTCACCTTTACGTCTTGCCTTTTGTAGCACATTCTGCAAATTTTTTTCTGCTGATCCTTGGACTGTCTTTGGACACACAGAACTAGACTGATGACATTTGAGGCGTCATCAATGCTAAAATGAGTGTCAGGATAATTTCAGGTACCTGTTGTATTAAATACCTCTTTTTATGCCCCGAGATTGAAAGCAAAGGATGTTCTAAGAAGAGTCCCTAGAAATCTGTTAGCCAATCTCTCCAATTTAGCCTTACACTGAGTGTTGTTGCAGAATATGGCATTATAGTAATTTGTTCCAATACCTTTTTGTATAAGAAAGCCATAGGAGTTATCTAAATTAACTCCTTTTTAAATAGAATGTCTCTATTAGAAACAATAATCCTATAATGTGGAAATAGCATAGCCATATTTGTTTTCAGTGAGCATTTGTTTTAGGTACTTAAATTAAGCAAGAAAAGAAGTTGGACCAGCAAAATAATTGTTGTGTAATGTAATTCTACATAGCCTCAGCTGCTAGAAATTGAAACTTGCAGTTTCTTTATCTGCTAGGCAGATGAATCAATAGAAAATCAGATTTCACTTTCTAGGACTGATGCTTATCAAATATGATCAAATCCTGACCTGTCTTTAGAAATTAAACAGCTTCCCTACTGCCATGGACAGGAGAGCATGTCTTTCAGTTCCTTAATTATTGCATTAGTCCTTCCTGAATCCTTTTGCCAATGGCCTGGTTTTTTAAATTTTAAATGTTGGGTGTGAGAAGATTTCTGATTGCATTTATATCACTGCCAAAACAGAGTTTGTAAATCCATACTTTTGATATTCCCCAATTTATGGCAAAAACTATGTTCACTACATGTGTTCAAGTGCATGTTCACCTAATGATCTATTACACTGACTAAATTTCATTGTTGCTTTTTAGAATAGAGTCCTTTTTACATCAAAGCAGTTTATATTCCATGTTTCCATGTGTCTGAAATAATATTTTGTGAAGACTGAATCTGTGTCAGTGTAAAGCTCTGCTTACATTATCTTCATTACATAACCAAAAGCAAAGGTAGTTAAAGAGTAATAGTGTCTGTCGTATTTTCATTTGCTCTATTATTTTGAGGATCCTACAGCTCTGTGCCCCTTTATGAAGAGGAGCAAATAAGTTTTCTTCATTTTGATTACTCTAGAACCCAGTCACTGACTTTTCAGCTATTTCAGTTTTGCCTTTTTGGACTTGAAAATATGTGTGCAACTTTTGTGAGTCCTCTTCAGCATCCATATCAACTGATGTTAGGGTACAAAGTGTTTAATCATTAATATTCAGTAATACCTTTTCCCCAAATACGAAAGTGATTGATAAATCTATGTGGGTGGTAGAATTGTTAAAGTTCTTTTTGTTCCTAAGATATAAGCAAAATTTTTAGTGTTCTTTAAGTGTACTGACAGTGATATTTCCACATTACTTTGGGCCTCTTCCTTGGTTTTCTACAACTCTTATCGTTTTCTATTTATATCTGTTGCTATCAAGTTTCTGTTTTGAACATTATAGTTCTATATATGTATATAGATATATGGAGGACATACCTTAAAAGCTCCTTTTTGTGACCTGGATATTTCTGTGTTTAATGCAGTTATTTTTTGGAAAGCAATAAAAAAACCCAGAAAATTATCCTTAATGTTCGTTCATATACTTATCTTTTGTGTGTTTCTAGTTTAACAGAAGGCTTAAACATATGTTGAATCTTTATGCCTCTTTGTGCTGTGTGTTCCTGCAGTGAATACATACAATTAAAGGAAGCACTGGGTGTGACTGGTCCAATTACAGACAGAGAAACTTCGTTGTGATCTGCTTGTGATCCATTCTCCTTTCAGTGGTTTCCATTTCTTTACTGACAGTGTCCTAGTATCATGATTGGGAGTCCATTCAAAAAGTTGTACACTCCACCTTTGAAACGTTAAGGTAGGAAGGTGTGGAACCCAAATGGCCTCTTCCCAAGAGATTCACTCTCTAGAAGCCTGTATATAGATTTTGTATTACTATATAAAAACTGCCATTTTTTGTCACGTTAAAAAAAGAAAAAAAACTTCGTGTTGTTTTCCTATCTCTAAACAGGTGTTTGGCAAGGGAAATCCTTTTGGGTGTTGGAGACATTGAAACTCAAACTTCCTATGACATGGTTTACTCAGAGCTGCAAAGCAATGCTAAATCTGCATAAAACAATAATTTACAGGCACTTTTGTCCTAATGTTTTTTACTAGCTCTTATGGACAGCTTCCTTGTAATGTTTTGGAATGGGGAATTAGTGTGTATAACCTGGCATTAGGAGTTGTTTTTTCTAAGTTAGTCATCTGATGACCAGTACAGACCTGGTTCTAGGTATGTGTGCTCATGCTTAAACTGGTGTCCAACATGAGTGCCCTCAGCCTTTTCTTCTGCTAGAATTCCCTCCTGACTATAGTCCTTATAGAATTAGGGAGGCCAGTAATCCTGTTACTCGGTGATGTCACTTTATGCTTTATTAAAAAGGATACCAGTTACTGATAAATGGAAGTTTTGTCCTTTATTAATAAGGATCCTAATTATTAGTAATAAATGGAAGCCAAACTGACAACTAAGGAGCAAACAAATTATTAGTATTAAAAACGGAACCAATATGATCATTAAACATTCATGTTTCTGTCACATTCAGTATGAGAGTACCCTTTACAAGTATTTTTCAAATGACTCTTAGTGTATTTCCTGAAATATAGAATTAATATTGGGAGTGGATGAAAGAGTAACTAATTTTCAGATTCTCTCTGAATATTTTACTTAAAGTGTGTGGGAATTCTGCTTTTTCAGGGGTAAACCACTTACTTGGGAATACTTTATTTTAAATAGTACTCTTGATCAGAGATATTTTATTTTCTGTTACTGTGCAAAACAAAAAATTATTTTTAAGCAGTTATGTAGACTGGCATCTATCTGGAAGGAAATGCAGTTGATTTTGAAAGTACAGCAGAGGTATAAGGAAGTGAAAGGTCTCTTACCTTCATTAGATCTTTTGAGATCTCTTACCTCAGGAACAGAAGCCTTGACTGCATGTAAGCAGTTTGTGTTGTGCAATCTGTAAAAAGATCAAAGACACTTGTTCTGTATCTGTGTAGTCTGTTGAGTGAGGTACGTGACTGGTGCCTGAGTCTCCTGAATTGATGTAATGCATCAATGATGCTGGAACACATCTGGTGGTAGGCTCTCACAGAAATGGGGGGTTTGGGGTTTGTTTTGTTTTGGTTTGGTTATTTTATTAATAGTGTATGGAATTGGCTCTTGAATTGTTTTCTTAATCTTTCTTAAATTACGAATCCCAGATGTAGTATATGGCATAGAACTAGTAAGACTACAGGTTCAGAAGCAGCCAATACTTGCGAGCAAGGGGCTCTTTAGATGTTTTTATGTTAATGGAACTAGAAAAACCACTTGATTTTTTTAGTGATTCATCATCCTTTTTCTGCCTGTTTGCTGAAGGGCATGAAAGTTTCTGCTCCATTTCTCAACCTCCTTGGTGAGAAATGCAATCTGTTCATGAAGTGTCTACATAAATGGATGCCTGTCAACAATCTGGCACTTGTTGTCACGTTCTTCTCCTAAACATTTCACAGGAAGCTCCATGATTCTGCACTGGGGTGGACAGTGTTGAGCTGCACAGAGAATGTGTACAGGATCTGTGGGAGCCTTTCTGCTGAGGTCCCCCTGTTGTCTTAGAGAAATGTGATTAATGGATCAGTGTAGATCTCAAACTCTCAGCACGAAACAACTGACAAGACAGAAGCTCAAAGTGGTCTCCCTCAGTGCTTCTGCCTATGAAATTTTTCAAATCAATGATATGCAGGTGTGGTAGATGTGATAATATTTTTGCCACCAACAGGATGCAAAGACCAGTTTATATTCTGAGTCTCTTTGTGATTTAATTACTATTTTTTTTCTAAATATTTCTATTGAATTACCCTCTTAATCTATATGACAGAGCAGTCAGCTATGCAAGTGTGTTTTGATTTGCATGGCACATTGACTTACAGGATTTTTATGTGACAAAATTGAGTGTTTTCTCAATTTCTGAGTTATTGAACTTATTCTTTCTTTACAGCTTCTTGACTCTGCATTGTCTCCATTGCATTGGAAGTTTTAATAGAATATTCACAAAATGCTGAGGAAATAATAGTAAAAAAGATTAATCTTAGAGAAGACACATTATATCTGAGAGACAAAGGCTATTTTAAATTAAGGTAGCCTTTGTATGCTATCAATGAAAATCAACTTCTGACAATAATCAACATATTTTTGGTAATCTACTGCATGTGGTAATTCAGAATAAAGTACTTCCATAGAAGTTTCAGTGAAAAATATATCCAATATTTTCAATGGAAATGGAGATGTATTTGTATTTTGTGATAGAACAAATAGAGTAACACTAATTATGCTAAAGTTCTCTTTGTTTGAGGCAAAAGTGTTATTATTTTAGAATTTTCGTGTTCAGTTGCCAAGGTGGATTGACCCCAGCCAGCAGCCACTTGCCAGACACAGTTCAGGAGCAGTGAGAAGAGACTCAGTCAGGTCTGGTTGCCCTGAACTGGGAGTTCTTAAATCTGCACGGAAGTAGCATGAGTAATGTGGGGTATACTCTGTAATTTTGGCAGTGAGCAATTTGCATGACAGAAGGCAAACTGACATACAGTGACAGGAAGCATAGGTAGCAAGAGAACCTGTTTGTTTGAAGAAATGCAAAGGAAACAACTCCTACCCTGAATGGGCAGGGTAGGAAACAACCTGTACTAAAAAAGGCTGACAAATAGATTGTTCAGAGTTCAGGCTCTTTCCAGAAAAGCCATATTTTTATGTTTCACCATGGCCATATTTTTCTTTTCCTTGAGTAGTTCTGTGAAGGAGCTCAGCTGTGTTTTCACTCTGTGGATCTTCATTGTTCCACAGCCAGTCCAAGTCAGTGTGCGTGGGCAAGATACTCTGTTCCTGCTGTAAGAGAGATGAAAGAATCTGATTTCTGCAGCAGATCACTGCTGCAGAGATAGAAAAATGTTTGTATGTATGTATTTGTTATCTAAAATACTGTTTATGCCATAAAGCAGTCAATAAGAAGTTTGGTGTTTCAGATGGCCCATTTGGAAGCTGCTTACTAACTGGTGTTCTACAGGTGATGAATCCTTTATAAAACATGTTTGTACATCAATCATTGTAGTAAAAATATAAAAGGAATAATGAATACTGTAAGTAAGGAATGATGCTGCCCACAGTAAAGCATTAGGAAGCTTAACTGATGTTTGGAATGTACCACATGGTGATAGCTCTCTGAGGTTATATCTAAAAATATATTTATAAATAAACTAAAATGAGGATACAGGCTCAAGCATTGGCCCAAAATCACGTAAACGTTTCAGTTGTTTAATTGCATGCTTCCTGATACGGTTTGATCTGTGCCAAATCACATTCCTTCAGATGATGCTCAGACAGTTTGGGTCCTAGCATGTGTAAGAGACTGTTGAAAATAGGGAGTGGCAATGTCATCTCCCTGCTTCTGGGGAAAGAGGTCATCTGTGTGGCAGTGAGCACTTCCATGCCACTTAGCTGTGCATCCAGAGAATGGTTCCTGGCTGATGTAGTCAGTATATTCTTAGTAACTTGTCTGTTTCACTTAGCAGTTAGATTGGAAGGAAATTGCTAATGCATTTTTAGGAATGCAAAGGCAAAAAGGGATCAAAGACCTATATTGCTGTTCCCATTTACCACTTTAACCCTTGTGAATCTTGGCAATCCTCAAGGGTCATGAGACAATCAAGGTCTTTCCTGTGTCTCTCTTCTAAGTGTATTTTCCTTGCTCTGGTCATCTCTTCCTCACCTTTCCAGATTTCTTCAGTTGCCCCATTGCCTTTCCAAATCAAGATACTTGTTCTTGATTTGAAAAGGCATAGGGATAGATGTATCATTTGCCTGTTTTTCTGAACCTGTGACAAATGGGTTTGACCTGGGCCTGTCTTGGGTAGTACTGCAACATAGGCAGCATCAAGTTGATTGGTACTACTCCTTATATTTTCCTTTTCCTCCCTATATAACTGAAGACTGATTGCCTGGGGAAAATAAAAAAGAAGGAAAAAAAGATAAGGAAATAATTTGTTGCCTGTCCTTGCTGTTTGTCTGCCTGGCAAGTGCAAATGAAGTTACTGGAAAGGTCTAGGGTGAGTCACCATTTCTGAGATGTCTTAAGCATGGAATGTGACATCCTGGATTGAGGTGGAGATGCCACTGCTGCTGGAACAAGCTCCACCTCCTGTTTGTACTCAGATGTTGCTACATATATTCTGTATAACATCCTGTAAACTTCTGTTTAAACTCCAGAGTTTGTGTTCCTTTGTAGCAACTGTAGTGGTGTAAAGTCTTTGAACACTAACTGATGTTTCTTGCAACAAAACCATGAAGTCTTGTGGTATTTCTTTATGCATAAGACTAATATTTTCATGATAGCATTGGTAAATAGAGCCTTTTAAAAATCTCTTGAGTTTTGCTAGAGGGTTAATAATGACTGCCACAACCAAGTGAAAATTTAGGCCTCTTAATGAAACATTGGCTTTTCAGTGTCATGATTTTGCTGTGTTCTGACCTCTGTAGAGAAAGGAAATTCTGATTTCTAAAAATCAAATGCACTCTTATTTTAAGAATATAAAAGAAAAATGTTTCAGTTTGGTTGATGTGATTGTTGAAGTTTTGTATGTGTATATCTTTATACTAAAACAGGAATACTGATGTAAGACTATTCATTTACTTATTTATTTATGTATGTTAGGATCAGATCAACACTCTTGTTCAAGTTAGATCAAGGTTACTTGTGTTTTAGCCAGTTAAGTTAACAAACATTCAGTGTGACTCAGCTTCTCCACATGCTGTAAAGACATTGTTCAGCCCACAGCCCTTATGTGTGCTGGATCAATATCTTGGTGCTGTAAAAGGCTTCCAGGTTTTATCAAAGTTTTTGTTGCAGGTGCTGATATGAAAATCACTAAGGGCTTCTAAAAATCTAACTAATCTAGAAGAAAAAAACAGTCATCACTAAAAGAGACAGTTAAATTTAATTTTAAGGAAAAGTTCAATGATGACTGAAAAAAGTAAATAAACAACTGTCATGACTTCCTAGAATAAAGCAACAGAAACTAACCCTTACAGAAGATGTGCAAAATTGTAGTAACATATAAAAAGACAAAAACAGGAAGATGGCTTTTTTTTCACTCTTAGCAGTGAGAAACTGTCTGCCTGTATGTTGCAATTTTATTATGTCAAAAGAAGTATTTTTGCAAAATTATCACAGCAACACACTTTTTTGACTATTGGACCACATTATTAATTAAAATGAAGCATCATCATTGTTTAGAGTGTATGTTTTCCACTTCTTCTAGGTTAAGTTCTTCAGTGGAAAAAATTTATTTTTCATGTGGTTTTCATTTGACATAGCTACTATGCTAATCTTTCTAATACATATTTATTAAACCAAACTGGTGAAGTGTTGTCTCACCTTAGAGAGTCTTATCTTTCTTTGAAGTTAATTTCCATTCTAAATTGTGGTTTACCAGAAAAGAAGGAGGCAGAGTAGGTTTCCATTCAGATAACCGTGTATATGATTTGTTATTATTAATTAATTTTTGAAAGCTTCACAGTTCAATTTGGAAATATGTTAGCATTTAGATATATCAGGTCTTGTAAAGTTTCTGTCTCTAATAATAAAACCATTTGATTGTCACAATAAATAGAGTTTTAAATATAACCAGTATTTTCTTCTGTCAGCCCCTCTTTGATCCTTATTTTGAGGAAAACTGTCAATAACAGCACAGTTATGCCTGTACATAATTCAGCTCATATTTGCATGTGGAAGGACCAATGCCATTGAAATTACTGACTGATGTGATGGATAGTGGATTAAATGAATTACTGAATCTTTAAAATTAGATGTTTTAGTTATTGAAATTTGAGTCTACTTTTTTTTTTTTTTTTTTTTTTTTGTAGTAGCACTTGAAGGCTTTTTAATTGAAAATCCATAATTTGCATAATGACTTGTCTTCTATATGGTTATTGGTAAAATATTTTGGTGGATTTTCTTGAGATTTACAGTTGCTAAGGGTAAAAACACTTAATTGCTTGCTTCTTTGCTTGTATCTGCTGAGGAAAGATTAGTGCTGAGGCTCCTTTTACCCTGTTTTATGGATGATCTGCTGCCAAAGTGCCCACAATCTGGGCAATAAAAAATGGACTTACAGTAACTTGAGATGCTGATCAGCAGTCTTTTTCATCTGAAAACATAATTTTATTTTATATTTCTTTAAAGTCTTATGGGTAGATAATCGTGATGTAATATTTTTAGAAAATGGAAGAAGCACACAGTTTCAGTGTGCTCATTACATACTGGTGACTTCAAATGATAGTAGCACTTCCTCTTTTTACCATAAAAGCTACTACAATATCATATAAGATATGTTCTATACAGGTGTTCAGACAGCATTTATTTTAATGCTCAATGGTTGGAAGAGAAGTCTGTTATTTGCCTGTTGCAGTTTTATTTGTTAGTAAATTTATTTTTTCACTTGCATCTGTTCATATTTTGTTTCTGCTTATTGATGGAAAGGGATTGGTTAAAACAAAGGGGGAGAACTCATTTTAGAGTGTTTCCCTTCACATTTTCTCAAACCAAGACAAGAAGGTATCTAGTAAATAACACTGGGGATATACTTGAGTTGACTTAGAAATTTTGCTAAATTTTAAATCTGGAACCTAGAATTTCTGGTAAGTGATCACGTTAAAAATCTAATATTTTTGTTTCTAAAAAGGGGGAGGCAGGAGATGTTTGAAATACACAGCTAAACTGTGGCAGTTTAGCAAGTTATTATGCTGTAAAGGTCATTTACCCAGTTACACTTGTAAACTGAAGCACACTGAAAGGCCATTAAAGTGATTCATTTTGCTTCTCACTTGGAGTAGGCAAACAAGGTGTTTATGGACAGCTTTGATGTCTTAATTGCTACTGATGACTTGTTAAGCAGCCAGAAATACATCCTGTTTCTGAACCTGTGAGCAAGTCTTCCACTCCTGATTCTTATGCATGTACTGTATTTCCTCACTATGGCCATTACAGTGACCATTTAACGCTGATAATTCTGCTTTAAGCAGCTGTTATACTGAAACAGGCCCTTCTGTTGGACTGGGGAGTTCAGCTCCAACACCATAAATTCCCTGTTTTGTCTCTTGTTCAGCAGAACCGAATGCTGTTTGTGGTGGTGTAATACCAAAAGCATCGTGGCTTCTTTGTGTTTACTTTGGTCTGTGCATATCAGCATTATTGTTGGCAAGAATAAGTTTAGCTGAGGGAATTTTTGTCACTGTTGCAACAGTTGGTCCTTATACAATGTTTGAGAATCACACCATCAAAATGACTGTTTTGACATGAGAGTAGTGTATCTGGGGAAAACTAATTCAAACAGAAGATTTCTTGTATGTAATTTATCAAAAATGTTGTGGTTGAATTTACTTTTTTCTACAGAATATAATAACTTGTACCTCATGATACACGTATTTCTACATACATACATAGAATGTGTAATATTGCAAATATTTTTTTAGGTAGAAAAAGTTGAGCTATTTGAAAAAAGCAAATGGAATGGTAATGTAAAGAGAAAGCAAGCAATTTAAATCATAATGAATTTAGAGGGAAATGCCTCTGGTATTTCTGAAATCCAGTGAAATGAGAAAAATTTTGCAGTTTTAAAAAGGATCAGCAGTTCCCATTTTGAAGAATAATATTTCACTGCCTCTATAAAGAAAATTCTTAGGAATGCCACTGTGTTTGTGTGTAACCTCAAAACATACCAGTTTATTTCTCTGGCTGTACTTGTCATTGTGTTTTTTTCATTGCATGTTGCCAAAACATGGAGTAGTGCATTGATGTAAAATTGAGTGGATTGTCTTGTAACATAGAAAGGGTCTCTTGGTTGTGTTTTCTGAACAAAGTCTTAGTTCTTTAGGCTGGGAGTATGAAAAAAGCACATTTTTTTTTGCTTCAGAAAACAAAAAAAGAAAAGGAAAACAGTTACCTAGATAATAATATCCAGTGTATAACCTCAGATTTTTTTAAAAAAATCTTTTTTAGTTTAAATAGGATTTATTATGATTTTGAAACTCCAGTTTCTCTGCATTGAAACAAAAGATTATGATTAAATTTTGAAATATTGTTTTGAAACATTGTTTTATGTGCCTGGTAACTTCAGTCTCAAAAAACAGGTATTTCACATTGAGTTGTCATTTAAGCATTGCATCTTAAGCAGAGCTAAAATATATTTCTTTTGTCTTCTTTTGGGCAGACATCTGGGGAGAGATCATAGAATCATGGAATAATATAATGTACGGCACTCCAAAGAACATCTAGTCCAAACAGCTGCTCCAGGTCTAATTAAATTATCTTACTCAGGAAGTGTGAGGAAAAAGTTACCAGTAGTGGCTGCAAGATACATTCACTTCTCTCTCATTTCCTAGTGGATACTGCATTGTTCACAGGAAGAAAAAGGCAAATGAGCTTACTTGCTTGGTGGTAAAAACATTTCAGAATATAGTAATAAATATTTTCAAAGATGAAAAAATATATATCCTATTTGATACTAGTCTGAGAAGTGATCCAGTCTGCCCTCAAAATTTCGTTATATGTTCATTGTGTTTTACAGTTTTGTATTTTACAGTTATGTGTTTTACAGCATAGTGAATTCTCATGGGTTTGTGTTTGCAGTTTCCCGAATGTGGTTTTTATGGAATGTACGACAAAATCTTGCTCTTCCGCCATGACCCTACCTCTGAAAACATTCTCCAGTTGGTGAAATCAGCTGCAGATATCCAAGAAGGAGACCTAGTTGAAGTTGTCTTATCAGGTAACTAAAAAACAATGAAAATTACTGTCATTCTTTTGCAAATGAAAATATCCAGAGTAGTTTTCTCCCAATTGGATTTTAACCCAGCATGGGTGAGAGTCCATACAACCAAAATTTCCTTTTTCTTGATTCCTTTCTCAGACGTATATTAGGCATATTATGCCTTTAGTTTTTTTTTCTGTTGCCCTGTGTATTTTGTAACAACTCCTTTCATCCTTATTACTAGTTAAGCAACAGGTTAACTAGTTAATAGTGTTAATAAGCTAGTAAACTAGTTAATATTAAGATTAATAAGCTTTTTGCTAGAGTGCTGTGAAAGTGTCCGCTGGAAATAGAGTAATTGCTTTTTCAAAGCCCTGCGTAGTTTTGCTTGCCAAGACTGCTCCAACTCTTTACATGATCTATTTTTTGGAATTATGAGAGGAAGGGGAGAGCACAATAATGTGACTCAAATACAGAAGAAGTCAGAGGATGTCATTAGGTGTCAATAGGACTTGTCAAAAGCTTAGATGTAAGATATGAGCTTTGTGACTTGGAATGGTGCAGAATTTGCATGGGTGTGCAGTAGAGTGAATGCTGGAACCTTAAAGATGTAAAGCTGCTATTTGGCAAGTA
Organism: Melospiza georgiana; assembly: GCF_028018845.1. Classification (NCBI taxonomy): domain Eukaryota; kingdom Metazoa; phylum Chordata; class Aves; order Passeriformes; family Passerellidae; genus Melospiza; species Melospiza georgiana. The sequence goes on along the minus strand of NC_080435.1, from coordinate 36,802,324 downwards.
AAACTTGGAAGATGATTTAAGGGCTGAGTTTCTGCAGTTGGAACATGCAGTTGGAGCATCTGGAAAGATGCTTAAGTACAGAGACATGTATGCCATATGAAAGTAAAAATTGCAGCTGTAGAAGGGTGTAGGATAGTGAAGAGAAAGGTGAAGTCCTAATGGATGCTGAAAAGAGTGGACGTTAGGTCATATAATCTAAGCCAACTGAGCTTTTAAACATAGATTTCGTGTGTAGGACACTATTCCATATTCTTTGTTTAGAATAGGAAAGAATGAAATAAGGAATAATGCCTGTCATTCCTGTAAGTCATCATTCACCTTTTCCATATCAGGAAATAAGCTTTTCACTTTCAAAAAGATACCAGTAATTTGAACCTAATATTTTCCACAGATCATAATCACTCCACATCAGTAATTGTGATGCAGTGAAAAAAGTTAACAAGGGCTTTAGTGCTTTATTTGATATATTGTTTATATGAAGTGTAGATCACACACCTTCTAGTTTGCCAAAATCAGGCAAGTAACTGTTTAAATCTTTAGGAGCAAAGGACAGCAAATGAAACTTCTAATATGTTGTGGCCTGACTGGTGGCTCTATTACAAATTAAAACCTTCAGTTAGATGTCTCAAATTAAACACATTTCCTTAATAAACACTTCAAAGCATTAGTGTCTTCCCTCAAATGAAGACACTTCGCTCAAATTAAACTAAATGCAGCAATTCATTTTTGCAGACAACTCCTGTGTCATGTAAAGCAGGGGAAGTATTCCCAGTTCTGCAACACTGAAAATGAGAAAGAAATGTACAAACAATCTGCAATGTTTAAGGAATTATTCAAACTAATGCAGGCAGTTTTTTATTGAAAAATATTCAGTTAAAATAGTTTAAAATTATTATGGATTTTGACAATAGTGTATATCAAAGTAGCTGTAGTTGGTTTATCTCCTTTTTAATTAAAGGACAAAGTCTATCTAAATACAGGGCCATAAGAAGTCTTTTTCAGGATGTTTAATAATATGTACTGAAAATTTATTTTGAAGGGATTAAAAAAACCTTCTGGAAACAGAAGAGATTGGCCTTCAGCACTGCAGTGTTTGATATTGAGTGCTTGAGGGGTGGAAGGACAAATGAAATACAATATGTGCTCAGATGCATATGCTGAACTGATCGAAGTGTTTTATTTCTAGCCTTCATTATAGAGAACTAAACAGAATATATACTCTAAAGTTCTGACAATTCAAGGTATATTATGGTAATTGTTTTTGAGTGTCATGTCCAAAAGAGGCAGTAGAACCCATTGTAGCTGCTATGGCTTTGCTGCTTAAAACTCTTTGTGCTTTCGGTCAGCATCCCCTGAGGCACTGGTATCTGATGTCAAAAGCTGTACTGATCCACTGCATTCATTTTTTATTGCTCGGGTCAATACTGTTCAGAGTACAGAAAGCTGAACTGTCAGTCCTTGTATTCAGGATTATACATTCATTAGTATGCATTTTCTTTTTTTCATTGTAGTTTACTTAAAACTGTATTAATAAAGCTGGACCACCCATGATTTTTTTACTACTGCATATGTTCTTGGCAGTTTAAGAATTAGTAAACATGATTGTTTGCTGGTTTAGAGCTTATATTAAAAGTTCTTGAAAGAGCTGAAATTTATCTGCACAAACTTAGAGGTGTTGCTCACTGTAGCTGAAGCACCTTAGTCTGTTTTAGTGAAGAAAATTGTACCTGTAGATGTCATGCAATGTAACTGAAACAGTTTGTGTTAGAGCAAAAATTTCTGGTGAAACACAAGAAATTTACTCAGCTCATATTGCAGCACCTGCTGTGCTTTTTTATTCTTAATGAAAATTATTATTTGCATTTTGCATTGGTGCAATACAATGTAGTATTTTAATGGACTGCAAGAAACATGTAACGTGCTGAACAAATGTTGTGTGTCTGTCTGCTGACTCCTCCAGAGGAGATGAGCACAGGCTGTTGCGGTCAGCCAGATGAATTGTGGTTCAGTGCCAATATAGATTCTGGCATTTTGGAACTGAAAGGTCAAACGTTGTTATAAGGGTGGAAGCAAAAGTGTATGTTGAGTGTATGAGATTTGGTTAGCTGCACACTAAAAGAGGAAAATGGAAATTTTATTATGAATGTGGTAACCTTACTAAATAAATAGTTTTACTTCTATTATTTTCTCCTTTTATTTTATGTATTTTTAAAAATATCTGTTTGAACACTTTATTATGGGATTCTGATAGTTTGTATAGCAATATGGGAACACTTTAGAATGTATTAGAACCAGAAATGTTGAATATATTTGGTGACTCCTAGGCATTCATTAAACAGTATCACTAATACCCTTCTGGCTGTAACATGTAACTCACCATGTGTCTGTGTTCTTAGCTGTGTATTTTCTATATTATTTTTTCTTCAAAATATTGGAAAATTCATCTTGTCTTCAGAATGCCCAAAGGCAGAAAATTCTTTACTACTTCTGTGGAAATCTCCGCTAATGTGTTCATTGAATCCAATATATACTTAGTTCTCCGCATTTCAGACTGAAAAGGTCTGAATCTATGGAGAAAGGATTTTATCCAAGTGTATTTGTAGGAAGGGTTCCTTTTATTAGAATACTATCAAAAATTAGTAGGAAGCAAGGTACAGAAGTGGCAGTTTAAGTTACAGTCAAAAGATGGCTAGAAATGAGTTGTCAGTCATTAAAAAACACTTAAAGGAATAGAAACCAGAAGTTACATCTTGTTAGATCTCTCTCTCTCTCAAATGTAGTTTTCCTGTTTGCTCAAGAGAAGGAAACATATTTATGTAAAGTGAATTTAAGCTGAAAAATGTCCTTCAGTCTTGATGTGATCAAGTAGTATTTGCTGAAATCTTCAGCTGGACCTCTGAGAGGTTAACTTTCACGTTCCACTCATGAAATAAAGGATGCAAACATTAATTACCAAAATAGCATAATGTAAAATTCACCATAAATTTGAACAGAACAGATTATTTTTGCTGTGATAAACTCACTTCAAGTTAACTCCTAGGTTTTTGGAGATCTTCAGCGTTGTTTTGACTAGCTTATAAAAATAACTTATTTCAACTGCAATTTGTTGATGCCAATGAATTGATATTAATGATAGGTGCTGCCCTATGTACCCTTTCTTTGCAGAGAAGGTAAATAGTTAACAAGTTTTTAATTTAAGTTGTTACATGAGATCTGGAAAGTAGATCAGTTAGCCCCTTTCTTAAATGAATGATGTGTTGAAGATATTATTTAAAGCTGTTTGTAGATGCAATTGCCACCCTCCATCTGTGTATCTGTGACTTTTTTCAGAATAACTGTATTTGTTGTTTTTTTAAATAGAGGCACAGACTCTGTAGAAGAAGCTGACAGATGAGGATTGCTGTGCTTCTGTACATCTGTATTCTCTTTTTGAGTTCTGATTTTGAGGGCTTCAAGGAAACAATTGCTTTAGATGTCTTTAGACTTGTTTTTGTCAGCATAGTTTGTCCTCTTCTGTACCTTGTTCATGAAGTTTATTAAAAACTGCTGTATAAATTTCCCAAGTCTATTCATGATATAGAGGGAAAAATTGTGTATTTACAGTTGTAATATGGGTTTGTTTATAAAAATTCTATCTTGTTTTTACTGGGCAAAGTTCCATTGAGATGTAAGAGGTTTTTGTCTGCTGCTGGGAAGCAGACAGGGAAACGTTAGCATCTTGTGTGAATTAGTGGAACGTACTTCATCTGCTTGCTGTGACCAGTTGTGCTCAACTTGGCAGGATTCCTGAAGCAAGAAAGTCAAATAGGAGCTATTTTACGTTCCCTTGCTGAGCTGATGAGGGCAGGAATTGATCCAGTGCTTTTGTTAAGAAGCTGTTTCTGTTTTAATACCACATAGATGGTAGATCACTTGGTTGTTAGATGTGGACCTTTTATTTTGATTCAGTACAGTATATACTGTCTATGATAAAATATACTGGGCTGAATAAAAGCTGTGGATAGCTGTACAATTACAGTAAATGCCTTTTATCAACACAGAGTGTTGATAGTAGTGTTAGTTCAACTTGAGATGAAACACTGTGATATTGTATCTCTATAACATAATTTTATAGTACTTATATAGTTGGTCAGAGTTTGTGATTTTGCTTTGTTGTGATTGAAGAGCATCCTTCTCTTGGTGCCTTCATGGCTATCTTAGCATGCAGTTTTTTGGTGTCTTGAGAAATACAAATATCTTTATTCTGTCTGAGATGAAATCTTCAGCAATTATTCTTCCTTTGTGTCCTTTCAATTTTCTCTATATGTCATTTTTCTTATTTCTGTAGAGGTAAGGCTCATTCGTGATTAGGTTAAAGTTGATTGATTTTGTATCCCTCACTGTTCATTAGTCTAATACTGTTCTTGGGTCATGAATTTCTGATAGATGACTATTTAAAGTTGTCAGAACTGAAAGATTCTTTCCTTTTTTTGTTTATGTTGGCGTCATTGTCTTTTTTCCATATATAACTGTGTTGTTAGTTTCTGTTAGTGCCTGTATATGAGAGGTCACTGTTCCACTGCTACCTAATAGATCAAACATCCAACCTCATACATCTCTAATTGTCTGATCTTTTCAGAGAATACATTTTTGGTTTGTGTGGTCTTTAATGAAATTGTTGGTTCATTTGAGATATTTCACTTGCTTTTCCAGATTTAATGCAAACACTTTCAGTCCAAATGCTCATAAAGAAATTATGTTTTCATGGGAGAACAGGGTGAATGCTCACATGGATAAATAACTGTTTATGACTTAGGAAGCAAAGGGTAGATGTGCATGCTATTTTCACAGTGGAAGTAGGTTACCAGCAAGGCACTTAAGTCTGTGCTGTTAAATACATTAATGAATGATCTGGAAAGCATTACTAATAAAGTGTCAGGTGTAGCAATGAACAGAAAATGGCTTGTAATGTCACTGCCCTTGTGTCATCTACCTTTGTCACCTTCTCTGCTTCAGAGAATGCTGATGTTGCTTTGAGAACTCCCCTTTCAAAACAGGATTCCAGGCTTACTGCATTTTTGTCTGATCCAGTAATTCTTATGCTTTTGTATTCCTATCCCGTGATTTCACTGAGAAGAGACATAATTCATGTCACCCCACTTTAACAGGCCTCACCTCAATGAGTTGTACAGCTGGCTTTTCAAGAAAGGTGGAATTGAAGCTGATTAGCTACATCAATTGCACTTAATGTCTTAAAAAAATGCTGGTCAACTTCCAAAGTGGATCAAATTAAATCTTGATTTTACTTGTATATTATCCTGATTTCAAAGCCTCTGGAGTTTAAAAAACCCCTTTATTCTCCTTAAAGTATTCTTAGGTTAAGAAATTGCCTCACTGAACTTTCTTATTAATTTTTTCTCAGTTTTCTTAATATGAAATATATCACATTTACCCTTTTAAAAAAGATTTTGGATACTATAATTTTGACTGAGTTTAGCACAATCCACTTAATAACAGTAGCTCAATATGTTATTCATGATTCAGCAGCCCCCATGTCAGCTGATCCTTTCTGAAAAGACTTGAGGTGATGAATGAAACCTGGACTCTGCAAAAGTTGTCCAATGTTTTAATGGATATTTGTGTGCTCATTTAGATTTACAATGCAATCCCATAATCTGATTAGCATTCGGAATCAAACGGAAGGCTTATAATTAAAAAGGCATTGGTGGAAAAAAGTGCATGATAATAAAAACCATGTTTTCGTAGAAGGACTCTGTTTATTGTTTTATAAATTTATTTACTATTTAGTCTTTCGTCACATCTGTGGTATGTGAAACTTGCATATAGCTATAAATTATTTCACTGGATATGTCTTTAACAGCATTTGACCTTTTCTTAAAGATACAGTGGCAAAGTCTAAATTTCTTTTTGTGCACCTCATCACTAAAAATCTTCAAGCATATACCTTCAATATGTGTGTGTTTATTTATTTAAAGTTTATATATGTAGCTGAAGTTATAAGATTTTCTTTCTGTACCCTAATGGGCTGTCTTTTGCACACCCAGAGGTGTGTGCACCTTGCTTTGGAGACCACTGCTATATGTTCAGTTTAAGTTTTATATAAGGAAAAAAAATTCATCTCTTTTTGAAATATTTTAAACTATTTGGGTAAGAAACCTTCAATTAGTTTTTTTTCTCCTTTTCACAGTTCTTCATAGTCTGCCAGTTGTTTTTGCTACTAACACAGATTTTAATTATAAAACTGCCACTATTCAAAGAATTCTCTTTTCCTCACCAGTCGCCATCCCCTTTCATTAAATAATTACCTCCCCAGTAGGTAATTCTTGCTAGCTACTTATTTAATGGGGAGCAAGCTTTGCCTCAGCTAAGCAGAAAACTCTTTGATTTATCATAAAGGGGTTTGTTAGATTGATTTGTTCAATAGTTTGTTTGACCAGTATGTGCTTGATGAAACATTTGTATCAGTGTGTTTGTTAAATGACAGTAGTGGTCCTGAAGAGAAAGTAGCTATAAATGATTGAGCATATTGAAGAATAATGGGTAACCCACTTGGAATAACTTGCCCCCTTGGAATAGCATCAGACAACTCATATACATGGTCAACAGTGTATTCTACACTGCTCAGATGTACGTCAGGAAAAAAAATCTAGTGTTTGGAGGATCTCTCTGCTTTTTTTAGTTTTTATGAAGTTGTTGTCTCAATAACTCAGTACTTCACTAGGCTTCAAATCAAATATGGCTTATGTAAAAAATATATCTTTCAATATCACTATTAAACTCATTGAATTTATTTCCTTTGGCTGACTGCTGGCTTTGATTTTGAAAGAGCAAATAGAAATATACAGTCTCATAGTACTTTCCAAAAAATTGTGTTTGCAGCATTTTGTGCTAAGGTACACATCTTCTAGGAAGTGCTTGAGGTTTGTAGCTAAAAGTGGCCTGAGTACAAACAACCAATCCGCCTTCCCTTGGGGAATATAACAATTTGAAATGGCAACCAAGGAGTAGGAACTCAGGAACCGCCACAGATTGCAGTCTGCTGGTTTTTGTATCTCGATGGTAGTTGTGACTCAAGCCTGGAGATATTGTCATTCCAGCTGAAATCTGGCTTGCTCTGACTTTTAAAGAGGCCCCAAGAATGTTTCTGTTAACATAGCTAAGATGTGACTTGTTGCCAAAAAGAAGGTTGGAAGTCTTTCCTGCTTCTTAGGACATGAAGACTCCTCTCACTGTAGTTGGTAGTGCAGAAGGTTATTCTGCAGCAGTTATGTTTGTTTCCTGGTTTGGTGTTTTTTGTTTTGTTTTGGGGTTTTTTGTTTGGTGGTTTTTTTGGGTTTTTTTTTTTTTTGCTTCCTCTGCTTCTTGAGTCCAGTAAACTCTTACTCATTTCCTCTCCAAACAAAACAATTCCAGTCTTCCAGTCTTTTAATCTCCCTTTATATGTAAGTCTCTTCCATGCCTCTAAAGGTTTTCCTCATCTGTCACAGCTGTTTAAAGCAACTGAACACAGAATGTCATATGGGGAATATTAGTATCACCATTTCTTGTGTTAATTTCCAGTGATTTATGTGCATGGGTGAAATATTGGGTAAACATGTTGTGAGTAGAACGCTTCTGTTGTCTTTAGTGAGGAACTAAACATTTTACTTCTGTAATTTTGACCTTCTGATTCACCTGGTTAGGCACTGGAGGTGTTTCTAGGATGAGTCATTATTGAAGTTTTGTAAACAATTTTTAAAAATCAACCACAATTCAGAGCAATAATGAATTTATTTCTTCCAGGTTATGTCATCTTGCGCATTTCTTTATAATTTTTAATTTCCCTTTTTCCTTTTCTAGTGTTATCCTAGAAAAATTCAAGTGGGGCTGAGAAAACTGGATGGTTATATACAGTCATGCTTCTGTTCCATGTCTCTCATGGTCTCATCAAAGATCTGAGACCTTAAGAAAGCCTTATTAATCAGACAGACACTAAAGCATATTCCAGAAGTGGTCATACTAGGATGTGTTGTTTCATCACCTTTCAGAGGCTTCAGGTGAGGCTCTCTGGCATTTAGTTCCCTTGGGTCTTCTTTCTCACCCTTCTTGAAGGTGGAAATGACATTTGCTTTCCTCCAGGATTCGGGCATTTCTCCCAGTCTCCATGATCATTCAAAGATTGTTGAGATTGGCCTCACAAGGACATCAGCCACTTCCCTCAGTACTGCTGGGTGCATCCCGTCAGGGCATCCAATAGAACTATGCAAAAAAAAAAAACCCCAAACAACCCACTTGTATTTGTGGTATATGTTTATAAAATGTTGGGGTAATTCTAAAAGATATCTAAACATTTGCAGATAGGTAACAGTATAGTTAAAAATAATTTAATGTATGCAGAGGTGGTTCTTTCATTCCTTACTGAGTTCAACATAAGATTGTACTGATTGTACTTTAAATTCCATTATACTTTTAGCCAGTAGCATTTATTCACCATATAACAAAAAAAAAAAAAATCTTAACCTTTTATGAAAGAAACTTGTGGGAATTAAATATGTTTTACAAGTGCTATTAATTCTTTTTGAGCACCTCTTCTTTTTGAGCTTTTTTTCAGAATCCTTGGAAAATAACTGTGAAGATCATTAAAAAAAAGACAGAGGAAATAAAAATGTAAGAGACTCACAGCATTTACTTTAAGATAATAGATTAGTCAGAGCATGGAAAAAGGAGCAAGAGTCTTTTTTTTTTTTCATTTGGGGTTGCTCCTTAATGCCAGTAGTCAGATTCAATTTTTAACACAGCATCAATAGCTCCAGTAAACCTGCAGAGTATTTAATTTTGTTTCCTGTGCTAAATTGATACCTTTGCAGTGTTTTGTGATTAACAGGGCCTGAAGCTGTGAAGTAAGGTATTGCTGCTTTTTCCACTTGGGTGAGAAATGGGTAAATCCATAATGAAAGAATTGTGTGATGAGATTTCAAATGAACTTAAACCTAGTGAGCTATATAGTTTGTAGATTGGAAACTGTGAAATCATTCACAAACAAATAGAAGTACATAAAAATCGAACTTTAAAAATTCAGAGTGTACAGATGAATCACATTGACTCATAAATGTTAATCTTTTATTATAATTCCTTTAAATTCTGAGCTAGCACTGGACAAATGCTTGCAAATTGTTTATTGTCCCCTTCAGTTTATTAGTTAAATCTCATGTCACTGATGAGACAGTGTAAACATCAGCCCATAGGGAATCTGGATACTGGGACTTAAGAAGGAAGGAGATGAGAGCCTTACTTGGATGCTTCCCACGCTGGCTCATTTGCTCCCTTCTCAGCCTTAGATTTGCCAGCTTCCCACTGCCCCTCAGTAAGGAGGTAGCTGCTGGCCAGGGAAGGCTGGGCACAAAGTCTTGTTTGTTCGTGCTGAGCCACTACTTGCAGCTACCAACCTTGGGCATCACTGATCAAAACTATTGTGGAGGTTCTCTGGCTTCCATCTCTCTCTGATCTCTGGGATCTTCCCCTATTTCCAGCATTTTCCCCTTCTTTCTGTCATTACTGTTTCTTTTTGGGACCTTTCTTTTCCTTGTCCATGGCTTTCTGGACACCCAAACTCATGTTTCCAAATTAAATGGTCCAGGTGCAGCAGCACAGCATGTTTTCAGCCTTGTAGCAGGTGATTCTGTTTCTTCTATCTCTGTCACTGGAGGATTGAGGACATGCTGCTTTTTGTTAGTCTGGGTATTATGAAAAAATTGCAGGCAGCCTTTACTAGTTGCATGTAGAAAGTAGCAGGCTTCTGCTCAAGAGCTCTAAATTCAGTTCTGAAAATGTACCTCTCTCCCTCTGTCCCCACTTCCTATCTGAATGTCAATTTAGCATTCCTAATTAGAACTGTTTTTACCCAAAGCATTGGGATAAAGCAATAATAGGTAAAGAAAACAAAATGAAATTTATTGTATTAGAAGGATTTTCCCTGTGTGTAAAATCTAGAGTGGTAAAAAACTCACATTTGTATCCAGAAAGGATTCAAATTTTCCATATTAAAGTTACCCTACTTCAAAGCCGAACAAATAAAGAAACAGAATGATTGTAAATGTACACATTTTGTACACATACATAAATGTACACATATAATTTAGGAAGTAGTTAGTTTAGTTTTTAATTCACATTTTAGGATGGAGATCAGATATGGAGTCTTTGGTCTGTATGAACTGCCAGAACTCTGCTAACTTAAATGAGACTCTGGAAACTCAGACTGTATTTGATTGCCAGGATTGGAACATTGAAAAAAATAAAATGGTTTCCTTTCTCTTAGTCCAGCTGAGCTGTATACTCAGTCATTACTTGTTATTGTTTAACCAGTGCCTGAAGTTTAGTAGCGTATAGTTGTGAGTTATATTAATTTTTTAAGTGATAGATGCCAGCACTTCTTGTAAGTAAGGACTCAAGTTACAAATGCCTGCAGGAACTCAACAGAATACATTACTCTTAAATGCATTCCAAATGGGAGAAGGTAGCAGGAGAATGCCTGCTTTTTGTAGCTGCAAGATATTGCTAGTCTTGTTATTGATGGTTTCTTCTGCCATGAGAGGCAGGGATGCAAGATGACAGTGGCCATTATGTGACGCTCTGTTACTGATAATAGCAGGATCTCACCTCTGCTTATAGTTCAGAGTGCTTTTGGACTTGGAACACAGAATGGTGAAGTAAATCATTTGCCTCTTTCTGAATGCAAGGCCTTGCCTCTCTGACTTGCAATGTTTTACTTTCCAGCTGTGCTGAATGATGGGTCTGCTACCGAGCCCAGAACAAGGAGTAATAGCCATTAACAGCCAGGTCATTAATAAACCTGATGAAGTAGTCTTGTCACAACTGCTGCAGTTTCAATGCCTGTGTTTTGGTGATACTAGGAAAGCTTAAATCAATGATGATAAGGTAATCTGAGAGTTAACAGTGCAACAGTGTCATATTAAGGACATAAAATTGAAAACTTTTCTGCAGAGAAATTAAGTTTTATAGGATGTGCTTATAGCCATATTTGGAGGCCTCCCTTTTTTTACAGCACAATTTTACATACAGCCACAATATTGTCTTCATCCCATCAATGCACTGTCAAAGCAAAAGGGTAGCCTGATTACAGAAGGTTTTTACCAATAAAAGCCTCAATTTAATTTGCAAAAAAAACCCCCATATCTTTCTCTTCATCAGCAGGGCTATTGTTTTAGGGTTTTTTTTCAGTGAATAACGGGAATATTCTGAAGTTTAAAGCTTTGAACATTAATGACTATATGAAAGGTTTCCTAGATATGTAAATTAAAAAAAGTTGACTGACTAGATGATAGGAAGAAGTTTGAAAGGAGGACCTAATTTATAAATCACTTCCTAGGGCAAAACTACTCATGGGAGATTTTGATTTCAGGTTTGCTTGTACAAGGGAAAGAATATATACTCCTCACAATCCCCAGTTTTTTAAAGCTGTTTCAAGATAATATATTTTTAATCCATTATCTAAATTATTAAACTAATTGAAGTTAACTTGAGTTACTGATTTTTATCAGGCTTTTTGTGGTTTTGGTGCACTGTTCATACTATTTGTAAAACTACCCAGTAAATCAATGTACAATTCCTCTCCAGTCTTCCAATTTAGTAAGCACTGTTGATTCAAAATAGAACTTGAATACAGGCATAATGTTAGGTTATTCAATGCAATTGTCATGAACTTAGATATGTAACTCCTTTGCTAGATTGAAATGTGGACTATTTTCATTGTACATATCTCTTGTTTTAATAGTGGTTTGGTTGTTACTTGTATGTTTCTAGAAACAACCTCAGGAAAATCTATTTTTATAAGCAAAAAGTTTACATCTCTAAAATGCACATAAATGTTATCAAAATTCATGGCTATCATGTCTTGAGGGTGTTAATAGTAGAGTCTTCCTTGTCTTCTCCTAGGAGAGCAGTGCATATTCACTGAGTATCTTGTTTCCATCAGCTTCTTGATTTTATATTTCCACATGTAAATTTAAGATAGAGACACAGCAGCAAAGAAGGGTGCATTGCAGTTGTATTGGAAGGTGGTAGTGCATTGTGTTCCAGTTTTGGTCTGTATCCTTGAAAAGGCTCCTACGTACATGTATACGTATCTTTTCCATGATCATTTCATTTGCAAAGATCAGAGATGTAAATCACAACATTCTTCATAAAGCTGTAGGTAAATATGCTATGCAAAATCCATGAACAAAAGCCTGGAACAGAAGAGATGAGGCTCGAAACTCTAGATGGGAAGTCTTAAGGAGACAAGTGGAGAGATGGGAAGGCTTAGTGATTTGTTTGTAGTTGAGTTCCTGAGCAGATGTCGTAGCGTGTTGTAGTGTGTTGTGCGGCAGGAGTTTCCAAAATGTTGAAGACCATGTCTTCATCTCATATATATCATGATTTCATAGACCAGACTAGAGAAGAGGAAGTGAATTATCAAGGGTCAGTATGATTTGCATCTACAGTTTGATCTTATCCAGCTGCTGACCTATCACAGCTCAGTTGGTACCCATATGTGGTAGGACCAGAGAGGTGTCTGCTGCCTGACTGGGACAACTTTTCCTCCTGTGGCTGCATGCTGGTGATAATAGAGGCCCCAAAAAAGAAATCCTTGTTGAACTTCACAGATCAGTGATCTAATGGGAAGGTGTTGTCTGAATTCCTATCTTCAATATGAAATTAAAGAAGGAAGTTAATATGCCTGTATTTTGTTTTCTTTGTACAAGTGAAATATACAAATGTGTATTTGTATTTTAATAACATCAAAATAGATTTTGAAACTTTGAGTGCTTTACCCTTCCAACATATTCTTTGATTTGGTTGGAAGTGCAGAAAAACATCTGTCAGTGTCCACAAAAAGATGATTCACTCCAAGTCCTAAAGTCAAATCCCGAGAAATCTGTTCAACATCTAAAATGTGTTCTGAAGGGAGGGTGCCAAGAAGCTGGAACCAGGCTCTTTTTGGTGGTGCCAAGCATTAGGACAAGAGGTGGTGCACAAAAACCGATGCGTGGAAAGTTCCACCTGAATATAAGGAAGAATTTCTTAACTGTGCAGGTGACCGAGCACCAGAACAGGTTGCTCAGAGAGACTGAGGAGTCTCCCACACCAGAGTTGTTCAAGAACCATCTGGAGCAATCCTGTGCCATGCATGTGCTCTAGGATGACCCTGCTTGCGCAGGGAAGTTGGACCAGGAGACCCACTGTGGTGTATTCCAGACCCAACCCATTCTGTGATGAGCTGTGTTTTCTAGTAGACCACTGTTGTATGGAAAAAAAAAAGGAAAAATAATATATTTGAACAAATGTTTGAAAGCCCTTGAGTGGAAAATATGCCTTACCTAACATTTTTAGATAAATACAAACCTATTTAATTTAGTTTCAGGATATTTCAAATATGTTGGACTATTCTATGAGGTCCTGGTGTTATGAATTAGGTAAAATTTTGTAATATAGCTTTTTATGATATAACACTGAGAGAAGAAAGGGAGATCCTGAAATAAACAAACTGTTGAATTATTTGCATTGTTCTAGTAAAAACATTTTGAAAAAGTGAAATTTGATATTATTAGAATGATTGGATCCTAGTTTGGGGTGATATTCTAAATACTTTTATTAATAGATCTCAAGACTGGTTGAGACTAGAAACTTATTTTTCTGTGGACACTTTTGGAAAAGAGTAGCAGGATTTTGCAGAGAAGCAATTGAGACCAGGACATAAGTCTTTATTGATACCCTCTTGTTAATTAAAAATGTTTTCTTGATCAGTATGCAGATTTTTGGTTCTCTTTTCATTAGTTGATAAAGTAGGAAGCCAGGGTATTTGGATCTTTTAGGAATTCCTCTTAATTGAACCATTAAAAACCAGGGCTGCGTGGGAGAAGGGTTGTTTTGGTTTTTGGGTGGGGTTTTTTTTGTTGTTGTTTTTTGTTAGTTTGGTTGGGGTTTTTTCTCTCTTTCTTTGTTTCTGTCAATTGCAAATCAGGAATATGTTTCTGTTGAAAGTATTTCTGTTAAATGCCTACATGCCTATTGCATTCACTCTGATATCAGTGAAGAGTAAGCACACAAATAACTTGTTTAAATGGCAATCTGAATGAGATCAAATGTTTGCATATGTGATTAGTATTTACTACATTTGACCGATATTTCTTTAGATTATCTGACATATGTTTAAGATAATAAAAAAAGGAAAATATTTCATTTAAGTCTCTTTTTCAAAGTGTTGTGGTACTGTCTCTGTGTTATAAATAGTTTAAAAAACATTTTAGTTAATTTTTAAAGTTTGCTCTAACTAGCCCCTCTAACTTTTGCAGCTGTTACACCAATTGCAGGCTCACGTCACTTTGTAAGAGAGGCACAACCATCTTCCAGGTTGCCCTGCAAGGTTTTTTTTCTCTATTGAAATTTGGGTATATCATTACATGTTTTGTTCTTAAGCTCTAATATATGTTTTTAGCTTGTGTGATCAGTTCACTGATGCCAACATAGGTGGCTGAATTAATTATACCAAGTGATCAGCAGAAACACTGTTTTAGATGCACTTCCATTTGTCAAAAAAACCTTGCAGTATTTCTTTCCTGGATGTGTTCAGTTTATTTTATGTACATGCACCTTGAAAGTGTAGTGAGTAAAGCCTGTAAAAGAGTATTTTGAAAAATTTCTGACGTTTTATTGAACTGTGACAATTTTGCTGTTACACTCCTGTGTTTGATTGGAAAAATGTTGTCAGAGATGTCATTGCTGCAGGTTTGTAAATGCAGCTTTAAGCTTTTTCCAGTGGTTATTGTAGTATGAAGGCATATCATCGCTCTTTTTGTCTTCAAAATATTATGCAGTGAACAATTCCAAATCCAAGGTTCAGCATCATAGTGGCCAAAAGGAGTTTTGCATTGTTCTGTGGTGAAGTACCTAATAAGTGAAGAAGAGTAGTTATGTTGCTTTTTATTTATGTTAATTTTGTGTATGATCTTACTGCTTTAGCTTCTGCTACATTTGAAGACTTCCAGATCCGGCCCCATGCTCTGTTTGTTCATTCCTACCGGGCTCCAGCCTTCTGTGACCATTGTGGAGAGATGCTCTGGGGGCTGGTGCGTCAGGGACTCAAATGTGAAGGTAAGCTGCAGTGAGATGTAATTTTTCAGTCTAAAGAAGAGACTTTTCCATTCTACTTCTGTGTGTTGTGTCTAATGCTGCTTTTAAATTAGTTGGAGACCGTGAGACCTGTCAAAGGAGTTAACTGATTAGAGAACTTATCTTTTTGACTGCTCTGAGGCATCTTAGATATGGCTCTGTAACCTTGAGTGTAAAAAACTTTGGTTGATAAGTAGTTTTAAGAAAAGACTGCACGTCTTACTCTTTCCTTACAATTTTTAATGAGCCTGTGTCTTGCAGTAATTCAGATTATTTAACTGAAATTACTGTCAATCCATATGAAGTTATAGGAGCTAAGTTTTCTCACTTTGCCACACCTGTTTGACTTCTGGTAGACTAAATCCAATAGAATATACCATTTGCAGTGAGACTTCCTTTACTTCCAAGTGCTGGTCATGGAAATTTCCTGCACTTTGAGACCATAGGTTTTGAAAAATCAGAGAAAAACCACTGGTTGTAGATGTATCTATTTGGCGCTGATAACATTGTCTCTCTAACAATTTGCTAGAATAAAAGAGCAGGGTAGAGTGAAAAGTTTCATCAACTTTAAGGCTAATGTTTTGAATTTGTGTTGTTCTTGAAAAATCCAAAATTACTTGCTTTTTTGTCTAGTAAACCATAATGGGATGGTTTTAAATTTCTCTTTTCAGGATGTGGTCTGAACTACCATAAGAGATGTGCATTTAAAATTCCCAACAACTGCAGTGGTGTACGGAAAAGACGCCTGTCAAATGTGTCCCTGACAGGAGCCAGCACCATTCGGACAGTGTCTGCAGAGCCCTCACTCAGCGCCTCAGATGAAGCCCTTCTGGTATGGCATTCCCTACCTGTAGAGGCCATGGGAGGAGCTGAGAAACAATGATATTTAGTGCTGTAGAATCTGGTTTTGCCTGTTACGGACTAGAGGAGGGTGGTATGTAAATTATAAATTAAGGGAAGGCATCTTGACGTAAAAGGGAGGTCACCAGCTTAAGGTATGTGGGTTTAAGGTATGTATGTGTCACTTCTGATACTCCCAGGAGTCTCCTCACTTGTCAAGAATTAGGTTATATTTAAAGGCCTAAAGCTGCCACCCATGTTAAATAAGTAGCTTGATCTTGAAGAATCTCTTCTGGAACTAGATGTTGAATTTCTTCTGTATCGGGGCATTATTTCCCTTGGCTTATTGAATAGGAAAGGTTTGCCTCCTTAGAGCACTGTGACCCAGACACCACAGCACTAAACTGGGTGTCTGTCACAGTTAGGTCTGTCATTAATTCGTTGGAGCCTGTGTGTTTGGCTGGATGTTCACAAGAGACTGGCAGAAATCTCCATTAGATCCTTAAATGGCTCTTTGTGGTGAATGTATTTTTATGTCTGTATTTAGATGTATAGAGGTATGTATAGATGTACAGTATACACAAAAGCACGTAAACATATGGTGCACTTGTATATTCATTTATATATTAGTTTTCTGAAAGGAAAGCAAAATGTTGATTGGAATAAGTGACAGTGGTACCTATTTTTTATTTATAGCATGTTTATTCTTTTTAGCACTCATGGTCATAATATACTTGAATAATTAGGATTTTACACAGTATATAAATGAATCCACTGCTAAGTGAAGGTTTTGAAAACCTTAAGGTTTAAAAGAGAGGAAAGAATTTATAAGTACACACAACAATTATCATGTTTTCCTCTCAATTAGAATATTAAACTTATTAAACTTGACATACTAAAAGGACACTATTGCAAATTATGTAGACATGGTGTTAGATGCAGTACCGTCTATGAACCATAATTATGTACTTATGCTACTGATTATCATTAGTCTAAAGCTACTTGGAAATTAAGGTTAACATTATGAATCTTTATTTTTAATTGAAAAGCTGCATAAATGAGTAAGGTGCTTAAGTTCTGCAAACTACAGCAACAAATGTTTACGGATTAATCATAATTCTCAGCAGGTTGTGTCAGAAATTACTTAGGCCAAGACAGAAAATTTTGAGGAAGACTGGCCCTAATTCTGATCTCATCTTTAAAAAAAATTCTTAACAATATTTTATGAGTGAGCATCCTGGTATACCATCTATAAATATTCACTTCACTGTACAGTTAAAATGTAGCAAAAATTTTTCAATTTGAAAACATTTTAAATTGTATGACTGTTTTGTTTGCTGACACATTCTTATACAAAACACCTGTTTTGCAAAGCTATATATTTCAAAATGTTTGACAGCATTAAAATTGCCAGTGAAGAGATGCAGTAAGTATTGTCCATACTGCAGGCTATACTTCTCTGAGACCTTGTAAACATTGGAGTCCCTGTGTTGATGATTCAGAACATCACACGTGCTCACACACGTGCATGCCCAAAGAAAATATATTTGCAGTAGGTGAAGGGATGGGCCTGGAGAAATCAAGTAGTTTTCTTATCTCACTTTTATTTCATGAAATCCTGGTATCATTTACCAGGTTTTTGGAAATGCTCTAACACATGGCTTCTATATGTCTTTTTTTCTGTTTAGTTTTTTTTCCTTTAAATGTATTTCCATTCCTGTCCTCCCACCCTGCTTTTTTTAATTGGCATAAGCTTTGTCAGTTCTCATGTACATGTACCAGGTCTGTCCTTTGGACTCATATCTTCTCCAGTGCTTATGAGATAAGTTTTATGGCAGTTCATATGGTGATGCCAAACAAACCGTGCACTTTGGAATGTCTTTCATTTTTCTACAGTCTGTGTGAATATACTGAAAAATATCAAATTTGTTCATAAAAGTGTACCATTCATTGATAATATTGATGTGTTACTTGAATCACTGCTAACAAACTATAATCTCTGTTACAGCTATCAGTTCTTCAAATAGGACTAAAATGTATTTTTACCCCTAATTACCATGTAGAGTCAGAGTAGTTGAGAAAGAATAATTTCTGGAGATCTTTGATAAAGATATAATTATCAAACTGAGTTGTTTCTTATTTTTTTGTTCGTGCTGTGTGCACCTGATAGGAGACACAGCATGTAAACCTGCCTTCTGGAAATGGCATGTATAAAGTGAATAAGTTATGTCCTGTCTTTTGAAATTTTGTAATCTAAAAATCTTTGAGGCAGGGTAGTGTGGAATAGCGCAAAATGTACCTATACTTTATTATCCTTGCATAGGGAACCACAGAAACAGTTTAAGTTTGGGTATAAATGTTCTCATTAGCCAAAAAACGTTTCATTTGAGCTGAAAATTGAATGGGGACTGTATTTGAGTACAGCTTTAAAAATCTACCTTCAAAGAATAAAATCTTCTTTTGATTCTTAACTTAGTAGTATAAAACTCATCAACAGAAATACTAAAAACAAAGTAGAACTAGGAGGATACAATGCAACCCAGATTTTTATGTCTCAGCTCAAATGTCGTTTTAAGCATTTATTCTATAAAAAAGAATGAGAGTATAATATGTTCCCACATTCATGCTTGCTTCTAAAATAACATTATTTTCTGTCTTTTTCTCCCCCTTATTTCTTTGTTCTGTTTTTTTTCTTCTTTCCAACTACCTGTCAGTCTCCTGTCAGCCCTGGCTATGAGGTATGTACTGAATTTACTCCCTACCATGCTATTAGCAGCATCCTCTTTTATGATTATCAGTATGAATTTGAAGGCATGCAGAAATTAAATCAGATTTCTTAAGTCCAGATTCCAAAGTGAAGATCATAATTCTTATGCTAAATAGTAAAATTAGTAAACATTAAAATATTTCAATACAAAAGTGACTTTTACATTTGCTTGGCATCAAAGAGGTCATTGGTTAGACTGAAGCCTTATTTTATATTGTAGTAACACATGGGGAAAAAAATTGCCTTCACTTTCGGGACTTGGTAATTTGCTGGAGTAGAAAATAAACATTTTATTTTTAAGCTGAAACAAACCTCACATTCAAATGCTCACCAGCATACACCATACTACCACTGGGACAGCTCTTTCCTTCATGAACATTGTACAAATAAGTTACAGCTCTATATAAAAAGAGTATCAGGTCTAAATAAAAAAAAAAAAGAAATTTAAGTGGGTGATTCATTTCAAAGGTTGCTCTCTTTGACTTTCAGTTTGGATTTTTTTAAGAAGTTTGGTTTCAAACTTTAAAGAAGTTTAAAGTTTCAAAAGCTTTCGAAACTAAGAAGTGTTGGCATCTTTCCCTTGCAGCATGTATTTGGGATGCACATGTTAAAAACACTACATTTTAGAAATACAACATAGTTAGTCTGAGGAATATTTTGTTGTGCTAAAATGAAGATTTCCGTGGCCAAACAACTATTTCTTTGAGATAAATAACTTTATTTCCTGTAATCATAGGATGGCTTAGGTTGGAAGGGACCTTACAGATCCTATGTTTCCAACTCTCTACAGTGGTTAGGATCATCTTCCACTAGAGCAGTTGCTCAAAGCCCCACTGAACACTTGCAGGGATGAGGTTTCTATTTCTTCCTAAAACACATACATTCTTACTGTGTGGCCCAGAATTCCAGCTCCACAGAATATCCATAAAGCATGTATAAATATAAACCAGTATATACTGTTGAATAATAGAAACTGTATATATATAAACCAGTTTTTGTAACATCTAAGATAATTGTGTTCTAAATACAGTCTGATAAATGATGAGTCCACCAATCTGGATGATGGTGGTTTACCCTAAAGTAGCAGTAATTAAAGATAAGTGTGAACAAAAAAGGTATTTGGAGGAAAAACAAAATTGTATTCTTCTTGTAAAAAGATGTTAGCTATCTATGGTTTTGCTTCAAACTATATTTATATGACACAATAGTATTTTATTTCTATTTTTTAATATATGTTTCCATTATTTTGGGAAGTTTTGTGTTCTAGAAGTAACAAATATAGTAAGGTCATTTTATAAACACACTTGAAGTGATTTTTCAGAAAAAGTCTAGCTGAGCTTTGTTTTTAAAATGGGAGTAATGTGTCTCATGGGGCATAGGTAAGTGGAATGTTACATATTATCTTTGCTTTTTGATGAAGAATCAGGATTTACAGTTCTTTTTTGCAAAATAATTTAAAATTTAAAATGTATATAATTTTAGTGGAAAAGACTACTTTTGTATCACTGACAGAATACAAAGCACCAGGTGCAGCTTGCCTCTGTAGATTTGTTATAAGCAGAGCTGGCTTGAGGCTTTTTGGCTATATATAGAAGAATGATTCTGCAGAACTAGGGCAGGAGATGCTCTGGGAGGGAATTGTCTTGAGTCGTGGGTGGCCATTTTCTCTTTCTTCCCTCACACCCAACACTTAATAGAGATGCCCTTTTGTCGTGGCCCACTGAAATAAGGAGTCCTTGCTTCCAGTGACTCAGAAATAGCCACTCTAGGAGGCCTTTGTTTTCCACTCTCCTGCAGAAGATGCATCTGCTTTTCCAAGTTCAGTCCCTACAGTCTTGTGCAGGGACTCCCTCCCCAGCTCACTGAACTGGAAAATAAAGGCCCTTGAGGGAGGGAATAAGAGAGAGCTGGGATGTTGCAGCTGAGGGCATCTTGGTGCCTTAAACCACTCCTAATTACAAGTCCTTTTCTAATGGCTGAAGTAGAGTTCATTAGACCAAAGATCCTCAAAGGCAAAATTAATATTTTCTTTTGAAGGCACTTGAGTCAACTGTGAATTAATACTGTTCTGTTATGTTTATTTTTGTCACCCTCAAGTTATCTTTCCATGCTCCAGTGATACACACTGCACATTCCTCTCTGTCTGAATGGGAATTTGCTTTCATTGTGCCCATATGTTTAATAAAAACCCCTAAAGACAGAGCTCCTGCAGTTTGCTCCAAAATCTAGAGTTTATTTAAAAATAATAGAAGGTGAAATAGAGGCTTTGAGTAATTGAACTGATTAGTGCCAAATGCATCAGGTGAATGCAGGGTCATGCACTAAACAGAACTAAGAATCGAGAGCTCAGTGAATCGGACACTGAAAATTGAATATAGGAATTTTGATTAATTCCACAATCTTTTATGTATTTTTAAATTTTCTTGCCTTTTTACAATAACTTAAAATAGTTAAACAAATTAAAAGTCAAAATCAAGAAGTATTTCAAATGTAATTCTCTTGAAGTGTTGCATATCTATGATATTCGAAGTGGTACATCTAAGGAAAATTAGGAGCTAGTTTCTTGTAGTTTCTAAGTACTAGCAGTATTGAAAATTGCCAAATGCTGCAGCACACATTTCACTTCCCTGTTGTATCTCTGAAACATCATTCATGATTATTTGGGTTATTGTGGATTGGTAAAAGATCTCAAAACATTATTTTGAGGAATAATTGGAATCAGCACAAGCCTTTATCTCCCATTACCTGGTCTAGGTGTGTTCAATGGTGCTTGCCCTCCCTTCTAATATATTATCTTGTTATTTTGTTTTGGTAACATAGTACTGCCCCCAAACTTACTGCAGGCCTCACCTAGTAGGTTTGTCTATATCTCCTCTGTCCAGACCCAAAACTTTCCAAACCAGTGTCTGTGGTTAAGCCTAAAGACACGTCAGTTATCCCTGATTTGGTAAGGATGGTATGTAGACAGTGACAGATGGGACACAATTTTACAGGCATTGGCAGGGGAAAAGCACCAAGATTTTATATGGTAGGATAAATCAGAGTAGTGCAAAGACTATCTTAAGGGTTTTGTATTGAACTATAATTTGGCTGTGATACCTTTGAGTCATCATGTGTGCTTTGTCTCCCCTTTTTGTTAGCTTTATTCAGCAAGCATAACGAAGCTGCCAGGTCTGGCTTCTGATGTGGGCCTTCTAATACTGCACGATACTTCCATGGCAATAACTTATTAATTAATATACTTAAATGAAGTACATGATACAAGATCAAAATAAACCTAATATTTTTTAATGAACTTGTGTCTGTAACATGCTGGACAAAAAGCTTTGTGCCATGTAAGTCTTACTATGGCTGCTGGTACTAGCAAATCCAAAAAGAAAGGGCTTTTGTTTTGGGAACCCCCTGGTTCTGAGGAGTCAGCATAGTGCTACAATGCCTCCTGAAACCCAGTAATCTTCTATTGGTACTTTCCAAAATAAGGCAGGTTACAGACAGAGCATTCAAACCACTGTCTGCTGCTATTGATGTCTGAGTAGAAGAACAGTGTATATAATAATAGCCATCTGTGGATAGTTTAATATTAAACAGCTTGTACTGAAGTCAGTTCTTTGATGTGTTTACACATGGGAAAGTGAAATGTTTTTCAGACCATAGCTATCTAACTGTGGTGCTTGTGGGATTAAATCATACACTTCACTTGGAGAGGAGTGCAAGAAGCCTTGAAAGACAACACAGTTGATTGCAGTCTAAGTGTGGTATTTCAGTATATTTAACTGAAGATTTGTTTCTTTGAATTCACTTAATTGCAGTCACATAGTTTAATTTGTAAAAGAAAGTCAACATTTGCATTGCATTAAAAACAGAGTTCCTGTGGTTACATAGATATCTAGCATCTCACTTGACAGTAGCTTCCTGTGAGGAAATTGTGTGTGAACATATTAAGACTTTATCCTCTGCCTTTAATATGGGAAGGAAATGCATGTTTCAACAAGTCTGTTTCAACACTACAAATAAAACTTCATCCAAACAGTTACTGCTGTTAGTTTTTTTTAAAATAGACATCAGTTTTCTCTGTTGTCCAAGTAAATAAAAATACCTAGATTGTAAAAATTTATTCTTTTGTTGAGGCAAACATTTCAATATTTTAGGAATACTTTTGTTATTTCTGATTGAATATCTCAGTGTAAACTACAGGAATAATGTTGCAACACGTCTTAGATGTTGAGCCTGCAAAAGGTTAGCACTTCTTTGTGTAAGTTTTGGAAAAAACCCAAATATTTAGTAGAGTATAGATTGTGTGGCCTGATCTCTTCTGAGTGAAGGTTACTGACTTGAGCATGTTTCCACAAGCATGATTGCCAAAATGGAAGTAGTTGCTTTCTGACTCTTACCGAACATGAATGTTTTGGTAAAGCTTTTCAGAATCCCTGGGATTTAGTGGGACTGTCAAAACCTTTTAAAAGGGGTGAGGTAAACAGCAGTCTCTCTTATGTTTTAGACTAGTCCATGCAGCTGTATTGCAGAGCTGGTCCTTGTCTTTGTTCCCAAGAGCCCACAGGGTCCAAGCAGTCAGCTTTTATTGCTTCCCATTAGTCCCTTCAGCATCTCCCTACAGTTTCTTTCACTTCTGTGCCTGGAAGGAATAGATGTGAATGCAGCATGATGGTCAAACTCATCCAGGTAATAGGAACAGCTTAATCCATTGGTGGGGAAGTCTGTATTTATTTCAGTTTCTTAATTGCAGTGTAATTGTGCAGTGTATTTGGACAAGGTGGAAAAGACAGGAAAGATCTGCTGAGCTATTTTTACCTTTGGGGGATTGTCTTCTTCCTGCAATGACTGTACAATGATTTTGTGCTTCTGGCTAATTAGACAAATTGTTGTGCCTTCTAGTCGCTTTCTACAAAGCTCACCAGAACTCACATGAGGGGCTTCAATGTATTCCAAAAATTCAAAGAAATTAAACAAGAAGACGAAGAAGCAAGCCATCAGTTAAATAAAAGTCGGGGGAAATGCCCCATGTTGGGGAAAAGATTGGCACATCTGCCTTTTTGAAATTAAAAAACGAAAAAAAACCTAAACGTTTTCTTTTTTTCCCCAAAGTAAGAGTAAGCAAACTGGATTCTATTAGATATTGTCACAGTTAAAACATTATTGAAGTGTCTGGATGTGATCAGTGTCACTGGCTTGGTCGGACCGTCCAGTATTCAGCATATACACACATTTCTTGGTGTTTGTTGTCACTTGAAAAATCATACTCTTGAGCTCTTAAAGTATAGATTACCTTGCTGGGATGATTGTTCTAAAGGACTATTTAGTATTTGGAACTGTGCAGGCTGTTAGTTTCCATGGTGTAATCTGGTTAAGCAATCATTTCCTGGGAAGTTTCCAGACTTGCTGAGTCAGTAGTCTGGCTGGCTACCAGGAAAAACTCATTTATCTTTCTAACAAACCAGGCACACCAGCTGAAGGAGGAGGTGCTTTGTGGAGGAGATTCTTGCTTTTCCAGTGAAAATAGTATAGTTCCTGGTTTCCTATGCTTTCAGGGGCTTAACATTGTGGCATCTGATGCTGGGAGTGCTGAAAGTTAGAGTTGAGGGATCTTGACAGGACTTTCAGACAGTATTGGGAGGAGAAGCTTATCTGGCAAGAGAGAGGAGGTGCTCCAGCTAATCAGTCAGTCATCAGAGGGTGTGGGAGATGCTCCAGCTGCTGCTGCCATGAGTTATCTGTCAGCAGCTTCCCTTCCCCTGCTACCTTTGAGTGGGACCCAGGGGCGCGTTGCCTCTGGCTGCAAGAGGGAGGGAATGGAGTCAGGCATATCAGGACTGGGCATACAGAAGTGAGACCAGATCCATGAATTCTGATGTCCTTTCTAGCATGGGAGAAGGTGAAACTTGGCTTTACCTCTTGACCTTAAGTCACTGTAAGTTGAGAATTGCTGGTTCCTTACATGGTGTGCTACGGTGCTGGCACGTAGCAGCCCAGCACTTGTGGAATGCCAATGGAAAGCTGAAATACTTTTCTCTATAAATTTGACTTGAACACTGACATCTAGCAGTAGGTTTTCCAGAGTTTTATGTTTTGTTTAGTATCCATTAGTGCTTGAGCTGTAGAGAACACTTACGAATTACTAACAAAGGCTTAGTTATTTGTCTGTTCAGGAACACAGCTTTGCAGCCATGTGAAATGAGACTTGAAGTAATTATTTCAGAAATTATAACTGTGCATTGACTAATACAAATTTTGAGAAAAGAACCCTACCAAACAACACAATAAAAGCTTTATTAATCATAATTCTATTTGATCAAGGCTGATGGTATGATGAGTAACTGTTTCAGAGTTATCTCAGAAACAATCAACTCAATGTAGAGCATCTGGAATTCACTTTTTGTTCAACCTGACATTTTCTCAGAAACATACACTAGCACATTAAAACTGAAAAATTTGCCATCAATCTGAGCAAAAAAAGCAAATAGTTTGCTCCATACTTGTACTGTACCACACCTGAGATTTGATCAGACATCTAGGTCGGAGCCAAAGCTGTAGGGAAGGCCGTCTCTCTCTGTTAATCATGACTGCCCAAGATTACTCTCAGTACATTTCAGCAACACTGCTGAAATTTCTAAAATCTGCAAGGTGTTTGGTGAGGAAAACAGCCAAACCAGTTTTCTAAAATCCTTTAAGCATGAAGTCACCTAGGTATAAATAATTTGGACTTCGCAGTATTCGGTTGCCAAAATAATTTTTGATTAGGCAGTAATTTGGAAAATTAAGACAAAGAGTGATCATAGAAAATAGGTTTAATTTAGATTATATTAGTCCGGATTCTAAGAGAGATTATAGCATTAGGAAATATTTGGATCACTTTTACTGCAGTCAAGGGTAAGTTTGTCAAGAAATAGCTCTAGTGATAAGAATGGTAAACTGAAATACTAGTTTGTTGCAGTGACATTATGTAAGGAAAAGAGTTCTAATGATTGCTTTTATTGTCTCACTCTTTTTCAGTTAAACTTCATTTTAAGCGACTAGCATCACTACATGTCCACCAAATGTCCATTGCAAGTAGTGATTAGAAGTAAGAACCCTTTCAGATTTTTTTAATTCAAAAAGAAAATATGTACATTAAATTGTAGTATGTCGCAAGTAAAACTCTTCTTGTGGACACTGAAGAGCAAACTCAGGCTAACTTTCTGGTAGGGCAGGATAGGGTAGGGTTGAGGCTGTAAATTGTAAGGCACTAAGTAGGACTATGAGGTAGCATCAGTCTGGACCAAAATTGTTGCTATTCTACACAGGCGTAAAACTGTCAGAACTGCACTTCTGTTTCTCACTGCTCCTTGTGAGCTTTGCCCCGTCCACAGACACTGAGGGCTGTAATTTCCAGGCGGCTCCTACTAGCTGAGTGATGCAGTTTGTGCAGAATATGTGGCTCATTCTTCTGTCCTGATGGTCTTCTGCCTTCCATTTTGCAGCTTGTCCATGTTGACTTCATAAAACTTAGTGCAATCTGCCTTAGAAATATTAGGCAAATTTTATTAGTAGGTAATAAATATGGAAGAAATGTTGTCTCAAATTGAGACTAATTAATTGTTTGGATTTTTTTAATATGCACAAGTGCTTTGCAGAGCATGAAGATTTAAACCTCAGGAAGTAATAAACCCATAATATCAGACTATGTACTCAGAATTTTTCCAATTTTATTTGTGATAAAGAAAAGACAGATGCTTTCTTCTTTCAATCTAGTTTCTTTGTGGTGGCCATATGTACCCGGCTCATACAATGTATTTTGCATATTTTTCCTTTATTTGAAAGGACTGTTAGTGCAGTGGATCTTTATGCCTCTTGGAAAAGACACCTAATTCTACAGTATAATCAAAGAATTCATCTTTGCAGCAAGAAATCTTTATGAACGTTGTAAGGAAGAAATTTTTTTTCCCCCATGGCAAATACACAGTGAAGGCAAAGCCGGAAACTAATTCCTTAGATTCTTCTACCATTAAAATGGCTTCTCAATTCCTCTTTACTCCAAAAGATGGAAGCATACAAAAATGTATTTTTCTGTATTTTCATGACTGGGAAATAGTAATCAGATGGAGGAATTTCTATAGCATTATGTGTTTGAATCTGAGCAGTGTTTCAAGTTAATGTCTACGTGAAGCTTCATCTACTACAGTTTTTGAACAGTGCAGGCTCACTCTGAGTGATTTGTGTTCTGGTGTTCAGTTATCTGATTATTTGTGGATAATAATGAGAAGGTGTTTTAAATAATCAAGCTGCATTTTCTCTTTTTTTTTCTCCTTTCAGTGTTAATTGTGGGTGTAGTTTGGTTGTTTCTCAACAGTATGTATTAGAAGAAAGCAGTTTTCTAGGCGAGTTGTGAGTTGTTTTCTGGGTTAATTATTATAAGTACATCTAAATTTAATAGAGAAAATATGGTAACTCATTTATTCCAGAAATTTTTTGGATTTCATGCCTTAAACTGTATGTCTCACATATATATATATATATATATATATATATATATATATATATATATACACACAGATCCACATATATATATACATATACATAATAAGTATTTAAAAGGATGTGTGTGTATATATGCACACACACACCTTTAAATACCCGTTGTGATCTATTGTGCATAATCTAAATGTAGTAAGGTTAGCAGTAGCAAAAATTATAAAGAAACAGTTTTTCTGTCATTTACCTACATGCATACAGAGTAACGTAATAATTTTTTAATGTTTATACAAAAAATACAGCCTTCAAAAATTACTTTTGATGGAAAATAGAAAATAAGAGGTAAAAATGGTTTTTATCAATGTAAAATGCTTTTCTAAGAAATTTTGGTGAGCATTTTAATTTTGATTAATTTTTTTTATAAAAACCTGTTTCAGTTACAACTCAAAGTATATGATAGTAGTGTTGGCAAAGGTGTTCAATAGCATCCAAATTTTTCAAAAGCAGTTTGAGAGAGGCATGATTCATGTTCTATTAGTGTTCAAAGGCACTTACATGACTTTTTGTCACATATGACAGTGTTATTGAAGAGAGGGAATATATGAATATGATAGTCTTTACAAAATGAATACAAAACTCCTTTTTATGTATTTTACAGCAAAAGACACCATCAGAATCATACACGGGGCGAGAGAAGAGGTCGAATTCACAGTCCTACATTGGACGGCCTATTCAACTAGACAAGATTTTACTGTCTAAAGTTAAAGTGCCTCATACTTTTGTCATCCACTCCTACACACGTCCAACAGTTTGCCAGTACTGCAAGAAACTTCTCAAAGGGCTTTTTAGACAGGGTTTGCAGTGCAAAGGTAAGTAAATGTCCTTTAGGAACATAAAAGCTAAGCATAATAAAATTAATGAATTAGTGTTTGAGTGGTTGCTATGTAGCCTTATTCATGATTTCCTCACTAAACTGTCTGCGTGTAGGCACATGTACAATTATACTGGATTAAGCTGCAGTCAAAATTACAGTAATTGGTGTTCTGTAGGAGCTGGCTGTGTGGCTGTTCATTCTTACCCTTTGGTGTATGTGCAATAGCTCACATTTTTCATTCAGGTGTAAATGATCTTGTATTTGGCATAGAGGAACCTGTGCTCACAGGAGAATAGTTAACATAATGGACTATATTCTTATCTTCATTGTTGTTTATCTACCAAGTCCTGTGTGTAAATTGAAGAAGCATATGCCTGAGCCTCAGCAGCTCAGTGCTTTGGGGAAGTTGTAGTGGAAGTAAAATAGGATGGGGTTATATGAGAATTTAAACCCACATTTTTTCAGTGTGACTAATGTGCTCTCAAGTGTCATGACATTGTATACCTTAGTAGGTGCTGAAGTGAGTCAGGCCCCTTGGATTGCTGGCTCACCTTGGCCAGCCTTAGCCTGTAAATACAAAGCATTGTGCATGCTATGGGGTTGGAATGGTGGCTAATGGAGGCTTAAAATCACCTTCCTTCTATTACAATAAATAATAACTATCATAAAATTAATCAGTATACTTTGTGGTACTTCTTTAAACCCTGCAAAATTCAAAGTTGCATGAATTTAACTTAACGTGTGATTCTGATGCAATTTAACTAAAATAAAATATCTATCAAAGCATCACCTATTTCAGTTCATTTTGAATCCTGGTGATCTAAGCAAATATTAACCTAATTTAAAAAAAAAAAAATTATCTGTAGTTTGGCACTCCTGTACCTCTAGTTGGTGTTTGGATCAATCTTAAATAATTGCAAGGTATGGACAGCCTTAGAATTTTTTTTTCTTTCTGTCTCTGGTTTTCCTGGTGTGTTAGTAACTTACAGCTCTTAGTTTAGATAAAATGTGTTCATAAGCCAAAAGGAAACAATTCCCATGACATATAATGAAGTGGAACTTACACATAAGAAAGGAGTAAAAAAAAAAATAAATTGAAAAATATGGAAAGGACTGAAGGAACCCGTAGTTGGAAGCTGTCCAGAAGTTGCCTTGTGATATAAAAAAAATATATTTTCTCACTGCAAATTGTTGGCTAGGGTTCTCCTGTTTCAATTTTCAGTCATCAGTATTTCCTATGTAGTCAGTTCCTTAAACTGCAGCTGATACACTGCAGCCCATTCTGCTCCTTTCACTGGAAAGGCAGCTCTGGCTTTGGAGCCAGGCATTTGTGTCTCCTCATTACTTGCCTAGATGAGCTGAGCACCACTTTGGCTGCTGTAGTGCTGCTGCACCCTGCTACCCTTGGAAAGGCATTTTTTCCCCTCAGAAATGTGTTTCTAGCATCTTCATCCTGTCCCTTCCACTGACAGGCAGCATGGAGCCGGGCTAGTGCACACTCTCTGAACATACGACTTGTATTAGTGAGATGATAGGGCCTAATAGCTATAGGCTGGGTAGCAGGGAAAATATAATTGTGTCACAGAAAAAGAAATAATTTGGCTGTTTCCCTTTTTCACTTATCAGACTGTAGATTCAACTGTCACAAGCGCTGTGCTCCGAAAGTGCCAAATAACTGCCTGGGGGAAGTTGCCATTAATGGAGGTAAGTTGCATTAACAGTTGTTCCTGTCATTGTTTAAACCATCAGTTAAACAAAAGAAATGTAAAACTGTGATGTGTACAAACACACATTTTTCCATTGCTTGGGAGTGGCCTTTCCTGTGCAATATTTCTGTTGTATGTCGAAGATGAAGTGTGGGAGGAATGCTGCGAGTAGCTCATACACCATCCTTTAGGAGGGTTTCTTCCAAATAGGGAGCACTGGCAGACAGGCTAAGCTCTGCCACAGAGGTGATGTCAGCAGCAAAATGGCCCCGTGATAACACCTGGTAAATGCAGAATGCCAGAGGAAAGCCAAGCATGTGAGAAGTTGGTGCTCACCTGTCAGCTAGAAGTGCAACATTTTCTTTCATTGGGAGTGGAGAAAAAAGTGGTTATGGATGATCTTCCTGAGAAGGAAAAACAGACCTACAAGGACTAGGAATGCCCTTCAGAAAAAAAATCTGCCATTCACTGGTGGCATAAAACTAATCATACCAGTTGCCACAAATCAGGTCTTGACTATCTGCTGATTTTCCCATGCATGTGCTGCTGGTGTTTGAGTTAAGTATAAGGGTGTATGGGTAGGCTTGACAGACAGTACTGGAGAAAAAGGAGTGACTGTAGATGACTTGTTGATTGCCTTGAAAATATCACTTTCCTGTGTGATAAGGGAATGAGAAATGTGGTGAAGTGCTCACTTTCTAATCTATATTACTGTGTTGTCAGCCTAAACTGCTTCTGAGGTTAACTATTACCTTATGATGCCTTCTTTTTCCTTTAAATCAGTGGTCTACTTTATTGAAGACATATCAAGAAATTCCAAAATTAGGAACATTAACTAATATTTTTCACAGTATTTCTCATAGTAGTGTTACTCTATCACTATGAAGTTTTTATGTTAAATAGGAAAATTCCTACAGGTACTAAGTATTCCACTTGAGATGTGACAAAGTGCATGATTTTCTGGAAAGTAGATGATGTCTTCCTGTTGAATGTCCTTTCTGATGCACCTCTCATTGGATTCTTGGAGTCTCTGTTTTTTTTTCTTTTTTTTAGTCTTGCCCCATTTATACCTCACTTAACCATTTTAGTCTTGCACCATTTATACCTCACTTAACCATCAACCATCTCACAACACAACTATTTCTTCAGGAGTGCAATAATGTTCCATTGATAGGAGTGTAAAGTTTGCCCTGAGATTTGCAGTCAGAGAAAGTAACTAAATCTGCTCATAAATGATAAACATTTTTCCACATAGATGCAGTTTTAGAGAGGAGCTATTGATCTAAAGTGATGTGAAAAGACAGGAAGGAACGTAAATTTTGTTTCTGCACAATATAACTAAATGAACAAAATTTACACTTGTTTCTGAATTACTCCTCCAAATTCCCCCTTTCCATCTGAGGCAGGTGTATTTCATCCCTACAACACAACCCCCCCCTGCCCTCTCCCCACCTTTGCTTCACAAGCAGCACGCTACTTTTGTTTGAACTTTCCTCCTGACACGTGAATCTGATGCTGAGCTCATGGGAAGTGATAGTTTGTCTCAGGACAGCTTGTGCAGAGTCACTTGGGCTGAGAACACATATTCTGGGCTTATTCCAAGTATATTCCTTGAAGATTGCAATCTTAAAATTTATAGAACTTGGCTTTTATACACCAAATAATATTCTTAGTATGGTATACATAGAATCCTCATAGAACTCTGAATTGTATCCTGAATGATTGATAGAGGGTCCCTGTGATTAGCAAAGGCAATTTTATCTTGTATCCCATTTGTATTTCCTCAGTAATTGGGTTCACATTATTTTCAAACTTAATAAACAAAATACAGTATCTGTCATTTTGTCCATATGCTGTGTAATGCATCTTCCCTAAAATAGTAAGTGAAAGAAGAGTTGAGTAATGAAATTTCAAGTGTGGTCTCTTTAGTAAATGCATTATATACAAAATGTAAGGAGTTATTTTTAACTGATTATAGGTTTATTAAAAATAGGTATTTTAAAAGTGTTGTAGGAATAACAAAGAGAGAGAGAGCTTTGCTCTGTGGAGTATCATTTATGACTGAATGACTGGTTCTGCTAGAGATGAAGTGTGTGTCTCTTAATCACACATCAGTAGTTTATATCCAAATATCTTAAGACTACTGTACATGAAAACAAACTTTTCTGATGTGCCCTTCTAAGTTCAGTGAAATGCCATCAATTCCAATCATTTTTCTGTCAGACAATTCAATGTGCTTCTTCCTGTGTTACATTGCCTACACTGGCTGTCAAGAACCTTCCTCCACACAATTAGGCAGAAGTTGCTAGGAGAAACTATTTGATGCGTTCCATGTGACTTTAACCTTACTTCAAATTTCTGAAACATTGCAACATCCCAGAGAAAGCAATGCTGTCTTTACCTTCTGACTGGACTAATGATTTTATATTCCAAATAAATCCATTCACAAGCAACAATGCAACAAAAAATTGTTTCTTACTCTGATCTTGCTTGGGCATATTTAATTTGGAAACAGGAAAGTTAAATATAATTTAAATGTAAGATGGATGGTGCTATTAATGCTATGCCATAGTCAAATCAGCTAAACCCTAAGACTTTAGTTTTGGTGCTTGTTTAGTATTTCTTTTCTAATGGCAGGGAGCAGTGTTTCAGTGATATTGATGATTGTGCTGTTTTGTGCAGGCTTCACAGAAAACTCTGTTCCTGTGCAAAGGAATATACAGTTCATGTGATAAGTAATTGTCTACCTATATTGTCTAGATGCAGGCAATAGACTTGCAAAGAGAACTTGAGTTTTTTGGAAGCTTAAAATGTGCCAGGATGTTGTAGTTGGAGTATCACATGTTTTTAGATAATAACTTGAGAAATGGTATTCCAGACCTTCTTAGTCCTGGGGCTGAGTCTGATGTGGTCATGGAAGAAGGGAGTGATGACAATGACAGTGAAAGAAACAGCGGCTTTATAGATGACATGGAAGAATCTATGGCTCATGATTCAGAGATGTCAATGACAGGATGCCATAGTGACAATGGAGAAATGCAGGATGCTGATCTGGATCACGATGAATCTAACAGGATGATCAGGTGAGCTGGGCAGTGAGTGTTCCTTCCATCTTCCTTTGTATTTATTTGTGCAAATCATGTCTAGGGCTCAAGGGAGAATGTACAAAGTCACTGTTCTCACTCATTTAGAATGGGGAATGCTGGTGAAATGTACTGAGACTGCTTCACTGATTATATGCATTTGTAATTTAAGAGAAGCTTTATTGTCAAGCTGAAGTGGCATTTGAAAACTTAGGCAAAAATAGTTCTTACAGGTCTGTTCTCAAATGAAAATGATGTGAAACTATTTGTGCATAATTACTAGTAAAATATTTATTTATTGTTTACTTAATTTCCAAGGCATTTTTTCCCTGGTTTAACAGTGCAATGCCTTGACATTTAGATAAATAAACAAAAAGTGTAAGTGGCTATGGTATACTTGGATCTAGATTTTTGGTTTTTTTAGATGCCTTTATTAAAAAGGAAAGTTTGACAAACTTAAAGTAGTAATTTGAAGCAAATTAAAAAATAGATTAGTGCTTTGAAATGACTGTTCAGGAAAGAAAACAGGAACTGAGTTGTGCAATGTACCTCAGAAGTGAATTAAGAAGAAACATTGACTTATTGGAGCTGTCTAAATAATATGGAAAAAATAGGGATTATTCCTTATAATTAATGAGGCACCTAAATGAGGAACATAAATGAGGAAATTTAGGGAACTTCAAATAAATTAAAGAAATTTCAACTGTAATTTACTTGATGCAAGGGATCTATAACTTATAAAACATTTTTCTTTAACATGTCTGTTTGACTTGCAATTTCCTCTTTTATTTTGCTTGTTGGGAGTCTCTCTCAGTAATATGTTCTTATTTCTCATTTATGTTCCCTTATTTCTGTGTTGCTGTCATACACCTGTTGCACTAATAGAAGGCAATCCATTTCAACAATATGCGGTTTTACTTCATGCAGCAGTAAACTACTTCCATATTTATCTGCATAGATAGGGATGATATATATATGATATATAGACACCTTGTAGCATTGGAATATGAGCCTGTGCTTAGATCACTAAATCATTGTCACAGAACATTGTAAATTTCCAAGTTTTATGAAGCAGACAGCATTGCAAGTTTTCAAAATTAAAATACCCAATTGTGCTAATAAAACATTTATGACTAAGGTACATGTTTTACTTATGTAAGAGAGATTCCTCCAGTAATACCTCTCTGCACTTATTTCTAAGGGTAATTTGTGTATCCATGGATATTTTTTAAGTGATCTATGTAAGGCAAATAAAAAATAAACCTCTTGTCAGCACAGACAAGAATAACTGAATAGAAACTGCAGATGGTTAAATCATTTTTAGGCAGAAAAGAGATATTAAGTATATGCTATATACTTAATTAAACTTTCAGACAGTGCTTTCTGCTTTTTGATGGGAAACTACCAATTCATAAAGCTTATTTCCAGGATGCATTACAGCGAAGCAGGGCCACCTGCAGACATCTACAGTCACAACAACTTTGGGAACTTAACATATTATTCTTTTCCTAACCACTATCAGCCCTTTTTTGTTGGAGTTGTTGCACCAATAGCTTTGCTAGCAGGGCATAATACAGAAGCAGTTCTGTGCTCTGTTTTCACAATGCAGCATCACTCTTTAAATTTCTGCCAGAAACAGCCAAGTATTCATGTCTAGGACTGAGCAGATTGAGTCCATATACCATTACACAGAATCTGCTTTAGGAGTTGCTAACTCTAACAGCGAGGATGATGGGCTAGGTTGCCTCTGGTTACTACTAGATTTTATCTGCTGGTGCTGTCAGGCATGCTGTCACATTCCCATGGCTTCCCAGCTTGCTGTGTGTTGGCTGAGTGGTAGAAAATTGCAGTGTGCAAACCCTACCAGGCAGTAGGGTTTCACCTTTAGTCTTTGACCGTAGAGTAGCTTAAATCTCTTTCTCTGAGAGGTTCCAGCAGATGCTCTGCTGTGGCTGGCCAGGGTGTGTGCAGCTGGGCAGCTGACATGTTTTCTACTCTGTAAGGTGGCATCACTCCATTGTGTGTTTGAGCCCAGGCAAGATCACAGGACAGTAATCTGATGGACAGTGTCTATGTAGGTTGTGAGAGATTCAAGATCAAGTACTGCTCTGAATCATGCATAGCATGAGCTTGAGCAGTGCTCCCACAGCCTAGCTAAGGCCCTAGTCATTTGCCCATTTTCTTAGCTCATCTTTAGAAATATTTTGGAATAGTGTATGTAAGCCTTCAGAAGGTCTCTGACGTTCCCTTGGTGTAGCATTACAGTCTTTTTTCTTTGTAATCTCAAGATAATTTAAATGACAAAAGAAAATAGTGTACAAACCAGGTCGGCTAACAATGATAAAAATACATGTGGATATTTTCTATGTGTGTGTATACATGTATTCTGATTTTAAAGGTTTTTTTTTTCTTTCTGTCCAAAGTTATCTTCTTTTTAAAAGCCTTTAATGATTTATTCTTAAGCCCTTCAACCAGCAACAATATTCCATTAATGAGAGTGGTACAGTCTGTGAAGCACACAAAAAGGAGAAGTAGCACAGTAATGAAGGAGGGTTGGATGGTTCACTATACAAGCAAGGACACACTGGTAAGAAATGTCACAGAAGACCTGTCTTCCAGTAAATGGTATGTTGTAGTATGGAAACAAATGCTAACAATACTCAGACAATTTACAGTCACTCATGTAAGGCATTTTTTGCAATTTTTATGATTCCTAAAGTCCCAATACGTACCATAACTGGGACTGGCACTGCTTGTGAGAACAGGAGACAGTTAAAACATGCAAAAACCATCTAAATAAATCTGTTGCATTATCACAGGCAGCCAAATGTAACATCATTCTTAAGGAAGTGAAACCTAATGTTAAAGGGTTCTGTAAAGTAGCTGCACTTTCTCTGATACCTTACTGCCAGTTGAATTGAGACTTTTGTAAACTAGGTTTAGTGTAGAAAAAGCCTATTTTCATTCTAACCTGCTAAAAAATGAATAAAGGCTTCAATATGTGACCTTCAAAATTGAACTGGGGTGTTAGAAAGGATACAAGAAGAAATTTCAATTGCATAAGTATCATGCATATCAGCAAATTGTGCCGAATGTAATGCAGACAACAGAACGACATTTTAAATTTTTAAAACTTGTACAATTTTAACGCAGCTATTCCTGAAATAGCAGAGCATAACAAGAGGTCTGTAAATTCTAAAGTCAATTAGAAAGTTTTCATTAAAATCTTGTAATAGTAATTGGGTCTTTTATCGTTCACAGTACATCTCTTCAAACTAAGGAAACATTTTGGCAATGGTGCTTTTGCAAAATGAACGTTTCATTAATTTACTTGTTTTTCACTGCAGAGAAAGCGACACTACTGGAGACTGGACAGCAAATGTATTACACTTTTTCAAAATGATACTGGAAGCAAATATTACAAAGTAAGAAATGTTTTTCAACCTCTTTTCATACCAGCAAAATATAAGGACTAAATCACTAAATTGATGCTTACTAAAAGTACAATAATAGTGTAACTTCTATCTAGTTTTTGGTTCTTTGGGTTTTTTTTATTATTTAAGCTGTGTACATGTGTTTTGCTTTTCAAAAACAAGTCTTTGATCAGAAAGGTATCAGCTCACAAGGACCTATAAGATGTGTGTTGTGGAAATGAAAAGTTTTTGTTTGAGAAGTCAACAAGGTTTGATTTTCTAAAGGAGTTTTCTTAATATATGGATGGCCCTGCTCTTTCTCTGAAGGTACCTCTCTACTGTCTTTGATAAGTTCATTTAAATAATTAAAGTTCTATTTAGTCTTGGAAAGAAACATTTAGTATTTTACCATCAACAGTTGTCTTTGTCACAGAGTTTCAGGTTACAAGAGGCTTTTTGTTTGTACAAGAAGCATGTGGTAGAAAGCAACAACTGATATCATAAACTAATCAAGTAAAGCTCATGCTGAATTTCTTTATGTTAATAATCTTTGCACAGAACGTAAAATATTTTTTTCATTTTAGGAAATCCCATTGTCTGAAATTTTGTCTCTGGATCCTGCAAAAACTTTCACTTTGCTGCCTCAAGGAGCCAATCCTCATTGTTTTGAAATAAGCACAGCAAATATAGTCTATTATGTTGGAGAAAACGTAGACAGCCTCCCAAGCGTTCCGCTGAATAACAGCGTTATCAGCAGCGGCGTGGGCGTCGATGTGGCGCGAATGTGGGAGATGGCCATACAGCACGCCCTGATGCCTGTCATCCCCAAAGGGGCGTCCTCTGGCTCAGGAGCCAGCCTGCACAGTAAGTCTGCTCATTGCCTCCCTTTCTCATAAGGAGAACCACCTCTCGAATGGCATGGCTCAGTCCTCTGCACACCTT
Source organism: Melospiza georgiana (assembly GCF_028018845.1). Taxonomy (NCBI): domain Eukaryota; kingdom Metazoa; phylum Chordata; class Aves; order Passeriformes; family Passerellidae; genus Melospiza; species Melospiza georgiana. Next base: position 36,765,086 of record NC_080435.1, on the reverse strand, counting down.
GAAAGGATGCATTGCACAGCTGGTAAAGGCTGTTCTGTCATGGGTTGTCACTTGTCTTCTGTATTTTAAACACCATGGTTTCTCATCCATGTGTTTTCAGTAGGACATCTGTATTGATATACAAGATATAGATATTTTAGTAAGCAAATAGTTATGGAATTAGTAAGGCTTCTAATTCAGGTTTATGTTGTTGATGTGAGGAATAGCCTCCCTGTGCAAAGGGATGAAATTTTCTGAGCTCCACTTCAGAGCTGATAGATTTTTTTTCTCATCCTGACTGTAATTAATCTTTCTAGCTGTCTGCAGAAGCAGCTCTTCAGTCTTTAGGTCACTGCAGCACAGATGATATGCTCCCTTTCATCATATTTGGCTGTACAGCTGCCTCAAACATTGTCCCAGGTTGAGATGGAAGGAGCTCAAGTGTGAAGAAAGCTATTCTAGGCACAAGGCATGTGTGTTATCCAGGACCAAAAGAATTGAATATATCTTAGCTTCCAATTTACATACCTTTGTGTAATTCTCTAGCAATGGTGACAGTTTATGTAAACCAAATATGACACCTGTTTAAATCTGTCTTGGGTACTGATAATAAAGTAGCACAGAGCAAACAATTCCTCACCACTAGCCGTGTGCTGCTGTGGCTGCTCTGTACTTCTGTTCAGCCTAGTGAGTGTAAAGAGAATTTTGATATGTCTACATAATTTGGATTAGACCTTTTGTTGCAATATGCACCCACTTTAGCACTTGACATCTGGATGCTGTTAATGCAGCACAAATGCTAATGAGACCATAAGCCCTTCAGGAACCAAGTAATACAACAGGCTGTGGCATTGCTTCTCCAGGCACAAAAACTCACACATCAGATTAGATCAGCAATGTCCTTTGCTTTCTCAAATGGGAACTTGTTTAAAATAGTGTCAAATTCTGGATGTCATTTCTGTCAGACTAGTTGCCTAGTGCCCCTGGTTTGAGTCCACTGTAGATAAACAAATCACCAAAAATGCTGTACTGGGCATGACAGCTGTCTTATCTCCCTCTTGGGAAGTTTGATAATTTTCTTTACAAGTTAGTAGCTGTCTTTGGGTTATATGTGCAAAAATTAAGGTTGTTTGAGACCTTTAGAGCAATTTCTTGTGGACAGTGAGAATGATAGCAACCTTCTTTCTTTTGCTCAAACTCTAAGACTTGTCTTTGTCCATGCATTTTTTCATGTAAACACAGCAGTGCATATATTTGAAGACAGATTGGCAATGATTAAAAGCCTCTCCATAACTGAAACATTCTATGCCAAAAGCACTCCTCCTAAGGAAAGGGAATAGGCCATGTTACTCATGTTACTTACTGCAACTAGGATTAGTGCTGACGAGAAGTAGCAAGTGTCTTCAGTGTGTAGTATAGGCCTTATAGTAGGCGACACTGTTTTGAAATTTTTACTTAAACAAATAGAAATTCAGCATGAATGGGATTCTACACAGAAGTAGGAGACAGAAGTGACCATGCTCCACAGAAGCATGCTTTCCTTCCCAAAGTATTGTCTTTGTGTAATGCAGTTAGCAGTAGGCATATGCTGAATTTTGCCTCAGTAAGTTTGCAGTTCAAATGCTTATGACATGCTTATAACATCCTAAGCTCCACATAGAAGTTGGATCTGGTGTTTCTTTTATTACAATGCAGGTGCAAGGTTTTGCTTCCATTATGTCTGTTTTAATTTTTAAGTCTTAATAATGTCTGTTAAGCCAGTTGAAATGTGTATTACTTGTAACAGTATGCAGTCTAATTTGAATGTGTATTTGCCTTCATCTGAATATCATCAAATACGTTTTAGGTGACTAAATAAATGAAAATTATTATTAAATCCCTAAATTAAATAACTAAATGAAACCAGTTTAGTTGCAGTTGTTACTTGGGTGCAGCCTCAAAATAAAGCCTGAAAATAAAATGGGAAAAAGCAGTAAGAAGCTTATTATGAGACTTCACTATTAAAAAACTTATTAATGGATTGTATAATTCTGGTTTTTCCCCACACTGCAAAGCTGTTGTTAAATTCATGTGTTGTGGGCTGGTATAATTTTATATTAGCTGGTAGACAAATGTGCTGACCTAATTGGTCCAATTTCTAGAGCTGTCAGTAGCTACTGATGTAATATGAATGTCATTTCCTATTACTACATGTTTGAACTAAAAGCACAGCAATCTAAAGTATACTTTGCTTTCTTCCCCAGGGGATATATCCATCAGTATCTCTGTGTCAAACTGCCAAGTCCAAGAAAACGTGGTGAGTGTTCTCTTGATGCTGGTGCTAGACATGCTATTATTAAGCTGGCAAAGTCATTGATCTGATTTTCAAGCGGAGTGTTAGGGCAGTTCCCATCAGCCATTTCTCATTTACTTTGAAGAAATTAACAAACAATTAGCTTTTTTAACTTTTGATGAAAACCATCTTCGCGGCACCTTTTCTTGAGATGCAAGAATTATGTGTGGGTAATTTCACAGGCTTTAACTGTGGGTCTGTGTAGGATGTTAATTACCAAATGGAAAAGTGAGGTGTAGAAATACTGGTTCATGGAATTTGTCAACTGAACTTTGTAAAACTGACCACAAAACTTGATAAATATACCATTTCCTGTCATAACTGAGAGATCAGATATTCTTTGTTGTACAAAGATGAAACTCTGTGTATGCAAAGGAAGAGTTGCATACAAATATCAAAACACAGAGCATTCTGGGTTTCTTTTACTCTAGGACAGTTAGACATAGGTCATGTAGTCAAGTTAAGCAGTCACACTGCTTGCTTTCTATCTCATGGCAGATGGAAAAAATAGATTCTCCCTGAAGCCAGCTAAAGCTTTGGGACAGCTCTGGTAGTTGTCAGAAAAAGATTGCAAAAAGATTGCCTGCTAGGGATGTGTCCATTTGTTTCTTAAAAAGTAAGACAGCATTTATTATGAACTAGACCCTCTTTTACTCTGTTGTATATGCTGCTGGTTAAATATCAGGAAAATAAAGCTGAGCTGCAAGATTTGATGTTTGTTTGAGTCTCCCAAATGAATCTGCTAACAGCTTGTGCTTTAGCCTGTGTTACAGCACTGAGAAATAGTGAGACATGAGACTGCCTCTCTGGCACAAATGGAATATTTCACCCCTCTCAGTGAACCTGTTGAAGATTCATCAGCTTTTACAGCAGTTACAGTTACTATGGCTTGTAAGAAAACACACCGGAAATTTTTGGCAGATAATATATTTTAAATGTACTGTACTAAAAGGATGCTACTTCCCACTAGAAAAAGCAAATGAAATGCAAATTTTCTTTCCATATTCTTAGGGCTTAATATCTGTTGTTTGTATAAACAGGATATTAGCACTGTATACCAGATCTTCCCAGATGAAGTTTTGGGATCAGGACAGTTTGGAATTGTTTATGGAGGTAAGGCTTTGGTGTGTTGTACAATTGTGCTAAAGATAAAAATTTTCTTGAATGGGAAAATACTTGGACTCTGAAATGTTTTGTTCTAGAAATTAGCTGTCTGTTGTTTCATTTAAGACATATACGTTCAACAAAATATATCTTTAGATATACTGCAGAAATTGCATATATGTTTATATTTTATGTGTTTATATTTTGTGTTGATGAAGTAATTTTGTAGATGGAAGTTTTCTGCCCAGTGGTGGGTCAATGTCCATCAATAGCTTCATATTCTCTGTAAGTTCTAATAAAGCTGTTCTTTTTGAGAAATGTAATGCATGAAAAAAACATTATTCTCCCTCTCTATTTCTTTACATATTCCAGTGAGGCATTTTTTTTTGTTTCTTCAGTAGCTTGTTAGAATCTTTTTATTTTCTTATTAATTTTTCCTCTCTCTTTTCTCCTTTTTTTCTGCAGTTTTTTGGGGGATGTATTTAGTTACAGCTGTTGTTTGAGACAGTGTGAAGTGAGAACTAACAACAAATTTCTCACTGAGGTATCTCTGACTCTCTGATAAACCTGGGACAGGCACTAACATGCCTGAAGGCTATCACATATTTCATTTTTTGCTAGTGTGGAGCTACCAGTGAAGGACTAAGGCTACAACGAGCCAGTTGCACAGAATGCAGCTGCAGCTTACACATATATGAGAATTAACTTTGCATCTATACTGTTTAAATGTAGAGCTAACTTTCTCATGTTTGTTTCTTACATGTTTAAATGGCTTTGTCAGGTGATAGCAAGTTCTGTTGTCAAAGGGTAGAAAGAAGAGAAATGCCAGAAAACTTTTAGTGTCTTATCTGCAAAACAGGTCTGAGGATTACTTGGTTATGGCCATTTGTACAACCCATTAAAAGGGAATGCTTTTCATAATTAATCATGTTAATTGATAGAGAGCTTTTCTTTTATTAATGCAGGAAAGCATCGCAAAACTGGAAGAGATGTTGCCATTAAAATAATTGATAAACTAAGATTTCCAACTAAACAGGAAAGTCAACTTCGTAATGAAGTTGCCATTTTACAGGTACTTTTCTGTTGTTTTTTACTGTATTAGCTCCATTATTTATTTCTGTAAATACCAGATGATAATATAATGATTTTAATTTATAATCACTACTGCCTTTGCAAAAATATTAGTATTTTTGCTGCATATTTTCCATAAAAAGCCAAATGGGTCAGCAATGTCACACAAGGAGTTACAATTTCTGCAGTTTTAAGCACCAGATGCAATAAGGAAAATGTATGTTAAACTAATTTGAAATTCATACATTCTCCTGTACTTCCCGTAGAAATTTTGTCCCTGTGGCCTCCAGGTTAGGCACACAATTTAAATTACTGAATACTGAAACATTATCTGGTTTAGGTGGCAGTGTTAAGTCTGAATATGCAATGATAAAAGCTACTGATCATATTGAGAAATCCAGTGCTGTATTTGTCTTTAATAGAATCTTCATCATCCTGGGGTGGTAAATCTGGAGTGTATGTTTGAGACACCAGAGAGAGTCTTTGTTGTTATGGAAAAACTCCATGGAGACATGCTGGAGATGATCTTGTCAAGTGAAAAGGGCAGATTGCCAGAGAGAATAACTAAGTTTTTAATTACTCAGGTAAGAAATTAATTGTAGACCTGGAACGACATTTGAGGTCAATTATTATCACTGTCAACATTATGTTTCTTCTGTTTTCCTTTTGACATATTTTACCTGGCTGGTTTATGAAAATCTGAGTAAAACAGGAGTGATAAAACAGCTTTCTTTACATGACTCTATGCTACTATATACATTATAGATAGTAACCCATTAAGAGGACTTAAAACTGGACACATACAGAGCTGTTGGCTGCTGGATGGAGGGGACATCAACCTACAGTTTCTCATATGATGGAGGAATTAAGCACAAGAAAGGAAAGCAAACCGTTGGAAAACTACAAAAATAAATTTGACCCTCTTGAACTGCCTGGTATCAAAACAACTGCAGTTCATACTATACACTGTTAAACCTATTTTCTGTGCTGAGATTGGATCTCAGTGCTACCTGTGTCTGAGTCTGGATTCCATTATTACTTCTATTAACAATTTGGTATGGGATTTATTTGAGCTTCCTGTTGTTATATTCCTGTAATATTGTCATACTGTTTCTTTGGCTGCCCAAAATACTGGTTTAAATTTAGATACACACGTTGGTAGTGAGCCACCTCACAGTCAGAGAAGCCCATGTTTCAGCAGTCAGGAAAAATGAAAGTAGCAGGAGCAACTGTACTGTGGTGTTTAATATTATAAATTCCTTATTTGTTGTAGAACTTAACAGGTTTCCTAGTTTCCAGGCTTTAATGGGCAAAACTGCCACCAGCTTTAGAATTTGATTTCTTCTGTTCACAGGTTCATTCAGCCTCCTCACTGTTCACTGCTCTAATGCAGTGGCAAATTCTGTCAGCCCCTGACCAACAGAAGTTGAATTAAAGCCACACAAAAAGGATGGATATGTCACACTATCACTATATTTATGTGTTTGTAACAGAACAGAAATACATACAACACTCTGCATTCTTTCTGCCATCAAAAACACTTCAATTGGATCATATAATATTTCTGTGAAATGTTTTTGGTTGAATCTAGATATGAAAGGTCATTCTGCAAATGTTGCTACATTTAAAGATTTCATGCACAAAAAAGTAAACAAATACTTAGAACCCAGTTTTTAAAAGATGTTTATAGTGTAAGCTCTTGGAGAGGGAAAAATATTTGATGCAGTGAAACATCAAGAAAACTTGAGGCACAGCATTTTGGTTTTTGTTAAGTTGTTTTTTTTTTCATTGTTGATATTCTTGTAAAAGGTACATTCTTGTTGAATTGTTTTTCTTCACACCAGTCTTTGCTTCTCTGGTCACTGATACTGTTCAAACAATATAAAACAACCATAATTTGATTTCTTTATTCACAGATCCTTGTTGCTTTAAGACACCTTCATTTCAAAAATATTGTCCACTGTGACCTCAAACCAGAAAATGTGTTATTGGCATCAGCTGATCCTTTCCCACAGGCAAGTAAAAAATGCCCTTTCTTAAGATAAATTATTGTAAATAATAAGTATTTATGTAACCTGCCTGCACAGAATTTTAAGGTAAGAAAAATTGATCACTTATTCAAGCTACTACATAAAGAAGTTGTGTTTGAAAATCCTTGATTCTTGTCATTTGTTGAACTAGATATAATTAAAATATTGAACAAGATTTTCAAGTGTGACATAGCTACTTGTGTGATCATTTCTAATTTGCTCACCATTAAGCACAAATTACTTGGCTAGTTGATTTACTCCAGAAAGAAAGTTATTTTTCTGAAAGTTCAAATAGGGCTCATGAAGAACAAGAGCTTCTTCTTTAATTCTATACATTTAAATGACATGTAGATCACAGGATATTTAAATACACATTCTGACTGGTTATATTTCTCATTAAAAGGTGTTTTTATCAGCTTCTGTTACCTTCAATCTATAGAGTTCATCTATAATTTCCCTCACTCACCTATTTTCAAAATGAATACTATTGATAATTTTTAGATAATATCAGTATCAGTAATTGGAAGGGAAGGATCTGTACTGAGTTGTTTTAAGTGAGAATTTTCAAGCTGCCTAATCTGTTACTTTGTAGAACTTAGACAAGGAAGTTTGCAGAGAGGCAGAGTATAGCTAGATCCATAATAAAATAAAAATGGAAGTTTAAGAACTAACTTTTGTTGCTTGTTTTAAGAGAAAGCCATAGGTAAAACATTTTTTCTGTTTGCTGTGTTCTTATGCTGTGAATGAAAAGTATAACTATTTTTTACTACTTTTATCACAAACCTGAGCTGTTGAGCCTATCCACAACAGTGTTTTATTCATGGAATGAAGGAACAGAAGAGATACAATGGACTGGTATTCCAGTCTACTGTTCCAGTGGAATAAGAATATTCCTCTCAAAGAGGAGTTTAAAAAAAGTACCCTTGAAGGAGCAGTAGAGATGCATCTTGCAACTAACTGATGATTCCCCAACTGTGTATTTGATAATAAAATTAATGTATGTCTTACTATAGGATTTTTCATTAAACAGGTAAAACTTTGTGACTTTGGCTTTGCCCGAATCATTGGAGAGAAATCATTTAGGCGTTCAGTTGTGGGAACACCAGCCTACCTTGCTCCAGAGGTTCTGAGAAACAAAGGCTATAACAGATCTCTGGATATGTGGTCAGTGGGTGTCATCATTTATGTAAGCCTCAGTGGTACCTTTCCATTCAATGAAGATGAAGACATACATGACCAAATCCAGAATGCTGCTTTCATGTATCCACCTAATCCATGGAAGGAAATTTCTCTTGAAGGTAATACCTGTTTGTGGTCGCTCTTATTTAAGTGCTCAAAAGAGTGGATGTGTTTTGCTTTTATATTTTTTCCTTTTCATAATAGAATTTAAAAAAGAAAAAAAAAATTCCAGTAATGTAATGTGTCTGTTTTGTGCTATCAGCTGCTTTAGGCATTTCCTACAGAGCACGTGTAGACTGCATATGGCATAATCTCCTAGCATGGGATCGCTCCAGGAGGTGTTGAAGGAGGCTCATAACCACCTACAGATGAGATTGCTATAGAATCTGTGGGGAGCTTAAGCTGCTGTAATTGTCTTGTGTATATTCATTTATGTACCTCATCATTCAGCTCTATTGCATCTGCAGTCTGTTTCTTGTTCTACTTGTTCCAGTAATTGAGTTTGGTTTCAATTGGATGCTGTACTCTGATATCTTTGTGTGGGGAAGATAAAAGTGAACAATTCCGTAGACGAGATTTCAGGAACAGTGTGAGAAAATGTCATACAAGAGACTTTATGCAGGGGGAAAAGGCTTGGAGATAACTGTGAGACCTTTGAAACTAGAGTTCTGGTCAATGGCATCAAAGACTTTTGATAAAAAACAAAAGAACAATGTGACTAATTCACTAGGAACATCTTTAAAGAAGGTAAATTAGTTCTATTAAAAATGTGTCTAAACACAACTAAGTAGGCCATTTAAAAAAACAGGCACTTCTGGTTTCACTAACATTTTCACATACGTAGCATTTTCAGGCAATTTGATTTTCTTTGGGATATTTTTTTTTTAGTCCAGAGTTCTGCAGGATTGTAAGTCTTAAAGCAAGAAACATTATAAGCATCAGATCTTATATCCTTTTCTGAACTGTAATATGTGCCAAACTGAGTTACAATACTAGCCTTTATAATTTCTGGTATTTACAGTATTGTTTTTCTGCTTTTCAGGTGATGTGTTTAACATATTGGTTAAGCATAGTTTAGAGTAGTGTGCCTAATGCTTACTAAATATTGCAGCCATGTGAGATTCTCTTCTGAAAATGCTCTGAGAGCATTGTTTGTTATTTTATCTCAGTGGCAGATGAAGTTTGAAATCTGTTGGAAAAAAAAAAAAGCTATAAATCTGCACAATTACACACTGAAGTTCTCCTGAACCTCCACACACTTTGATATGTAAGCTGACAGAATCTGTTGGCAGCAATGCTTTATCTGTCGCTAGAGATAAGCAAACAGCAATCAACACAGGGGAAGCTGCAAGAAATTGTCTCCCACAAGTTTCTACTGTGGTAGACAGAAGATCAATTTTTGCACTCAGAGGTGAAGATTCAGTAGAGCACCTACAGAAAACTCACCTACTTGGGTGTTATCTCTCCATTTGTAGAATCACAGCCTTCATTAAGGGTTGATGGATAGCAGGCTGCAAGCATGCAGAAGGGAGGGAAACACACTTTAACTAATTACTAAATTAAAATCTGCTTATACATTGTGATTTTATTACATATTTTGGATTGCTCAGTGATGAACCACTCTATTGTGCTAAATGAAAACCTGGAAAATGTCTGAAGAGATTCCATTATGTCTAACAGAGGGAGTTGAAGTCTCGATCTCTGTACAAATATTACTCGATAAGGCTGATTTTTCAAGCTCAATTTTGAACTCAAATTCCATATTACTTAGGGAAAATAAAGGAATGTTTTTCTCAAGTCCTGCTTCACTCTCCTGCACAGACTGTGAGAGGGCAGGAGCTGCCCCTGTGGACCTGCTGGCTCCATCCAGTTTCTGTTACCTCTGACAGTGCAGCATGGTTAAAATGCAAACCTGTCCTGGTGTCCTAATGCATCTGATCTGATTGCAGTTCTGAACTGTGCCATGTTAATTAATGCCACAAATGATTGGATCATTTAGGGGACAAACACAGATTATTTTAAAGGTTTTATGAAGGAACTTTTGCATGCCTATTGCAGAGATTGGTGCTAAGGAAAGATGAACAGCAGTTAAACCTTTTGTGTCATGTCCATGATTATTACTGTGACTCAGAGAGCCAAATGCCTAAAACCTCTTGCAACTGTAGCTATTCCAGTGCTCTCTTCAGACCACTGCTCATGTAAAAAGTTTAAGAATGGCTAAACTTCGTTATTCCCATCTTCTATTTTTATTGTAATCAGAGAGGGAAAACCATTTATTTCTTTGAATTCAAAAGATAGCACAGCAGTTAGAGTGAATTATGCTGTGTTTAGTACCATTTTGGCTTTAGTGCATACCACATGCTTTTCCTGATACTTCCTAAACAACAGCATATTAATTTGTGAGCTGGAAGGCAGAGGGTAGCAAAACTTTAAAAGAAAAAAAAAATGAGACTCATCATATGTAAACAATGTGTCTGGAAAAGTAACAGCAATGGTAAAGTAGCCTTAATATTCCCAATATATGTTACTTAGTCAATTACTGGTCTTTAAGTAAAATTGGCTTTTCAAATTTTAAATTGCACTGATGAGATGATAGATTAATAAAAACCACATGACCCATAACAATTTAAACTACATGGTAATATAAATAATGTACTTAATGTCTAATGGATTCAGAGGAAAAGCACATGGAGCTAAGTTGTGTCTTAGAGGAAAAGTGGGCCATATTGGGTAATATTCTGGTCAGCGTTAATTTTCTTGATAGTAACTTTTTCTGTAGCATTTTATAGCAATTCTTAAAATCTGCAGTCACAAGCCAAGAAAAAAGACAGAACTTATTTGAAGATAATATTTTCTGAATGCTTAATATTTTTAAGTCACAATCAACAGTTGTCTTCTCTGCCAGTCATTTATATGGTCTAGTCATTCATTGAGTCCTCTCTTTCCATAATGTGTCTGTCTGATGTCATAGCCCCTAGATTAATTTCATCAACTCTTCCTGATGAGAAATCTAGCTTTTTTGTGTAATGCTTTGTCCTTCCTTTTATCCATTTAAGATATCCTTTTATCCTACTTAAGAAAACAAAGACTTTTCAGTTTTGTAGGTTTCTCCATAGGGAGTTCTGATTTTTGCCTAAGTGGCTGCATTTTTCCATATTTTTCCAGTAACTTCACTCTTTCAAAAGAACACATCCCAAAATCTGATTCTGTTTTGAGATGTCTAAATAAGATTGTAATACCTTACTGGAGATAGGTAGTTTTTGTGGTAGATGTTTGGTATGTTTTAGAAAACCAGGTTTTGTTAGAGCCATTCAGCAATTCATTGCCCAGTCTATTTCTGCTCTCTCTTCAGTGTTTGTCAAGCCAGGCCGCATTTCCAAATTCACTGAATTGCTGTATGACAATTTGAACTTAATTCAGTCCTCATTGTGGCATTTTGCTAGATACTGATGTAGAGGAATCTACTTGCAGAATTCCTGTCTATTTTATAACTTGAAATTTCACATGTCTCAAACATGGAACCTGTTTTCAACAGCTTTGCTGTTTGTTTCCAGTTTTAACCTTCCAGTCTACCAAATTTGCATCATCTCAAGAGATTTATTTTTACTTCACTACATGACATAAGAAATAAATATTGCTAAATATAAAGATAGAACTCCATGATGGATTTTTTCTCTCTATCTGTTAGTATATTTTATGTACTATGACTTCACTGTGGTAGCTATTCTTTTGAACTGTATGGTCCTAAAATGTGCTGTATCAAGACTGGAATTATTCATAGTGTGTTTCATTCTGCTGTCCTATTTTCATAAAACATTGTATTCATAATTCTTTTTTCATCAGCCACCACCAATACAGCTATTGCTACCAACGTGATGGGCTGTGTAATGTACATCACACATCATTAATTAGGTGCTTCATATTACTTAATATTATTTTAATAACCTGGGAAGAAACAATGCCATTCCTATCATGCATTAAATTTGGTCATGGTGTCCCTGTTACAATGCTTTGTAGTCATATATAAATACCATGGCTGCCTTTGAGTCAGTATTTATTTATACTTCTTCCAGCATAATGTGAATAGAAACTCTGAGTGCTTCACACATTAATGAGAAAGTCACATGAATGAATGAGCATTGAGTATCAGGAGGTCAATGCATGTTATAGCTCAAAGATGCTCTCTGCCTCTGTAAATGTTTAGCTAGCTGTTGAAAAGGAGGTCTTGGCTCTTCTTACACATTTGCTTGGATAGATAGTATTAGGAAACCTCACTTGTAGGGTACAGCTTAGAATTGATAAGGATTTCTTTTGAGAGTACAGCTGAATTTGTGTGCCTGAAAATCTCAGCCAACTAAAGATCATTTTATGCTAAAATAACTGCATGTACACTGGAGCATTTGTAAGCAAAGCTGTATTGACTAGCAGCAGGAAAGGGATTTGTGTGTATGAAAAAATTATAATAATGATGACCTCTAATCAATTAACCTATTCTTAGAAAAATCCAGGGTCTAGGAAGTCCTGGACATCCTGTATTAGTGGAAGCAGCTTAAATTTGTACAAATGATGGCAGGAAGAGTAGGTAGTATTCTATTTAAAATTCTTAATCAATTATAAATTTATCATTAATTTAAGACTGCTTTTTTTTTTATATCCTTCAGGTGATTTCTTGTTTATAACTTATGCAAAAAGTTTAAATCTGTAGGGAAGGACTAAATTAATGATATGTTTGTAACAGGGTTTTAAGATATTTTGTAAACTTTTGCATTTATATGCAGGGCACGTTCTAGCTGAGTTAAAGCAGTCATTCCTGTGAAAAGCAATTATTCTGTTAATTTGATACTTAGAGTGAAAATTGTGGCTTTGTCCGTACTACAATTAATTATTAGGCATATTAATAAACTTGCATAAGCAGTATAGAGCCTTGCATAAGCAGTATAGAACCTCCTGACTGTGGAGGTTCTTTCCAGTGAATTGAAAGAGCTATCTTTCCTAAAATCAAAGGGATACAGAGCTTTCTAAAGTTTGCATTTGAATTTTTCTGTCGGGGATTCTGTGAATGATCACTTGTCTAAAAGGCCAGTACTCATTCTGCTGGAGAAGTTGGCTAGTTTATTCCCTTTAACAAAGTCTCCAGCTCCTAGAACTTTATAAGTCTTCAACTGACTTGCACTATCATGAAAGGTAAGCCAGGAGCCCATAAAAAGGTAAACAGGAGTCCATAAAAGTGTTAGAAAAAGCACTTCCATAATCCTCTCAGAACTTTCACTCAGGTTGCCTTCTTGGTGATAACCTGATGCATTCCCCTAGATTGTGCGCAGAGCAGAGGTGTTCTTTCTTAATGCTCTCAATTTACTTAATTATAGATTTTACAGAGGAATACTATGAAATTTTATAAAGCTCCTAAAATGTCTGGTTTACTTTAAGGATTACTTTAAAACCTGATTTAAAATAAAAAATCAGTGAAAATTAATGAAAATACTTAAAAATACTATATAGTTACTACCCTCTCCTCAAAACTGCTTCATCTTCCTAGACAGAATATTTAATTTTGTAACAGATGATGCCCAAATTTTGCTCCCTGAAGTTGTATGTTGAAAATAAATGTTAATGCCTTTCAAATTTTTATCTTCATTGTTTTTAAGCAGTACAACTCAAAATTTAGTCGTCAAACAATTATGTGTATTTTTTTTTAATTCAGAAATTGAGTGAACATGCATCTTATTGTTCATTCATTTTACATGAATTGCAGCCAGACTAAGCTTTGTAGGATAGTGGCTGTCAGGATGCTGTCAGAACAGGATGGGGGTTTTGTGAGTTTAAATACAGAGAAAAACAGTGAACTTTTCACAAGTCTTTTAAGCATTTTAATTCTAGCGCTCACAATCTCGTTATTAGACTTCCTAGATTCTTCTTTGCTTTACCCTGCCCTGTTCTTTTGTTGCCTTGCCTTTATCTATCACTTGCATCTTGGCTACTGTTACTCAGACAAAACTCTTACAGGTTCAACAAGTGGCATTTCTTGAATTGCATGATTTCCTGATAAAAAATAGCAAAGACTCTTTGCTGTTGAAGCTTTTATTTTCTTCTTTCACCTAAGTTTGAAAACTTTGAGTAATAAAGCAAATAAAATTGTATCAGATAGTTTGAGTTTCTACTTCAGATGTTCTTCTAGTAGGCATGTTTAATTTCTGCTTATTTCTTTATTTGTGCTTATTTCTTAAGAGGCAAGGGATAGACAAAACTTTCCTGGCAAAAAGAACTCTAGATAAAAAACAAAACGAACAGCAAAACTGGTCACAGAGACAGCAATATTGCAGTGGGGAAACAAACAGCCTGTCTGTGTAAACTGTTTTCAAGTGCTTGGTACTGACAATTGTAACCATCCAGGGAAACTGCCTTTTCCCCCTCATCATATTTTTCTTCCCTGTCTTTTTTTGTGCACCTTCTCTAGTGATTTTTTTCTAGACCAGTCCCTTTCTGGTCTGTTCAACAAGCCATTGGTAATTTCCCCCAAGAATACAAAGAAATATGTTATTACACATAATATATCCTTGTCCTGAAGTGAAAAAAGGGGCCCCTCGTCCTGTTGTAACTTGAGGGAAGTTGAATAGCTAAATATGATCTCCTCACTTGTGAGGCTCACAGTCATATCTGCCTCCAGTGGGTTGCACAGAAGGAATGTAATAGAGACATTATCAACCCTCAGTGGGTGCTTGACAGTTACCGAGGCACACGCTGGGATATGTGCACCTACATCACAGCAGTTACCAGGACAATCAACCTCTCATCAAGTTCTTGACCTGTTTTCCAAACTGAGATTCATAGTAAATGATTGAAAAATGAACTCTGAAGATCATACACACCCAAATACCACTGAAAATAATAAAGAAATGGTAGCCCTACTGAATTCACATTCAGCACTGGCTTATATACCAAAAGACAGACTGAAGTCTTACCCTTAAATTCAGCAGTATTAAAGTAAGTTGGACAGTGTTGCTGCTGATGTTTGTTGATACCCAGATCTTCTGCAGTGGGTAAGGGACTATGTTTTCCTCTTTGAAACATCAGATAAAAACAACTATCACTACTTTTTGATAGGTGGCATCAAAGCCATTGTGTATGACTGACTTCCCAATCTCTTCCCCATAGCTTGGAACCTGAAAATGTTTCATATGAATAAAGAGGAAGAGGGTTACCCCAGTATTTTGGAAAAGAAACGAGTTTTAAAAATGATGCCGTCTGTCAGTAATAGTCCTACTGGATATCCACTGACTTTCTTATCCTACATACAGTTCACCAGCATTTTGAGAGAGAACAAAATAAACACGAGTTAGAAAATTTAGCATTAACTGTACTTGATGCTAAAAGAGTAAGTAGATAACAATCTGTTTGTCCACAATAGAAGAGTAAAATTAGGACCATCTGTTCCAGGAAAAGAATGGCTCAGAGCCTCTGGCAATGCTTTCTTTGTCAAAAGTCCTGAGATTTATTTTCTGTCATTCCCATGATTGCTCTGATTTCCAAGACAGTATTCATCACCAGGAAGTCAGGGCTGCTTTAGTGATAGTCTCCCATTGCCAAGAATAGGTTTGTCTATCAAATTAACTGCATAAATTCAGATAGACTGCCATGTGCATTCCCATTTTCCTGGATATTGTTTTCATTGTTTTCTGCCCCATGACAGAAGCACACATAAAGCCCTAGATGGCAAATCGAGCCTGCAGAGAAGAAGCCTCTGTTAAAAAAGAAAAGCTTTTCCTTATTGTTGTACAAAATACAACCTCAGAGATAATTGGTTTGAAGAATTCTGTCCCATCTCATACTCTTAAAACAGACAAGATGATTATTCAGCTCCTTTAATACCCAGCTGGCAACAATATTCATCTGATGTGTTTCAGACCCAGTGCCCCTCAGTGGTGCCATGGGTCTGTGTTACTTTCAAGACCATCTTTCCCTGTCACCATGATATAAACAGAGAAATAAAGATGTAAACCAGCATACTTTGGACAAGCCAAGGGATAATGTGATGAAATGGAAAAATTGCAGGAATATTATCATTCCTTGTGGCTAGTCAGTTATTCTGGAATAGCAGTAACTTTCCACCAGAACTAATGCTGAACATTTAGCACCACCTAATATGATTTAACCTCCTTTCATTATAGCCTCTATTTTTTTTTTTTTTTAATGTTTTTCTGTAATTGCATTCAAAGCTCAGCAGTCTCATTACAGAGATTTTTCCAAATGGCTCACTCATTGCAGTTCCATGCATTGGTCATTGGCTCACGGGTCTCATCCCTTCAGGCACCACAGCACACATGCCTACAGGGTGAAAGAGTTGGCTTTGTTCAGCCTGGAGGAGATCAGTTTCCAGGGGAGTCCGTATAGCACCTTGAACTACCTAAAGGAGGCTACAAGAGACCTTTTACAAGGGCATGCAGTGATGGGGTAATCGCTTTTAACTGAAAGAGGGCAGGTTTAGGTTCGTTATTAGGAGGAATTTCTTGACTCTGACGGTGATGATACAGTGGGACAGGTTGTTCAGAGAGGTTGTGCATGCCCCATCTGTGGAAGTGTTCAAGACCAATTGAGCAATCCAGTCTAGTAGAAGGTCTCCCTACCCATGGTAGTAGAGTTGGATCTTCAAGGACCTTTTCAACCTAAACTACTCTGTGATTCTGTGAACCTCAGTGAATCATTGACTCCAAAACCACAGAAGTCATGAAATTGTTAACGACGCCCTTCTCACTTTTCTGACACTGCCAACTGTTGACTAGCAAGTAGAAGCAATGCTCAGTTCAAAAGAATAGTATTGCAAGACTTGATGACTTACAACACCTAATTTCTCCACTCAGGGACTGGGAAGGCATTGTTGTCAGTTGTGACATTGAAAGTCTAAGAAAAATATATACATATATATTGTTTACTGTGGTACCTGAAGAATGCTATTCTTGGGAGGAAAATGTTAAAGCTGGAAGATTTGGCAGCAAGGGAGTATTTTTACTTGAAGTGACCTTGCACCTTGCTGCTAAAAATGTTGGTGTTGGAAAACTCCATTTATCATGCCTAATGTTGCTCATCCTCTGCCTCTTTTGAGAAGTAGACTTCACATGTAGAGACAGCACATTCTCACAGACAGGCTTGAGCCTCGTGCTGGAGAGAGATCACAGAAGCACAGCCGTGACATGAACTGGGGGTGCCACAGCCCTGTGACACATCGGGGCAGGCAGTGCCCCCCTTCTGCCAGGATGAGCTGAGCCCAGCGGAGCTGGTGTCCCCGTGCCTGTGCAATGGAATAAACCTTCTCCTTGCATTTCACCTGTGGCTCGGTGGTTGCCTTGGTTGCCTCCATGTGTCAAATCACACAACTGTAGACCTCACATGAGCTTTTTTTTCTCTTGAGCAGGATACGCGTGAGAATTATTTTCAAGTAACTGTTCAGTAAAACAGTTTTAATCTCATTAGGAAGGGTTGCATGGGTGCCTTCAGGTACATCAGCATTGACTGCAATTTGTAAAAAGCTGGAGTGAGAAGGGATAACTGCCCTCTTTTTACAAGCACCATGTCTTTGTAGCTCTCTGTTTGCATGTCCTAGCTGAAACAAATACATTTGAACTAACATTTTCCAATATTATTTCTTTTCAGCTATTGATCTCATAAATAATTTATTGCAAGTGAAAATGAGAAAGCGCTACAGTGTGGACAAGACGTTAAGCCACCCATGGTTACAGGTATTTCTCCAAATTCCATGGTTTTACCTTTGCATTCGGACTCTAAACATAAAAAAAAAATCTTCATCTTTAAGCACAGTAGAATCTAAAAAAATCTACTAACCTGAATACTCTACTAACTTTAGAAGCTCATGCTTGTTCATCAATTTACCTATGGTTTCTCATTAATTTCTGAAGTATTAGATTCCAGCCTCATGCTGTCAAAATACATTTAAAAATATTTTATCATTTTTGTCTACTTAGAAAATTACGTATATTAAAAAACTCCTTGTAGTCATTTGACTTACATTATTTCATTGCCTGCAGTTTACTCTGATTCACTTCTTATTAAAATTATTCAACGGGCTTTCACTTCACAGTCATCACATAAACTAGTGAAATTGTGTGCTTGCCAGGAAAATACATTAACCACATTCAACTGAATTCTTCAAGTAAAAACTGAGATGTAAGGAATTTTTAAGATGCTAGCAGTCTCTGTCTTGTGTTCCCCATATGATATGGTAATATGTTTTTTTATCCTGGCAGCAGCCAAATCACTGCAAGTTCAAGGCCCAAGACACAGCAGTGAGGAGCCAGGGTCTGTTCCAGCATTCCAGCCAAGGAGCAGGGAGGGCTGGGGGCAGCCCAGGCCAGGACACTGTGTCCCTCCCTGGAGATGAGGACAGGCTGAGGCCAGACAGATGCATCAGCCTGTCAGATCTCCCAGAGGAGCTCTGTTTACATCTAGGAAAGTAATCATGGCACAGGCATGGCATAGACCAGATACATGATCCCCAGTCCCTAAGGAATCTTTATCAAACCGGGAAACTGAGTCCTACTTCAGTGTGTTATAGCTGGTACTGTGTCTCAGAGTAGATGGTGACCTTCTGGTACAGGAGGAAAAGGGCTGTAACTGCCCGTGCTGCACCCCACCTTTCTCAGGGATGTTTATCTGGAGCTTGCTCTCTTACCCTCAGATTTCCTGTCCCTCACTAGTTTTTTCCTCCAAGACCACTCCTCTGCCTGGCAGCCATCGCAGAATGCATTTGCTTGAGTCTGTGGGGACCAGAAGTGTCTGGGCTGAGGTCTACAGCAAGGATGCTGGCTGTCTCATGTGACAGGACAGGGTCCTTCTCCTCTAGATCCACTTTTATTGCTTGTGTACTAGTGAGTGGAGGTGGGGGGCAGTTCAGCAGCAGCTCTAGCCCCAGGGACGGGATGAGTACTCTGTCTAGAAGAGTTCTGCCTTGCAGGCTAAGGAAAGATAACAGTGGTTATTTTTCCTTACAGGGCAGTGAGACTTAGTGGGGTTCTCTGAGAGGATGACTCTAAGAAATAAGCCAAAGTATATGTGATACTAAAGATGAAATCTTTATGCATTTACTTTGTTTAGGCTTTCTGATGCTTTGGCTATGTGGTTAGGGTTGTGTCTTAGGCTGAGACAAGGTGAAGGAGAAAAAAGAAAACTGGATACAGGATCATGAGGAGAGGGTTAGTCTGCATGGGGCTAGGATTGGCTCTATTACTGCAGCTTCATGTGTTTTTTGGGTGGGAATAAGAAAAGAAATTATTAAACTTGCATATTTTGGACAGATGAGTGGCTGCAGTGCATAATGGTCTAAACAGCATGAGACTCAAACTAACTTCCATCCTTAAATTTGACTGTCAACATGGAGTTCCAAACTACCTTAATATTTAGATGTATACATTTCTTTGAGGAAACCAGTAATTGCCCAAGTTCAGAAAAGGAGATTTTTCTAGCCCAAGCTGAATTTGTGTTCTGCATTATTATACTGAGATACAGACTTAGCTGTCTTGACTGATACAGATCACTAGAATGTATTTGTATGATTTAAAGATGTTTCTTCTTTCTTATTCATCTTGTGACTAGAAGGAGGAATTGGTTTACCACCATGCCTCAGTTAGATATTATGGCAATCTATACATATCTGTACATTTTGCAGAACAACCTGTAATTCTGTAAAGCTCAATGCTATAATTGTGACAATTCAATTAAATTAATTTATTAAAAAATCCCATAGAGATGAAATTTATATCTTTAGGCAAATTTCACATTTATATAAGATTTTTTCCATTCTAGAGCAATAGGGATGATCCTTTGATAGCTGAGTTAATAGCACTTTGAGTGTTATTGATAGCAAAGGGAGTATAATTTATTTTAGGAAATCTAAAAGTAATACTGTTATTCTTTTTCAGGACTACCAAACCTGGTTAGATTTAAGGGAACTGGAATGTAAAATGGGGGAACGTTACATCACCCATGAAAGTGATGACTCCCGGTGGGAACAGTATTCAGAAGAACATGGATTGCAATATCCAGCACACCTTATCAGTCCAAGTGCTAACCATAACGAAAACACCAAGCTAGAAGAAACAGAAATGAAAGCCCTCAGTGAGCGTGTCAGCATCCTTTAAGTTACATCCCCTATAATCTGTCAAAACACTGTGGAATTAATAAATACATACGGTCAGGTTTAACGTTTGCCTTGCAGAACTGCCATTATTTTCTGTCAGATGGGAACAAAGCTGTTATGCTGTTACACTGTTGATATATCTGAGTTGCCAAGACAAATCAACAGAAACATTTTTGTGTGACCAACTGTGTTGTATTTACAAAAGTTCCCAGAAACACTAAACTTGTTATTGTGAATGATTCATGTTGTATTTAATGTATTAAAACCTGTCTCCACGGTGCCTTTGCAAACTAGTGTTTTTCTTACTTGAGCCTCATTTTGGTAAGAGAGAACTTTCCCGGGAAGATCTCGGGGGTATTTTGTGCATCGTTAGTATTGTAATTGTAAGCAAACTCTTGAAGAGTAGATTATAACTGCTGTTCTGTGAACAACTTCTACCATTTGGATAAAAGCTTTATCTAGTGTTCTAAAAATAGAAAAGGCAAAAAATAATGAATTGCATAGAATTGTACAGTTTCAGATAACCTGTGTATTTGTATGTTCATGTATATAGATACACATGCACACAGTATAACTTTCTCTTAAGCCTAAATGCCTTAGTAAAATATAAACTGCAGCATGTCAGTTGTATTTCCCCTTTTCTTAAAATATTCTTCTCTATTATGAATATTCTCTAATATGTACATTCAAAAACTAAATAACGTGTTGACTTTGTGTATGTTTTCAATAAAAGTCTTGTTAAAATATGTTCATTGATGAAACTTCTTGCTTAAAATAACCCTGGAGTGGCATCAGAAGTATATAGAATAAATTATTTCATCATTAAGAAGACAGCGTGGAGGTAGGTGGGAAAATGCTGCTGGACAACCTCTGTTCCTTTCACACATATTTTATGAGAACCTAATGGGTCTGATTTTGTTCAGTTTTGAAACACACTGAGGGAGTGGGGAAGTTGATGCATTAAAAGAATTTTAGTTTTTTGAGAAATGCGCTGCTTGTGCTTTTCCACTGAGTTCCACTGAACTGCAGATCTTGCTCTTCTTCCCCTGAAAACTTTAAAGATGCTAATTTTCATTTCTAACTATTACTTAGACTACCAATGCTAAGCTATTTAGTTTTAACAGTGAGAGATATTGTGGCTGCGCTATAAAAACACGTGACAGAGGAATTCACTGAAAAGCTGAAATTTATTCTACGCTGTTTTCTGTCTTGGAAAAACAAACAGTTAATGTATAGGTTGTAATGTAAGACTGAGGTTAAAAATGTAAAGATGCATTGGGCTAGAGGCGGAAGTATGCAAAGATAAGAGCTAATAGCCACATATGGTAAAGCTCCACTGCTCAAATATTTGCTTTATGTTAGAGTCATGAGCTCTTCATTAGATAAATTCATTCTTTCATTGAAGAAGAGCTTTGTCCTGAGAAAATTTTTGCCAGATACGCAACATCACTAAAACCAGAAGAATTTTTCCTCTGTATTTTACACCTCAGCTGGACGTTTAGTATGTACTGTAGAGGAAATGAAGAAAAGGCACCTCTATTCAAACAGCAAAAATTATATTCTAGAAAATTAAAAAGTACTGTGAAAAATTTTTTATAAATCTCTTCTCCTTCCTCCCCACTTTCTTTCACTATTTCCACTTCCAAAAAAACCAAAATCCTTTTCTGCTTAAGGTCCTCATAATCATGGCCTTTTGACATGTTCTGAAGAAGTTCTTGTTGGGCAAGGTCAGATGTGTCGACTATTCTGCCATGCTGCATTTTTCTGCCATATCTATATTTTCTGTCAGGATGTTCCTACCAGACTAAGTATTGGCTAATCGTTGGCCATTGTTTATTTTTCTTTCAGCCTTAAGCTTAATCGTCAATTGACAGTAAAGTAAACATGAAAATAGAGTTGGGCTGAGTATCAAATTTTCTGTTAGTAAAAGTGCACATGTTTGAGTATATTTAAAAGTAAATCCACTTTCAGGTGCACTGGTGGACTCATGGATGTAGGAAGATTATATCTGTTCCATTCTATGAGTACTCCAGGGGTCAAGTCAAAGAAACTAACTTTTCTAAGAGGAAATCAGAAGAATTATCAGTCATATAACCTTTTTTCAGATGCTGTTATCATGACTGCTGATAAGGAGCCCGCATATCACAGAAGTGCATTAATTGTGTTGTGTCATTCCCTTGGTATTAACCAGTAACAGATTTAAAGTTCTGCTTTCATATTGATCAATTTAGATGAATGGGGATTTTAGTAGTTGTCTTGGTTTCATTTACAATTAATGTACTAACTCTTGAGCAAAGGTGGTTTTCAACAAAATATTCTCAGAAATATGAATTAACATACCGGCAATCTGTTCCTAATCTTGGACAGTAGTGTAGAAATTAAGTGAGAAAGCAAGACACTGTAATTTTCAACAGCATGTCTAAGAAGGTGGGTGACAAAAACTGCAGCTTTCAGTGAAAAATGAAGAACATTGAGTACTTCCACTAAATCCCAGTGTCTGCTGATTTCTTCCATAATAAAGGTTGTCATGCACATGTCTTTGCTCAGCACAGACCCATGTTAATCAACTTTTTCAATCTCATGGAGCACTTTCAATAAACTGTTTGCCAGTGGAGCAGAGACAAAAGTATAAATAAATTTCTTTCCTAAGAAACTTTCTGAGTAGTCAGTAAACATGACTTCCAAGAAACTCTTATTACTAGGGGCACATTTCACTTTTTTTCCTCTCCATGCCTGTTTTATTTTTGTTAAGGTTTTTGAGTGCTGAAACTTGCTTCATCATTTTAAGAAACTTGTGCAATATTCATTGCTTTTCAAAAATAATCTGCCTTTAGCCAATATAATACATTAATTTTTTCCCTGCTGTTGTTCAAAAATATTACACTGTGAAATTTGAGTTCTTTGCATTTGAGCCAGACAGATGAATTCATTGATTCCTAACTCGTAGCCTAAATGGAACAGACACATCAGCATCAAAGTGTACTGAAGCAAATCTGGGGTTGTGTTGTTCTGTATAATTTTCCTTTGTGGGTTGTTTTTTTGGTTGGTTTTTTTGGGTTTTTTTGGGTGGTGTTTTTTTTGGTTTTTTTTTTTTTTTTTTTTTGTTTTGGTTTTTTTTGTGGTTTTTTTGGTTTTTTTGGTTTTTTTTTTTGGTTTTTTTGTTTTTTACTCAGGAAAAAGGAATGGCGACCTACTCTGTGGCAATATTTCCATGGCCTTTACCATTTTCCACTAGGCCAACAGTTCCTGCACTGTTGCATCATGGAAGCAAAACCAACAGTGGTTATGCTGCATAGAAGTGTTGACCTGTTGATGGTATTTCCTTTCCTGCCACACTATATCCTATGCATATCAAGCACATGTGCACAGGTAATACATCTGAAGACTCATTTATTGTGTCAAAGCTTAGCTGTGGAGTGCAGAGAAGGATCCAACAGATACTCGGAAGTCAGAATTTCTGATTTACATGGAATAGCCATTTTCATTTCTACAATCTTTGGTAATTCAGGAACACTTTATCCAGTGTCTTGTCCAGTTTTACTAAAACAAAGTGAGCAAAAGGATGCCTTTGTGCAATTTGTACAGCTCAAGTGTCATGCAGCTGCTCAGCCAAGTGTCACCATCCATCCATCCATCCATCCATCCATCCATCCATCCATCCATCCATCCATCCATCCATCCATCCATATCTTCACATCACAGGATGGAAAGGAATTCCCATCAGTATTCCTTTCTCTCCCATTGTCTCAGATATGTATCAGACCTCCTCATTCTCATCTTAGCAAGATCTCTTCAAAAGCAGTTGGATACTCTACTTTCTGTATTTTTCACCCTCCCTACTCTTACCCTTCTTCACCTCACTCCTGAAAAGCCTTCCTAGAGTCTCATCTCTCCAGGAGTTAATAAACAGCAAATCCTGTTCTCGTGTCAAGGCAGTAGCTATTTTTTGTCTTTAAAACAGGGGGTTTTTTTTGTTTGAAAGATTATTTTTTTCACATTATTAGATAAACCAACACCTCTTCTGCGCACCTGAATTTTTCCTGGACAATGAAGTGAGAGACATGATAGGGAAAACGCTAAGCTGATACAAATATTTAGCATTTTTTCAAATAAGGGAAAAAGGAAAAGGAAAAGAAACCTACTAAGCAAATTTTTAGAATTAATCACTAGGCAGGTTAATACATATATTCTTCAGTCTATAAGACTGGGCAAAAGATTACAGTTGGATAATGATGAATTATGGTGCAGTGTTATTCAGCTGGGTGTACTTAAATATTGGCATCCTGGAAAAGCTCTACTTCATGCAGATACTCCAGAGACTAGTGCCTGTAGTTGCTTAGCACCCCAAACTTAACTAAACTTACCACTTTGATGGAGAAACTAGTAAGTTTTTTTTCCCCTAGAAAAATAGACCAAAATGTATTCAGCAAAGGAAGTCAGTCACATGCTGCAGTGGCCGTCTTCTGCCTCACCATTCCTGTGGCATCTGAACTAAAAACTCATATTACTGGGGTTTTCCATGCATATGCCAGGTGGGAAATAAATCAAATGCAAACCAGAGGAACTCTCTTGGTAGATCAAGCACTTTCCAGTGGTGAAAAATTTGATGTGTAAGTGGAATGTAAATTCACTTTGCTTTTTGCTTACCTTGTTTCTAGCAACTGGAGGGAGTCAATGTAGAAACTGGAGTCTACTGAGTGAGCTAATATTTGTCTGTACTTCTTGCTGCATCGTTGCTTTATTTCAGAGAAGAACAGGGATCACACATAAGAAGTGTAAACTATTTTGCTGCCTTACTAAGCACATCTACAAGCTTGAGCATCACCTGTTCACAAATAAGAATTTAATAAAAGTCTTCTTCAGTTTCAGACTGAAAACTTGCTCTTTTGAAAGGCTCTATGAAATGAAATGTTTTGCATGGACTTCCAAGCACTAAGGTCCTAAACTAAGGGAGTCTATCTCTTCTGTGAGTCTGGAGAACCTGAGGCCTCACTCTGCAGAAGTCTGCCAGGCAGGGTGCCAACCAGGGGAGCTAAAGGAAAACAGGCATGATGAAAATGTGCCTTTAAGGCAAATGCCAAAATCTGTAAGCATGTGTGTGCTGCCAAAGTTTGACAAAAATTGGCAGATTCTGTTGAGTATTTCTATCAAGACAAACTATTTTTCAATATAAATTTATTATACATTTGCCAACTATAACCTAAATAGTTTTCTGTATAACTTCCAAAATGAATAGTGACTTATTGGTAATGACCTCTGACACTTTTAATGGGGACTGTTTTTTCAGAGAGTCCTAATAACTACCCTGTGAAAAGCAAGTAGATGTTATGGTTCCTCTGTTGACTTAGGCATATAAAAACATGAGTTATTTGAGCAGTTAGGTCACTGAATTTAATACATGGAAACTTAACTGACATATTCTTAAAAAAATAAAAATTGACTTCAGGGACCTGGCTCACATTTACCAAGTAAACAGCTGCAGCTTTTTAAGATGTTACTGTCTCAGCCTCCAGCTGTTTGTTACTGGCCTTATAACAGAGCAAAAATAGAATATTTCAACTCTTCTGGCTGACACTCAGAAGAATCCAAGCACAGTTTTTATTTTGATGTTTAAGTTAATTTTTCCAATTGTGAATTAGAGCTGGGATGCTTCATTCTGCCATCTCTGCCATCTGTAAAAGGGGCAGGAAGGAGAGTGAGGGCATTCTGCTGCTGTAGTTGAGTTTGCCAGAAGTCACAGGTCAGAGTGCTTAACTGTATTTCTCAAAAGTGAAATATGCTTGAAAGCATGAATCCCTGAGGGTTTTTAGGTGTGTCAGGCTTCCTGGTTTCTTCTGAAGTAGGATTTAAGGTCTTCAGAGACTAATTAAGCACTGTTGCGGTTTCTAAGCTTGCCACTTTTGCTCATGGCATTGTACTCTATGCTCACCACAGATGACCACTATGTGTTATGGATCAGAATCTTAATAAAAACAATGACTAAGGTGATTTTAAAAGCCCATGCCCATGTAAAATGTACGTGTTCACAGGCATTACTCTGTCATCTGCCAAATGGAAGTACAATCAAGAATGCAAGAATATGCATGGCACTAAGAGGTGAAAAGGTAGAATAGGCATTTGGCTCACAGATCCAGACTGGAAAACCTCTAATATACAAAATGAAACCTACTTGTAAAACATAGTGGCTGTAGTTTTTCTTAGGGAAATAAGGAGATCTAAATAAGGAGCACTTTTAATGTTTCTGGGTTGAACTTGACTTCACCTTTATCCTAATGGGAAATTTTGCACATCAGAGTTCCATCTGGAACATGGGTCAGTTCAAGATTACCTGATTTCACTCTGATAATGGCCTTTTCATATTCATTGTGGTCTGAAAACAGCCTCTCCTGGCTAAAAAATGCAGATTTATGTATATGCATATACACTAACATTACATTTAGGAGAGTTCTTACTAAACAAACAGAGGCATCAGAAAATGTTTATTTAAAGCTCAAACATCCCTTCTTGTTCCCATAGCTCAGTGAAACGTGAAGGAAAAATTCCACACACTGTTGCTTTCAAGATCACTACACTTCAGGAAATTCAGAGAAGGTTTTTTGATTAGGAAGCTGAATGCAAACATTCAAGCAAAACTGCTAGGTATCCAGTATAGCTGTTCCCCTCTTTGCAACAACTGAAACGCACAATGTTTTTTTTTTTTTTACATATTCTAAAAATTTATGACTATTAGCCCCTTGCCTGTGAGGAAGAATACAACTGTTTGAGCTTCAAACTGGGGTGACACAGGTTTGCATGCATGAACTGGCTTGCTCTAAACAAGCTCACATTAATAAAAAAATCAGTACAAGGTACAAGCCTCAGTACAAGGGTACCTACACAGATATCCTGGCATATCTTAGTCTTCTTATGGATTACTGACACTTGGAAAATGCAATATTCAAAAATATCCAGGAATGTACAATATTCTCAGTCAGCTCCTCATTATGTTTCGATATTTAACTACATTTGTAGATGGCAAACTGACAAAAAAAAAGTAAATGAATGACTTGGGCAGAGAGAACAGTCACCTTGAACCCAAAGCCAATAAAAGGCAGGCACACTAAGTGATATATTCTCACATTTCCAGTTAGCTTAGATGCATGCAAAGACCCTTAGATGAGATGTTCTGTGGGAGGAAAGGGGTATACTGTGTCCATAAAATGTGAATTATATTTCATTTACAAAAAACTCTTTGTCACATATTTGAAGTGCTTGTAAATACACAGACTCCCTGTAAGTACAGCCACAGCTGCCTCAGAGGTCACAGGGTCTGTAGGCTGCAGTCCTAATGACAGGCACTAGTTAGTCATGGCACATCCATGTAATTCCAGCCTTGTTCAGCACAAATCTCTCAGCACGTTGCTAACAAAGTACTGTGACAAAGTAGAATATAGTGTCATAGTATGTTAGAATAAACTTCTCCTGTGGATATCCTGTTTCTGTGCAAATGTGGAGCTCAAGGTAGTAAAGAATGCACACACAAAGAGATTTGTTTGTCCATGATTGGTGACAGCAGTAAAATCCCTCACAGTGCTACATGGAAAATAAGCTGTTTGCATGACATAATTCACTCTTTTGACCAAGAGGACAGAGGCGTCAGTGACTGTACCAGAAATAGAATTTCTCCTGTGTCTTGTTTCCCAGCCTTGCAGTCAAAACTGATCCTGTTTGTCCTTGGAAGCATCTTGTGGCTGGTTTCCAGTTCCTGGGGCAGGGGGCACTCCCTGCCCTTCCTTTAAAGGCCTCAGGGCTTTGCCCTTGCTCAAGCCCTTGCTGTGCCTTTTTCATCTCACAGACCCACTGTTTCCCCATTTATTGTAGATCTGCTTTTGCTTGTGAGGAGGCTCAGGCAGCTTTTGGACCAAAGGAAGGAGGGTGTCTTCCAGCTCTTCCGCTCTTATAGCATATGAAAATAATAACTCCATGATTCTGAGGAGGAGACAGCAGAGTGTAGGCAAGGTACTGCAGAGGATGCAGGACTAGTATTATAAATGCTGCAATATTCTGCATGCTTAATAACTCTCCTATCACACCCATTTAAAATCTTGATTCACATGTTCCCTGTCTAATTGGTTTTGAGCAGACTTATTCATGTATTCATAGCCTTAAGGGTGATGAAATTAATTTATTACTCTCAATAATCCTCTCTCAATATTTGTACTCTTTTGTTGGCTAAGCTGGGGCTTTTACCAGTAAAATTATATTGGCACAGCTTCTAAAGGAGATATATTTAAATGAGCACAAAAGTATCTTATAACTGTAGTGCTTAAATCCCTACTTATACAAAAATAGATATACAAGTATGACTAGGTCCAGACATTATCACTTGAGCAAAATTCTAATAAGTTGTTCAACTTTACTGTTCAGACAAAGCCTCAGCCTCCTCTTTCAAATCACTTTGCCAAGTAGCTGTCATCATTTTATGATGCAAACAACCATGCATTTGCCTGAAACCACCAAAGCAATCTCTTTTGAGCCAAGTGGGTAATACCACAATTCTAGATGGAACTCAAACCAGTGATCAAAGACAAAAAACGCCAAGGCATTGCCAGTTTTCTGAGCCATCCAGTAACTATTAGCTTATGCCGTCCGATTTGCATGATAATCACAAAATAAGAGGCTGTGTGATTTTACTCCATTACCAATATATTGTCAGACTCGGAAGTTTTTGAGGTGTGGTTTCTTTTGTGGGTGGGTTTTTTTTTTTTTGGTTGTTGTTTTGCTTTTTGTTTTTTTTTTTTTTTTTTTTTTTTTTAGTAGATACGTACTACCAACTTCCTATTCCCAGCCCCCTGCAGACTTTAGCTTTAGGCTGCAACACTGGGTTCGGAGCCGCGCTCACAGAACGGGGCAGCGCTGGCTCCGGCCGGAGCCCCGCGGCCGCCGCGACGCCGGGCGCGCCTCGCCCCCTGCTGGCCGGGCCCGGCACTGCCGCGGCCGCTCCGCCCAGCGCCGCCCGCCCGCGCGGGCTGCGGGGGCATCGTAACGCAGCGATAGGCACTAACTCTCCTTCTGACTGGTGCCAGAGCGCCTCGGAGTCTCCACTGCTGTTAATTACTCTGCGTATCAGAACAATAAGGTTCCCCCTGCCTTTCATTTGCATTAAAAAAAAAAAAAAAAAAAAAAAAAAAAAAGCTGCAAGTTCTTTTTAAATATAGAAGCGAACGCCAACAGCTAGAAATTGATATGGTGCTTCTGGCAGCTTCTAGTCAGCGGAGGTCACGGAGCAGCGCTGCCAAGCAACTTGCAGGCAGCCACTTCCAACTAAACTATAAAATAATGCTGCATAGGAAGACTGCTGAATGTCCCACTTTCAGTTCAAAAGCATGAATACATAAGACAATAGTAAGAGACATTCATTGAAATGATTAGCGGTTTAATTGATAATTAATGTTGGGCAAAAAGTGGCTGTGAAGTTAAAAGCTTAGCCTGCATGAAAAAATATTTAAACAATTTGAATATAAATAGGACCCTGAAATCTTAGAAAAGTTGGGCAAAGAAAAAAAAAATGTATTCATGAGTAAAAATTATTCTGGTTTAATTCCATCCAGAGAAGGCGAACACAATATTTTTATCTCTAGATCAAAGTGATTTTTCTTTGAAATAAAGAAGTGTGTTTGGAAAGGCAAGTTAAAAATCACAGCTAAACTGTAATGAGATACACTTGGAAATATAAAAAAGAAATAGGATATTCAACTACCTACAAGTAGATGGCAGCTGATTATTGCCCTTAGACTTCTTTTACCTGGTTATTTTTTTACTTCTTGATATTCTTCCTGTTTGTTCCTGCATCTCTTATGCCTTCAGACTCTCCAGTATCTGGCATCTAATATATATTGAAAATGGTGACAGTTTACTTTGCTATTTACCATTCTGATTGTAATGTCTCCCTAAGTATGTTCTGAAATCTTCAGCTGTTTTTTGCACAACTAGATACCCAACAGTATCAAGTACTTTAATGTGTAGCTCACATCTGTCTGTCATTAGAGCTCCCCAAGTAAAAACTCTGCAACTTACATAATTTGACCTTTCCCAGTAGATGTGCAATTCACTTCTCCATTCCCTTGCAAATTGTTCTGTTGTAATCCACACACTATTTGTGACAATATTTTCTCTATTTCTTTTACTACTATTTCAGCTTGTCTGCACATTAGGCATCACATGGTAATAGAAATAGTCTCCTCTTCTGGAATATCTTCCAGCATGATTCTCGTGGGACTGCTCCCAAAACTGGCCATGGTTGGGTCCTTTATGAATTTATTGAATAAGACCTACTTCCTGCAAAGCTTTTCTGCTGGAGAGTCTTTACACTTGTCAAGGGAAACTGGAAGTGGTTTGGTTCTGGATTACCTTTGAATCTCCTTCTGCTCTTTTTTGGGGAAGATTGAGACAAAGGCAACGGGATGGAAGCCTAGAAAAACCTGACAAAATAGGTGGCAAGTTAAAATTCAAGACTGCTTTCCTCCAATCAAAAAGACAGAGATTTTGGCTGATTAAAATGTGGAGTATGATAACACCGTTCAAGTACAGGGTAGAGTAAATTTACTGCTGGCTTCTGAGCATAGAAATGTGAAGAAAAACAAATATTGTATCAAAATAGAATCTGGAACAGTGAAGTCCTTACACAGAATACATATTAATTCCTGCTTGTAAGTGGAGGTTACCCACACATTCGGAAGGCTATGTTTCTGCAAAGGTAGCTAACCTGTCATCCTACAGAAATTTGTGTAAGAAATCTAAGGACAGTTAAAGCCAAATTCACCTTCACTATGAAATTTTCCAGTCTCCAGACACTGTATTATAAGTTGCCTACTGTGTGGTTCTGAACTTAGTAGTATATAAGCCCTTTGCAAACTTTATTTAATTGATCTTTACAGAAGTCATGTGAAGATCAAACTGCCATAACTCCTGTTAAATATTCCTTCTGTTTGTTCAAAGCATTGAGATGCATCTCAGTTAAGCATCTTTTTTCACAGTAACAGCCTGGTCTGGCAGAGCCAGAACAGAAAGAGCACTGCAGAAAACAAATTTATGGTATCTTTGCCACAATGCAACTGTACTAATCCTTCTGTATCAGTGAAGGAAATTACTGATTAAGTACAGGAAAATAGTTTTCCCCAGGGTAGTATAATGGAATTAGATACATTACTTGTATATTTCACTTATTCTGCTGTGGTGTCTTAGTATTTCTGAGTTCCACCACACTTTATTTCTTAGATCTGCAAAATGAGTCCTTGTAAGGCTCTGAACACAGCATGCAAACATTACTAGTGCCACTCGAAATCTGAATACATATTTCTTACTGATTTAGGCATGCCATCAGTCTCTACCCATGTACAGTTCCTTTGTTTGTCAAATTAACCTACTCTAAATTGAGCTATTGCTTCCCCAAAGTGTGGGGGCTTAGGGCCTGCACTGGTATGCAGACTCGTTGCTCTCTGTCAGCATCATCTAACTTGATTTTATATTGTTTGATTCTTATGGAAGAAATAAATTAAACCAACTTGAGCAGAGAAAAAGAATCTTTTCCAGAAGCACTCGGTGTATATCCTGAAAGTTCAGTTCTAAAACACACTGTTGTTTAAGAAAAGCTTGTTTCCTACTTGAATATTCCTTATTAAACAAGAAAACAGACATTACCAGGCAAAGCGATCTAAGTTACTTTGTTTACCTCTCTTCAGGGGTATGGCATTAAAATACAAAGTGTAAGAATTTTGTGGGGGCAAGGATTAGCTTAGCAAATTGCTACCAGGAGATGGCACCATTAACAAAATAATTTGAATGCCACATATAAGTTCCTCTCGACCAGCTCTGTGTCTGAATGCTTTGGGAATTCCAGGTGTTGTCTGAGTGTGATCCTGCATATCATTTATCCAGGCAATCCTCACATGCCAGCAGTCCCAGGAATGGTGAGAGCATCCTGCCATCACTGGTGACTTTTTTGCTCCTGTTGGGAGATCAGGACTTACCAAACACAGGAAGAGGCTAGGAGATTCTGGGCAATGTTTTCCTCTCTAATAAGTATAAACTGATTTGGAAATAGGACTGAGGGGACATAGGGGTATAATATATATCCATATGTAATGGGTTGGGCTATTTTTTTCTTTAAATTTTATTTTATTCAGCCACGAGCTGCCACTAATTTGCATGAAGACCTGAATGCAGTGTCAGAGAAGGGCTGATGTGGACTAGCTGCAATCACAGCCGCAAGAGCCACATGCAAATATTTAAACACTCTTTGCTAGAGGCTGAAGGTATGACATTGTCATCCTTCCAATGTCTTTAAAGAATAGGATTAAATGATTTTATTTTTGCAAGCCTGCACGGAATCCAACTGAAAATGACAAGAATTTAAAGGTTCTGAGACCTTACCCTACCCTGCTCTGAGAGCATCCTTGTGGTCGAATTGGCTCTGTGAAAGATGAAAGAAAGATTTTGGTTGGCAACAACAATGTCAGAATGTCACCTGTTAACTGCAGACAAACTGGAGCTTTGCACTCACACAGCTTGCAGGATCGAATCCCCAGTGTGACAGGAAGCAAAATATTTGCCATGTGTTTCATTTCAGTTTTAAGCACTTCAGGTTTTGAATCCTCTCAGTTAAGTAATTGATGTTTGAATGCCCTGTCTCCTGCTTGGTATTTTAAAATAAACCTTGCTACAGCACAGATTATGAATCAAAACAGCTGCTGAAGCTGAAAGTGTACTTAAGCAGTAAGATGGCTCTTTGTGAATCATAGTAACTAGTCTTTGCATCCAGGGAGCTAAATTTCGTCTACTTTGGTTTAAAAAAATTCATTATATACATCTGGTGTTTGCAGATTTTTTTTTCCTTTCTTTTTTTTTCTTAATGTGTTGCCCATGACTTCTTGCAAAAAAAAAATGAACTAAAAAAACCTCTTTTTATCAATATCTATTGTCAAACTTGTGTTTTTCATATGCCACGCCATATGAGATAATGAATAAATCTTTTGTCTTCTGCAAGTACAACCAGAAGCCATCAAAAATCAATTTTTATAAGCATTCCAGTAAGCTGGACTTTAAGGGGGCTGAATAAAGAAAAGAAAGTGAGGGCTCAAAATTTGACTTTTTAATGGGGTTAGGAGCTGTGTGTATGTTTCACTGTAGAGAAGCCAGGTCATGAAAACATGTGGG
The DNA here is from genome assembly GCF_028018845.1 of Melospiza georgiana. Taxonomy (NCBI): domain Eukaryota; kingdom Metazoa; phylum Chordata; class Aves; order Passeriformes; family Passerellidae; genus Melospiza; species Melospiza georgiana. The sequence goes on along the minus strand of NC_080435.1, from coordinate 36,732,052 downwards.
GGTAATCAATTTCTCTGCATTAAAAATTGTGATGAAAAGACTAGATACAATTCTCTTGGAGCATGCAAGTGCCCATGTAAAATCTAGGTATAAAAAACTTCCCTGCTTAAACAGAAAGGGAGGTGATTCTCCCCTTCTCCTCAGCCCTGGTGAGACCATGTCTGGAGTACTTTGTCCAGTTCTGGGCCACCCTGATCAAAAAAGACATGGAGATCCTGCAGAAGGTACAGCAGAGGCTACAAAAAACTATTAAGGGACTAGAGCATCTTTGTTATGAAAAAAGGCTAAGGAGGCTGGGCCTGCTCAGCCTGGAGAAGAGAATGCTGAGAAAAGATCTTATCAATGCATAGGAATATTTCAAGAGCAGAAGGCAAAAAAATGGGGGCAGAGCCTTTTCAGTGGTGCCCAGCAACAGAACAAGGCACAATAGGCACAAACTGAAACACAGGAAGTTCTGTCTGAACATTAGGAAAATCTTCTCTACATTGAGGGTGACAGAGCACTGGAACAGGTTGTCCAGAGTTGTTGTGGAGCCTTCATCTCTGGACATATTCAAAATCCTGTGCAGCCTGTTCTGTTTGAATCTTCTCTAGCAGAAGGATTGGACTAGATGATGTCCAGAGCTTCCTTTCAGCCCCAACCATGCTATGAGTCTGTAAAATCAGAAAGTATAGAAGCCATTGCTCAAAACACAAAAAATCAATCAGAAGGTATAATAGAAGGAGCATAGTAATTGAAAATAAACACTAGGCACTGAAAGAAAATTAATGTAGAGTCATCAGGAGTCCAGGAGGCAAAATTCAACAGCTGGATTAGCAAATGGAGATATGAGCAAATATGTTCTCAACTTTTTGTTATCTACAGTGAAAAGAGAAATAAAAATTATGCATGTCTTTGTAATCAACCATAACTCAGAATGCATTTTTTGTCATAGACAAAAGCAGCACACAGAATGCTCCCTGGCTGCTTGGAGTCATTAATAAAAGTTATAGTATTAATCAGTCTTTCTACTGCACAATGATGAGCTGCAACAGCCCTTGTCTTTCCTAACTTATAGCCTTACTGCCGTAGCTTATTAAACCTTGTTCTCTGAGCTTCAGCAAACACTCTAAACTACATGTTTTGAGAAGCTATGCCCTCTAAAAAGCCATATTTAGTGCTAAATATACCTTACATCACACATTCATGGCAAAAGACAATGGAGTCAGAGCTCTCTGTACATGCACTGGGTTTATCTGCACTTCTGCTTGCAATTCAACATATAGGGAATAATGCTCAAAGACGGTTGAGAAAATATGTTTGGGGTTTTTTCCTTGCCTATTACTTTTATTGGAATTATTCTTTGATTATTACACCAATTAAAATGAATAAGGGAGGGTACAAGTTACAGAGTTGAAAGCAGGACCAGCTTTAGTTCTTCGTTTCTACTGGCCATTCATCTGAATGTCATGAGGGAATCCAGCCACTGAATGCCTGAATGTTTGGAGTATCTGGAACTGATGGGAAGCCTGAGCACTGCCCTTTAACCTTCTGGCCTCTTGGCTTACTCTTAGATTCCCTCAGAAAAGCTGAACCTTGCTGTTCAACTTCCTATCCCAGCAGTAAACTCAAACTCCATTGTTACCTAAAGTCCTAGAATCTCTCTGAAAAGTGAGCTCTCTGCTTTACAATTTAACCCTTCAAGCACCGAATCAATGATGCAATCAACCTCCACTGGAGCAAAAGTTTTGTCCTCCTTTTTTAAAACCAGATTGGTTTTTACTTAGTACAATGGAGGAGATTATAAAGTTCTGGAAAAAAGAACAAATATCCTAAGTGTAATGCTTTTTTTTTATCTGTCCCTATTTATGAAAATCTTGGAAATTCATCTGTCTTCAGAAAGATGGTGAAAGACTCTGTCTTCCCTCTGCAGAATTCCCCATCAGCTCCACGCCTCTCACTCTACCTGCTGCAGTTTGCAAGCACACTGCTATCCAGAAGGGATTCCACTGCCAGAGCAACTAGAGCTTATAGCTGTAGGTCTGCAGTCCCTAGAATAAAAGTAGAGGAGCAAAATAGGGACACACATCTTAGACTTGAAAACAAGGTGGATTTTGCAATCTAATGTGATTATGTTTACCTTCTGGAAACTATGCTTTGGTAGATTCACACATTAAGTGCATTTTTCCAAGGAGAATATAGAATTAATAAAACACTCCATCAAAGCAGCAAATAATTATAACTAGACAAGTCAAATTGAATGTTGTGTTGCGTACTAAAAAAGCTGGTATAAGGCTTGTGAAACAACAGGGCAACCTTGCTGTTAGGAGGCTTCACTGTGTTAAGATGAAACAGAGAGACAGTAGTGTGCAGAAAGTGCAAAAGCAAGGAGGTAGATTCTCAATGAGAAATCCAGAAACAACAGGACAGAAGAACAAGGATGAGGCTCATAGAGACGATTGGGGTTTTTTTAACTCAAGAAAAAATTTTACATATAGCCACTCTAATTTCTTCCACATGATAGATGTAGAATCTCATCCTAGTTATCTTCCCTATCAAGTGCAAAACCTTTTGATTGAATATTGTGCAAAGAATTTCAAGCCCCCATCCTCATTGGGAGGCTGGAAGTTGCTTGGTACAGTACCTATGGAAAACTCTTTTCCACAAACTTCAGGCATTAACTTCTGTCTGGCCTATTTTTCTTTTCTCATGTTTCTGTTTTAGAGTTCATTTGAGGAGAAAAAGAAAAAGAGAAGTATTCCACGTGCTGGAGTAGGACTGCACTTCTGCTGACCCTGATCTTCTGGTCTGACAAAGAATCAGCTGTGCCCTCAATCATCCTCCAAGCTGAAGGCACTTACATCCAAGAGCTTCAGTGTAAAAAATCAGATGACCAACACACAGGCAAACACACAAAACATTGACTGGTTAACAGTGGACTATTTTTCAATTAGTTCTTAGTGTCTGTAGTCCTGGCCAAAACCTGATTTGGAGACCAATCTAAGAGTCATGAAAGGCTCACCAACAGTAGTGCAAGTTGTACCTGAAAGCCTTTGAGGCACACTTTGGTTCCAGGCTTAACATAGCAACACTCTGAGGCACGTTTGCTTGTACTCCAGATATTTACCAACAAGCCTACCAAGCTCAGTTTCTCTCTAGTTTTAGTGAATTTTAGCAGCACATTTACTAGTGCTGCTCCTTGTTTATGTTTTTATACAAATTTTAGTCTGGATTGCAAAACTTTAGGTCCATCTGCCCATGCAAAATTACAAAACCCTATGACTTTAAACAGAGTTGCCTAAAAATAACAGAACTGGGGTAATGTTGAGAGACTTTCCTCTCTCCTTCCTGCCCAGTTCACTGAGAAACTGATGACTGTTTTGGAAAGCAGATCACCAACATCTAGAACTCTGGAATCACAGGTCAAATATCTGAGTGTTCACTCGACTCTTCATCCTTACAAAGTACCTAATGGAAGTAAACATGGGGCTTCAGGATGAAACCTTGAGAGAGGAGCACCTTCCAGCACTAAGTTAACATATCTCCTAACAGGTCAGCCATAGCCAGGTACTCTGCTGGTGGTCCCGAGCAAAATTTCCCTTCCAAATTTCACAGTCTTGATGAAGGTCCCTTCTCCCTTGTAGGAGTCTGTATGAATGTAGTCTTTGAAGCTGTAAATAAAAGTGGTCAAATATTCAACATCCAAAGTTTTTTATGCAGAATTTTGTTTTCAAGTGTCAAGAGTATCCATCCAGAAAAAAAAAATAGCTAAACCACAAACAAAAAACCCACCAAAAGAAATAAACAGAAACTCTATGAGAATGTAAGAAACTTACATTTTCAGACAGATTAAAAAAAAAAAAATCAGTTTTCTTTTCCAAGAAAAAAAGTTGAGGCCTGCAACCCTACAGTTTTTGACAAGCAGTATTTCATGCTACTTATAAGTTTAGTTAGATTTTCTCTGATTGCTTTAATCATAGTAGGCAAGGCAGTCCATCAAAAGGGGCATGTCATGAAAGGCATATATTGTATATTTGATAAAATTCTTAAGTATAAACAAATTAAGTATTAGGAAAAAAAATTCTTCACTGAAAGCATGGCCTAGCACTGTAATAGGCTACCCAGGGAAGTGGTGGAGTTACTATCCCTGAAAGTATCCAAAAACCATGTAGATGTGTCACTAAAAGTCTTGCTTTTGTGGTACAGCCGGCAGTGGTTAGACTTGATGATCTTGGACATCATTTCCACCCTTAAAGATTCTATGGCATAATCTTTCATACTTACTTGAAATGGGGATGACAAGACACACCTTCTAGTCAGTGTTGTAGTGGTACAATAAAATGTCATTTTTTCCCCAAAGTTTACCAATAAGATAAAAGTAGAAGTAGGAAAAATACAAACCTTTGATAATATCAAATCCAAGTTATCAGAATTGTTTAGCACTTAGTTCAGATACACTGAAATCTGAATAGCTTCCAGAGAAGTGACTCAGTCTTGTTTTTACAAGGTTCCACAGCTGTATTTTTTTTTCCAAAGTACAAAGAAAAGCATAGAAAAGAAAAGCCGAACCACTGGGATAATCATTCTTTTAAAACTGGACTAAAATCACTAAAGCAATCAAACAAATTGTAATTGAATCAGTGTTTACCAATAATTTTGCTATATCGTACCTTGAATTTAATTTCTATTCTCTACATAGAGAGATCTCTCTTTTATTTTTCCCTATGTTTTGTCCATACCCAATATTTCTTTCTTCTCCAGCTTTTTATCCCACAGTGTGAGGCCTAAAAGCTCCTTCTAAACCACAAAGGAGCCATGCGTACATCACTTCCACATAATTTAATGGAGAACAGTAAAATGAATATTTAGACTTTAATCAAACTGTACCTAAGATATATCTAAGAGTATATGACTGATGCAGAGTTCTGGGAAAGGAAGGCAAGGTGGGGTAAGGCAAGTGGAGGAAGGCATGGAAAGGCAAGGCAAGGATATGCATTCACAATTTTAAGGTCTGAATGTCCACCTTTTATTCTTAAAGTTGTATTATTATTTATTATTGATATTATGTTAATATTACATTATCACCTTTTAGCCCACCAGTTAAGGATCAAAATGTGCAAATAATACCTTAACCTCAGGGCAGCTGGTCAGCAGAAAAAGAAATTTTTTCTGGAAGAATTTGGAACCCACAGGACCATTTTAGTTTTCTCTCATCACATTTTCTTCATATTTGAAACACTTTGTATGCAGCTGTTCTGCAACAGAGGTTATGGTCTTATTCTCACTAGTTCATGATATTTCCATTACTCCAGAGATTTTATAGAAACTGTAGAAATCCAAGGATGGAGAATCCAATGGCAATGCATAACAAACAACCATCTCTCACTCTTGTGTCAGCACAATTTGTTTTTTATCACTTTACCCTAGGAATTAAAAGTGAAGTAAATTAATAAAACTCATTACAGACAGAATTTTGATAACTACATTCATTAGCATATCTGAGTTTGTTCTGTGTATTAGCAGCACCAATGCTAGGCTGAGGAGTAGCAAAGAGCACCTGTCAAAACAAAAGAGCTTCACGCCTCACAAGTTTAAGCCCCAGGTAAGAAACTCGGCCTTGTGGATAGGCTGAAAAGAAGATGTTGCAACCTGAAACGAAATAGACTTGTAAGAGAGAAAATGAGATCCCTCTGGGTGCCAATAGTCCTCTGTTTGCCATGATTAAATCCTCTTTGTTTCATTACATACATCAGTGGAGAAACAAACAATGAGATCAAGATAAAGAGCTTGCAACACATCTTTCTCTCTTTTTCCCTCTCCATCAAAATTGCCACCTTTTTCCTTGGACAGGCTTAAAAGAACTGCCTTGCTCAAATAAAATTGATGAGACCTCTGAGCAGGTGTACAAGACAGCTTTTGGCTTTAAAAAGTGTGAAGCACTTATGTCAATGACCTGATCAAATGATAAGCATGCTGGCTTCCTTTGCTCTCTAATTAATTTTCTCTCTTGAAGAGAATACCTAGCATTGCATGATGCCTAAGCTAGGTCTTTAAGTCTTAACACCAGCTGAAAGTCAATGAAATAACGCTTTTCTAGGAAAATAAACCATTGTGGAGCATATGCACCTCACCAGAATTACAAGAGTATTGTAATTCTCCAGCTTGGACCAAATGTTTATTTCAGCAATTGTCTTAAGTATTGTTAAAACAACACAGAGTTTCATTGTTAATGCCACACAGAGTTTCTTTGTCTAAACATAACAAAGATGCTGGCAGCACAGTGGATACATAAAGCTGGCAGGAACTGGAGTCAGATAGACATACATTTTAATTATCTCTTTGAATCAGTAACTTCATTCAGAGACATTTATTATCATGTACTGCATTGTAAAGCAATTACAAATAATTGTGCAACCTCTTCACAAACACTGATTTCTCCCTGTAGAAGTGGTATAGTCCAGTGGGGGAGTGACCAGATCAAGTAATGAGTATACACTGAAATAATAAACAACCCTTTGCACTTTATTTTTATTGAAGTGGAAGGAGTTAGCATCAATACTGTTCAATGGTAATATACATCCTATAATGCTGAAGTGCAAAGCTGAATGCTAAAAATGAATGCTTCTTTGTGGAGGTTGATTGTGAAAGAATAGAGTTAACAAGCAATTTGTACTTAGGGATATTATCTTTTTGTTTTGTAAAGTTAAAGTAGTTTGCAAAGCTTCCTCCTCCTTAACCTGTTTCTATTCTACAAATGATATGGATGTACTACTTCTGTCAGTAAAAATATATAGAGGACAGACATCGCTGCCGAATTAGTGTAGAGCTAATTGCAGTAACAGTTTGTGTTATTGAAGTTAAACTGATACTCAGCTTAGGTATCCTCGATGAGGTGAGATAAGGGTTCACTCAGGTGCAGATACACAATACAGTTGAAAAAAAGAGAAGCTAGGCTAGTCTGATAATTACACTTTTTTTTGTTGATGACTTCCTCTCAATGGAAGATTAGGATTCCACAAATGAAGTATGCCTTACTGTGTTTATTTACCCACACACACAGACACACCCTCACAAGCACCTGGATATAAACAGTTCTTGCTTTCAGACTGTGAAGCCTTTGCTTGCTTTGGCCTCAGCCTATGGTTATTTTTGCTGACTCTAAGGAGCTTAGAGCCATTAAATATTATTCGTAGAAACATCACCAACAACAAAAGAGCATGCTGTAGAGTTAAAAGAAATACACAAATGACAGAATAAGAATGGAAAGGGGGCTTCAAAACTTCAATGATGATAAGTAAGAAGAAAATTCTCAGTGGACTAAGCTGAGCAAACTTTTGGTCTTTCGTTACTTTAAATGTCTAAGTCTGAAATTGCATGAACTTTTTAGTTCGTGACAAATTTTTAATCAAGATTTTCTTGCGCCCTCAACACAATGTAACAAACTTCTAACACCCACCTATAGCTAGGATTTTAAACTAATATAACATAAAGGATAAGGTTGTGGTGATCCTCCTAGTGTTATTTTATGTAATTTCTCTGATCCACTGGAACAGCTACTGCTGAAATAAGCATTTCATGGTGAGTAAAAGTAGGGCATTCATGCTGAATCCAGTGGGATGTGCCAGCTTCTTTTCCTTGGTATGTTTTGCAGCCTACCAAGGAACTAGAGCTTCAATAGTTTGCGGCATCAAATATTTGGAATTTCAGCTTTGGATTTCAGTTCTCATGGAACCCTGAACTGACCCAACCTTAGACAGTTCTTACCCCTGCAGTGACTTAGATAGCAGACAACCACTTATGACCAGGCCAGTGTCCATCTGTATCACTGCTGTATTGAGATGTAAAGATAAGAATGCTGAAGCAAAAGAAATGCAGCATAATTATATATTTTATTTATTATTAGAGGGTTTTTTAAGTTTTCAGAGGGAAAGATTAGTTGTTATGAATTTTTAAACTGGAAATACTAGTCACACAGAAGAGTTTTAATTCTGCTGTTGCCATAGGCACTCAGAATTCACACAATCTCTCTGTAAAGTCATAAAATAAGAAAAATTTAGACTCTCTCTCCTTACAGCATACACTTACCACCTAGTGCTGTCCTGCCATAGACACTTCCAAGACATAAGGCAAAAAGGATAAAATACTTCAGTGGGCATGAACTAGTAACTTCTTCATTTAGGGAAACTGGCTTTAATATGGCAGCCAACACCCAACCATTCTGATGAGAGTCAGATGGATTGTTTTGCTCCCACAGGATGATCCAACAAACTGGTGTATCCACTTCTTTTGCATGACCCTGAATAGTCAAGGAAACATCATTGTTCATCTTACAATTCCTGTTTGTTTTACTGTATCTAGTGCGGGGATAATCCACTATAGGAGTGAGCACTTCTATTTCCCCATGAAGATGCTGGTATTAATACATACCAGAGAAGACAAAGCTTATGTAAAACATGGCATGAGAAAGAGAAATACTGAAACATGCTTTTAAAAATTATAAGAATATCAATCATTTTAAATTAGAAAAGGACCAATATTTGCATTTGTAACAAGAAAAAGTTATGGGTTTCTGGCTTTGTTTTTTTTTTGAGGGTTTTTTTTTCCTTTGAGAAGAAAGATGCAGAAAAGGGCACTGTATTAGCTAAATATTGTACCTTGGAACATCAGTCATTTTCTACTCAATAATACTGAAAGGGTCTAATTTATAAGTTTTTCCATTTCTCTGTTATGCTGGTTTGTAAGTTCTGACATTGCTACTGGTATGTTAATGAGAAGCTAGTGTTCCATTAAGAGTAAACCATATGCTCTACCGCATACTGTGAAAGAGAAAGCATATAATGTGACTGTTGCCTTAGTAACACATTAATTCATTTTGTCAGTGTTGGCACAGATCATTTCATTTATAAGAAAACAAGTATAATAGTTTACCACATCTATAATATTTACAGTGTTTCTGTTACAAAACAGTGACAAAATGAGTTTAAAAAATAGAGTTGGGGTAGTATTATTAAAATATGGAATTAGTGGTAAAAATGTTCCCATACAAATTAAAAATAAGATTGGTGTAAATTTCTTTTCACATTATAGCACCAAACTGTTTGGTTTTTTGCATATTTGTATTCCACTATTAATATGCATAAAAATATAGTCCATGAAAAGCCACAAGTACATTAGCAGTTTTTAATGAATGCTAAACAAAATATTTCATGCAACAGTTCTGTTAAGTTACAACCATTAAAACCTAATTGTATGTTAGTGTGTTATTCATAACAAAGCTAAACATTTCTCTCTTTTATCTGGTCTTCCAGATGTTTCTTAGAATTTTAACACCGCTAAAATGCTGTAATTAAAGTGTCCTGTTCCCTTAAGTGATCATATCTTACATATTATTCATTTAAGGCATAAGTATATATGAATATATATATATATGTGTGTGTGTGTGTGCAGACATAAATGATACTTAATGTGGATTGAGGGACTGCAAATATTTGATAAGGAAAAAGAAATGCAGAAGGAGGAAATGTTACTCCTCTCATTATAGTCTGAACCTTCAGAATGGTCTTGTTCAGGCCCCACTTGTTCTTAGATCACTGTAGATCTGTAAATGCATGTTTTTAACAACAAACCTCTTACATCTAGAATGCACACTGAGAAGCTTATACTAAAATAAACAGGATTATATTTTAGATACCACTGTTGTGAATAAAGTATTTTTCTAATGTGACCTCTCTCAGTGGCACATCACAAAGAAGCAGTTAATAAGTCATCAATGTTTATAGCTCTTTAGTTATTTGGACTAATGCACATATCCTATAAAGGTTCAGTACAATTCAATTTCTTGTCACAGTTTAGACAGTGGGGTAACTCACTTTCTCAAAAATAAAGAAGAAATAATTATTAAAATGCTTTTGGACCATACCTAGCAACTCTGTAATGATGTGTGGTTTTTTATTTTGTTTTTGTTTTTTTAAGAGGATTTAGGTAAACACAATTATGGAACTTTGTAATGTAGCTTACAAATTATTTCCATCATACCTTGTCAAGTCTTCTGAACAACTTTGGAAAAGTTAAAAGGAAAAACTTATGGCAATATAATGCACAACAATTTGCCTCTAGAATACCAACATGGAAAGACTCAGAATTATAGAAAACAGCATTTGAATACTATATCTAAATTTTGCAGCTACTTAATATTTTGTTTTATTTATTGAAGAATAAAAAGAAATCTTATAAGTCTGAAATAAGACTTCTTTTAATTGAAGGTACTATAGCCATTAACAAACTTTTGTCACCTGTACAACCAAATTCCATTTCTAGTCTAAGATCTTAATATTTTTTCAATTAATATTGTGCAATTCAAAGATTAGTGGATATGATTGCTCATATTGGATGGTTCTCAAACAGTATAGGTAGCATATTTAATAATCTCCAGATATTGCAAATAAACCAGCTGTAATTATGAAGAGCTAATAGGGTAGCTAAAATCTCTTGCTAGATGCAATACTTCAAGCCCAGTTCTGCATTACTGGTAGCTTTTTATAGATGTCTGCTAACATCCAGCATGTGGTTAACTTGGCTGAGGAAATCAAATGTTACATTTTCTTAGCTTCTAAAATGAAATTCCATGCTGGAAGCTAGATGTTGTACTGATATAAGATCACATGGTAACACTGAACACTTCATATTTCTAAAGACCATATCTAATAAGGAAAACAAGAAGGAGAAAAAAAGGAGAAAAGCTTGTAAGCATGAGGATTGAAGAACTTTTGTGGGAGCTATGCAGCACATTTGATCCAAAGACTGTGTAGTGCACTCAAATTTTCTTTCACCTCGTGATCAGACATCCCACCACTGGTATGACAGGAGAATCAAATCCATAATCTCTTTGTGTATATACAGCAAGTATGAAATAAAGAGTGGTGACTTACAGAATAAATAAATAAATAAAACCTTTACCTCTTGTAGAGTGCAATATCAATTACTTTCTAAAGTTCTCAGAACTCTGAACTTTCGGAATACTTTAGTTCTGACTGATTTCTGACTATTTAAGGTAATAAAGAAAACTCAATATACCTAATTTATTGTGTTTTTCTTTTGACCTAAGTATTGAAGATATTTTTCTTTATCAGACAGAATGGTGTATTCTCTCTTTAGATGATTTTGCATATTCCACAACTGTTATGGAGAAATAAGATAATTAAGTGTTACTAGAAACATATGTACTAAATACATATTACACTTAACCACTACCATAAGCTTTCTCTGCAGAAGTTATTTTGTTAATGTATATGAAAGCTTAAATTGAAAGTTTTCTAGATACACCATATCACCACTTATGCAAGGTTTCAATATTGATTACTATTTCATAAAAAGCATAGTTATAGGACTTTCTGTGACAGTGATTATTGCCATTCTCTTCGTAAAGAGCCAAACCAACCAACATTGGAACATTTATACAAATAGTTCTAAAGATAAAGACTGTTTTTCCAAAGTGGCCACTGAAGTTTAGAACACAAGTGTGTATTAGCACATCATTGAGGAAACCTATTCTCAAGAAATGTGCTTTTCTGAGCATGCACTTTTAACAAGGAAAGAGATCCAAGTGTGTCTATATTTAATTGAATATTAGACTCTTATCTGAACCCAGACCTCGGGTAAACTTTGCCCTGATTTCAAAATCATGGATGTGAAAGATCTCTTGCATTTCTGCTGGATGCCTCACATTGCTTACCAGTCCTTCAAAGGCAAGTTAAAGACAATTTCAGTGTCCTACTTCTTTGAAGGAAACATGTGGCCGGGTAAGTAGACGGAGCAATGCCTTCTGCTGAGTCGCTGATGCTAAATCAGCATTTAAATTAATTTCAAAATATTGGGTACTTGTGAAAATCTCGGTCAGAATTTTAATTTTATGTTTTTCATTTAGTCAGTAGCAAGCAGAATTTTGACCTGGGGAATGCAGAGCAAATTCAGATTCATGCCAAAAGGTTTAAGTGGTGGCCCTAAGGTGTTCTCTCCAAAATGACAGTCTGCCCCTTAGACACAGTCACTGCTAACCAATGTATCTGCTTACTTTAGGCTACATGTTCCCTGCTAATCTTTTTTCAAGAATTCTGGACCTGACACTGTGTATAACACTATACACTTACTCTACGTGTGTATAAAAAACCTGGGCTAATGTTTCAGCATTCCTGATGGGGCACAAAGAACAGCCAGGAAAAACAAAGAAAAGCCAAGTTTTGTGTTGGATTCTCAGGGGAAACATGCAAAACCTAGTTCTTCTCTACTAACTGACCTGACTACTGAAAAATACCATTTGACAGCTGAAACTCAAACAAATTATTTAAAATTCTTTAAAACTAAGGTACAAGCTATTATAGTATCCAATAATTACTGTCTTAATTGTTGGACATGTCTAAAGCAACATTCACAGCAGCAAAACTTAGGTGGCTTCCTGCAGTGTTGGCCTCACTATAATATGCCATTTCACTTATAAAGCACATTGTGAACAAACAGTGGTGTTCTGCTGTCTTGACACTGTCCCTGCATGCTGGAGGGACAGGACAACCAGCTATAGCAGCTACTGTAAGAAGACACTCTGATCCTTAAAAGCAACTCATTTTTTTTCAGTCTGGCTCTACCACTGCTTTTATCCAGAGCTCATCAACTAGATAAACACAGCTTATGAGAAACAATTAGTAAAGAAATGGGAAGCTGTCAGAAAGGATAAAGAACATTAAGTGCAACATATAATGTTAGAATATTTAAAAGCTATCGTCCTCTAGTCAGTGGCAAAATGTTTAGCTTGTGACAACCTTGCAATATGTCCATGATAGCATGTAAGCACAGTAGAGCTAGTTGTATCTGGCACACAAACATTCTAACTTGCTTCTGACAGCCAGATCACCAGAAGCTTATTTAGATTTAGGGGGTGGTGGTGATGAGTCTTTGCCAGTTGTAGAAATAGTAGCCTAACAACTTGTAATACATATAATTACTCTCCATATCCTCTGGTCAGCATATCTTCTGATATGTAAATTAGATGGAGCAAGCAGATGTATAACCTAGGAAGCATTCCAGATTCATCTTGATAAAAGTATGGTATTCATACTGGGCAGTGTTCCTTTGTCTATAACAATGACACACCAAAAATACATGCAATGTAAAAATAAAGCTATTGATCATTTCCAGGGGTACAGTCTACATGGAATATTTTTATTCCACCTGTCATATCTAATAAGCAGTATTATTTGTCAGCATCACACTAAGGTAAATATGTGACAAAAACATAGGGAGAGACAATAGAACCTGCAAATATCTTATAAAGAAATTCCTATGGCTTTTGAATTTACCTAAAAATGAGAAACTAGAGAAAGATGAAGATGAAAGTGGTAAAATTCATGGCTAAGGGAGTTACTTTTATGTGCATTTAAAAAATTTAGAGAGCTCTCTACCTACCCACCTACCTACCTGCCTGCCTGCCTGCCTATTACAACTTTCTCCTGCACAAACACTGAATCATAGAATCCTAGAATGGTTTGGGTTGGAAGGACCTTAAAGATCATCCAGTTCTACCTATCTCAGTGTCCCAAGCTCTGACGCTAAATAACACAGAGAGTCCTAAAGGAAATTATTTTTATTCTTAGGGAAAGGAACAGCCATGGGGCACTTAAACAATCCTTTTTCTTTTTTTCAGTCAATACTAAGACTTACTGAGCCTTTCTGGTATTTTAGCTAACTTCTAAAATAGTGAAAATTAACATGCATGATCTATGTCACCACTTGTACTTACAGTAGTATAGGCACAGTTTTAGGGATTTGGGTCTTTTTTTTGTGTGTGTGTGGGTTTGTTTTGTATTGGGTTCTTTTTTGTCTCTCCTGAGGGTGCTTATGCTTGTGAAGCAAACTAGTTTTTGGGACATATTTAGATTTAGGAACACTGAGTATAGTAAGTCCTGTATTTTAGGAAACATCATGATTTGGCATATTGTCACACACAGGAAAAAATCAAACCTTTTTCTTAAGATTAACTTGTTGACACAGCTAAGATATCTTTATAAGACATGATTTTCACTGTTTAATGATGCATTTGAAATAATGTAGCAAATCAAATCTCTACTCACTGTGACTGTTGAGTGCTGTTATTCTTTAGGTATATTATCAGAGCATTGTAAAAGAGGAGCATTTCTTTGCTAACTCATGGAATAACAATGGGTTTTTTGTTCTTGGCCAGATTCCCCAAAGAGAATTGAATTGCAAGGTATGACTTTTTCTTTCTTTATACATTTGTTCTGTCATGTTAGAATGTATTATTGTAATGGGGTTAAGGCTATCATAAATTTGAAATTATTTTTCAATACAGATATTTTGGATCAAACCAAGTACTGCAAAAGCATTCCACGAACTCATTGCTGGAATGTTTCTGGATGCCCTCAGGCTATCTTGTTTTAGTATCAGCAAATTCAACTCATTTTATATTGCTTTAAATTACATGTGTAATGCTTATTGGGAAAAATATTAAACAAAGATAGACTAACCTGATTTTTTTCCTAGTTTCTATTAGTGCATGCAGTGTTTGGTTAAAATGTTTCTAATGCAAGCATAAAATGTTTGTATTTATTAACCTGATCCGTTCTACTGAATGTCCAGGTGAGTGGTGGGAATTGACACAGAATATTTTCTTGCCAGGCCATCAGTTGGGTAATGGCATATTTTCCTTACTTTTCCAACTTCTAAAATTCTTAGTTTTCTTAACTCTTGACAGTTCTGAGCTACTGCCTTCATGCTGCCTTCTGCATTTTCACACTAACCGGGAAAGATTACCTTGACCTTCTCTTAGAAATATTTCCAGAACTACCTTAAATGAGCTGTCAAATAAAGGAACCCTTCTGAGGAAAATTTTCAATTGAGTGAGCAAACTAAATAGCATGCAGTGCATATTTATAAGCTGGACAGTTTTCTACTGTTCCTATAAGTTTTACAAAGGAAAATTTTAAATATTTATTTAATTATTTATTTGTATTATCTTGATAAAATCCACGAGATGAAGAATGGACACTCTGTAAGAATAAACGATAAGTGCTCCCAATGCACAGGTGATGCAGTGGTATAAAATTCTGCAACTTTGTCACAAGCTAAAGAAAAACTATCGAGAATACATAGGGAGATTTATTAGATAGACAACTAATAGATTCCAATATGTGTAAATAATTTTTGAGTTCACCTGAAATTTTGAGGAAAGCACTTTCAGTTCAATTTACTGATCTGATCTTTATATAGATCTTTTTATAGTTCAAAAAATGTTTTGATGGCTTTTTTATGGACAATTTTTCTGATTTCTAAATCATCAGCATTGCTTTCTCTTTGATCTGTTGGCTGCATCTCTATTTTTCAAATTGCTATCTAAATAAGTTAAGGTTTTCTATCATACTTTTCTTGTGAACAGCATTTTAAATCCATGGGAATGAGAGTTGCATCAGGTCAGTATTGCTATTTCTTCCCTTAGAACCTCAGGCTTAACCAGCCAAACAGAAATTGAAGAAAGCCTTCTATACACAGAAGTTTAATCTGTAAAATTTCTGCTTGCTTACTTTCTGTTATGATCTCAATATTAGTTGGCTGAACTACCACGCAGGTGATTGAAAAAGCAATATCAAAGGAAAAACTGCTTGCATTTTTTGAGATAGTCACCAGAGGGCATTTATGGACTAAGTCAAGACGAATTTCTGCATTCACTGTGGGAATGCTGAGAAGTGTTCTGAATGACACCTTATTGCTATCAAAACTAAATCACTACTTTTATAAATGGAAAGATTTGATTTAAAATGAGATCTTAATTACAAAGAGAAAAAGAGAGATGACCAATATAATTTTTGGCTTCTCTAAAGTTATTTGACTGCATTATAGATGTCAGATGGCATGAATATTCACACCACAATGGGAAAAATGTAACAGGAAAAGGAAAAAAAGGTAGCAAACAATGTTTTCTTTCTTTCTTTCATCATTTTAAAAATATGTAGTTGAAGGAAGAAGATAGTTCTTTTTAAGACTACTACAATGGAATTGAAGTAGAGCATTGTTGTTTTTTTAAGAGACAGTTCCATCTTTTATGTTAGAAGATGTGCTAATTATTATAAAATAGCTGCCTTTCAGTGAATATAATAATAAATAGTCTAATAAAGTGATGACAACTTTGAGGAAATAGTTAGGGTTCAAATATTAAAAATATCTGTGATATTCAAAATATAGGGGCAGGTCCAGAATATAAATTTGCTTAAATAATGATAAATTCATTATTAACCAATTTTGACTATCAGCTTCTGTGAATATATAAAACTCTGTATTTTGTGCATGGCTACATTTCATTATGAAATAATATCTTTAAAATACCTTCTATATCAAAAAGAATGTCTTTTTGTCCCAGTTCTCCCAAAACAGAGGTCTTGTCAGTATGGACTGTATAAAATAGAACTGAAATCCTTGAGAGATGTGCATAGACAGGAAACCATATAAAAAGTAAAGCTCAGCTTTGATAGTGGAAGTAAATACCGTGGAAACTCACGTCTTATTTTTCAATTGAGAAGGAAATGGAAAGAAAATGCAGGGTGAAAAAATATTTTCAAAATTAAGAGAAAAGTCCTAAAGATCAATTAAAAAAAAAATAAAAGTTCACTTTTTTGTAGATATGTGCACTGTCCTGAGTTCAAAGTTAGTAGGATTCAGTGAACACTATTTTAGAAAACACCTGTTTTAAATTTCACATTGTTTTTCTAGCTTTATCCTCCAACATTTTTTCTAAAGAGATCATAGACATTGGTAGAAATAAATTTGAGTCTGAAACCTTTTGCAGAGAATTGCCATATATTTAGTAACAAACAAACCCTGCTTTTTTTGGTAATGTGGGTATATTGCATGCTCTTTCTTTTCCACGCTGTTTTTCCCTTTGCGAAAGGCTATACATTGTTTATATGTTGCTTATTTCCAAGCAGCATTTTCATATGCATTTCTCAGCCAATGCTTTCAGAATGTAACTCAGAGTAAGTTCAAAACATTTCCATGCTCTCCATTTGTATTGTACAATCACACTGGAGTAGTCCATGCCATTGCACCATGTTTTCAGTCACCTTTCATCCCTTGAGATTGAATACAGATATTCCTCCAAAGGGTCTACCCTGACTAAAAGTTTTAACTTAAATAGTGTAAATCAGATATTTGTAAGTAAAAAAAAGAACAAAAACAAAAACAAAACACAAACAACACAATAAATATATTGACTATGTGATAGAAATGCAAAATAACCAAAATCATGTATTTGAAATATTGTAGTTGCAGCCGGAACCTTCATTTATATGTCTCAGAGAAGTTTTGAGTTAACTCATTTAATGACTTAAAGTTCAGGTGAATCCTCCTGTTGCTGCATTGCATGAAATATCTCTAAATAAAGGGTTACGGCTGGCAATGCCTTGCTCTTCTATGTCACCCTGAAGGTTCAGGTGTTTCAATTATGTTTACATAATTGTAGCTAGAGGGAGGTGAGTTGCTACCTTGGTGTTTAACTCCAAGTTAACTACAGACCAGATCATCAACAGAACCTCATTTAAGTTAGAATAATTAATTACATGGTAAAAGGATATCTGCTGTATTTCACAGAACAAACCAATTCACTGACTGTTACAATGGCATTACTGGCGGCAGAAAAGAGACATGATTTCTGAAGTGTCTTCTTGATGACCATGCATTTCAGTGGTAAAGATTTAATTTGAACTGTATTTAACTTACTCTTATTAAAAGTATCCTCCCAGAGGCTGGGTCTTTAATAATGCAACTATATACAATAGATAAATAAATTAAAATTAAAAAGGCGTGTTAAAATTGATGTCTTCTTTCTTTGGCTACATAATCTTTCAGAGCTGTGAATTCTATACTGGTCTCTTTCCTAGCTCTCTGAAAGCAGTGTGACACTGCATGGAAATCTGCCTTCTACATGCTAACTACTTTGGAGTAACTAGTTCAGGAATATTATAGATTTATCTACATAAATATTCATATGTACATGTATGTGCATATATATATACATACGACCATGCATGGAAGCATTGTCTCTATATATTTATATGTTGACAATTGTTAAATTGCATTTTTCCTTCTTTATTGAATATATCCAAGAGGACAAAGATCTACATACTTTAGAAATAGCTGGGAAAATATTTTTTCCAGAATTTTAATAGCATTTTTTATTATTTAAAAATGACTTAATTTTTATGAAGTTATCATAGTTCTAGAATACTTGTGCCACAAGGAGCTGATCACACTCCTAAAGGACCTTAAACACATACAGTCTTGAGGTATATCATTTCATGAACAAAATTCAGGTATCAACAATGCCAGAGGAGAAACTTGGTGAATAATTTGTTTCTCTGTGATATAAAAAAAGCTTTTAACCAGGCTACTGTGTTCAGAAAGAAAAGGCAGAGTCTGGAGCTTGCCATGAAAAAGAAATGTGACTACAATCAGAACGAAGGGATTGAGAAGACAGAATTTCATACTTTGGAAAAATGAGAGAGATCTAATGGGAATTGTATGGAAGACAGTGGAAAAAGAGAATGTAGAGGAAAGAAAACAAAGAATCAATGGCCTCTAGGACTTGAGAAAACAAGGTTAGAGAGACACAAGGACAGTGCAGAATTTCTTCAAGCCACTGCATTTCAACAAAGTAATCATCACACTCATTTTCATGTGGAAATGTTGCATATTATACAAAAAATCTAAGTCTATCCTAACTGGTCATTAATTGGACAGACATTAGAGGACAATGAATAAAAGTGATGTAGGTTTACTAAGAGGGACAAGAATGACTTGGACTGAAAACAAATTGTTAAACTAACAGATTACCCATTTCTCCTGGGATTTGAGTGGGATGTGATGCTACTTAGCATTTTCATTAAATAACAATGACCAAAAAAAAATTGTTTTGAAATTTTCTAATGACACGAGAGAGAGAGATTCATAATCAAAGTGTTCCACAGGACAGCATCAAGATAGTAAGGAGTAAAATTAGAGAAATGTGAGGAAACCTATATGATAAATCATCTGGAAAAATCAGAGGAAGAGAAGCACTTCTTATATTTAACTGATTCATGTTCATTGCCAAGGGATAGATAAAAAAGCAGAGATGAACCTCCACTTTACCAACTTTGGATTAATCAAGTATTTCCAGAAAAGCCATGTACCTGCTAAGGCACAAGAAACTGGTAGGATCATTTTACTATTGTATATTGCTGTGGTCATCCATAGTTATTGGAGATAAGCCCATACTGAAGCTGGTGAAGAGAACTACTGGAACGATTTGAGGTGGATTTTACAGGAAGGGATTACTAGAGATTGCCTTGGTTAGTATAAGTAGATGAGGCACAGAGAGATGTCCCAAAGAGTTCAGGAACATGTGTGAATACCCAGTGCAGGCAAGCTGCTTAGCCACCTTTAAAGGCTTGGTGCGTGTGTATATTGCTTGTCGGTGTGGTGGCATTGTGATGGACAAAGTGATTCTGAAGCTCCTTTCCAGGAAGGGCAGCAGAACTGAATATAAACTTTGGCACAAATGGAGACAGAGCCTGTATAGGCCTGTAGGTAGGAAATTGTTTGTTCTTTTTGTGTTTACTAGATGTGCAACTGCATGGAATTATGCAGCATGGCTAAAACATACAGCGTTCGGATGCAAAATAACCCTTTTTCTCATCTAAGCTCTTCACTTAGAGGAAACTGTAAACTGTAAGCCATGGCATTTGTTTCCAGTCAGACATGCTCTAATCCCCATGATTATGGCATTCCATCACCACCATTAGAGATTTATGGTGGAATAAGAGGAATTTTACTGTAAGAAGTGCTAAATGCAGATTTTTATTTATATTGATTGAAATAAATATTTTTAAAATATTTTTTTAAATAATAGTGAGGAAGCATGAACAGAAAGAATTTTTGGATGCTGTAATTTATGACTTCATAGCTGACAGATTGGCTGACAAAGACTGATGATGCTATGGATAATAGATCTGTTCCCATCTGTGGGGAGAGAAACACTTTGAATGGCAGCTTTGGAACCTCTGCTAGACAAAGGTAGCGGCAGAATGCTAGAAATATCTGAGGTTGAAGTGGAGAGATGAGCAATTGAAAGCTTTAGGAGGACTTATTGTCCTTACAGATAAGGAAAATAACAGTATTTTTTTCTTTTTTTTTCTCCTGTCTATGAAAAGTGAATAAAAATTGAATCTAAAGAATTTTGAGTGCGCTGATTTGTTTCACAGGGATTCTCATCCAGTGAGTCAAAATGAGAGCAATATATCCATCAATGAATTCAAACTCAAACTTTTTTTCAGCAAAGCACTAAATACCTGTTACTAATTGCATGATCTAAAAGCAATTATTGACAGTTACACCACTGTTTATGAGTACAGGACCTCTGAAAATTGTCATCCAGCACTGAGGCTTTTGTTCTGTATTCTTTTGCAGAATTTGCAGTGTTGTTTGAGAAGAAAAACCAGACATTCTGACATTGTTGCTGTTGAGATGATCCTCCCTTGTAAAAATGGCCTTTGTGGACAGCAATTTCTCACTCTCCCATGTTTGCTGGAACTTTGCAGTCACTCTGAGTGTGGCATTCAACTGACCCAACATCTGCTCTGTAAACAGCTGTCCAGAGAGCCTTGTGCTGTCATCTACATTCTTTTTCACAGCAGTGGAGAAAGCAAGCAACCCTTTTGCCCCAGCTGGCTGCTGTGTTTCTCTGCTAGAGATCGCCACCCCATCGGGGGAGCTGCTCAGTGAAACAGAGCTTCGCACTCCGCATCCCAGCACAGGTACTTCACCAGCCACCAGTGAGCCAGGGCAGCACCCTGTGGTTTGGGCAGTGGGCATATGTATTGGCTTCTCTTCCATCTCTTCCACACTGGAAACAATCAGCACAGGAACAAAATAGCTGTGGACTGCAACAACACAACACAAAATATCACGGCACCTGTACTTACGCTATACAAAGCCTATGCCTTCACTTGTCTGAGCATCTGCTTTCCAATGCATAAAGAATGGTTAAGATATTTGTCTGGTAAGAATGACTCTAATGTGAAAAAAAACTTGCTAGATCCCACTCTCCATATAATCCATCAGGATTTTAAAATACTCATGAGTCCAAATATGGGTATAGAAGGATATATTTTCAAGTATTAAAAAATGAATAATGAAATACCATAATTTTGAAAATGTCATTATTTCCTTCTGAATCAACTGCAGAATAGAAAATAGATATGTTTTTTGCTGTTGTTGAAAACAAATAATACCTTTCTCATGAGTATTTTGCCCAGTTCTAATGTTTCAGAAGCAGTGTTGGATGCTCAAAGCATTTGTCACATAAAATAACACTGCTTCAACTTTCAAGCCTGCAATGATAATAATTAATACTTTCTATCAGTACTTTATATTCATTGCAAGTACCAGTAACATTAGTGACATTGTTAAAAGTTCCTCATCTGAATGCTGCTGGGATAGATGAAATGCATGATTTTGGATAATAATGCAGTATCATTTAAACCTGGATTTACTTGCCACCATTTTTCTTGGCTTCTACATTAAATGGTGCTTTGTCGAGATTATTTTGGGACCCAAAATGTTAACTATTCATTGGAATGCACTGTACAAACTTAGAAACATGATGAATAGTATTTTAGGCATAAGCATTTTAAACATATCTGTTCTGTGTTTAAATGTCAGAACAAAGCATATTACAGGAAAAACACCTACAAATGCAAAAATGCAAAAAAGCCACAAAATATGGGTTAAAAATTTCCATATTTGATCTGGGTAGCAAATTATAGAGAGAGCAAAAACCCCCTACGCATAACCAAAGCTGCCAATTCTGGATCTTTCAAAAAGCAAGGGCAGGATACCAAGTACATGATTCTGCCTTGTGCCAAGCAAGCATCTATGAAAATGTCACCTTTATGCAAGTGAAACACAAAACGAGTAGAATTTGCCCTTAAATGTGAGGGGGAAAGTGTTCTGAAAATAAACAAATTGCTTTTTACTGCTAATTAAAACATGAATCAATAAATATTTTCAAAGTTAAATAATACTGTTCCTCTCAAGCTGAGCACCAATCTGCTGGGCTCCAGCCAGGAGAGAATCTTTTCTAGCATAGTTACAAACAACTGATGAGTGAGCTGAAAACAGAAACATGAATACAACTTTCACAGTAATTCAAACAAAACTGCATGACTTTTAACATATCATTTAAAGGTTCTTTACTCTTTCCACCTTTTTGTATGGTGGTCAGCGCATTGCTGGTGAGATAATGACCTACAACGAGCAGTCAGATTATGGGAATTAAGATGTCAGTTTCAAAATAAACACCAGTTGGTTCAACAAAGCCTGCAGCTAGGATTATGTCAGGACTAGGAAGACATTTAAAACCCAATTGAAACAGACTTACTGTTTCTGAACAGAAAACATGCTGTAGCATCCTGTTTTACTGCAGACTTAGGAAACTGCTGTTGCTGACTCCCTGAAACTGATTTCTTGCCTAGAAGGGCGGTCAAGACAAAGTCCTTGCTTTGGATGCAGAATCCAATCAGATTCTTGTCGTTTTGTACTTGGTATCCTTGGTTTTCCAACAACAGTTTTCCACAAGTGAGTCTGTGATCCCCAGTTAATATCATCTACTCTTGCTGCTTTTCATATTGATTATGGGATAACATTCCCAGCAGAGAAGTGTAGCAGGGACAACAATGTTCACTTGAATTATAGAAATGTAGCTACTAAGATTTCAGAACTAACCCGTGATGCTTACTGACTTCTCAGGAGGTAAACCATGTCATGTTTGTTAGTTACATGAGAATTTAGCTTAATCTAAGAGTACTGAAAACTCTAAGAAAAAGTTTGTACTGAACATGACTAGATAACTCTACAAGAAGTTTCTTTTTTCTCTCTTGCACTTATTTTGAATATAACAAACAAATTAATACACCCCAACACTCCTATCCTCAACTAAATTTAAAAAGGAATGAAAAAGGTGAATACCTGAATTGGGGGAAGTTTTAAGGAGCACTAGACGCCAGTTATACACCATTTAAAAAAAAAATAAAAAGCAGTTTATGTTGTCCTTTAAGCAACATTGTAATTTTAAGAAGGCAAATATTTTTATTAGTATTTTATTTCTATTCTGGGATACCTTTGCTAAATTCTTAATCAAATAAAGGTGTATCACCTATGAAACTGTGATGTGATATCCCTAGAAACTGCCAGTTGCCATAGATGTTTTAGCCAAAACCCTTAGTAAGCAGTTTCAATTTAAATGCAGATTCCTTGAGTCGTGGGTCCTGAGATTTTGTGGTTGATCCAAAGTGTTAGGTCTTACAAAAATATACACACTCAACCCTTTTGTGCCTCTAAACCCCAAAAGTTAGCAGTATACCAGCTATTCTGGACAAATTTATCACATTATATTTTATGTATGCCCATTAGAACTTAGATTAGACTACCTCAAGTAGTGGACACATACATTAAATTTCCATGAAAAATATTCAACAGAACAGTCTGACCGAATTATACCTCAAATAGTCTTCCAAGTCACTGCTGATATTATTTCAAATATCTGGATTTTATAACAAGCCTGTCGATTTAGGACTACCTACAGTACTTGAAACTTTAGCCAAACAGTTGGAGATAGATTTCTAAGTCCTATTACCTGGCATGGAATGAAGGTTTCAACCCTATTCAGCTATACTGGACAGATTTCTAGCAAGTTCAGGAGAAAGAATGCTCTTAGCACAGACTGTTCTGGCCAAGGATTTACCTATGGCTAAGTCTGATCTCTGCATTCAAAAAGAATGTTCTGGATTCTTACTCTGCATCCCAGCCTTCCGCTCAGTCACTCTGTCTTGGCTGTCTCCGTTTTGCTTGTCTACAGCTCTGCTACTCCTCTGTGGGTAGCGTGGGGGTATATATATGTATATTGCACGTATATTTTGAAGCACTTGGATGGTGGGTTTTACAGCATTTGGGTGATGAGTGCTAAAAAATACTGAGCAGTGTGTGAAGTCAGGTGGCAGGGAAGCATCAAGAACAGTAAGTGGCAGCGATAGTAGTGTCGGTGGCGGTGGGGCGATGGCACAGCACAGGCTTAGGGGCCCTGGACTGGCTCATGGGTCTGAGCACGTTCCTGGAGGCAGCACAACCTCTGCGTTGGTGTGGTTATCAACACAGGATAGGGGACAGCCATACAGGAGCACTCTGGGAGGTACAATGCATGGGAGAGCATGTGTCCTGCCAAAATATTTCAAAGTCCACTCTGCGGTAATCTGAATGTGATTAAGTAAGGTTGAGATTCAAATAATCTATTGGTTAGTGAACCAA
This sequence comes from Melospiza georgiana, assembly GCF_028018845.1. Lineage (NCBI taxonomy): Eukaryota > Metazoa > Chordata > Aves > Passeriformes > Passerellidae > Melospiza > Melospiza georgiana. The sequence goes on along the minus strand of NC_080435.1, from coordinate 36,707,677 downwards.
AAGAATGAGCTGGTTTTCGCACTGCAGTCATTTACATTATCTTTGTGAGCAATTGTAGCAGGATGCAAAGGTTGCATTATGCAAGCAAAAATAAAGAGCAGTAGAATTTATAGCAAATAAGATTGTTAAATCCTGCATTAACGAAAATTTCAAAGAGTTGCTGTAGCTGCTGCATGGCAGTAGGAGTAGGCTGAAGATTATAATTTTAAGAATAGAGATATATTATTAGAAAGATCATTGCTCTGCTTACAGCTGCATCACTTCAAACATACTTAATGGTGCACTTTATTATCTTTTTTGTTTAAGCATAGGGCAATGGCATATAGGTAAATAAGCCTACCTCTCCCTCTCCCTTTTCTTTGCTGTTAAATGTGCTACCTGCATGCATGGACTGGAACACAAGGCATTACCTCACTTCCTAGGTAATGCACAGGGAATACTTTACAATTCCTAAATGACTGATCCTTGCTTGATATTAATATTTTGCCCTTCAACCCTCTGTTTTCTTTCACAGGTTACTTGTTTTCACTCCTTTAAAACAAGGAGAAAATGAGTAATGTGATGGATTAAATGAAAGCTGGAAAAGGAAGATGAGACTAATTTTAGTGCTTTATAGAATATTTACATGAAACTTTAAACAAGTAAAATCAAAGAAACAGTCCTTCTGAACTCATAGGAACGTGATGTAAACGCATACAAAAGGAAGATTTCAAAACATTTCTTCTACTACAGTGGGTCATATTTGTAGTTCATACAGAGACTGAGATATAGAATAATAGCCTTGAGGTTTTAAAAAGAGGTTATAAAAAGGAAATCAAAATCTTGCAATGCTAAAACTGTAATAGTTGCAGCACTTTTGTTTTGGCCCCTTTATGCATGTATCATTATCATGGTTCTTTATTTCAGCCTATCTATTTTTGTACAGTCTCTGACTCTTTTGATAAAAGATTAGTTATTCAAATATTTGACTAGTTATTCAAAGTGTTAGCTCTCTTTTTTTTTTTTTTTTTTTTTTTTTTGGTATTCACCACAGATTTGTTCCTCTGTATCTTGATACACCTACTGCAGCACCTGAATGCTATAAAAAAATCTAATTAATTTATCTTCACAAAGTTCTGTGAAGATAGATGGTGTTGTTATCCTTGCTCTGTAAGTGACAACCTAGGTATATACAATTATTGGTTTAACTGAAAAAGATGTGGCTTCTCTGGAAGAAATTGAATAGGATTTTCTAATGAATGTCTGCATCATTATGCAGTTATATCAAAGTATTTATTGCAACATGTAGGAAATAGACCATCTTTAGTTGTTTTGATTCATTAACTGAGGAAACAAACATCTCATGTCTAGAAGAGTTTCTAACTTAAAAAAAAAGGGCTTTTATGTCAAAAAGAAGATTTCTGAATCTATGAAATTTCTGGTATCAAACATCAACACGGTAGCTACTTTTTATGTTAACCAACTCTGGTCCATGTATGAAATTATTAACGTCACTACTTTTAACTGAGAAAAGCAAATCTCACTGCACATCTGTTTTTAACCCTGATTGTAGAACATAATGATCAATTGACTCTGCCTTTGCTTTCCATGTCCTTGCTTTTTCCTCGTCATGCCCAATCCATTTCCCCCTTCAGCCCTGCCTCTGCAATTATCTGGTATCATCATACAGATCACATTCCCATCCATAAATATGTTGCTTGAGCTTCTGCTACTTCCTGTTTTTTGGCTATATTTCTGCATATTTTGAGCAAATGTTTACTTTGGTCAGGCCGTACCCACCTCAGCCTACATTGCATGCCAACCAAAAGGGACAATATGTGGATATCTGGAAGGCCAGCTTATTGTCTGACGTTGGGGATGGATTGCCCGGAGAGAAGGATGCTGATTACATGTGAACTCAGATTTTTTTCATGGTCTTGTAACTGTATGAATTTTAAACAAATCTCAATAGGTACCTTAAATGTACATGAGGTGCTATGTACTGGAGCATCTAAACAAATGAACTACAGTGATTCAGTAATTTTATAATATGAAACAAATTCTTTAGTGATGTGTTTGGCTTGTGGTGGTTTTTTTCCCATCTACTAGTTTTAGAGACAGCAGCTCTATGGTTTTTTAATGTATCTACGTGTGCATGTATGCACACACAAATAATTAAATATAATTAGCTTGAAGTAAAATACTGAAATGTCAAATTTAAGGTAGAAATCTGGGTAGGGTTCAGGTAAGTTTGCTGAGCTTTGGCAAAGTAGCTCTTTTAATGGAAAAGAATTGAACAACTTTATTTCTGGGAGTAGTACCTGGGACAATGAATCATACAATTTAACCACTACATGGAAATTCCAGGAGTAAAATTCTCAGAGTCCCTTTGTATGCTTGAGTACCCTTCTCCTTGCAAAAAATAACAGTGGATCTGCAGATATTATTTTTGAGATATTAGTTTTAAGGCTTGTTTATAACATTGGAAACTTCACTGTCTTGCATTACAGGTTATCAGTCTACCTATATCTCATCTTCAATGCCAGCATTTTCTGTTAAATTATTTCAAAATTATAAACACATTTTAATTAAAATTTCTTGCACAATAGTTTACTTTGCAACAGATATAAAAAAATATTTTAATTGTAATTTTCTATCTTCATTTCTTTTTCTTTAATGACAATTACACTTTTTTATTTAAAATATTTAACTGTCAAACCAAACACTTTCCTGTCTATTGACTTGATTGATATCTTTTTTTGTTGTTAAGGCTCAGACATTCCAGGGATGAAGAAATATTTATGAAAATTAACAGATTAATGTGTTTGCCAAGAAATGTTCACATTACATTTTTCCAAGAAAATTAGCATGGTACTGGGCATCTAGAAATCATCTGCCTAAGGAAAAAAAAGTACCAAATGCAACATTTTCTTCATGGCCCATTTTCCATGAGGTGCTCCCACCTCTAAGAGTTTTCCAAGAAACTCTTTGTTTTTTAATTTAAAACTACCTTTCAAATTAATCCCTTTACCTCTCTTGATATCTTTCTGACAACCTCCTAATCTCTTCAAACTGTTGGTTAAAAAGTGCACCACTAAATCAGCCTGTCATCAATTTTGTCTCTCACCACAGTGACTCAAAGAGTTGCATCAGCTAGATCATTTAAAGAAACCACAACTTTTTAAAAGAACATCTGCTGCTGTAATTTATAATGTATAACATAATCTGACATCCAAATTTGACAGAGTTTGGTAATGCCTTCCAATAATGGGTTGTGAGAGATTCTGTCCTGGGATGCCACAAACAAAGAGGCAATAAATTATTAAGAGATGCAGCTACTAACCTAATAAGAAAAAGAAAAATAATCGTCTCTACTTTGAATACTGACAAATATGATGCCATGCAGACTCCTTTTTAAACAGCCTGTTTTAATTTTAAGTATGTGCCGGTTTCTCAGGACATAATTTCCTGAGATTAGTGAATATGAATGAAAGTGCTAAGTGCTGACAATTTGAATTCTCACTTCTTTTAACACTCAAGTGCTAAATATTGCCCAAACTTTTGCTAAAATGTTAAGTATCTATCTTTTTTTTCACTGGTAAATTACCATTGATTTCAAGATCTGACAGCTACAGCCATAGTATAGTAGGAAGAACAGTTAGTGTATAGAAGAGGTAAATTCCAAATACTGATGAGAAAAAAACATCCAATTTTCATGAGGAAGCAGAGATTTCTGAGAGCAAGGGAGTAAGGCAATGTGGGCTCAGTCTAGGCAGAAGCATCCGAGGAGCGGAAGGAAGTAGGGTGGGTAGTGAGCAGTAGTCTGCAGAAACTATAGCATTTCCAGGGACAAATCCTCACTGAAACTCTGTCATTAAATCAGTTACTTTTGTAACTTAAATTCATTGAATTGTTTCGTATCTACCAACTGGGTGTGCAGGTACTGTAAGGAGATGAAATTGGGATGGGAAGCCTAGAGGAGATCTGCAGAGATAAAGTGGATTAGATAAATACTGGTTGCATTTAGAGAACTGCTATTAGTACCACCTAGCAATGAAAATATTGGTTGCTATCATGCAATTGCACTGGAACGTGGGTATCTTTTTTTGCTAGCTTCCTGTAAGTGGTCTGCTATGAAAAGTTGCTTCTGATGCACACTAACAGTAATGAAAAGGAGGAAAGGGACTGGTGGAAAGCAGGTTCATATTTTTTAATGGAAAAGTTATCCACTCAGCAACAAAGGTGGTGAAGTTCCCAGTTTGAAAGTACTTTACAATCAGAGGCCTCATCAAGAGAGTCATTTTCAAAAAAGCACCACACTCCCTCATTGCAAATGAATAAAAAGCTGAGAAAACAAGCAGAGAATAAAGCTACTCTCAGCCTGGGGTTGGCTCCGTAGTGCGGCCTAAATCAATCCTCATCCTTTTTTATGCAGAGTGCACTTACATGCTGATGTGATGGCACAGATTTGTACAAGAGGTCCCAGGTTTGGTAACTTAAAAGAGGCTTAAACAGTTCTTAAAATACTTTAAAGGAGAAGGCATGTTGTCTGCAGTAAATACAAATGTATACTGCAATTATAAACCAGCATTTCTTCCCATTAGAAATAAAATATTTCTGTCCTTCATGTTGTATTGATTTTAAAGAAATTGTATCTCACAGAATCTCCAGATCATTACTCATTTTTATCTTTGCAGCATAAGACACTGTAGAAATAAATGGTGTCTTACCAATGTGAGCTATGCAGCAGATTGTGCAATCTTCATTTCCAGGACTTTGTACCCTTAGTACACACTGTCAATAATCCAGTACTATGATTACATTAAATTAAAATTATATAAAAATATTTTGTGTGAAACTAGAAAGTTTTGGTTCCTTTCATTTGCCTACTCTCGACTGAGTCTTTTAGGGCTTCCAGCACTTCACCAAAACACTTTTTTTTAAATGACAGTTTAGTGTCTCTTATATTTAAATGTCTCCAAAATTATGCTTGAAGAAAAATACAAAATATTGCGAAGACTGTAACAAATGGGAAAAGTGTCATCACAACTATGTGAGTCTATTTTAATTTGCATTTCTGCACATCATTTTAAAAGAAAGTTATCTTTTTCAAAATACAAAATAGATAGCCAATGCCCTAACTAACCATGAAGTGGGTACTGCACTGGTGAATAGCCTGAATTATCAATCTGCATCTGATGTGATGGGACCTGACTGGTAAGCTTATAGGAATAAAAAGCAGTTGTACTGGGTGGGATGTGAAACTGAGTGTATCGTGTTACATCAATATCCTGAAATTTTCCATCTAAACAGGATGTGGAAAATTGGCTTATCAATTAACAGATGAGAAGTCTATTAAAATATTTTAAAGGATCCTAAAAGATCCATCATTTAAAATACCCATCTTTTAAATGTGGCAGTACAGTACCATAACATGACACTCCTACATCATGATTTCGATGATGTATAGAACAGATAATGACAAACATCAGCTGCACTGCATGTGTTCCTCATGATGTTCATAAACCTTAGTTTAGGAATGCACATATTCAGGAACTGGCAGAAACTGTGTAAACTAGCAGAGATTAACGTACCACAAAATAGAATAAACTTTTTTCCAGCTCATGTACTTCTGCTACTAGAACTAAAAGATGCATATATTCTTTGAAATAATCTGCTATCTGTTTGGAAGTTACAGCAGATCCCCTTAGTTAGATCAGAAAGCATATTTGTATTCTAAGAGTGAATTTTGGTGAATTTAATTTGTGATTACTAGTTACCACATTAATAGTAGTATCATTTTTATGTTCACCATTACCAAAAAAAAAATTATGAAAAACCCCATAAAAAGCCCCTTTACCATAAAATTTACCATTTATCTACCTGCTTTTGGCAAAGCCAGATCACCATATTTAAATGCCATATTTGGAACTCTTGAAGAACTTCATGTTCACAGATGCCATTATGAGGACTGTAAATTTCAATCCTAATTTGTACCTCTATGAATCTATCTGTCTACTCTATTGAAACATGGTAATTTAGGAAAGAATGAAGAACAGGCAGTGAAGATCTGTTGCTTGAATGTCATTACCTGTCACTCCTTGCTTCACTTACATGGCCCATTTTGAAGATCATGCTGCCTTTTTATACTTGCTGGATATCCATTCCTTAGACCTCATTTGCTTGGGTGGTTCAAGCTGTCAAGTGCTCAGAGTGTGTGGCAGCAATTTTGCAAATTCCCTGAAGCGCTTAGCCCCTATTTCATCTTTTATACAGATGACTATTCCTGCTTACCTACAAAAGCTTTCTATTCAAGAAGAGAATTTTTTTTCAGTCACATTATTTAGAATCCAACTATCTCAACTGACTCTAAATTAAGATAATGTAATTAGCAGAACGTGATTATTTACATAGTTTTCAATGTGTGTTGTAGTACAGAATATTTATGGCAGCAAAAATAATATCATAATTGTGCTAATAAAGCAATATTTTATATTTTATATTCAAACTTGTAACTCCGAAAATATGAGCTATATCTGGGAATAAAAAGACATCTATTTGAAATTTCCTTATAGAAGCTATTGCTGAAATCCCTCAACACGTTTCAGGTTCAGAGTTTAAATTGTCAAGATTAACAAGACATTCTTCCTTTACAAGAACAAGGATTGTATGTCCATCTCTGGAACATACCTATTCCCAGTCAATGCCTTTGGCACACCAGTCAAGATTCTCTAAAGTCTTGACACAGGTGCCTACAAAAGACTGAGATTTACAGCTCATGCTCTCATCCTTGACTGACTCTCAAATCATCCCTTTCTGCTTTGTCTCGCTGCATCTCTAGAGGCCAACATGTATCTGATACATTATAATGGTAATATATTTAACCAGCTAGAGAATATAGGTTATGGGTTCCTATATTCAAACCTGTATCTGGCAACAAAGCTGTCCTAGGAGGGATATAATTTAGTCCTTACTGCTTCAGGTTTGGGCACTGAGCTGCAAAGAATTCAGAGATAAAGACAGAGGGACACATTAAATCTCAGACTTGTGATGAATATTTTCCCACTAGAATAGTCTGGGTAACCCAGTCCTGACCTGAAAAGGTTGAATATTTTTTCAGACACAGACATGGTCCTTTTTCATCATTATTGTGTTGTGTTTTGAGAACATTCTTCTCAAATTGTTCTAGCCTCCTAGTATGTAAGAATTTTGCAGGAAGATTGGTAACCATTGTTTTGGGATAATTCCAAATTCACTCTGTTCCCCATATAAAAGGATGAAGTTCACCACTGGGTGAGAAATCATAATGGATTTCTCCAGCTCATCAATTTGTATTGGTTTCTGTGAGTTTATACAATTTTGAGCATGTTTTCAGGGGAAAATATACTTTTAATTTCAGTATGAAAACTTACATTCTATCTAGTATCTCCAAAGAACCGTTATCTTTTAAGAGAGCTTTAATAAATGAGTGGGGCAACATTTACAAAGTACCATTTGTTCATTCTGCAGCAGTCCTCACACTGTCTGTTAAATGAAATTGGCCTTCACTTCTGTTTCTGAATGTGATGAATGGCGTCATTCAATAATATATGTTTGTCGAGTTGCAATCTTGTGCAGTGTTAAGTGAGGTTCAGCCTGCATATAAAATATATTCTCTAATAAAAAAAATTAAAAAAATAAAACCAAACAAAACAAGACAGGAAATGACAGGGAAAATCTTTGATGCCACTACAGACACTATCGAAATTACAAAGATGACATTAGTCATTGGGAATATTGTTTTACCTGGTGCTTGCTGTGCATAAACTGGTAGGGCAAATTGTAATTTGGGATTTAAATAAAAAAAAATCCTTTCACATGCAAAATTTTTTTTTACTCATGAAAACAGGCATTTCAAGGCATGAGTGGAAAGGCAAATATATATACTTATATGTTCTAAATAAAAAGATTCAGGGCACAAATACACAAAAGCCTGCTCCTAGATGAGGAACCTGTTCTTTTCACATTTTCAGAAGAGATGTGAAATTGTAATTCATAATGTAACAGCAATTTTTGTAGGGTTTTTCCTTTCCTAAGAAAAAGAAAACTGGCAGGCCATATACTATCCAGCAATTCCATGATTCCATGTTGAATCTAATTTTTCAAAAATATTTAAATAAGGTTGTGGTCTTCCTTAGTGATTAATGAGAATCCATCAATACTAATCACAACTGTTTAAAGCACATTCATTGTAAAGCACAAAAATTTAAAAAAAGACAATTAATGGCACATTGAGTGGATCAAGTTTTATTTGTGCTAAGCCTACTCTCTCAGGAGCATTTTCTATTAACATTGCTTTCTACAAGTGATAGAAGTTTTAACCTTGGTGTAGCAGATAAGCCATTGATCTGTCAGCAGACTTTTCCCTACCTCCCACAGTATGGCGCTTCAAAAGTTTGTTTGGAAATGAAACCAAATTCTATGTTTCCTCTACAGATGGTTGACCTCTTTCAGTTAGTGGCTGCATTACTCATTTAAACAATTATACAGGTCAGAATGGTGTAATCTAAATTATTTAGTCTCTGAGTGTTTTTCAGACACCACTGACAGTCCGAGAGGATCCAGCTGCTGGTTGTACCTGGATTTGAACTCCAGAAGATAACAGAGCTTTGGTTAAGGGTTTTAGTCACCATACATTGTTTCATCTTTGAAAACACATACCTAAAGCTAACTGCTCCTAAGGGACTCCAACTGCACAGGTATCAAAACATGCCAATAGCAAGACTAACATTTCCCAGTCCAAATGTTCAAAACAGTTTCTGCTTTATCTGAATAAAAATACCTGGATGCTCCTCCAGCATGCAAATCTTAAAAATACCTTTTCTTGTTTGTCCCCCACAGGGAGCAATTCAAGTCTACCAAACAGTCTAGCAAAATATTATGATAACCTTTTCTATCCTAATTTGTACTGGAGGCTGTGTGTGTGCTAGGATCAACATTAATTACTGTATAACATTTCAGCTGTGTAGTTCATAGAAATGTCAGGGAGTTAGCTAAAGGGGATGTGGGGTCCTGATATCAGCAGGGGGTAAGTGGCCTCAACCATTGTGCAGCATGCGGATGATGGGAATTTACAAAAATAGAATCCATAACTGAGGTGTTAAAGCTAACTAACCTCAATAAAAAGTTCTTTTTCACCAAGAAAACCATCACATAGATAAAGTGTTCGCAAGCAATTACTTGCATTTTCTAATAAAATCTAAGTTAATAAAGTCTGGAATCCAACAGTTACCAAAACAGACTGTAATAATGATTCTACATAATAATTGATCTACTTTGTTAAAGTTAATATATCAGTTTGAATTAATGCATTTTAAATTCAGATTCCTTTTGCAGCTTGAATCCAAACTAATTACAGGTTTTAAATTGTCACTAGTAGGAGCTCAGCCAAGGCATATTTCCTCTCTTCTTTAGTTGCACCCTGAGAATTCATGAATCAATTTTTTTCTGGGTCATGACTTCGCCCCACCAGGAGCAGAGAAAACCCTTCAGTGTGAAGAAAATTTAATGGCAGAGATCCCAGTACAGGCAGAATTTGCACGCAAATGGCTAGGAAGTAAATGGCAGGGGAACTTTCCAATGTATGAGAAAGAAACCTTAAAATCATTTGTAGTCATCCAAACGGCAGTGAATTAAATAAATAGCTTTAAGCACGGCAGTATCCATGTCTGTCTTGGCAATTTAGGATTGTTGGATGATTTAAGAGAGGGCTGCTTTTGCAAGCCTTTTTTTTAAACAGTAGAGGTCACCTTAGTACAAGTCTCTTCTAAAAAAACAGCCCACAACAACAATAAAAAACCCTTTTCTACCCTGATAAATTATGCACTTAGAAGTACTCACAACTTCCTTCCAATGTTTTATATAAACTTTAAAAAAACCAAGATTATATTGTCAGTTTAATTTCATTATATTTTGCTATAGGGATTATTCAATATGAAAAGAAGAATTTTTTCTAAGCACATTTACAGTTTTAATCAGCGATCTACACATACAATTCATTCAAATATCTGAAAATTGGTTTGTGTTTTAAGCTTTACAATTACATAAAGATCTGTCAGGACTACATATTTTTTTGTCTTTTATATTTACCATGGGAAAAAAATGTGACAAAGTAATTTGTTTCTTGGGAGGAGATACTCAGACATAAATTGCATCTATCAAAATTCACTCATCTTCATTAAAAAAAAAAAAAAGCATTCAGAAGCCTGACAAATCAACAAAAGATTTGGTAAATTAGCATAAAATATATCCAGCTTAATACAAATTGACAAAGCTCTTTCTACAGTATTTGTTTTCATGGCATGGCTACCTTTTATCAGCGTTGTACCTAACATCACCTTGGAAACTGCTTTGTGGAAAAGCTTTACCAGACACTGAGAATGAAAGCAGAAAATTATTTGTTAACTACTTAGAAGATTCTATACATAGTGAAGGAATTTTTATAATAATTTAGGAGCATTCAGAAGTAAATGCTTTGCAAAAGAAAATCTGGCTGTTTAAATAGATTGAAGGAATTCTGAAAAATGGCACACAATATCTTCTTGTCGTACATATAAATATATTCTTAAATATTAAAGTAGCATTTTGTTTACACTACCAGTATTACCAAATTTAAATGGAGTAAAGTAGCTGTTTTGGCAATCTTCTCTACCAGATAAGGTTATTTAAATAATGCACATTAAAAATCCTACTTAATATCTCAAGATTATTATCTTTGTACATTATCACTTCAGAAATGAAATGTCTGGGACATTCTTAAATGCTATTTTACTTCTAAATCACTCTATTAGATTTCCTGCTTGAGTGATTTGTGAAGAAAACATTACATATATATTTTTTCTGATTACCAAACCACATTAGACACAAAAGTCTACTTGAAACTAGTTTACAGTTTAAAAACAGGTCTAATAACAGGTGAATGCTGAAAAATATGCAAACAAAATGGCAGACATGAATGACTTCATTTAAGGCATAATTGCTTCTCATCAACCCAAGAAATCATGCAGAAACAGTCCCTGTTTCAGCCAGCCAGGGAGAGACTGGAGAAATCACTCAGGCATGGATTCTAAATGGAAGGTCCACTCCTGGGTCTCAGCCAGGGAACTGCTCCACACACAGATCCAAGCCCAGGGACAATAGTCCTTAGAATCACAGTTCATCATAACAGATAATTATACAGCAAGTAAAACAATAAGGTATTTTGGCCTTTCAATGGATAGACTAATTGTGGACTAGGGAGTTCTGCCTGGGAGGCATAAAACACACCCCTCTGTGAGTCATTTTATTGTGGTGAGGAGTGGCATGAATTTTGTGGAAAGGGATTTTAGGAACTGGTGAGTTCCATATGTTGTTTTTTGCTGTATGTCTCAGGCACATAGCCAGAGTTTCCACGCACACAGCTAGAAGCTTTTTTTTTTTTTTAATTCTTCCCACTTGCCCATTTAAATGTTTTAAGGAACATTATATTTTCTTTCCCCCAGCAAAGTCGGTAGAGGCAATTATTTTTCTCTTTTAAGCATAATAACATTTCAACTTGGATAAGGTGGAAAAAACTATATTGGTCTTTTCAAAGGGAAAATATGTTAAGATTACATATTTTATGTATGGTTTTCATATCAATGAATTCATAACACTGGGTTAACATATTCCCTGAAACTATTGTGTACCATTTGTTTTCTGGATTGTTTGTAGAGACAAAAAAACGAAGAAGGAAATACATGTAGTTCAAGACAGAGCAGCTTTTGAATCTTTTTAAATGTGTCATTCTGTTTTATGCTCAGCCAGTTCTTTTTCTTCTCCTTAAAAAGATGACAAGCAAGCAAACTCTTTTCTAGCAAATAAAAGTGTTAGTTCTTGGATGCCATGCAAAGAGTGCAAATGCATAAGAAGGCTGACCTCCTGCACTAGGAAACAAGTACTCTATCTCTGCAATTTGTGCAGCCCCACTGCCAGCCAATTAACTCGAAGTTGAGTTTTGACTCAAACTCATGACCCTTCAATCCCCACAGTCATGTGTTACATCTGGTATCATTGAATTAGTCCTTCCATTTTGGCTTGCTTTTTTTTTTTTTAAACGGTCCACTTTCTTTCTGCCAATTTTTTTTCTAACCACTAATGATGATTCAAGAAGCTTTCTACAGTATCTGCATATTTGTTTGTTTTTGAGTAGAGCTCCCTTGGAAAAAATCTGGCATACATTTTTTTTCTAAGAATACCATTCAATTCTGCATTTCATGATACCCTTTTTTCCTGTTCCGTACTATAATGGTGACCATTACATCATGTACCCTGAGGGCTGTGCTTAAAAAGAGAAAGGATGGTGAAATTAGCAAAAATAAAAGGAACTCCCTGACTTGAATTCACAAACTGTGCTTGTTTTTGTTAAACAGAACAAAATCTGCGGTGACGGTAGCAAGTTCAATAACGTGTAGCGCATACGTTTTTCTCTCAGCTAGAAAGCACCTTCCTTAAGAAACGCTTTTAAAATATTCAATGTAAACTACTGAAGATTCTCATATTAAGTAGTACTCCCCAAGCTGTGAGTACATTTCTTGTTTTATTTTTAGTGTTTTTTAATGGAATACAATTTATTATCTGGAGCCTCTTTGCCTCCCAATTATTTGTAAAATTTTGTTTTAAAAAATCTGATGAAATGAAACAGAGCAGTTGATTTATTCACTTTTCCAGAAGTCAGACCTGAATAAATAGAGAGTTGAAAATACATTTAGACATTTTTATTCAGTATTGCTTTTCTAAGAATCTCTCTTATTCTAGCAAAGTACAGTGAATGGTAGCTGCGGTCAGTAAATACATATAATTCCAACGGGGAACGTGTAATCAGTCTTTAAGGGCTTAATACATTCTTTTTTTTCCTCATCATGACTACACTGGATTTTCTCACTCAGCTATTGTATGTGCACTGCTTCATCCTTATGTCAGTATATCTCCATGTAAGTGTTCTGCTTGCCTTTTGAAACCACTTGAATGCATCATCCCTCATATGTATACACACATGTGTATGTATGTGTGTATGTATGTGTGCATATGTGTATCCAAAATAAACTGAAAAAAAAATTATACCCATGTCAACCATGCTAGTGCGGTAAAAGCAGTCACATTTTAAATGCTTTTGTGCACGTAAAATATTTTTGTAGTTACTGTATGAAAGTACAATAACATCATTGTATTATAAACAGCAAGTTTTATAACCACCACTGAAAAATAAATGCATTATTATTGAATGATGTGATATTTAAATATAAAAGCAGTTGAGTGCCCTATCAGTTTCCTCTTAATATTTTGCTGGTATGAATGTTTTTCTGACTTCTATATCACACATTTGCTAAAATGAGCTCTGCTAGATATCAGTTTGAACACAGGCACAATGTGTCTCAGTCAGATTCATAAAACAGATAGCTGAACTAGAGTTTGACTTTTGACATCAACAATCTGACTTCAATATTTCTCCACAAAAAGAGACTTCTGACTCTCGTCGCTGTTTCAGTGTGATGGATAGCTTTTCAGCTGCTGACAGCAGTGAATGTAATAAATGTAATCATCCACACTGGGGGCTGAATATTTCTATTTTTTAAGTTTTCCATCTTGTGCATTACGAATGACAAAGTAACACCTGCACTATTACAGTCCCTCCTTTCCTACAAAACAGAAATACAAAAATATTATTATAAGTTGCCTATGTTTTAATACTTCAGTGCTAAATAAGCTTTTAATTACTTACATTTGTTTTTTTTTTTTTCTCTAAGAAACACTTGCAGACACAGAGCTTAATTTTAGCTCTGTTTGACTTCTCTGATCATCTGGGTTTTCATTGTCATTGCTTCATAATAATTTAATGTCATATATAATGACATAAAACCAGAGAAAACCACAGAAACTGCCAATCTGAACTGATATAAGTGTTCACTAGTATAAGCATAGAAAAGCCTGATTTGTTTGTGCCAACAACATTCAGCGTGGTCTGTAACTGGGCTAGTGTTCCTTTGCTATTTAATTTTCAAATAGTCTTTCAGTGTACAGTGTAGCTGCTTAATCAGAGTGTTTTATCTACCACAATTAACAAAATGAGTGAATGTATATATTGGCAATACATAAAAAAAGTATTAAATTTATGTTTACCATTTTGTCAGCTAAACATTTTACCATCCTGTTTTTTCCTCTCGCTTCATCTATAAGCAACTATTATTATGTTTGCTGCTGAAAGTGTAGAGCTGAAACACATGCCTAATTCAAAATTAGTTCTGAACTTTCATTAAAAAGCTTTGCAGAGAAATATCTTTTGTTAATGAAAAACTTATTTGGAAGCACATAAAGCCACAGTTTGCATTTTCCCCAGTCTCTGAAAGCAGTGACTTATTTTACTTTACATCTAATTAAAAGTTTATGGAGATGCAGTGGATTTTTGTGCAAATTAGAATTAATTAGAGTTATTAAGAAGCCATGAAAAGAAGGATTTGAGAAATAGTGAGAAATATTATTTAAACCCTAATGGAATTCAGCGAAACCCACAGGTCTATTACAGGTCCCTGATTTGCCAGGATCACTGCAGGGAATCTAACATTAATAAGCACACTGGTAATTAAATCATTTGTTACTTTGTCTGTAATGTTGTAATGTTTCACTGATACTCTGTCAGAGCTCTTTGTGCAGATCAGAGCTAATCAAAGGTAATCAATTTTCAGCATTTGAAAAATCTGTAAATGATTATACATTCATCAGATCATTTAGTGGAGTGCAAGGAAAGTGCAATGCAATTAATCTTCCTGCATGAGGAGGAATTACCACCACAGAATTCAACAGTTATAATTAATTTCATTGTCTTGCTGTGAATTTTGATTGCTTTTCTTTGGACTGTATAGTACAAATGATGATTCATTGCAAAGTATTTGCAAAGCAAACACACCAGTGTGCTATGCAAATTAAAGTAGCTGTATAACAGATAGGTTTCAAACTTCCTATTTACTCAGGGTTGTTGAGTACTAATTTGCCAAATAATTGCTTGTTAACTTTATACACTCTTCCTCTGAATATTGAGATTGGTAACCAATATAAATAGAAAGCACATGCTGTTTGATATCTCATGGTAAGTGTTTGAAATACTAGTTAGCACTTAAACTTGTACTCAACTAGAAAAAAACATAATTTACAATATTTTTTTTTCTCAAACCAGTCATTCTACCTTCTTTAATATTTTATTTTGGTTTTTTTCAGTGTGAAGTTCACTAAAAGACAAAGAAGGAATTTTATGGCTTTACCACAAACAGCCACATAAGCTTAAATCATAACATTTTTTAACCATGATTGCTTTAATACTAATTTTCCTTCATTCACATTACTAAATATCAAGTAATTTTCCAGGATATTATCAAATTATAGTAGGTGGTGTGGACCTTTCTAGAAAATTGGTCTGAGTGCCAAATACCAGTGTCAAAACCAAATGTTGTGCTCAAGGTTCCCGAACCAAACTAGAGCCTACCTGAAGGAGCTGGAGTGCTGAGCAGACAATTTAGCTGCTGTAAATTCAGCTATAGGTCTGGAATTTAATTTTAGACTTCTGTAAAAACTAGAGGCTACAAGCAATGATTTGCATGATTTGCTCATTGTTAGTAAAATATTAACAGAGAGATGTTCAGATTTGAGAAATGCCAAAATTTCATTTAAAAGGGCCAATTGATTTCAAAAAGTGTTGAATTAAGCTTTGCAAACAGAAATATGGGATTAAGAATTTATGGAAAGTGGTAAGAATGTGTAGCTGCAAGTTATACATTTAATATGCACATTGATTTTTAAGTAATTTCAATCTATTTTAAAATCTGTAATACTTGATGAATATTGGAAATTATCTGCAGACATCTGGTTAGTCATTACTGGCAGCATTATATGTTAGGCGCTGCTTCATTTGTAAACAGCTGGAAGTTTTTTATTGAAAAAGGTAAAACACTACAATACTGCACTATTTTGCTCTGTAGAAATGAGGTTTGGTAATAGTAATAATATAATAGATGTACAGTATAGTAATGTATAATATATGTACGTATGTCTATGCATGTATATATGATTATGCAGCATATATACAACAAATATTCTTCAAAAGCCAATTCTTCCATTGCTGTCTTTATGACAACATCATGAATAACACATGATTTATTTAAATTTAAACACATGATATTAGAAAAAAGAGAGACATTTCAAAGAGAATGTGAAGATGGAATGACAGTCTCTTTTCAATAATAAATAGTAAAATTTAAACATTGTACAGATAATTAGTGTAAGAGACTAACAGAAGACAGAATGAGAGATGTTCAGAGAAGAGAAGTGCCAAAATGTGAAGCTGTAAATCCTGATTGTCTGAGTGTTTCTGAGAGCCCTGGAAAATTCTTAGAATGAATGCACACAGAAGTTTGAGACATTCAAGCTCATCTCCTCATTTCAACCTACTTGGTCATGAGTCAAAAGGCTGAGGCTGAGTCAATGTTTGCAGTCCACAGCTGAAATTACAGACATATAAATCTAGATATGAAGTAAATACCATTTTCCGAATTCAGTGCTGAACAGGAAAAGATTCTGATACTTATAATCTGTTCTGATAGCTCTCTACAACTTGTAGAGATTTTTTACCTATTACATGTTTTCTTGTATCAATGAAAACTAAAACAAAGACAAATCTTGAAATTTAGTTAATGGCGCATTGCACATATATAAGGAGTCCATGCTGTTACTGTTTTCAGAAATGTCTATTTTTAATATGTCATCAATAGTTTCATCATCTCAAAACCATTGACGTGCACATCTCAAAAAGAAAAACTCTTCTTGATGGATATTTGGTTTATAGTGGATTTCTATCTTTCTGTGAAAATTCCAAAGACTGCAAAATTGTACTGGGAATCTTAGAACAATAAACCTTTCCATGTTACAATGAAAGCATTTTGTGACATTTGATCTGGTTTGGACCATCCTCATAAAAGCATTCAACACAGACTTGCTCATGACAACTGCAGGGAGAAAATACTGAGAACAAAATATTTATGCGCTTATCAACAAGAATTTTCATTTGTATCTGAACAGAGGCTGAGAGGTTAAAGTGAAAGGCACATTTTCCAACTTGTCGAGTTTGTTTATCTTACAGTCACAAAACCTTCCATATTTTATTAGGGATGAATCAAGGGCAATCAGCATGATATTATTCAATTTGGACTGGAGGTCCATAGACCTTGTATTTCTTTATTCCACATTTGTTCCAGGCAATGATCTTCCTGTAACAAAGGGTCTGAAAATGATGATTTTCTCAGGTAAAATAAGGAAAAAGTATTATAAAATGTAATGTCTCCCAAACCCACACATGCATATTCTACATTCTTGTATATAGGTACAGACACTTTTCTCCTCATTTTCTCATAACAGATACACTGCTTCTTCATTAAAATTCTTCATTTTCTCTGACTGTAGGGAAGACTTCAAAAAATTCAGATTTGAATGAATGATAAATGAAGAGAATTGTCAATTTAGTGTGGCTTTAAGGATATCCCCAAAATGTACACTGACCTCTCGTTGGCCCTATTCAGTACACTTTTCTTTGTCATCATAACCTCTGTAAACATCATGGAAACCTGCAGCCATTCTATGCTCCAAGCAGTTTAACTTGCCTGAATTGCACTATGTTCACTTTTTGAGAGTAAAGTATCCCATATTTAAGTTCATTTTTTTAATTATTTTGCTTTTTCTTTTACTTCTTTCAATGATCTTTTATTGTCTAAAGTCTAGATTTCTGCCGAGTTTGTGAACTGCGCTTGTCAGAGTATTGCCCACAACTTTGGATTCCTTTGTTGAAGCTGTAGAAATAAAATGAATAGTATAAAAGCTTGATGGCATCTGTGGATAGGAAACTCATTAAAAGCCTCAGCCTTCTGTTTTATTTCTAACCACATTGCCCTGTGGGATTTCAAGGTCTTGCAGGATGAAACCAGCAGGACTCATTACTTCTAAAACAATGTTTAGAGTTCTATTGGTGGTGGAATGTTCTGCCAGTCAGGTAAAAACCTAGGCCTTTATCCTTCCTGGGACAATACCAGGCAGCTCAGAAGCTGCTTGGAAAAGTCATGCCTTTGAATGCAACTGCAGGTGTTGCTCCTCAAAGACTGTTGGTACCCTCCTATGCACCCTTCAAAGGAATAATAGAAAATTCACTTTGGGATTCAAATAGAGTCTAAGAAAATTTGAAATAATAGGAACAAACTTTTGAGACTTCCTACATTTTTCCCACGAACCTATGGACCATGACTAATACCCTGAGGGCAAAAAAACATCCTTTTTCCCTCTTACACAGGCATAGAATTCATGGTGTCAGATAAATAAGCTTCATGACCTCACCTTGTTTAAGGCTACCATTCAATTACTAGCAAAGACTAGTCACCACAGTGAGAAAAGACTGTGGCATTCTGATTGCTCACATTAATGAGAAATGGTGCAAAATTTATATCATAGGAGAGTAAAAAACAATTATTAACTCTCTTCACAAAGCAAATTAAAAACATTCAGCCAAAAGTAACTAGTATTAGTTTGAACAAACTGATGGCTCACATTTTCAGTGTAATTAGAAATAATTATAAGAAAATTTTAATATATGATAGAAAAAAGTAAGGACCTTGCAGGTGTGGAAGATATTTAGCCTCCTAAAGTAGTTTTACAGCTGTGTTAAGTAGAATTCCTTTTAGAGATTTTCTAAATTATTTATATGTAATATCAGAAAATGTCAATAATTTCTTAAAAATGTCTAATGAAGTAATAATTAATAAATTTTGTACACTGCAAATATACTTATTAAAAATACAACTTGACTGCATATCAAAATGCTATTTAAAAATTCAATGCTGCAGTTATACAAAACAATGTGAATTATCTAAAATGCAAAGAATTATACATGCAAAACTTAACTGATAGATGATATCTTTTGAACTTTAAAATCTGAGCAAACATGTTTTACAGAAAAAATGTTTAAGCCACAAACTCTATCAAGTTACATAAAGATCAGATTCATGTAGTTCATAAAGCAGAAAGACAGGATGACACTTGGAAGAGCATAAGAGAGTTGAACAGCAGAATATCTGTCTTGTGTCAAAGAATTAGATTCCTCCAAGAATAAGAATAATGTCAAATAGCTACATTACCAACACAGGAACTGCAGAGATGTTCTTTTTTGAACAAGTTTCCCAGCAATAGATTTATTAACACACAACCTAATGAATAAGTGTCAGTATTTAAACATTTAATGTCTCAGGAATTAAACAGACAGATAACCTTTTTTTTTATCACATTCCAAGATGAGTTTGCCAAAACAACCACCATTGGTAAAGCGGTTTCTCCTTTTGTTTTTATTTTCTTTTTCTGCCATTATGTCAACTCCTGGGGTTCTCCTATAGTATCTCACTATTTTGAATTTCTAAGGCATACTTTTTCTATAAAAAACATCAGTAAGAATCCAATCTGTAAACTGCAAACTTGTTTCCTTATTCAGAATTGCATGCTCTTAATACAAGTGGGTCTAAATGGGTCATACCCTGCAAGGTTTATTTACTTAGAATATGAAGTTCTTTCTTTTGCTTATATTTACATGAGTAACAGGAAACCATAGCATTATTTCTGGTGGTAAATGAGGGGGCTGCAGACTATTGGATGAAAACAAATGATGGCCCTCAAAAGAAGATACAGTTGGGAGCTTTGTGTAATTGTTTCTGCATTACTGCTCCCACAGGACCAGCTGAAGAGATTACCAACCCCAGCCAACCCCCGACTGTTTGTTGCCATCCTCTCACCAGAGAACACCGCCTTGCCAGATCCACTGGTTAAATTACTTGTGTGATCACTCCCTAATTTATTTCAAAGAGACTTGGTTAGCAAAGCAGGCAAGCAGAAACGATCTATTATTTCAACGGTTTATGCTGGCTCATTTTAATTTTAATAGCCTAGAAAGCAATCTCAACAGCAGCTCAGCCAGGAAACTAAGGATGGCAGCCACTGAAAGCAGTCTTGGGCTGGTGAACTTCAGCAACTGAATGAGAAAAGATGCAAGGTTTAAACCAAGGTCCAGCAAAATATTTAGTATTTAATAGCTTAAAACACCTGGATCATCCTACTGCTGTAAATAAACTATTTAATAAACTATTACCTCTGACAATTATGGTTTTTTTGCAAAACATATGTCAGAGGATGATATTTATATATGAAAATTAAACATCTTGTTTGCATGAATCTTCTAAGCTCTTCCTGTAGTCAATGGAAGAACTGGCTCCAGAAGGGCAATTCCCCAGCTATCTGAGAAAGGAGGTGTCAGCTGCCTTCTGAAGATGCTCACCACAGAGGACAGTCACCCCTTAGGCTGGAATATGCAGCCATCTTCTAGGCTGCTGAAGGTAGGCGAACTGAATTGTACCCTATCTGTACCTCACCAAGTGGGCCTGACAACCACAGCAATGTTATTTCTGGAAAAACATTCTTAAATGGGACAATCATCTTTACCATCACACCCTTACCATCCATTTTGGAAAAAAAAATTGTATAGTATCTGGTGTTCATTTAGTAGTAGAAGTCAGTATTTCATTAATATCACATACATATACATATACATATACATATACATATATATAAAATTATGTATTACTGCCATTACTTATTACTTTAACTTCCTTTACGTCAGTAGTTTCCCTTCTTCCAAATAAATTTTTAGATTGCAATTAGTTTTTCTAATTATGTACACTGTCATGCAAAACCCATAAATTTCTTGGGATTACCTGCATAGATGCATGTAAATTAGCTACATATATGTCTTTATATAGAGAGTCGCATAAAAATAGACATTTTCAAGAGATATAGAAATGGTATGAAATGCTTAGAGTATAGCAAAACAAATTTTACAGTGTCAGTTTGAGATGTGCTGTCCATATTTATTGTAAAATAACTTGCTAGAAAAGATTCTAACTTTCTATGGCCTTTAGTAGTCTTTGTTCACACAGCATACAAAAGTTAAAAGATTCTTTATCATCTCAGAAGCTCCTTTCATAATTTTAAATCAACCTAAACTTGTATAGTACAGTTCTCCTAAGTACTTTAGTCACTTGCAGCTCAAATGCAGTGAATTTGCCAGTTAGTTGTCAAGTACTCAGGTGTAGGTGAATTGAAAGCTTTTTAACAACTAATGGAAAGTATTATAGCAACAGATTAAAACTGAACAAGGATGACTTCATGAAATCATCCTTCTTTTGACAACATTCATTTGTTTTCACAAAATGACAGAATCAGATTATGGGTTGGCAGGGACCACAGTGGGTCATTTGGTCCAACCTACCTCCTCAAGAAAGGGCATCCTAGAGCACATGGCACAGGATTGCATCCCAATGGACCTCAAATATCTCTGCTGTGGGAGACTCCACAACCTCTCTCTGGAAATCACTTCCAGTGTTCAGCCACTTGCACAGTAAGGAAGTTTTTCCCCACATTCACGTGGAATTTTCTGTGTATCAGTTTCTGCCTGTTGCCTCTTGTTCTATTGCTTGGCACCACCAAGAAGAGCCTGGATCCATCCTCCTGACACCCTCCCTTCATATACTGCTAGACATTTATAAGGTCCCCTCTCAGTTGTCTCTTCTTGAGGCTGAACAGGCCCAGCTGCCTCATTCTATTCTCATAAGAGAGATGCTCCAGTATTTCAATTATCTTTGTGGATGCTCCAGTATTTCAATTATCTTTGTGTTCTCCACCAGACCCGCTCCAGGACCTGCATGTCTCTCCTGTACTGAAGAGCCCAGAACTGACACAGCACTCCAGACGTGGCCTCAACAGGGCTGAATAGAGGGGCTGAACCATGTCTTTTGACTGGCTGCAAATGTTCTTTCCAGTGCACCCTAGGATACCACTGACTTACTTGCCCCACCAGGCCACGCTGTTGGCTCAAGGAGATCTTGCTGTGCAGCAGGACTCCCAGTTCTTTCTCTGCAGAGCTGTTTCCCAGAAGCTCAGCCCCCAGTCTGTACTGGTGCCTGGGGTTATTCTTCCCCAGATGCAGGACCCTGTACCTGCATTTGTTGAATTTCAGAAAGTTCTTCTCTTCTGCAGGGCTGCACAGCTCTCTGGGGTATTGAACACTGCTCCCAGATTGGTGTCACCAGTGAACTTGCTGAGGAGGGATCTGCACCCTCATCCAAGGCATTGATGAATAAGGTAAGCAATACCGAGCCGAGTAGTGAACATTGATTTGACACTTTCTACAGTATTTCTTGCACATCCTCCAGATAAGGGGTCAGAGCTGTGCAGAGGGTGAAACTTTTCTGACAGTGGTTATGTACTCACTAGTAGAACTATCAGATCCATTCACTAGTGGTACCATGGTGTCTGGTGCTTAAGGCAGAATGACATTCTTCATTGTCCCACCATAAAAATTACCAGATTGAAACAGGGGCTTGATAAGTGACCACAAGTGTAAAGACACAAAGCTGAAGTGCCTTAGAGGCTAGCTACCAAACTGTACAAATGTGTACAGTCAGAACAAAAGGAAGATCCTTTGTGAGTGCATTTGAATCAGAAATTGGAAGCAGATAAATGCACATGCCAAAAATGAAAACAACAACAAAGCAGTGAGGTTGGTGTGGTTCTTACACTAACAAAGGGTTATTATTTTTCCTTCTTAACCGGCTTAAGCAGGATCAGAAATTGTATTTTATAAGAGCATTTTTCCTCATTCATCAAATGAATAGTTTTAATGTATCAATACATGATGTAGGATATAATTCTAAAACTTTTCTTGTGTTTTAGGAACCTGGAATCTGTGGAAGCTGCCATATGGGGGAACACCATTAGTGAGGAACACAGTTACATTAAAAATTCACAAAATACAGAGTGTTTTAGAACATGAAACATTGATGGAGTTCAGTTACTGAAAATATATATCTCTGTGGTGCAGTTTCATTCTAAATGGATGCTGCTCCTTGCTCCAGGCTGTAAGTTTTCTGCAGTCAGCTGCCGATGTGATAGGATTTGCTTTTACATAATCGTTCTGTCTTATCTGTAAGCATCCCTCACTCGGACAACTTGAGAGGCATTAAGGGTGTGTGCAGATGAACGAGTTACCCTCTGAACTCATGTTTCTCATACTCTGCAAGAATTGCCTGCAACACACTTTTATGCTGTGTTGTACCACTCAGAAAGAATACAAATATGGAGTAGATGACAGGAAAATAGTTCATAACACCTTACATTGCTGATAAGGTGTTTTTCATCTTTCCATAGCTGAGGTTTCCTGCTATCTGCTTCTTAAGGCCAGTTACTCATAATCTGTTGTGGTTTGCTGGTCCCAAAATGAAAACTAAACTTTTTTTTCTTGCTCATTATGAATACAAAATTTAATCAAATTGATCAACAGGACTTGGGGTTTTATAACTCCACAGTCCTAAAGTACTTTGCAATGATCTTTCTCAATTAATAAATCCAATGTTGTGTATATGTATATATAGATATATAGAGAGAACTTTCTAAAACACTGATTCAGTGTTATCCCTATACTGTGCAATTATAAAAAAGTTATTCCTTTGCTGAGTTAGCTCTGCCCAGATAGTAAAATTAAAAATCACAGTTCTGTTAGAAACAACAGAGAACAAAAAGAGAGCATGTTGGAAAGGATTAAATCCTGCTGCTTAGTGGATTGATACACACAATTAAACAATTCAGGTCATAAGTGCTCATGACTATCTTGTTGACAGTAAGCTACCACACAATAATTTATGGAATGTTTTCCATCATCTCCAGTCAGCTATAAAAAATTACTTCCATCCTGATGGATGATGGCTTTGATTATCTCCTATAAAACTTATGCCATGCAATATGCCTATGTTTGAAATGAATTAATTTTATTATGTTAAGCTTTAATACCTGTCCCTTAATATCCTGAGAGGGTCAGAGCTGTCATCTGGCCCTGCATCAGTTTCTTTAAAGGCACTGCAGTCACCCACACCAACCCTATTCTCTCACTTGTTTCCTAAGTTACTGCTCTTTCTCCTTATTGGAGTCACTCATCTTCTCTGTTTTTACTGACAAGGATTGAACTGACTCAATTCCCTTAACAGAGGTAGCAAGTAATGTTTGATACCTCACAGTTAATGCTGTAAATTGGTTTAAGCAATAGTGAGGTGTAAAACTTCCAGAGTGCAAAGAAATTCTGGTTTCAAGTTAACAAACCTTCCTTTTTATTCAGAACTAAATCTACACACTTTTATTGCAGTTGGAGCTGCTACATTGTAGGAATAACTTTTTCTTCTTTTTATTTCTTCTTTACCCCAGAAACAGGGGAATTCATGGTCTGGAGGTAAAAAACAATAAAAATCTATTCTGCGCTAAATTAGTTTTCATATACAGCAGCAAACACAGACTTGTCTGATCAGGAATTTTGGCATTTTAGAATGTCCTGAAAAGAAGTATGTGCCTTTTTCAGTCATTTTTCTGAAAGCAGAACTGAACTTAGAGTGTTCCTTCTTCTTGTCACATTTATTAATCATTAAAGTTTCTGACATGTTTTCTTATTGTTGTTTAATAGTAATGTCAGTGTTAAACCATAATATAGGTGTATACATCTGTTGTTTACTCTGAGATGACTAACTACCATATATAAAAATTCATATTAAAAATAAGTGATAACATACCAATGAAATAATGATTTTTAAAAGCCCTCTGCCTCTGAAATACATTAATATATTTAAATAGGAAAAGAGATCACAGTTCCGTATCCTACCACCGACACGCAGAGAAATAAACAAAATCGAGTTGGAGAACAGACCTGCACAACATACGGCTCAAGGGCTTGGTGCAGCCTGCAGAGCATCCTTCCTAGCCTGCCAGCTACTTAGCAGCAATGTGTACTGTTGCAAAAAGCAGGGTGTGCATCCTGGCTGGGCTTCCAAGCAGCCCCGTGGCCCAAAGCAGGGGATGGAGTGTGCATCTCCTGGCCAGGCATGCGGCTGGGTGGGTGGACATTGTTCACAGAGAGGGAAGGGCCCCGGGCAGTCATGGCAGGAAGGCAAACGCGCTGATAGCAAGGGAGGTTCTTCACGGGACCTCCTCTGAAGGTAACAGATTCCAGCTGCCTGCACACAGGCTTCGGTCATTTCAGAATGACACCCATCCTTGCCTCCATAATGCAAAAACTGGGTTGAGTCTAGCAAACTCCCAAGGTGAATGAATCCTTGTGTCTGCATGATAAAATTTTACACCATCAAGGAAAAACATATTTGATACCATGTAAGTGTTGCATGCTTAGGTTGAATGTAAAATTTCAGGACATGTAAAATCCCCTGCACTCACAGCTTGCTAATAACTTTTCTCGTTATCTTTGGTTTTATTATTACATATGACATTTTACTGAATTATTCAATTTTTTTATAGTTGTGGTATTCTAGAAAAAATATTAAACTTTTTGGAATCATAGTAATACTTCAAAAAGCTCAAAAAGATGAACTGTATGAGTAAGAATACTCTTCCCAAATGTGGCTATCTCAGGGTGCTGAGGAATTAGATTTCCATCTCAAAGGCAGTTATCTTGACATAACAGATTACTGCTGCCAAAAGAAAAAAACCACTATTTTCCTGTCCTCTCATACTTCTCTCCCTCTTTCTGCCACTTTTAGTGGTTGTGAGCAGTTAAATATCATATCTCACAGAAATTGAGCCCAAGAACATGAATATACCTCTGAAGGTGGCTCCTTGGGAGTGCTCCTGAAAGCATTCTCTGTTGGAAATCTCAGACAGCAGCTTTCTCACACGGAAGTTTCTCTCTCCATGGCCCTGAATGCCACATTTTCAGGAAGGACATAAAATCAGCTGGGTAAGTGAAAGAGAACAATGCACCTCATGTATCTTTAGTGTAAGCAAATGACATATGCTTTCTTCCTTCCATTTCAGCATTTCTGTCCTCTATAAACATTCTCAATCATGTTGTCTGCTTCAGCTGTCATAAGTAAATGCTTGCATTAGCACTTGTCCACAAAATTTAATTGTGAATTACTCTACACACATGAAAATGGCAAATGCTTAAACTGGGAGGTTGGACAGCATTAATTTCTCAGCCTTCCTTCTTTGACTGCACCACAGGCCAGGTGAAGACCCCAGTGAGGCCAGGAGGGACAAAATTTGCCACAAGAACATGAGCTTTTTGATCTGCAGTGAGATATCAAGGAAAGACACTTACATCTTGAATGTCTTAAGAAACACATCATAGTGTCAAGTTATAATATGCTAATGATGAAAAAGTCTCCTTGCTAACAAAAATAATTAGAATCGTCCAAACTGTACGTAGATTAAGTCCGAGGTTGGTTATTATGCCAACAAAAAATGAGTGATCTTTCAAGGAAAGATATGGGCAGAACACAGAATTGCTGAAATGAATCAAGGGACTTTAACTATAATTGTTATATGTTCTGCATCTGACAGAAAAATCCTAAATAAAAATCCAAATTAGCTATTTCCATTCTTCAGCATTGAAATAAAAAGCCTAGAGTGACAGAACTTGGTATTTCTCTGCCAATGAGGCTTTACATAGTTTTTTTCTGTTTGCTTTCTCACACCTGATTGTTCTCTTGGTAGTGTTTCACTAACTCACTGTTATCTTGACTGATAATGAAAGCACCAGAAAATACAAACACTTTTCAATTCCTTCTTTTTCACTTATATTGCATTGTAATCCCACTCTGAAGTGGTTTTTTTATTAAAGTATTTCACAAGAACAAAATATAATTACAGATGCATTCGTATATCCTAAAAGCTGCCTGTACAACGTAGCACTGATACTCTATTTGCATTTTAGATTGTTTGAAAACGTCTCTACAGTTACCTTGTAAAAACTTCATACCATATGTGTTATTAGTCTAACACTGTTCTCTCATTTGAACTAAGACAAGTAGATACTGTCAGATACTAGACTGGTGAAAATAACTTCAGTGATTATGAGCTGAGTGTTTTCTATAAGCTGCTTTTCCAAGCAAAATTTGTGCTGATATATCTCTAAGCATTTAAAAATTATACATCTGATTCAGAAAAGACTATATAGTGTTCAAATGTGCACAAGAGAAATTTGCCTTTTTAATTGCATATATCTCATAAGTATGCCTAGGAAATATTACTTATTTACATTTATCATGTTACTTCTGTATAAAGGGTGCAGACTCCAAAAGGACATGTTTCTCCAGTATAACAGGATGTATTTGTTTATTTCTGCACAGTGTTTGTGCCACTGTAGTTAAATTTGCAGCCCACATTTTGAGGATATACCACTCAATTTGAAGTTCTGATGTTGATTTTCTTATCCATGTTTTTCCCCTTGAAGCAAGATGAAAAATGTTCCAGCAAAAGCATAAGAAAGCTATTTTAAGATCTTTGAAGAAAAATTAATATGTTGCGATGATGATATTTCATCTTAATCTGGCATCGCCCAGACTTGTCTCTTTCAAGGAAGGGAGGACATCTGGAAATGAGTGAAAGCCACAATAAAATAAGATTTTTTTACTGAAACTGAAATATGATGGCATAGTTGTTTCTTCACAGTTATATATTCAATGGGTAGGAATAAGTGGTATGATAAAGGTACATGATTTATTGTTATATGCAATTATACAAGCTACACAATATTGAAAATTTACAGGGAACTAAACTGATATTTTAGAAATAAAAACATGCAATATTCATGGATATTCATAGCCTAAAAGCAAGGAAAAAAAGCACCTCTAAGTAGCTCTAGGAAGAAATTCAGTGAGCAGGGATAATACTGCTGTAAATTAATGTTTTCTTTGGTGTGATTCTGGTTCTCATATATAATGCCTAGAATATATGAAGGGAAGAAACAATTTCACTTCGATATTTGAGTTTCATAATCTCTGCCTTTCAATGCAAAACATGAGGCTGACTTAATTTCCACTTATTTGGGCAATGCAATTAGTAAAAATAAATACATACATATACACAAAATCTCATCTGAAACACATATATAATTCTGGACACCAATAATCAGAAAAGGTAAATTCAAAATGAAAAGGAGCAAGGATCACCTAGTAGGATGAACAGGTGATTGGTGCGCTAATCTTTTTTAAAGAACATTGAAAGACCTTGCTGATTTGTCTAACCAAGCAAAATAGAAGTTCAAAAGAAAATAATTTTTATCTGTAAATTCTTCAGCCAGGTATCAGGGGAAAAGACTAACTATTTAAGTGATGTTGGCAAAAGAACAATCAGATATTAACTAGCCCTAAGTAAATTCAGGCTAGAAATAAATAGTATTTATAAACTTGACTGTGTTGGGTTTACATGGCCAGATTTTGGTAGCAGAGGGAGCTACAAGGGTGGCTTCTGTGAGCTGACAGAAGTTTCCCCCATGTCCTGGAGAGCCAGTGCCAGGAGGCTCCAGGATGGACCTGCTGCTCACCAAGCCTGAGTTAATCAGGAATGGTGGCAACACCTCTGTGATAACATATCTAAGAAGGAAAGGAAAAAAAAGTTATTGTGCAGATGTAATTGCTGCCAAAGAAGAGCAGAGTGCCAATATGTGAGAGAGGGCACCAAAATCAGTGGAAAAGGAGAGGCAGTAGGTGCTCCTGTGGTGAAAACAATGGTGAAGCAGCTGTGCCCCTGCAGCTCATGGAGAACCACAGAGATCCACCTGCAGCCCACGGAGGAGACCCAAACTGGAGCAGATGGATGCCCAGCCCATCCCCTGGGTTGATGGTTCCCAACCCAGGAGACTCACACTCAAGCAAGCTGTGCCTGAAGGACTGCACCCCATGGAAGAGTTTGGGGGGAACTGTTGCCCATGGGATGGAGAAGTTCCTGAGGAATGTTACCTATGAGAGGAACCCCACACTGGAGCAGGGGAAGGACTCCTCTTCCTGAGAAGCAGCAGGAACAATCAGTGATAAACTGACTGTAACCCCCATTCCCCATCTCCCTTCACTGCTGGTGGGGAAGGAAGAGCCCGGGAAGACAGGAGGGGTGAGGGAGAGGTATATTTTAAGATTTATTTTACTTCTGGTTATCCTACTCTGATTTTGTCAGTAGCAAAATTCAATTGATATCCCCAAGATGAGTCTGTATTTGGTGAGTGATCTCTCTCCCTAACATGTCTCAAGCTATGAACCTTTGTTACATTTTTTCTTCCCAATCCAGCTGGGAAGGTGAGTGATAGAGTGGCTTCAGTGGATGCCTGGCATTCACATAGGGTCAATCACTACCACATACTGAATTGGTGATCTGGACATCTCAGGATGTCATAATAAAATGACATGGAAAAACACAATTAATAATTTTAAAGAAATCGTAAATGCTTCCAGTGTGAATTTCATGCACCAGTGTTTTCTGCAGTGATTGAGCAGTGTTATTTAACATGGTTCGCGATCACCTATGCAGAGTTTTTTTACGTTAGATTGAAAAATCCCTCTACAGCTTTTACAATCCTTCACTATTCCAAATTTTTTTAGTCTGTCCTACATCTTCCAAAATCAGGTTCCTATTTTCTTTAAAAGCCAACTGTTAGAATATAACACTTTTTTGGCAATAATACAGATAAGATCTGTTGTCTGCATAAAATATTAACTAATCATAAATTAGCATCAGATAAAATATTCTACTACTTAATATTGGAAAAACGACACCCCAAACAATATAAACAACTGAGTTACAAGCTGTATTTACTCATGTGTGATAGCAGTCATCTATGCCCGTTGCCTAAGAACTAGTTATTGCGAAGGCCTATTCTAAGGACATTTCACCCACCTAACCCCTTCCTCTTCCATCTTCTCTTTAAAAAAGTTGCAGATTCTTCAGAAAAAGATTTTTTAGGAGTCTCAATCTCAATTTTGTACTGCAAAAAGTTCTGGAAAGTAAGGAAGCCTTGGTTTGAGTAACACCATCTAAAGAAAGAGGCCAGAGTGAAGGATTGGTGTTAGACGTGCTCTGCCTTCGTCTCTCTCTTGGGTCTTCAGAAACAGAGGGAGGAGAACCCCCAGTAGAGATCACTGACCATATGGCTATGAAAATTTGCTGAATATTTTCTCAGTGTACTCCTTGAAACACTTTGCAAAGTATCTGGTCTTGACATGCCTGTCTCATTGGCTGACAGGGGCAAAGGAAACCATGCAGATGTTAACCAGCCCAGCTTCTCATTATACCTATGGGCACCCTGATCTGAGCTACTTTTAAAATTAAACAATATGTTATTCATTATTTCTATACCTTTTTGCATTCAGCATTTCACAGACATTTCCTGCCTTTATTCTTAAATATATTATCTTGGTAATATCTCTGGCACGTCCAAAATTAAAAACTCAAGCTGCTTCTCTGGCATTTGCATCATTACCTTTTTCTCTTCATCCTTAAATGTATACTATGCCACTAGAAGTAGCAGCCCAAAAAATCCTCTCTTTGTATTGAACATTGAGCATAAGTAAAGCACACAGTCATTGAAGCAGAATGTCTGTTCAATCCAGTCAGAGAGACAAAATACATTTTCATCCCAATCAAAATTTTAAAGTGAAAATCATGAAACAAAATAAAACCCCAGATATTTGTCTTTGATCCTGAAACATATAGTTAAATTATTTGGTTTGAAATTATTTCAGTTTTTGTAAGTATTTTTTCAAAGAGTTTTCTGTATTTATTTAATTTTACTACTAACAGATTGTCTTGTGGAAACTATTTTAAGTTCATTTCTTTCAGATTGGCTAAATTCCTCAAAATCTTAGGGATCCACTGTAGGTATAGGCCCAAATATAGGACTCTGGCAGAGAGTTGATATGGTATACAGAAAATAAAAATCTTTTATTATCCAGAAATTCAGGTGGAATATTTCTGAATGTCTAAGCCTGAAATGGGAATGCATAAATAAACTGTTCAATACAAAATTTCAAATTGAAACCTACTGAAATGTTGATATTCCATCTTTTTATCCTAATGCTGAATTTTTTACATTCCCATTACTATAGAAATTCAATACAAAGTTCTACAATCCACATACCTGTGAATGCAGAACTCGGGGTATATATTTCTAAATTTTTATGCAGGCATTTTATGTCTGTTGCTGGGCAGGCCTCTTAATATTTTGGTAACTTATCACATATTTCTATCAGAATTTTAATAATCCTTCACTATCTGTGCTACTGTGTTTTTATTCTCAGATATCTTCAAGGTTTCGGTGTAGCTCTACTTCCCCCCTGTAGATTCTACTCAAACTCATCTACCTTCATGCCCTACTAGCCTTGCAAATTCTCCTCATAAGTCTCCTCAGCACCAGTCCAAGTTAATTCTTCTCCTCCATTCCATTTCCACTGTCACCTCTGTCAGAGAGCAGATTCGTGAACAGGAGTACCAGATTCATGTTGCAAATGAAACACAAAAGATTCAAAGCCACTTTCCTTCAGCAGATTTCTGAATGATACAACAGATCCCAGTGTTGGGAAGATTTTCTTTAATAATCTACATTGTCATTTTATTTTATAGCCATTGATTAAACAACCCATTCGACCTCCATATAAAGTACTTCTGTCCCTGAATAACTATAACCAGTTACTAATTCCTTGATATTTCTTCTAGTTCAAGAGGTGCATTCTTTCTTGATAAAAAGGCAATCAATGTTATGAAAGGTGGTGAAAAGTGAAAAAGAGGGTTGTTCCCTACTGAAAAAGACAAGTTATTTTAAATTGCAAGGAAAACATAATTATAGATAATTACCACAGATTACATTTTCTACATACATGCACTAATTAAATCACCCATTAGATGATTATATTTTTTTATAGATTTTTTACTTTCTATTTGGCATTACATATGATAAATCAAATACAAAATAAATGAAAAATGACAGCATCTATCAAAATTACCCTCAGAATCATTTAAATCTTGATAAATATAATAAGAAAATTCCCAGAGTATTGAGAGAGAAAAGTAATAGTCTTTATCTACCTCCAGTCAACTGTGAGGTTAACTTAATAAACACAGAAGTTTTAGCTCCAAATATATTTTATTATTCATTACCATGACCTTGTGGCTGATAGAAAACTGTTCATATCATTCCTGGGTTATTCTAGGTCAGGTCTTAATAATTGTACAAAACAGGTATGAAAGGGTAAAAAATAGAGAAGAAAACAATACAGTTTTTGTTTATCATATCGCTATTATTTTTTTGAACAACGTAAAAGCCGTAAAAACTGAATTTAGAGTGTACTCCATAGCAGACTAAATTAACAAACCCAGAGGGAACACAGCCTTGTACCTGTTACAGAATTTCATGGTTTGTACCCAGGGATGGAGGAAAGATAATGCCTCATACACTCTCCTCTCAATTTTTACTAAATTCACTGCCATGTAATGGCTAAAATGAAACATTCTAAACTATCAGAACCCTCTTGAGATAAACATTTTCCTCACATATCAACATCCCATCAGAGGTTGCCATTTTTAGTTATCTCCTTTGACTAGCTTGGTGATCAGCTTGTTGATTTAAAACAATGGTACTTCTGCAGGCAACTTGGGAAAGAAAAATAATTGATTCTACCCATCTATCAACACTTTCTTCTTAAAACAACATTTCTATAAACAAAAAGCAACAATCACTTTCTCTTCTTCTCTTCCATCATGACTCTTCAAAACCTCCCTAATATTATAGATTGTTTGGACTGAATCTGCAAAATCAGCAGCATCACTCTGGTACTTTCTGCCCTAAGTTCCTTTCTACATGCTTATTGCAATAGTGTCTTTCAGGCTCAATCTGCTTTTGGATTAAATCCCTAATTTCTCACTTCCGAAAGTAACACTAATGATTTCTCCTATCTGGCTAATGACAATTTAGCACTGTCACCATGTGAGATATTGTATCCTTGTTGTCCTGTTTCTGCCAAAAATTGTATCATAATAAATGCAATAGAATAAGAGGCTTCTTTTTATGTTGGCGTACCTAACAGCTGTCTATTTTGATCGTAGAACTGATTCTTCAAAGCCTCCAACTTTTTCACAAACAGCAATCTAGTTTTAATTAATATGCTTGCAGAGAAACTTGCTATAATAGTAACCGAGAGTCCTGCTAAATCATACATTTTGACTTTTTTGATCATGAATTCTGTTGGGGGTTCCAAGGTCTAGATGCTGAGTTACTTTGGACATACACATAGTGTAACTTTGTGAAAATCAGGAGCATTCATATATATTACCAGGAGTTGGAGATTGAAAGCTTTGCAGTTAAATTGTAAATATGCCGCTTCTGTAATTTCTCCTAAGAAATTCTCTCCTGTCTGTATAGTACTGAGTCCCAAAATTTGGATCGGAGCACCTGCCTGTCCTGGGGTACAAATTCTAGTGCTTAAAGAAAGAATATTCAACCAGTTACCCCTGAGACAGAAGGTTTAAGGACAATCCTATGTCAGCTTGTAGCAGTAACTCTTCTCATTTGTTCTAACACCTCAATTTAACAGGAGGAGATTGTGGCAGCTCTATTTCCTACTTTACTAAGAACTAAATAAAAGGAGCTGTGGCATCCACTTAGTGGTGCCTCAGGCACATCTAGCATGGAGACCACATGATCACTGGAAGTGATGAGGTAAAAGGATGGCAGAGAAGACATCCTGTCTGCATTAGTGATATGGAAGCCAAGAAAAGAACATTACAGCAAAGAGCAACTTTGCCTAGTTGTGGACTAACACTGGTAGTCACTGCTGGTAATAGCATCTCTAATGTCTCCTACTCCATAACTTCTTTCAGTCCTAATATTGTCAATCATTTCTTTCACCAGAGAATTTCAAGTCTCACCCTTGTCACCTTGTATTTCAACTCAACACATTCCTATTTTATCCCCTGCATAGACTAATATCTCAGTATGACTTTAAGCTTTATTTTACACACAGCTATGACTGTGTCAACCCAGTCCCAGAATACCATTATTGAATATCATCACAATTTGTTTCTCCAGATTCCTTCCATAAGGACTACACAGGGGGAAAAACCCCTCTCACTAGCAGGCATAATTAATTTTGTGTTTGTTTTTAAAATAATCAGCTAATTAGTGGTGTGACACAGTTCATTTGTGACTTTAAAAATATTTATGATTCTTTATGATTTGATTCTATGCTTTGGAGGAAAATAACTTCACAGTCTTTAGAGTGTAAAGCATTGCCAATTTTCTTAAAAATATTTGGACTGCTGGACTAAACCTGCCTTAATAACTGGCAGTCCATGATCCAGATCAGTCTTGGGCATAGGAAGAGTCAGAGAATAAAGTTACCCTAAGAATATCTTCTTCTTCAGGATACACTTGGTAATCTTGAAAAACATTAAAAGATGTCTTGGGATTTCTCTATCTCTTTACACCATTGAAGCAGTAAGTGATGGAGAAGGAAAAATATCCGGGCATTGCAAATGAAACTCCAGAGAAAGTCATCAAAGTGCAGGCGCGTTAGCATTATTTCTAATATTAGATAATATTTACCACCAAAAATCCTCCTATATACCCAAATCATAACAACATTTAAAAATACTTCCAAAAAATAGACATCCTCCAACCTTTTCTTTCTACAGACATACTATAAGTAATTAATCCAGCCTGAATGGTGTCATAAACTTTATTTCCTTGTAAAGCTACTCCTCAAAAAGATGAATACCACTTTCAAATAAAATAAAATAACCCAAACCAAAAAGCCCTACTGTCATTATAATACCTGCAGAGTGATACCACTAACAGACCTGGCTGTTTGTTTCTAAGGAAGAACAGCTGTGCAACAGACTGTCTGAACAGTTCCTATTACAGAATGCAACATGGATCACTGACACAAAGGAAGCACTACACCAGCTGGCTCTCTGTCTTAGAGCATTTCTATTCCTAGATGATTTACCTGTTCTCAGCCCTGTCACCTCAACACTTCTACTACCCAATTAAAAATGATGTTGCTGGATTCTCTCTGCTATAAATTGGATACATTTTTGTTCAGATCAAACTGGTTACTTTTTTGTAAGTTTTGAAATACACGACTTATTTTTAAACTTATAAAAGCTGCTTGATTATTTATTTGTGGTCTATTTTGTTCTCTTGTAGAGTTTAGATATGAAAAATTCTTTTCAAATGTATTCATATGCAGTGATCTACATTTCCTAATCATAATCATGTCAGCAAAAGTGGAGCTGCTCTTAGGATAACATTTTAGTCTAGAAAATGATTTCCCTTTAAAATGGATTCAATGGACATGATATAAAAAGAAGATGCAAAATTACACACAACAGTTTGCATAATCAAAACAGATATGTTTTATATTCAGGCAAGATTTCTTTTTGCTACATTAAATGGAAGAAAATAGACCTTTTGGAATTCTGCAAGTGTGCTGTGGCTATAAATGCAGTAGCAGTGGAATTCCAGTAGGATTATGAAGAGGATGTACAGAACTTAAAAAAAGAAATCAACCAAGATAAAGAAGGACAGTATGAAAGGATAAATGTTGTTTTTTTTTTTTTTTAACTAACAATAGTCGATTTATTTCAAATAGGAACTCTATTTTCTACTTTATATCTAAAGTTAAATTTATGAAAGCTTGAAATATGGAGGTGTATTCTTTTGTGTAGGAAATTTACTGGTCCTCTTTTGAATAAATGTAGTTCAAATGACATGTAATGAGAGTAGAGCTTCATTCAGTAAATAATACCCAGGGTATATTCATATCTACATTCAGAACAAAACTGGGACATATTATGGAATAAGGTTTGAAGGACTTTGCAGGTGTCTCCTAGAGACACTGTTGCTCTGGAGCAGACAGATTTCAAATTAACATTTCTCTTCCCTAATGAACAATAATCTTGATCCAACACATGAAAATAACATGCCACAAATGGCTACAGAAAGTACGGGATTTTTTTTTCAAATATTTTTCTGTTTATAAGGATAAGTTTGTGATAATGGTTTGAAAGTTATTGAATGAAAAAAAAAACACTTAATATTTAATGGAGAGAATTAATCAGTGTTAAAATTAGACACAACATTTTCTCTGTCCCATAAAATTTTACAAGATTTCAGCTACCTTGCTTCTCATGCCATAGGAACAAATCAGAACTTTCCTTATGAGAAGGAAGAGAGGGAATAGCTGATAACCTTCATGTCAGTCAATCCAACTGGTATACAGAGGACCCAGGTTGGAGTTCCTAATCTACTTTTATTCCAGTGCTTGGCCAGCCTATAGAAGTTTTATGTGTCCTTAAAAAATAAAAAGGACTAGGATTCCATTGACCATGCTAATTAATGGAGGAGTAAATGAATAAAAAGGGAAAGAAGAAAATGGATGCAAAGCTTAGCACCCAAGCATTGACCATGTGACTGGAGAGTGACATTTTTCCTGAGAAATGAGTTTTCCTGACTACCATGCATATTTTATGTATTCTTTTCAGTATTACAGTCAAAAACCCAATTTCCCTGGATGAAGATGACATTGACTTTCACTTCTCAGCAAAAGTAACTGGGACAACAGAGGAAATTTTGATTTAATAGGAACTTTTCCTCCTCAGTGACATCTTTTTATAGGTGGGAATTATTTCTGCCAGTGCACTCATAAGTCAATTTTCCAGCATTGATTTAATAATGAGAAGTAGCACACTGTCTAGAAGTAAATGTTTAATATATATCTATCATCTATGCACAAATGCCTTCACTCATGAGTCATAGCTAAGTCATCATTAGAGGATAATCACAAAGGCTCAAAGGCTGCATTAACACATCCTCCTCACCACAGATGAAAAGAACTGTTACTCAGACCTGAAGGGGATCAAATATTTTAAATGCATAGAGGTTTTATTTATGAAGCACCCAAGAAAAACCAACTTACTTCTGTTATTCGTTAATTGCCTAAAGATATAGGGGTTCTTTTTATTTCTTGCAAGTGCCACTGATTAAGAATTTACACAAGTTATCTGACCTCAATTGCAATGATTAGTCTGCTTTACTGTGTTTACTGCATTTAAATTCCCAGTGTTTTGTGAGATAAAAAAGTGTGATTCTTCATACAAATGAAGAGCTAGTAGATTTTCAGATGAATGATAAAAATTCTAAAAATTATTTAGATGGCTTGAATCCTACTGATTTCAAGGAGCTGAAATTTATCTTTCGAGGGTATGTGTCAGGAGTGATGGGCAGGATTCATCTCACTTAACTTTAAACTGTCTAAGCAATTTGTCAGCACTCCCTCTACAGAAATGCAGGGCTACAAATCTCTAGAGTACAATTCATTCTTTCCTCATGCAGGATCTAAGCCAGATGAATGAATTATTCTTTGGAATAATTTTATTCTCCACTGATTACAGAAAAACCTAAATGGCTGGCATAAAATGTGCATTGAACGTGGTCAAATGGAAGTGAAAAGAAATCTATCTCTTTGATACCAGAGAAGTTTTTGGACACTAATGTCCACTCCAAATTAACAAGATGGATCTTTAGTCACTATAACTTGCTTCCACTGTAAGAAGTCATACTGGCAAGGAGACAGCCACAGAAGTGCAACGTACTTTTCCTCCCACTAGGACTCAAATAAGAGGGAATTATCATAATATGACTTATGAGTTATGATTGTCTAGGTCTTCCCTTGTAAGTTTAGCCGCCTTGTGACTCAAAGCTCTAAACTGCCCAAGCTATGTTGGAGCAGCCTACATTCCTCCTCGTTTGCAGTGGGAGTTAATTTCTTAGATATGAATATTTCAAGTAATTGAAACCCTTTAATTCTTGTGTTATTTTAAAATCTTTCCCTCAAGGTTTTTAGCCCTGGACAACCATTAGCAGACATATGTAAAATAAGTACTTTTTGTTTCAGTCCTGTTTTAATGGCTGGGTGTTTGCAAAATTAAAAAGATATCATTACAGTAGATAATGACTGTTGTAATTGCTTGTAGTCTCAACACAGATTTCTAATAGGAAAAATGTGTCTTACCCTCGCTTGCCTCTAGCATACAATCATAATTGGATAGGGAAATCAGACATATAGTGCAACAATTCAGTGAGTAAATTGAGGACTTCTGTTTCCAATCTCACATACCTGACAGTCTGCTACTTTAGGGAAACTTGGAAAAAATAAAGAATGGCATGCTACTGGCAACAACATCTACAGCTTACTGAAGGGCATATGTAGATTCATTAAGAAGGGTTTTCTTTCTAACAAAAAAAGGATTTATATTTTTTTATAGTTACACTCTTGATGTGACTGATTGGTTTTTGCAGAGCTAATAAAAAGATGACAACTTGCAGCTGATAGCATATCCTATTTCCATCTAATTTGATGCTTTTCTGCTGGGCTGATGGGAACCTAATCACAAAACATTGAAGATTCAGCTATTTCAAAGCCTGGTTGCAATTTCTACTGTTTTCTGACTACTTAGCCTTACTTCTTAGAAATCTAACCTTCTTCTACTTGTTGTGAAGTTAGTCATTAAAGTGTACACTAATATTATCATATGTAAATTTTACTCTCTCTGACCAAACATATGAGAATAAATAGTATCTTTTTATGCCAGAGAAAACTATAACTTTCCCTTCTTGTTATTGATGCCTAGTTAATTACTCTAGGTAATGCATTATTAATAAAGAAATAAGAGGGTCTCTACCTTAGAAGACTTTGAAATAATGGCTAACAGTAAAAAACATCAAAGAAAGTGAGGGCAGTTCTTGTATAAGGGTAGAATTGTCACAGACCATTTCCATGAAGAATTTGTACACTAAAACCTTATTTTTTAACCTATTAATACAGAACCTATGACAGATTCTGCAAATCCCAGGTAGTCACAATTTTGAAAGCCAATGTGTTAAACTAACAGCCACTTGGAAATGCAGAGGTCCCAAAGTTTCTGGAGGCTAAATGCAGACAGATATTCCTCATTTAATTGCACAAATACAACAGATATCAGAAGACCCTAATGTCTTCCTATATAATTGTGTCAGGTGGTAGTAAAGACCTAACAAAAAGACAAATCAATGCTATTTTAGTTATTCCTTATATGACAACCAAAATATGGACATGAAACGTAATGCATAATGTCTAGATCTTTTTTTTCTTCTGGACATAAGACCAGGCTGTATAACTTTCTGTCAAGCCATAGGAATCCTTAGATCTATATGCAGTCTCAAAGTGCCAAAGTTGAGCTGGTCTCATATTAGTTGGGTGCTTCTTCACTTTCTCATCTTAAGGTATCACTGACAAAATTTATCTTCATGACTTCACTGCCACTAAGATCTAGCACAGACCCTCTTTTCTGCAATCTATATATAGTAGAATGTTCATTCTATTTGTATAATAATAATAACAATAATTCATAAGCTATTATGC
The DNA here is from genome assembly GCF_028018845.1 of Melospiza georgiana. Lineage (NCBI taxonomy): Eukaryota > Metazoa > Chordata > Aves > Passeriformes > Passerellidae > Melospiza > Melospiza georgiana. The sequence continues at coordinate 36,668,294 of NC_080435.1, read as the reverse complement.
TTCAGTAGCCAATTAATATGATGTTCAGAAAGTTAAGATAATTTGAATGAACTATTTCAAACCATTCTTTCAAAACTAGTCACACATTTGAACCAGCCTACGGAACACCAGGCTCTTTTATTAAAGTTAAATCCATTAAAAATTATGTAAGAAATTATTAGAAAGCCTGTTGTTACCTTGAAACTACAAACAGAAACAATATTTATGTTAGAGGATCAGTGTTTTTTCTTTGTTAGGGTGTTTTCTTGTGGCAAAGTTTTGGTGGCAGAGCGTGTGGAAATGCTTGGAGAAGGCTGTGACCCCATGGGAAGCCCAAGGAGGAGCAAAATCCTGCAGGACCTGTGATCCCATATTGGAGCAGGTTTGCTGGCAGGACTTGTGACCCTGTGGGGGACCCACACCAGAGCAGCCTGAACTACAGGCTGTAGTTCAGCCTGAAGGACTGGACTACATGGAAGGGACCCACCCTGGAGCAGCTTGTGAAGAACTGTAGTCTGTGGGAAGGATTCTTATTGGAGAAGTTAATGGAGGACAGTGCTCCATGGCAGGAATCCCATGCAGGAGCAGGGGCAGAGTGTGAGGAATCTGAAGAAAAAGGAGTGGCAGAGACAACACTTGATGAAGTGACCAAAACCCTCATTCCCTTTTGTCTCTGCACCACTGGGCAGGAGAAAGCAGAGAAAATTGGGAGTGAGGTTGACACCAGGAAGAAGGGAAGGGCAGAGAGAAAGTGTTTTAAGAATTAGTTTTATTTGTGGTTATCCTACTGTCATATTGCCTACTCTGGTTGGTAATAAATTAAAATAATTTTCCCAATCTGAGCCTGTTTTGCCATGGTGGTAATGGTTGAGCAACCTCTCCCAGCCCTTGTCTCAAAGAAGGAGCCTTCCCTTATATGTGCTTTTCCATGTCCAGCTGAGGAAGGGGGTGATAGAGCACATTTGGTGGGCATCTGGAATCCAGACAGAATCACTCTAACACGGTTGTTGTGATTATTCTCTTGTATAGAAATTCTCACGTCTTAAAACAGAAGAGGAAGTCATCAGAGCTGGTGAAAGGTCTGGAAGCCGTGTGCTAGAGGAGCAGCTGAAGGCTTTGGGCTTGTCTGATTTGGAGAAAAGGAGCCTGTGAGGAGAGACCTCATTGCTCTCTCAGCTTCTTGCGGAGAGGAAGGGAACACCAGGAGCTGAGTTCTACTCACTGATACCCAGGAACAGGATGTGTGGAAATGGTTCAAAGCTGTGCCAGGGGAAATTCATTAGGAAGCATTTCTTCACCAAGAGAGTGGTCAAGCACTGGAAAAGGCTTCCTAGAGAGGCGATCAATGCCCCTGTGTTCAAGAGGCCCTGTCAGAGCTGAAATGGCATGTGGACAATGCCCTTAATAATAGCGCTGAGTTGGTCAGGCAGTTGGGCTGGATGATCACTGGAGGACTCTTCCAACAGAAACACACTGTTCTGTTCTATTCCTTAGACTAAATCAGAGAATTGTACAATTGCATCCTCCATAGGTTGCTTAAATAAATAGTAGAAAATACAAACATGCCTTTGCATATTTTAAGAAGTCTTTATTTCCCTCTGTTTTTCTTTATAATCTATAATGTAACTTCTGAGAGATTATGAACAACCTGGACTTAACAAGTCTATAAATGACTTCTGAAAACTTGTTTTAGTCTGTCCTATTCCAGTTGTTGACTAAATTGAAGAAGATACCTTGGAGAATGCATTGTTTCTACTTACTGTAAATTGCATAATTTCCTTTAATAGGCACCATTTCCTTACTTAAACCTTGAAAATATTTCAAGGTTTTTCCTGTGAATATTCAGAACTTGAGCATGGAAACCAATGCAGCTTTCTTTGTAATTCTTGCCCTTTCTCCTTGCTATTTGAAAGGTCAAATGTATTTTAACTCAACTTAAATTACAGGTAATCAAAACCAAGAAAATCACAATCATTCATATGATTTGCTCTTTGATATACTCTGTTACTGCCTCAGCATGGGAAACTTTTTTTGCCTAATTGGATTTGCTCAGCCTTAATGGTTTCTCTATGAAATTTACTCATTACAAAAGAGCTACAGCAAGGCAAATGGGTGCGGTTTTAATTTATTCATAAATACTAAAGAGGTGTAGAGAGAGCAGATGTCAAAATGGTATTTCAAAGATATCAAGTAAGAGATTTTCTGGAAATTTAATGGAAAATTAGTAACATCCAAACATACATGGGTGCTCTTTGCACATATGTAGTACATGTAGCATATAAGACATATCAGGCTACTACCAAAACTGTAAAATGCTTTTCTGTAAACAGGATACAGTGTCAATAAGGATGATTCATATTATTACCAGTATATTTTTTTGCATAAGAAATTCCCTTATTTTGACCTATTTATTCTGATATATTCCATTGAATTTAACTATCAACAAACAAGTTAACATACTATGAAATAACATATTTCTTGGATAGTTCTTCCTATTGCCTTGACTATGGAATCTGCTACCTGTAGTTATTTCTAAAAAATGCTACCACAGTTATACAACATATATTTTAATGTACTAAAAGGTACCTATAATTCCATCATGATTCATCCATAAATCCCATATCAGCATGTCAAATATCAAGGATAATCTGTATCGTTACTATGTGGTTAACTCAATCTATCTAGGAGTTATGAGCGTGTGTAGTATTCTGAAGTGAGAAGATGACTGGACTGTGGTAGACCATCCTCAAGCCACACAGACATGTGTGTTGACAACTATCAATTACCTTAAAATATTTTCACAATTGCAGCTATAATGAGAAAAGAGGAAGTGCTTCTCCACTTCCACATCTATGTACACAACCCAGCAAGAACCTGACCACAGGGTCAGGACAAGATATTAAAATTAACTACATCTCTTTGCACAACTGCTCTCTTGCATGAAGAGTTCAATACTCTGCAATGGATTCTACAGTCATTTGTTGTCACCATAGTGCAAAAGCTCCACTGCCACCACACTGCAAGGGTTCCACACTGGCAGTTTCATACCGCCTGGATGTTTCTCATAGGCAGCTCCTCTAGGCACTGACTCTTCCTTATCCTTGCAGTAGCCAGCTGACTCAAGGCCCCCCCCAATCCACTCTTTTATAACACTCTTCTTATTGGCTACAGTTGTGGCCTGCTAACATCAGGCCTGCTCCTATTCTTTAGTAATTGGTTCAGCTGCAACTCTTCAGGGGATTAGATTACGTTCTATACCACCTTCATTTACCCATACTGTATCCCCCTACAGTCATTGACTTCTGTAGTCATTGGTTTCTGCAGTTAAGAAAAAGAATAAAATGGCTGGGTGAAGCAAGTTTTCATAAAAATAAGTTGATCAAAAAACACTTACAGAATCAATTGAAAAGTGTTGGTAAAAAAGCCCGAAGTCAGGAAGAGTTAAAAGATGGGGTTGTTGCAGGAAGGGAAGTATATCTAACTCATCTCTGGAGAAATTAGGTGGAAAATATACAGTAAATCCTACAAAAAAAAGGAGAACCTTGAGTAGCTGGAGACAAACTCTTCAAGACAGAGCTCACAGAGTAAGGGCAGACTAGGAAATCATGCTGATAAGAGTAGAAGAACACAAGAATGCATGTGTGCTGAGAGGAACCCAGCCTGCTCTGGAGCAATTAAACATCTGACATTATTAATATTTAGACAAGCCCATAAGTTTGATAGGAAGAATGTTACAGCCTAGAGCATAGAGTCTTGTAATGGATGTAATAGTATAGTACTTTTACATTTCTATATGGCATTTTTCCCCCTGTCAAGACCTTGATTTTTCCATCCCTAATACACAAAAGAGAACCCTAGTCTCCTTCCAAGCACTGCTAATAAAATATCCTGAAATGCTGTTAATGTCAATATTAATATTGCTGTAATATGGGGACAGGTTCTGTTCTAGAATCTTTTAGAGTACCTCATATGTAGCAACTTTGCTGTCTGTTAAATTGTTCCAGCTTAGGTCCTAGAGAGTTTGTTGATAATAACTGTTAATTGGTTAGGTGTAATTTTTAATAAGGGAAATTTCTGCAGAAGTGAAAGGAGAAACTACAGTTTAATTATGTGACCGGATCCATGTAATGGCGTGCCAATAACACTCGCTCCAGCCGCATACTCTTGTCACTGTCCCTACACTGGCTTGCATGCTTGCCTAACCACTTGGTGAGGCAATTAAATTTGCTAACCCAGCAGAAAACTAATCTGGGGTGGGAAGGCAGGGGGAGGAAATAGGGGGAACATTACTATCCTTTTCAGTGGTAACAAGCTGTTAGATTGGCTCAAATGCATCATACAACCACACCATGATTTTTATGCTTGGCAAAGTATTTAGGTTCTTGTTCATCAGAGCAATTAAAAGTAAGTCTCAATTGAGGTGTAGGAGCAATCTCACTCATATTCAGTAGAGCATTTACCTTTACACCTAGGTTTTTTATTCCTTTCTATTTAGCTCTGTGCTTCAGTATCTGGATGGCATGTACTTGAAATTGCCCAGCACTGAACTGGAATTTAGAGTTTGAAACTTCATTCTGTGGTTCTGTATTGGGAGATACTCAAAATATTATCTTATTTGTAGTCAATTTAGCTATATACTATCTTGTAATTCCTCAGAAGTCCATTGTAAATACTTATTCTTATCATTCACGCCTATAGTACATTTTTTTTTTGGTGTTTGAGAAGTAAGGTGTTTCTGAGAAGGGTATGAGGCATATGGACTTTTGATTAGTATGCATTAGGCAATTTTACATGCAAACTTATTTTGATATCCATGTAGTTAGAGGGGCTTTATTCTTTTTCTGTGTTAAAAAGCCATAAGGATGAAAATTAAATGAATATAAAACTTTGCAGAGGAATCACTTAATTTTGTAAGTGAAACAGCTTTTAGAATAAAGAGCCTGGATCTTCAAATGATTGAGTAAGATTCTCCCTGTTTATTTTGCAGATGGGTTTTCAGAGGTAGAAAAATGTAATTATTGGAAAAGCAGTAAAATGTGAGCTGGTTGAGGCATAAAGTGCAGCACTTAGAATAAGACAATCACCTAAATTCCCTGATTGACAGATGGATGTCACATTAGATGAAAATGATAACAGATTTAGTGGACTGAAGACTAACTTCCTCTTGACAGTGCCCTGACCCTTAACCTACAACCTGACTCCTGTTAGCTTCACTAACACAGGGTAATTGTCACAGGTGCAGGATAAAAGAAACCCCTACAGCAGCTACCAGTGGTCAGAGGCTTATTTCTTTTGATGACCAGAAATGCACTGTTGAGATATAGTCAAGAAGTCCTGACCTCTGATGGCCTTTCAGGGCATTAAAATTTACCCCTGGGAAAAGGAAACTATATAAAAGGAAAATGTTCTGTTCTGACTAATGCAAAGCAATATTTTAACAGTGTAATAATTAAGTTGACAAACAAAGCTGAATGATGTAAAGTAATTTATATTCATCAACACAAAAGTGTGTTTCTCGCACAATTGTAACAGGGTTTCAACAAAGACCAGTATTATACACTCAATAGAGTTCATGGGTTTTATAATTATGAGTAAATTCTTTACCATGTCATGCTTGGGATATGTGTACTACTCCAAAATAATTCTGTTGTATTTATATGCTAATAGCAGCCTTTCAATAGAAGCCAGTTCTTTGAATTGTATTTAAATTTTAGGAAGGTAGAGGATTGTAACAGTATTTATAAATGACATGCTGACAACTGTTAGACTTCACAAAAGTTTATAGCTCCTTCTGTTAGAAAATAGAGTACATTTTATTCTTATTTTCTTCAGCAGTATGAATGGGGAGTTCAGAAAACACAGAGCAACACAATAAGCTATGCAAATACATTTTATAATATAAGAAAAAATATTCTAGAAGAAAACAAAACGACTGTGTCTCCCATTAGACTGAAGTCAATGCAGTAACTTGTCCATGTTGGGGCTTTTATGCACAGAAAAATTACTATCACATAGGGGGAAAAGGAAAAGAGTAATGACTTCACATCTTGGTAAAGTGAAAGTCTATGCATTAAGGAAGCCTGCCTGTGTTTTCAAAATATTTCATCTTAGAAAACGAAACAAAACAAAACAACCCCAATCAACTTCTTAAACACCTGACAACAATGAATTGCTGTATTCAATTATTGTGTTTATTGGTGCTTAATACTGGGACCATCCAAATATTTATTCACTAAATATGAGGGAACAAAAACAATGTTCTAAGTACAATAGGGATCAAGTTTCTGCTCAGAACAGTAGAGCTTTAAAAGACCCCTACGCAAACAGCACAAATTGCTCTAAAATTCGTTGAAGGTTCTTATTAAGGTCATAGGTCTTGCCCTGTGGTTATTATTCATCCACAAAATGCTCTGATAAGTAATATGACACTAAATTAGTATATACAAGCTTTGGGATAATTGCATGAAGAAAATAAAAAAGATTAAGTTACTCCAAAAGGACTATTATACAGGTAGACAACTTAGTCCACTGTGAAAGATGCAGTAGAATCTGGTTTTTTTCTGACACACTGTATAAATTATGAAAAAATAAGGATTATTCCGATGCAACTTACTGTCATGAGCACTTACAATAATAATGCCTTCCTTCAGATTACCATCTTTTCAAATGGGATGAGATCATCAGGTAACAGTGTAAGATATGAAGGCTTAACACTCTGTGTTTTTAGCGCATTAAAAAAAGAAATTGCTGGGATAATTAACAACTACCTATTTGTCTGTTGGCTGCATTCATTATGCTTGCACAAATTGGAGGTCTCCAAAATCTGTGCAGTAAAATTTACTCTTTGTTCAGGAAGTTCCCCTTGGATTTGGGTAAAATTCTGATTTGCTGTGTCTATTGTAATTGTGACAGGCAGTTGACATGTCTCATAGTCTAAATGTAGTGGCAAGCAGGGGGTGGTACAATGATGAAAAAAACTGCCATTCATTCTCGTGCAAAGGAAAGGTGTTTCTTAGCATATTCCAACCTATGTTCAGTCTAGAGTTGGGTCTCTGAGGTTGAAGGTCAAATCTGTGAGGTCAAAGCTATTTCTTGTCAATCTTCGTTCACTAATGACACATGAATTGGAAATTAGAACAAAGTAAGTAAAACGAATAGCCAGAAGGTGAGTGTCTGTTTTATTACTCAGAAGAGCTGGGAAATCTGGCCAATTGTTGCCCTATGTGGCTTGAATGACAGTTGTTAAGTTGAAAAAGGGACAGTGTGATGGGAATGCCACTTTAAATCTCAATTACCTCCTCCACTCCAATCAGCTTGGTAGAGCTTTAATGAAGTGCAATTCTCTGTCCTTTTCCTCATACTTCTATCTCCAGAATAAGCCTCACATTCAAGTTTGACAGCAGTACAATCAGTTTTCCATTCATCACTGGCCCTGTTTTAACCCTGCTGAAAAAGGGCCTAATGTACGTGGCAGTGATGGCAATTAGGCAGAAAAGTAATATTAGAAACAGACAAAAGCCTGAGTCTTTTAGCATTACAGGTGTTGGGTTTTTTTGTTGGTTTTTTTTATAGCCTTTTCTAGACATAAAGGAATAG